>NC_090937.1:1651303999-1652046499 GCF_040938575.1 Ambystoma mexicanum
TACCCAGAAGTTTCTAAGCGCGGACCCGGGGATCGAGCCTGTGCTGCTCCCCGTCGTCTTGCTTCCAAGGCGAGCACGTTGCCCCTGAGCTATCCTCCCTAAGGGGACCGGTGGCCCTACACATATGTGTAAAACTGTGACACGAAAAAGAAAGCGATCTATGATGATCCTGCGGCTCAGCAGGAGAGGCTGCACAGCCAAGGTAACACCGGAGACTCGGCTCGGTCCTCCTGGGTATATGATATGATATGACGTGGCATTCATAACGCGCCTGCACACAAGTGTTTCTAGGCGCGACGAGACAAGGAGGGGGAAACAAAGGGAGGACAAAACAACGATTTTACTGAGCCTTGTGTCATTCAGATCGCGCAAGAGCAGGAAAGGGTCGAGGGAGAAGTGCTGAGGGTTAGGGGAGGTGGGAGAAGTGCGGAGGGTAAGGGGAGGAGGGAGAAGTGCGGAGGGTAAGGGGAAGAGGGAGAAGTGCTGAGGGTAAGGGGAGGAGGGAGAAGTGCTGAGGGTAAGGGAAGGAGGGAGAAGTGCTGAGGGTAAGGGGAGAAGGAAGAAGTGGTGAGGGGAGTAGGGTGAAGTGCTGAGGGTAAGCGGAGGAGGGAGAAGTGCTGAGGGTAAGGGGAGAAGGAAGAAGTGGTGAGGGGAGTAGGGTGAAGTGCGGAGGGTAAGGGGAGGAGGGAGAAGTGCTGAGGGTAAGGGGAGGAGGGAGAAGTGCTGAGGGTAAGGGGAGGAGGGAGAAGTGCTGAGGGTAAGCGGAGGAGGGAGAAGTGCTGAGGGTAAGGGGAGGAGGGAGAAGTGCGGAGGGTAAGGGGAGGAGGGAGAAGTGCTGAGGGTAAGGGGAGAAGGAAGAAGTGGTGAGAGGAGTAGGGTGAAGTGCTGAGGGTAAGGGGAGGAGGGAGAAGTGCTGAGGGTAAGGGGAGGAGCGAGAAGTGGTGAGGGTAAGGGGAGGAGGGAGAAGTGCTGAGGGTAAGGGGAGGAGGGAGAAGTGCTGAGGGTAAGGGGAGGAGGGAGAAGTGCTAAGGGTAAGGGGAGTAGGGTGAAGTGCTGAGGGTAAGGGGAGGAGGGAGAAGTGCTGAGGGTAAGGGGAGGAGGGAGAAGTGCTGAGGGTAAGGGGAGGAGGGAGAAGTGCGGAGGGTAAGGGGAGGAGGGAGAAGTGCGGAGGGTAAGGGGAAGAGGGAGAAGTGCAGAGGGTAAGCGGAGGAGGGAGAAGTGCGGAGGGTAAGGGGAGGAGGGAGAAGTGCGGAGGGTAAGGGGAAGAGGGAGAAGTGCGGAGGGTAAGGGGAGGAGGGAGAAGTGCGGAGGGTAAGGGGAGGAGGGAGAAGTGCTGAGGGTAAGGGGAGGAGGGAGAAGTGCTGAGGGTAAGGGGAGAAGGAAGAAGTGGTGAGGGGAGTAGGGTGAAGTGCTGAGGGTAAGCAGAGGAGGGAGAAGTACTGAGGGTAAGGGGAGGAGGGAGAAGTACTGAGGGTAAGGGGAGGAGGGAGAAGTGCGGAGGGTAAGGGGAGGAGGGAGAAGTGCTGAGGGTAAGGGGAGGAGCGAGAAGTGCTGAGGGTAAGGGGAGGAGGGAGAAGTGCTGAGGGTAAAGGGAGGAGGGAGAAGTGCTGAGGGTAAGGGGAGGAGGGAGAAGTGCTTAGGGTAAGGGGAGGAGGGAGAAGTGCTGAGGGTAAGGGGAGGAGGGAGAAGTACTGAGGGTAAGGGGAGGAGGGAGAAGTGCTGAGGGTAAGGGGAGGAGGGAGAAGTGCAGAGGGTAAGGGGAGGAGGGAGAAGTGCTGAGGGTAAGGGGAGGAGGGAGAAGTGCTGAGGGTAAGGGGAGGAGGGAGAAGTGCTGAGGGTAAAGGGAGGAGGGAGAAGTGCTGAGGGTAAGGGGAGGAGGGAGAAGTGCTGAGGGTAAGGGGAGGAGGGAGAAGTTCTGAGGGTAAGGGGAGGAACGAGAAGTGCTGAGGGTAAGGGGAGGAGGGAGAAGTACTGAGGGTAAGGGGAGGAGGGAGAAGTGCTGAGGGTAAGGGGAGGAGGGAGAAGTGCGGAGGGTAAGGGGAGGAGGGAGAAGTGCTGAGGGTAAGGGGAGGAGCGAGAAGTGCTGAGGGTAAGGGGAGGAGGGAGAAGTGCTGAGGGTAAAGGGAGGAGGGAGAAGTGCTGAGGGTAAGGGGAGGAGGGAGAAGTACTGAGGGTAAAGGGAGGAGGGAGAAGTTCTGAGGGTAAGGGGAGGAGGGAGAAGTGCTGAGGGTAAAGGGAGGAGGGAGAAGTGCTGAGGGTAAGGGGAGGAGGGAGAAGTACTGAGGGTAAGGGGAGGAGGGAGAAGTGTGGGACAAGGAGAAACACGAGTGTAGACAACGGGTGGCAAGTGTGTGTACTCATAAGTGCAGCAAATGCGTGGCAAATGAGTGCAAGAGGGGGGACTGTAGGGGTACAGATACAGACAACAAGTGCAGGGGAGCCAGGATTGCAGCTGGACGGGCAGGGACCAGGTGCAGAGCCCAGGGACCAGGGCCCGTATTCAGAGGGTGACCAGGTGACCAGTGCATGGAACAGGCAGGTGATCAACAAGGGAGAGGAAGAGAGAAGGCAGAAGCAAAGAGGAAGCTCTTGAAATGCTTCCGGAACCGGAGATGGTTCTGCTCAAGTTTCCGAGGGGCAGGGAGGCTGTTCCAGAGGGAGGCCGCGGCCAAAGAGAAAGATCTACCCCCAACACTTTGTTTGGAGAAGCGCCTGACCCTCAGAGAGGTGGAGGTGGAAGAGGGGAGAGCTCAAGAAGGCACATATTTAGGAAGAGATAGTTGAAGGTATTGAGGCCCAGGCCCCAGAAGGCCTTGTGGACAATGCAAAGGGTCTTGAATTTGATCCTTGCAGCCACTGGGAGCCAATGAAGTCATTTCAGAGCTGGAGAGAAATGATCCCTGGGCTTGAGGCCAAGGACAAGTCTTGCAGTCCTGTTCTGGATGAGTTGTAGAGGACGGTGAGTAGAGGCAGGAAGATTTAGAAAGAGGCTGTTGCACTAGTGTAGTATATAGACGCTCGGGCAACCACCCAACCAGCCCCTGCACACCGACCTACACTTGCGCAGTGTCCATTTTCTTGCTCCTCGACTAACGATCTTATATGTACTATGGCTTTAAGTGACTGAGGCAGGGCGACGGAAATCTTCAAAGACTGCTCCTGTCCCAGAGGGCTTCAGGGCTGCCTCTGGGTCCCACTAATATGTACCCAACTTGATTTCTGCTTTGCTTGCGCCTGGAAGCCCACTTCTGAAGAATAGCGCTAAATGATTATTGCAGGGAACACAAAGGTGATGCATTTAGCTGAATCCTCTGTTCACGCGAGACAACCCCGGCCTCACACCTGAGGACTGAGGCTGACCACCTGAGTACATACATTTAGGGCCTGATTCATGGAAGTGTTTTATAATGGCGCAATCCCATAGGAACACGTTCCATGAATAAGGCCCTAAGTGGTTTGCAGACATGTTGTTGTTAGGGTGACTGTTCTCACACATGAAATGGGCATCGAACCCAGAAGCGTTTCATGCTTGGATTACATCACAGACATATTTGGCTAATGCCAAAAAGGTGTGTCCATTTTTATGTTACCAACATGTTCTTTTCACACTTAGCAGCCAGTAGCCCAATTTGGTGTTATTTGTCCCTCCCCCATTTACCACAAGGGGTTTCTTTAGAAAATGAGGGTGATTTACTCACTGATTGACTTGCTTATTTACTTAGCGAGGGAGTGATTTATTTGCAGACAGTGGTTTATTTGCACAGCAAGCCAGAGAGATGTATTTTCTACATGTAAATTGCATGCAGACCACATGAGCTGTGACCGTGCTGAGCGAAACAAAGCATTTGTTTGCAGAGCTGCATTATCCAATTTCTGTGGAAACCCCCCCACGCACTGCTTTGGTCACTCCCAGCACTTAGACCACCCCCCCCCCCCCCCCCCGTTAGAGCCTGTCCTCACTTCTGCATCCCTCTAAGAGGCCTGTGTGTCATGTAATAAGCGTGTATGCTGTGCAGGCTTCTTCCTGCAATGAACACCAAGCAGCCAGACTCCCCCCCCACTTCCCAGTCCCTTCTGGGGGTGTCCGCCTTGCTGACTCAGACCCCCACTAGCAGCAGGAATTCAGGCGGCATCTGCTCTCCATTAAGATTCCTTGGCCGGTGCCAGATGCATCCTGAGGAGAGAAGGGGGAAGAGAGAGGCTTTCAGGAGCTACTGCACACAGCCCTCCTGTAACAAACATACAGGGGTGTAGATGCGGGGCTGCGGTGGCACTGCAAAGGGATATAGTTATACGTTCATCTCTCATGGCACTGCTGTCAGATCCAATGTACCCATGTGAGAACACAGCAGAGCAAGTACCTGCTTGTCATCAACAGCACATTGCATTCTGGGACTTGTAGGCTGGTTCTTCCTACTATAACTATGGAGCTATCAATCCCTGCTGAGTGCAAAGTCATTCTGGCTATTGATTGATATTTTATTTCTATCGCGCTCGTACACAAGTGTTTCAGAGCGCGACAAGGCAAGGGAGGGGAACAGGGGAGAACAAAACAGCATTCTTACTAGGCCCAGTGACATTGAGAACGTGCAAGTGCATGGGAGAGGGGGGAGAGGAAAAGTGCATGGACGGGGGGAGAGGTGGAAAGTGTGAAGCAGAGGAGAAACAGATAAATAACAATAAATAAATAATAAAGGCAACAAACAGTGGTAATGCAGCCAGCAATTTGCAAGTGCTAGGTTTAAGGCAGCAGACAGGGTAGGTCAGATAAGTGCAGGAAGAAAAAGGGGGGGCTGTATGGGTACAGATACAGACCCCAGTGCAAGGGGTGGCCCAGAGGCCGTGCAGGAGGGTGACAGGATGAGCAGGTACCTGGGCCCAAAAGACAGAGGGTGGCCAGGTGCACAGTGCCAAGAGAGAACAGATCAGCAGGGGAGAGGGGGAGCGAAGGCAGAACAAAAGAGGAAGGTCTTGAGGTGCTTCCGGAACCGGAGATGGTTCTCCTCAAGGTTTAGAGTGGGAGGGAGGCTGTTCCAGAGGGAGGCCCGAGCCGAAGGCAGAGATCTACCCCCAGCTCGTTTCTTAGAAAAACGACTGACTCTGAGTGAGTTGGAGGTAGAGGAGCGAAGAGCTCGAGAGGGGAGGTATTTGCGGAGGGATAGCTGAAGGTATTTTGGACCCAGGCCCCAGAAATCCTTGTGGATAATGCAGAGGGTTTTGAATGTAATCCTTGCATCCACTGGGAGCTAATGGAGAGATTTCAGAGCTGGAGAGATACGATCCCAGGGCTTGAGGCCAAGGACAAGTCTCGCAGTCCTGTTCTGGATTAGTTGCAGAGGGCGGAGAGTAGAGGCAGGTAGGTTTAGAAAGAGGCTGTTACAATAGTCCAAGCTAGAGAGAACCAGAGCTTGAGATACCATGAGCTTCTGGGGGAAGGAGAGGAAAGGCAGAGTACCTCTGAGGAGGTGCAGTCGAAAATGTGACTTTTTAGAGACCTCAGAGATATGGGCGGAGAAGGAAAGGGTGGAGTCAAAGATGACCCAGAGGTTCTTAGCCTGGCAGGTGGGGTTAGGAGGCGGGCCAAGGGAGCCGGCCAGAGAGTGAGGGGAAAGGATGGTGAAGATGTGCCGATGAGGAGGATCTCCCTCTTGCTGGCATTCAGACAAAGATCATTAGTGGTACATCAATCTTGGATGGCAGTTATGCAATCAGAGATGAGAGAGGGAGAGGAGGTGGCAGAGGGCAGCCTGAAAATGAGTTGAGTGTCGTCAGCGTAGCACTGGAAATTTGAGCAGAAAATTGCAATGCAGTGGGCGAGAGTTGCCAGGTATTGGTTGAAAAGCCAGGGCGAGAGGTTAGACCCATGGGGAACACCACAGGTAGAGAGAAAGATAGATGAAAGGAAGGACCCAAGTTGGACCTGGGAGGGTCGATCTGAGAGGAAAGAGGTTAGCCAGGCCAGAGCCTGATCAGTGATACCCAGGTTTTCACAGAGACGGTTGAGCAGGATGGTATGGTTGACCGTGTCGAAGGCAGAAGAGACATCGAGGAGGATGAGGACAGAGGGAATGTTAGAGTGAAGGTTGGTGAGCAGATCTTCATGGATGTTTAGGAGAGCAGTTTTCGTGCTTCTGGCAGCTCTGAAGCCAGACTGGTGGTCATGGAGACAGCCAACAGAATTGGAATGAAGGTTAAGCTGAGAGATGGCCAACTTTTCCAGGAGTTTGCCAAGAAAGGGAGTAATGGAAATTGAGCGATAGTTAGCTGGACAAGAAGGATCAGCTGTGGGTTTCTTGAGAAGAGCATGCACAACGGAGTTTTTCAGAGGGGAGGGGGAGGATCCTGAGGCAAAGGAGTGGTTGCAAAAATCAGCAAGGGCCGGAGCAAGGGTGTCAATGTGGTCCTTGATGGTTTTAGAGGAACAGGGATGAAACTGTTTTGAAGAGGCTTTCATAGATCGGACTTGTCTAGCAACCTCGTCAGTGGTGAAAAGAGGAAAGGACGAGAAGGATGGTGGGAGGGTGGCTAAAGGAGGGTCAGCAAGCACAGATGGAGAGGGAAGAGGAGGGGTGTGGGTGGAGAGGGTGGACAGGATGTCCTGGGTTTTTTAAATGACGTGAGAGGCAAGGGCATTGCAGAGAGCCTGGGAGGCAACAGTAGGGGTAGAGACTGCAGCAGGGTTTGCCAGCTCCTTGCAGATTTTAAAGAGTTCGGCCGAGTTGTTAGATGCCGCAGAGACACGAGCTTCAATGTGGACTCTCTTCTTGGTGAGGACACAGAGTCGGTATTGCCTTTGTAGCAGGCTACAGGCCAGTTTGTCAGAGGATGAACAGGAAGTCCTCCATTTCCTCTCAGCTGCCCTACACTTGCGTTTAAGTGTAGCTAGGTCAGAATCATACCAGGAATTGCACTTGCCTTTGGACTTCAAACGGATCCTCATGACAGGGGCAAGAGCATCAAGTGTATCAGAATTGAAGAGTAGAGCAGAGACTGGGCTGTGTCAGGATGTGAGACAGCCAAAGGTTGAGGGGGGGGAGAAAGTGGCGGCAAAAGCCTCAACTGACACACGCTTCATGGGTCGGATGTCCGAGAAGGTAGGTGACAGTGTTGGGGTAGGCTTGGCTTGGGGGGGAAGAGAGGTAGAGATGAGAGGAGAGGAGGGAGTGATCGCTCCAGGAGAGAGGAGTGGTCAGAGGGATGGAGAGGGGGAGGTCAGAGGAGATCAAGACATCAAGTTTGTGCCCTGCAGAGTGAGTTGGAGCCAGAGAGGAGGATGGACCGGGAGAGGGAGTCGCAGAGGTCACGGAAGAGTACAGAGGAGGAGCAAGGAGAGTCCAAATGTGTAATGGGTCTCCAGGACTGTCTCAAGGTGTGCCACATGACACGGGAGCTACCTGGCAGCTATGTAAACATCTAGGACTGGATGACAGTGTCACGCATGACAACTGACATATCAGCAAAAAGCAGCGACTGGCTTGAAGTATCATACATGACATGGGGCACTTTGCAACTACATTAGAGTCATTACTAGCCAAGCCCGGTTGAAGATGTGTGCGGGCCCATTTCCGCATGATGGTTGGGCCCCACTGCTAAGGTTGAAAACGGTCTGAGGCAACTGTGGGGTGCATACATTACAATGCTGACAAAGATACGGTTAATAAGCCCCAATTATCACAAGGCGGTTAGCCAGCAGGGATCTTAAACACTGAATGCTCACTGAATAGCTCATTGTCAGTAAGTGGCTGATGGAGGAACCTGTGTTCGAAGGCAATGAGGTGATAAAACTTCTGCATATCCTGTGGGAGGCAAAAATGCAGTGTGTAAGGTGAGCGCTGCCAAGTGCACATTTTAAGCCCAGAACCAAATAGAGAAAAGTTAATATATTGCTGGTTTAAAAGACTGCTAATTGTGCAGTTGCTGGGGGCCCTCCTGAGGCTCGAGGACCCTTTCCTTTGAAACGGTTGAAAGGCCCTGATGCCATCCCTGTTACTAACATTTTGGGCTATTGTAGAGAGGAGATGGCTACGAGTCCACTGACTCACCTCTACGCATAGCGGAATGGATGGATGTACCCCGGGCTGGCCTTTGCAGCTGTAGCACCCCAGGCTGCAAACCAAAAATGTGGCGCCACCATACTCCCCTGTGTGACCCATATCATGTGGGTGGCAGGCACCACATTTTGCAATAGGCGCCAATGCGAAAGCATCAGCTCCCTATTGTCATTAAATGTGCCCTGCTCCTGCGCTGGAAAGTCGGGCGCATTCAGTTTCACTAGGGCGCCTTCTCCCAACACGCCAACTCGGGGGAGACCTTGAAAGAATCCGTCAGGGCTGGCGTGGCGGGGTTATAAAGGCACCCCGGGCAGTCGCCCAGGCGGCCCTGCCCAAAGGCTGGCCCTGCATATACCCTTACACACACAGGGCCTCATTACAACTCAGGCGTTAAGGGTTAACGCCACCGTTAACCCTTAACGCCTGATTCTGATTTTAACGCCTGCTTTTAGCAGGCGTTAAAATCCATGGCGCTAACCTGCCATGGTGCTAATTACGCCGCCGTAATTTACGGCGGCGTAATTAGCGCCTTGCCCACTCCCGTTATGCCCTATGGGGCAAAAATGGGAATGGGGAAGGGAAAATGGGAAATGGGGATTTACCGCCCCACTCACCTTGGAATGGGGCGGTAAATCCGCCATCCACCATGGTGTAAACAGAGTTTACACCATGGTGGTAAAGTTGGTGCACTTAGCACCTAGGTTGTAATAAGGCCCATAGACTGTTCCACAGCCGAGAGAGGGTGGGTTTCAAATGGGGTCCTAACACGCACCGCCGTCAGGCTGGTGTCCCAAATTCTACTGCTTCTGGTTCATGATGCCCCCTCTGCGAGAACTGTTACATACCGCAGCCCGTGTCTTGTCTTTTATTGAGGTATAGCAAAGCTGACCAATGAGCAAGCACATGGACAAACCACAGCAATATTTGGCTGGCCAATGAGAAACCACGAAAACTTGCATTTTTAAAATTATAATTAAAATATTTGAAAAATGCGCAGCTCTAGCCCCAGGACCTTGAAGCGATAAGCAAACAGTTCTCATGGCAGCACAGAATACCTCAAAATGAGTCGCAACCTCAACCAAAGAACCCTGCATAACAGACAAAATACAATTTTATGAAACAAAGTTTAAAATCCTCAGAAAATAAAGTAAGACTGCGAGTAGAACAAAACAGCGTAGGCTTCAGCGACCAAACAAATGGACAGCGCGGCAAGTTGAAATACAATTATTTTTTAAGCGTTTTAAAAACCTATGCCAATGGGGCTGGGATGCAAAGCTGGAGGCAGACAGGACTGATGGCGAAGCTTAACGCAGCCATACAGATTGATATGCAAAAGCACAGCGCACTTACCACCGCTATGCCTGGGTCCTACTGGTGTAGGAAACATTTCAGTCTAGTACCCATGGGGGGTGTATGTATGTATGTACTGACTTTTATATAATGATAATGATCTATATAATAAAAGGCCAGATGTATGTTTGTCCGATACCGTCATGCACAGTAGAGGCTGCACGAATGCATAGAATATTCAGCTAGCGGGAGTTGCTGCCTTAGGATATACAGTGGTCCATTTCGCATAGCTTCACCTGTTGTCACCGCTAAAGGGAGCTGCAGCCTTAGAATCTATAGTGGCCCTACTGTGTTAATGAAAACCTGCACTTTGGCCGGTGTGCGCTAGTTCAGTTATATAGTGCTTTGGCCAAAGGGCTTTATACCTAACATTTTACATACAGTTATCACCCAAACAAAGGTGGTCCTCGTTTATAGACCTCCGAAGAAGGAAACGCTAAGGTATCCTTGCTGGGATTCAAACCTGCGACACGCAGACCACACACGAAACACAGCAGCGAGCACTGAACCGACTGAGCTATTTTACCAGCTAGAATAGCGTGATTTGAGGGGTACAGTAATAGGGTACAATAAAAAACATGTAATTAAAAGGACAGACTGTTTAGTGTTTATTTAGTCAGCCATGTAGAGGGCAGAAAAGGTGACCCAGCCTTAACTAATTAGTGGCTGGATCTGCAGTTTTGGGGGTCCCACAGGTCAACTTGCATGAAATCCCCAGGTTCCAAGATAACCCATAAGGGGATTCAATTCACGTGCCATCACCACCAGCCGGTAGACCTGCAGCCGGGTGAAGTGAGGTGATATCAGGATATCGTTGACGTTATCACTCTTTCATACCACCTGTGCACACACCAGGAACTGTGCTTCTGGATCCTGGTGGAGGAAGGTAGTGGTGCAAAGCCGCACCAGCATGGCGATGTGCGTGTGGAAATTCAGGGTAGTGCCAAGGAGGAAACCCGAGGCTAGAGGGAGCCGAAACGTAACATCTTCCTACGTAACCAAGAGAAGGACAGCAAGGACTGCACCAATCTTGTTGAGGGTGGGGGGTTCACAACACAAGTTCTCTTACTTCCAGTTTGGGGTTCTTACAGAGAGTTAGACCACATGTTCTATGGCACCGAGACAGCCCCTCACCTGTGGATATCTGCTATAGGAGACACTTTCAGATCAAGTGTTGCCTGCTCACTGTTGAATGAACAGCACATGTCCCTCAGCAGGTCTCCACAGCTGCCCCATGTAGATGTTAAATAACATGAGTGATAAGATAGACCCATGGGGGCTCCTTAATCAATGTGGAGGGGGTCAGAGCTGGGTTTTCCCCTCCTATCAAATTGTCAGTCCCTGCAGAGAAGTCCAAGAGTACAAGACTGTGTTCTCTCAGAGAGCCCTTTAAGATGAGTAGCAATACCCTGGAGCTGGATGGCGATATAGATTTTATTCATACATCAATAATCGAAACGATTCATGTAGTTGGGCAAAAGGCGAGTCAGTTTTATTGACAAGTCTATAAAACGGGGAGCAGAACGAACATCAGCAATCGCTTGATCTTCTCACTCACAATACTTCATAAAAAAACTGGGCTCTTGTACCCAAAATTAGTCATCACAGAAGTTTTGACCTGCATCATTACCAACATCATCATACGTGGCAAACTACAAAAACCTATCGGGAAGCGGGATTGGGTCTATGTGCATGTCTAAGTAAGAGTTCTATATCTGTACAGAACAGTGGAGGAAGGTGGTAGGATAATTAACATCAGGTGGGGCAACTAAGCCCTCCCCTCAAAATGGCCACTATTAGTGTCACTAAATGTACCACATCCCATTGGCTACACAAACCAATGGACCCCTAATTACTTGGTCCTCTACAAATGGTTGACCTCTAACCCCGTCATTACTTTTCTATCTACATATAGCAGCATGCAGACTGAACAGCCAGGTGCGGATGAGCTCGTCTTAGCACTAGCTTCCCACCAATTAATGTATCCATCCATCATCACCTCAATGGTCCAGTGTCAATCAGTGCTGTGGAGATTGGCCTTGAGTTTGTGCTATGCTCTGAGAATTTCAGGGAGTATAGGAACCAGCCGGCCTCCGTGCGTAGGTGTGACCACCTCGACCGTCCAACTTCCTTCTACCATGTGACTGAACACCATGAAATCGAGCTTTTCGTGTATTTGATTTTATTCTCAATAGTCCTCTGACGTCTTTTTTTGTTTTTTCTTGACCTTTCTCAACAGGAGCCTCTGTTCTTTCACACTAATTGTATCCAATGTCAGCCAATTCCAGTTTTATAAGACATGGATTTCTTGGCTCAGTCAACTCCTTAGCTGAGCTTTTATTCCGTTTAATTCAATTGCTTTTCTTAACTGCAACACTGAAATGAGGCCTTCTTCCTTTGTTCAGTACTGCTTCATAACTTAGTGGAATCTTCCATCCTTTACTGAGCCATATGTATCTGGAGATGTTTTATTATTAATAATGATGCTTATTCTTATTATATTATTTATTTATTATTATTATTATTATGTATTATTATTATATTGGCGCTTGCCGCGATATATCTATTAAAAGCATGTGGCTAGCTTCATGATTATTTTGCTACTTGCGTTTCTGTAGCATCTGTACACGTTTAAACTAAGTATCTTCATCAGGTCTGTGGCATAAGCTTCTTCACCTTGATCCCAAGATGTCACTTATCCTTGCGGCACCTTAATATTTTATAGATTGTCTGCATTCGCTGGTCTGTTTATCTCTTATATGGGTGTCAATTCGGTTTTGTATGACGTCACCATTCGCCTTCATCCGTCATCTTCTTTGCTTCTTCAGGGATTTCATTCAAATGGCCATCTTATTGTCTTGTATGTACGTATGGTTTCCTCAATGGGGAACTTACCTCCTAAATTCTCTTAGGTACAGGTATTCTTATGGGTACTGCACAGCGCCCACGCTCTGCTCTTTGCTGGTTCAACTGTTCTGTATACGTCGCATACTTAGGTTCCCATTTTTCAGATACTGGAAGTGGGGCAGTTGGAGTGGGGGTACTTGGCTCCTCCTCTACAAGACAGTACAACCATAGCGCCATCCATACCCAGAGTACACGCTTTACAGTGCCTCCTCTCTGTATCACTTGCTTGGACACTTTGCGCCGGCTTCATTCAGAGGTCTGCCTCACTATGTCATCCGCTGGCATTGATGAAGTTTAACCAACAAAAGTGATTGCTGGAAGGTTTTGAATGAATCTGAACAGCTTTTAGTTTGCATAGTCGCCCTGAGTGATATGGGTATGGCCAGACATGGGTCCTGTGCTTGCTTGGTCTAAAGACCCAAGCTAGGCCTCATTGATGATGCCCAATGAGGCTGAAACACGTCTGGAGAAGCTTGTGGCCTGAAGAAAGGATTTGACCAAGCAGTTTGGGCGGGACTTCCCCTTTTGGGGTAGGACCAGGCCTGCTTTGCATATGGTGTTTCCCCCTTTTGTAAATTATTTATTTGGCATTTGCAAAGCGCACTAAGCCCGAAGTCATCAAGGCACTGGTTGAGGTGTTATAGAAAGCGACATTTGGAATCGTGCATATACTGAGCTATGTTACATTGCTTCAATTAGTCAAAGCCAGAGACATGTTAGTTGTGTAGAAGGGATTTAGATGTCTTGAGAAAATAGCCAGGTTTTGAGGCCTTTACGGGATGTCAGGAATGAAGGTTCGGCTCTTAGGGAGAGCGGTGGGGCATTCCACTGCTTCACCGACACTACTGGGAAGCTGGAACCCTCTGCTCTTTGTAATTTGAATCAAGGTGAGAGTAAGTGCACATGGGTGGACAGTGTGGGACAAGTGTATTATGGTCTGGAAAATGTTCTGGTAAGTTATCCTGGGGCAGTGTTAGAGAGACATTTGTGGGTAATGGAGAGAGTTTTGAACTGAATGTGCTCACAAATTGGTGGCCAGTGTAGGTTTCTTCTGGCTGGAGAGATGTGGTCTTTCTTTGGTACGTTTAAGGCTGCTCGTAGCGCAATCTTCTGTATGATCTGAAGTTTCAGTCTAGAGACTATGAGCGCTCTTGCGATTGCGTCACAGCTCTCAGTGTCTACTGGCCTTTTCTAGTTAGAGAAAGCTAAGCATCCAAGTACACCCCAAGGGTTTTGACTTCTTTGGCAACTGTGATGGAGTTGCCGTCAATGATGAAGGACTTATTGCGCTTATTTCGAAGAGGTGGGGATCCAAGCAGGAGCGACTCAGTCTTATCATTGTTCGTGCACAACAAGTGCAGGGCCATCCAGGCCTGAATAGTTTGTTAGATCCTACCGAAGGTGTTGGAGTCTGTATTATAGTTGCCTGAGATGGGAATGAGGATTTGGGTTCCGTCTGCATAATTCGGGTAAGAGATACCCAACGTGTTTAGACGATCAAAGGGGGGTTTAATTAATATATTGTACAGTGTTGGTGAAACGTAAGAGCCTTCAGGGCCCCATAGGTGACTGGGGCTGATGGGGCCAATGCAGAGGAGGAAAACACTGCTTGATAGGAAGGATGCGATCCAAGCTGTGGCTTTGGGTGAGAAATGGCCTTCTGAAGAAAGATGTTGCTAGAGGATTTTATGATCTACCAAATCAAACTCTACCGACAAGTCCAATAAGAGGAGGAGGGCAAGTTTGCCATTGTCTTTCATCTCGTCAATTTGGATCTTTAGGTCAATGAGAGCAGATTCCGTGCCCAGCAGATTCCGTGCCCAGCAGATTCTGTGCCTGGGTGGAACCCAGATTGATGCAGGTTGTTGGATTCTGGGTGCTTTTGAATTTGCAGATAGGCTGCTCTATCCAAACCTTTGAATAATGACTTGGTAGGCAAAGAACAATGGTCTGGAGAGTTGCCTAGGGCAATGCCAGAGGTTAAGATCAATTCTAAACCTTACAGCCATCACCTCTTTTGTTTTGCTGTCATCACCCCGCGGGGACGGCTATGCCCAGACGTGAGTCCTGTGCATGCTGGGCCTAGAGACCCATGTTACTCCTCCCTGATGAGGCCCAACAAGGCCGAAACATGTTTGGGGATGCTTGTGGAATGAGGAATGAGGAATGTGACCTACCTGTTCAAGTTGGATTGGGCCTTTTGATGTGGGACCAAGCCTGATTTTCATATGGTCTTTCCCCTTTGGTAATGGCTTTGCAGGTGAGGGAACAATGGTCTGGAGGCTTGCTTAAAGGTTAAGATTCATTCTAAACCTTTCAGCCCTCCCCTCTTTTATATTGATGAAATTGAAGGCTAAACGTGTTTGTAACCAAGTATCTAGTGTTCAACTATGTAGACGTAGACTGAAAATGTGAGTTGAGTGACCATGTAAAGATCAATTGGTATTGGGGACTTAAGGTTCTGGGCGTTCGTCACAGATTAAAGTATTTGGCTGGACTTCATGTTACCCCCAGAGTATGAGAGGGCATTGGGTGTTTAATCGGGAAGAGATGCCATTAGGGGCACCTATGGAGTGACATAGCAAATAGCATCGTTGGCCTATACACCCCGTGGGCGTCCCATGAATCGGCTTAACCTTTGTGCTCCCTCCTCATTGGAGACCCACCTAGCCGCTATGCCGCCTTTGCCTGGTATTTTGCTCTGGATTTTTCTAAGGTGCCTTGCGGTGCAAGGGTTTTGGCAGAAGTCTGCATTGGGGCACAGCCAGGTTTTTCTTAAAGATGGGGTGTCTGACGCATAGGCTCATAAGGGGGTGCCCGCTTAGCAGGTCACCTTCCCGAGTCTGCTTTTGTGAGTGACTGCACACTTGCCAACATGATCCATTCCAAGCTGTAGGTGCTGATCCAGTCCTGGCTTTCTTCTTTGAACTCTGGGGCTTGTAGTTCAGATTTTCCCATTATAATTGTCGTACCACAAGTCCCAGAATGCAAAGAAAAAACTAGAACTGGATAAGCACCTCCAGACTGGAATGGATCGTGTTGGCGAGTATGTGACTGTGGTTTTGGACCTGCTCATTGGCCGGAACCAATACTCCTATCAAGTGTAATTATTTTTTTGACACATGTCCTTGTTATTGTGAAGTCAGATATGCAGCAGACAGACGGACACACTTTAAACCATATAGTCTTATTGAGTACCCGCCATGAAATACATATACAGTGTCAGAAACAATGGGGCTGAGACAGGTAAACACTCGTGGCCACCTCAGTCCGCGTGGCAGTGCAGGAGGCCACACTGTGCCGAGCAGTGTCTTCTCGGCGCCTCGCCTCTTTCATCAGGTCAGTGGTCGAGTCCTTTTCTGCTTCGTTTCTAAGCGCGGATCTGGGATAAGAACCTCTGTTTCACGGCGTGGTCTTGCATCCAAGACCAGCGCGTTGCCCCTGTGCTATCCTCTGGATATTGCTCTTGCTTCTCAATATCGCTCAGATCACCGGATAGATCTTGTGAACTTGTGCACGTGGGCTCACCTTTGGCATCGCTGCAAAGCTTAACCTCTCAGCCATCTCCCCACCGCCCTGGCGCACTTGTTGGCAGCGCCAGCACCTTTCATGCTTCCACACGTCAGCATCTGGAAAGCGCGCAGGTTGCCCTCACATCTCTGTAGTGGGGTCCACTGTCTTCTAATACGTGCCCGCTCTTGCCTCAGTCTGGCAGCGTGTTGGTGTACACCTCAAGACTCTCCCATCAGTGAGGGCGGTTCTTTAATCCACGGTTCCATGCCATGGCCCAACAGGGGCATGGCTTGCTCTGTCCCGAGTCTGTGGATCTCAGAGGACTCATGCTGTCGCTTCTATTTGACAGTCGACACCCCTTAAGTCCACTCTGTCATCATATCACACAATTTCAGAGACAACCAGAGCTCCTGCGTTGCCAACTGAATTCTCTTGGTAGACCAGAGTTCAGTCTACTGTCTGTATAGAGGCGACGCGCCAGGATCCTTTCCAGTGCTTTAAGTGGGGTAAGAAATTGGGAGGGGGGAGCTCTTTTGGGGGCGTGGCTTGCCTGGTGGGCTGGCCTAAAATTTGAAGGTGTGGCCTAAAGAAGAGCATGTATAAATGAACAGGGGTGGTCTTGTCTACATACTGCAGCACTGCTGGTACAACCCAAACGTGTGTTCCTGGGCAAATCATTTAATTGCCCTGTTGAGGGTGAGGCTTTTTAAAAAAGAGAGAAAGTTGACTGCTTTTAATATAAAATGCAAACATTCCTTTTATTCGGGCAGTGGGGCCTACCAACAACCTTTTTTCTCAGGGGGCTCCACATAAAAAAGTTTGTATACCACTGCCCTTGCCCAATGTGGCCAGGGCATGGTTGCAGAGCCCAGCGCCTGCACGTGGGTGTGCTGCCAACAGGGTAAAGTGGCAGGTGGAAGATGATGGCTACGAAAGCTCACTACCGGGGGCTCTCATATCCCCCCACAACCAACAAGCAAACAGAAAAGTTTACAAATTGTTCTGTCTTTAAATGCACTGCGGAGTCCTCTGGAGTGAAGGACATGATGCCTGCTCACAGGGGGTGTTGTGTAAGAAATAGGTTATGACCGTGTGAGGAAGAGAGGGTGGGAGGAGCGGGGCAGAGGTGGTGGGTGTGTCTGGGTTCCACTGATAGGCCAAAGCTGTTCTCTGCATCCGTTTTCAGCTCTGTTCTGTTTATGCAAATGCTATAATGCCCCTAAAATAACTTCCAAGGCCTCCCTCCCTCCCTCCCTCCCTCCCTCCCTCCCTCCCTCCCTCCCTTCCTTCCTTCCTTCCTTCCTTCCTTCCTTCCTTCCTTCCTTCCTTCCTTCCTTCCTTCCTTCCTTCCTTCCTTCCTTCCTTCCTTCCTTCCTTCCTTCCTTCCTTCCTTCCTTCCTTCCCTCCCTCCCTCCCTCCCTTTCTTCCTTTCTTCCTTTCTTCCTTTCTTCCTTTCTTCCTTTCTTCCTTTCTTCCTTCCTTCCTCCCTCTCTTCCTCCCTCCATCCTTCTGTTCCCTCATAAGGCCTCCCGCCTCCCCGCATTCCCTCATGTGTCCCCCCGCCTGTACTTATTCTGAGATCTGTATCTGTCACTGCCCCCCGCCCCCACCCGCGTTGTGTCCCTCTCCTGCCGAGGGCTGCCGCCCCCTGGTTGTCCCGCTTCCCCTGGTGTCTGTCCCAACCAAGATGTGGCATAGAAGGCTGGGCACCTTTTGAGTCCCGTCATGGGGTTAATGGGTCAAACATTAACACCCTTTTGTCTCCACTCCTGTTGTGCCTGTTACTCTCAGCCCTACGCTGTAAATGGCACAACAGGGAGTCGTTTGAGCGAAGCTGTGACTGCCCTGCACTTCTGTTAGTCACAGCTGCCTGTCTTGATGACGGCGGGCTCATCTCCCGTCGCAGCTGCGGCCGTGGCAGGACAATGACCCGCCGTCAAGTGGTGGGTTCGGAGGGCCCCGGCAGGCCCCCGGCTCAGCCTCACTTTTTGGCGACTGCCGGGGTCCAGCCCTGGCAGGCCCCGGCCCACTTAAGCCACTGATCCTACCGTAGAAGCCCAGACATTTCACCAAATGATCTCCTCCCCCCGTTTTACAAGTGGGGTTGTTGCACATTGCCGCCTGGATTTCCCAATGAAATTCTCTCCTGCTTGGGCCCCTCATTCCCTGTCGTATTGCACGGGTATTCGCAGTGCTGTTGCGACCCTTGTTGATGTTCTTCGCCAGGACCCTCGCAGAGCCAAGTCCACATGACTCTTGGCACCATGTCAGATTCAAGTCATGCCCGAGCCAGCAACTCCTGGAGGTTTGCCACCAAAAGCAACTGTACAAAGCCCCCCTGCTACAGACCAAAACCGTGGCCCGATGTCTGAAGTCCCTTCTTGGGGAATCGCTTTCCGTCCATTTGCAGAGGAATGTTGTCATTAGTTGGTCTAGAATGCTCTATATGTCCATTGGCACACTGGCTTGTTGTTTAGGGTTTATGATAGTTTCGGTAGTAGTGCCATTTTGATCACGCTCAGTTGATCCATAGGGCCTCATTGCGAGTATGGAGGTAGCCATGGTGCTATTAGCCCCATGGCTGCCTCCATACCAGGCTCCAATACCGGGTTCCTGCAATGAGGACTTACCGGGTCATTCCGACATAGGAGGACCGGTAATTCCTCCTTGAAGGAACTATTCCCCATTCCCAGTTGAGCCCCCATAGGGCTCAATGGGAATGGGGAGGGAGCTAATAACGGGCACGTTAATAACGGCCCGGAATTAGCTCCCTGTTCCCCTCGCGGGTCCCGCAAAGGGAACCTCGTAATAGGCACTCCCATAATGAAGCCCACAGCATCGGATGACGGTTCTCCCACCTGTCTGTGTCCACTATAACAGAGCCATGTTACATGACACCATTGATTATGCTCAGAAACCAACCCTCCAGAAACGTGCTCTCGTTCGCTCCTACCCAAGCGATCACTGGGCTCTTCAGCCAGGTCTCCTTATACCCTACAGAAGGAGCTCTTTCTAAGGCAAGGTCTTTGAGAGGTTCTTGGAGGGATGGGTTGTTTGCCAGTGGAAGGTCAATGGATTGTGCAAACTGTGGAGGCACCCGCTTGGGGATATCTCATTGGCGGCAGCCAATAGCCCTTGCGATTGATATATGATATGATATGATATGTGATATTTTAATTGTATCGCGCTCATACACAAGTGTTTCAGAGCGCAACGAGACAAGGGAGGGGAACAAGGGAAGACAAACACATTGCTCTCACTAGGCCCAGTGACTTTGAGAACACACAAGTGCAGGGGAGAGGTACGGGGTAAAGGGCAAGGGGGAGGGGGAGTGGAAAGTGCTGAGCAAGGGATAAAACAACAGCTGGTAGTGCAGCCAGCAAGGTGGCAGGTGCAAGGTTAAAGCACAGACAGGGGTGTCAATAAGTGCAGGTAAGGGGACTGTAGGGTTGCCGATGCAGACCTAAGGGCAAGGGGTGCCAGGAGGCAGTGTGGGTGTGTGGCTAGGGTGAGCAGGGACCTGGGCCCGAAAATCAGAGGGTAATCAGGTGCCCTGTGCCCCCCTCCATCAGTGTCCAGAGGACCCTGCCGGGTAGACCCGTCCCCCCATAAACATTCCTTCTCTACCCATGGCCATTTCTTTGTTTACTTTTTTTTATTTTCTGTCTTCTTTCTGATTGTAACCAAGTCTCTGAAACGGAGGCTATGGCGTGAAACTCGCTCGAGAGCAATGGAGCGCTGTACAGGCCATAGGACAGAACATCGCTAGTGATAGTGTAACCAGTGAGCAAGTAAACATTAGCGCAAATCATCACAGTACAATGTACGCATGGGGTGTGCACACAAGTCCCACAGTCTAGGTTACACCACAGTGTTGTTGCCCTTCAATTCTTTGCTAAACTGACGGAGACTTGGAACAATCGGTATTGCCTCCGGCACAGAGTTCCAGAGACCTGGACTGCAGCACCATATGGACTGCTTATTAGTTGTTCCCTTGTGAACCAGTGCAGTTGCAAGTCTAGGGATGATCTTACTAAGAGGTGACCGCGTGACGCACAATATTTTTAGTTTGGCCATCAGGTAGGCCGGTGGTGGTGGCCTTATAGGTAAGGAACGCGGTTTGTAACCAGATCCTAGCCGGGGTGGAGAGCCAGTGTAATATGCACAGGGTGGGGGTGATGAAGTCAGACTTCCTAGAGCCAGTGATCAGGCAAGCCACAGGGCGGTTAGTCGCTAAGAGGGGTTTCTGGTGATCAGCCAAGATCCCTGTGAGGAGGGCCTTACCCCTATCGATATGCGAGATCCCTATGGCCTGCACCTCTGTTCAGAAGTGCTAGGGCAGGGGGAAGAGCTTGATCATGCAGGGTAGAGAGATCTGATTCTGAGACGTTTTGCCTTTTTCGTAATGTGTTGGTGGAAGGATAGACTGATATCCATGAAGAAGCCTATGGATGGTCTGAGGGAGTGTGGTGAGGGCTGAACCCATCCAAGTGCATTCATTCAGCCATCTGTGAATGTGTTCTTGCTTCAAGCGTGTGACCAAGCAAGGTTGCAATTTAAGTAGCCACCTTTGCAGCAAGGGAGAGCTGTGCAAGGGTATAACGTAACAGAGTAGAGTAGTGTGGATACACCAATAAGGTGCATCCACACTACCTGCCTTGAAACACGTGTGTATGGGCGCGTTATAAATGCCATATCATATCATGTCAAGGGTGAAATTGGAAGCACACGTAGAAAGGGAACACGGAAGATAACAGGTACAGGATAACGTTTTGGGAGGCAAAATCAGACTCTGCCTTATTTATTTATTGGCTGGATCTGCTGCTGTGCTCCCATTGAAGATATATTCCTGTGAGGATTGCATGGAGTCCATGGGTGTGCATCAGCAAACCCCTCCCTTCACTTCCTATTCAGCATAGCAATAGAGTGGCCCTCTCCATGGTATGCCTTGCTCTCTCTCACCTCTCCTCGCTCTTATTGTAACGCCTAGATTGAAAGCATAACTGGAGAATCCTCTTTAATACAGAGCCTAGACTTTGTGGGTGTTCTTGGTGCTTAGATGTACAGATGCACAAACGCACGCCCACCCACGCCCGCCCATAACGTTAGCAGTGTTTGTGTGTGAGATCAGAGCGTCACATATGTGATGTCCAATCCTATCGGTAATCAGTATAGCAGCCCCTTTTACTGTGTAAAAACAAGCACATGTTCCCACCGTAAAAACATAAATGGTAAAAATATGTGCAACAAAAATAGGAAATACAAAATACCATACACAAAGGATGCTGCGCCCTGTTTCCACCCACACAGCTCCATGGATATGTTCGGAACAGTAGCACCTGCAGAGCAGTGTCACAGGAAAGCATTACTAGAACTAAGGATTACAAAGATATACCTTTTATAAGGTGCAGGAAGACACAAAGGCAAATAAAGACTAAATGCATTCAAAGCGGTATTATAATGCTGCCTTTTCCTGCTTCACGTATGTCATATTTCATTCCTTGTTATGAATAGGCTGCGCCTGAGAGATAGCACTCGATACATGGTATTGATATTACCACAAAATAAACCATGCCAGGAATATTATTAAGCCGAGAGTACATTTTGCCCTAAATAGTTTGAGTAACTTAAAATAGACAGGGAGAAATACAGAAAAGTTCCAAGGTAAAACACTTTCTGTGTTCATGGAGAACTGTGCCTGCGATAATGGAACAATCTGATTGACAGTAATATTATCCTGAAACTTTGGTGAGATACAGAGCAGTGTTATATGTAAACAGCTACAGCTTTATTCCCAACCAACCATGGAATTGCATATCAAAAATGGCACATGGCATGTGCTCCAGAAATCTGCACTTTGAAGTGAAGCGTCCCTGCTGTGCCTGAGAAACAGAGCCACAATGAACCATCATTGTATTTCTTTTCTATAATGTATCAGTGTCTTAATTTCCCCAACAACTATTAGATGAAGTTATAAAAAAAACATGGCGGGTATTACATAATCTATCATATTGTAAATATGTTTAAAAGCATTGGTTCTTTTGGGGCGGTTTGAATAACACTTGTGGTCAATTCAGTCCGATATTTTGCTGACTTCAAGTAGGTCGTTGTGACACCTCAGAACAACCCGCACCTTTGGAAACTCTTTGGGAGAGAAGAATGTTTTAAAACTAAATCAAATCACTGGTCCTCCAGGAGATTATTACCTGTTGGTCTGAATCTTTTTATTTTTTATTACTGACCCTCAGAGGGAAATTCTTCCAGCTTATGTTGCACATTTGAGCTCTACCCGACAATATAGCTAGCCTTCTGTTAAACTGGATCACAAACAAAGCCTGTGATTTAATTTCAAACACATCATTCACTGACCCATTAGATAAGTGTGTTTACATAAGTCATGCGCTGAAACACGATATGCTGTCCATAGGCAAATGCAGGGAATGCGGCCAATATTTGATTATACAAAGAGACTAATTTGTCTCATAACGTTTGATCCACATGACTTAGAGAAATGCAAAAGTGTGTATTTCAAAACTGGGTGTCTCCTCCAAGCATTTATCGAAAATCTTAAAATGATAAACTATTCACACATGTATGAATTAATATGGTGAACATTCCTGTTGCATACTCAGACTTGTATCTGCAGGCACAATCCATATTTGATTGAGGTGGCAGACTGCTGCTGTGAATTATGGAATAAAAACTATTTAGAACCTAAAGTACTGAGAGCAAATTGGGCTTCCACCTTTTATCTGGCTGCAAATATAAAAATGTATTATAACCCAAAGATGATTGGGGGATGTACTCTTTTGGAGTGTCTGACTATGAGGCTGGCTAATGGACATATCGGGCTAACAAATAGTGTGACATAATCATAATAGAAGTATTGGAACATTTTACACTTCAAAAAGTGGGAGAACACAGAGAATAGTATTGTGTCCTGGGGAAAAAAAGAGGAAATAACACCACCTATTCCTATTGGATGAGCGCTGAATATGGAAATTACCTGCAGATGACAATACTCTATCCATGAGGGAATCAGAACCAATTTAATCAGAGGTAGTCCTACCTTCATGGAAACAGATCAGGAGTAGCCTTGCTGACTAGGAGATTTCCAAACTTAGAGGGTCTCTGCTGGTTCCATGCCACTAAAGATCAGTTCCAAGTGAGTATGGGAATTCCCCATTAGAAATGATAGATGCTCTTTAGGAGTGTCTTCTCGAGAGTTGGTTTGGAAAGGGTGCTACCAAATTACAACTATTTTGTAATGGGCACTGAAAAGTGCATCTCACTGTATTTAAAATCAAGTGAGATGTAATTTCAATCCAACCCAAAATACCTTTCTGAGCTGTGTGCACATTGCTACAGGTAGCGTGCTATGCAGTCTCTGAACATGCCTTTGTAAATTGTGATCTCATTAAATTGTACCAAAATGTGTTTTCACAGAACTAGTAAACATTAAGCTGTGATGTGAAAATGCGCATACCATAGACTAATGAAGATCTGCTTCATAAAGTGTAATCTGTGATGGTCATTGCTATTTAATAAGCAATCGAATAGGAGAGAACGTTTGATTGTGTCATTTGTACTCCCATAAAAATATTGCAAATGTAAATCCCACATATCTCTGATTCTTGGCATTGCACCGTGGAACTCTATTATTGAGGTGTGAGGTCAGGGACACTCATACTTGTTTAATCAAATGACCAAACCATTCTCCCAGGTTGGTTGGGTGAGTTGAAATAGTCTGGGCATTCTAAATTGACAGCACTGCTGCCCAAAACTGCAACACTTACATTCAATGCATAATATCCTACATTTAATTGCATTGCATGCATAAGCTAAAATCCAACACATACACTGGGGGAATGAATAGAAGCCAATTGATATAAATATATGTATATAGATGTCATTTTTCTATACAACAGTTCGCTGATTCCATACATTGCTGCTGTTATTGGGGAAAATAATGTGTAATTTGGAGACATTTTTAAATCAAGACAGTGTTGATACAGTGGTCGACAAGCACGAGAATTATGAATAGAATGCCTATCACTATTCAGAATTAGACATATAGAGATTTGATTATGAAAAAGGATGTTTTCTGTGCAAAATAGTGAGATTCAAGCAGGCAGGTGAGTTTAATTTTTGTGGACAACCTGGCTGTGATTTTGTACTATTTTGGTGGCTTCCCCTACATAAAACCTTGAGACAACCTTTTATTGTTTTATTGAAATAAATTCAAGTTTTGGTAAAACCGCCTTGATAATTAATCCAATTGTTAATTAATCAAATCACCCATAATTGTGGCGTGGGACTGTATACTAGCGGGAATTGGAGCATGGGTGCTTGTTTAGTGAAGAAGTCATAGGTTAAGCAAAATATATTACAAGATTGAACAAATGTTTGACTTACCTTTAAAATGCCCCTTTGAAAATGGGAATTACTTTAATTCTCCATTAAAAATGATTTTACTCTCAAGTTCATAAAACATGGTGTTAAAAAGTCCCACTAGAAACCCTTGTCTGGAGCCCGTGGATGGCCCACACATTGTAATATTACACACCCATGTGTATGCGTAAATTGCTTGATCACCCAGATGCCGTTGGTTGTTGTCTGTTTAATACAAATAATACTTCTATCATGTAGCCTAACATCAGACAGGAGGTGCAGTGCTAGAGTCGCTAACAGGCATTCTCTTAGGATCAAGGTTGTCTTAGCTATGCACTGAGCCCTATGCTTGGTTGAAGCTTTAAAAAAGACCCATTTATTTCACACATGGATTGCAGTGCAGGCTGTCCTGCAGGCCGCTTCATAATGTCACCGTGGAGAGTGTGCTCATGTTCTGGCGTGGTGCTTCGTATTGTTCCAGCTGGGCTTGGCCTGGGTGGACATCTGAATTATAGCTTCTGTATGGACTAAATTGGAACCAAGAACATTCCAGGCACTCCCACAATCCTGGCGGACACCGGAGAGCATCATTTTTAGCCTCAAATGATATCCAGTATCCTGTAGGTGGCTGCTTCCATCTACCGGCCTTCTCCATTCAGTCTCCATGGGTAGACAGGAACCTGGGGGAAACTCCCCTATAGGTGGTGGTAAAGCGTTCACTCAGCCTTTAGATAGGGTGGTGACAAGCCCCTGTTGTTCCGCAGGCAGCATTCCTAATCTGGGGCCCCTGCTTCAGTGACTAAAACATTACCGAAGCGGAAGTAAACCCGAGGGTGGAGAGGGATGGCCACTGTATGCTTATCCAGGGCCTCCTTGGGTGCAGATAAGCACATGCACTCCTTGTTGCTGTAGATCCTAAGGATCTCTGCTCCCCTGCTACTAGACGGCCAAGGGTCCTACCACACTCTCTCAGGGATGGAGCACATGGCTACTGCAGGACACTTAGTCTGATACTTTGATATCAACCCTCAGTGATATCCACCACATGGATCCCAAGCTGGTTCCGCGACTCAGGTTCTCCCAGACATGATATTTTCAGGCTGTCACACTCATCTGTTCAATTTCTGTGCATTGGGCGGTTTTCTAGGACACCAACACTTCCTGCTTCTAGTGCCCCCTTGTGGAGCACTTACTTTGTCCACCTTGAGATCTCTTCGGGGGCTTTCGAGGCTCCTCTTGTCAACCTGCCTCCATCTTCCCAGTGCACCAGGAAGCAGGATGTTCTTTACCCTGTGGTAGCTGAACTCAGGGTGGCATTTACTCAGTGATGTATTTACAATAAGGCCAACTAGGGCAGCAGATTGTCACTGGAGAAACCTTTTTAATAGCAGCTAATTTCAATTTACTCATGTTAGTAATTTAGACATACAACTCTCACGATGGTTGAACATTTTTCGGCAATCTCATCCCATTTCTGAATTGAGGCTGTGCTTCGTAAGTGCAGAAACGCCCTCTTATTAAGCAAATATGGAAGGAGGGGATGCGCCAGGGTGGCTGAATGTTCGCATCTAAGTACATGCGCACATTTAAATACCCTTTGTGAATCGGGCGCAACGGGTTTAGCACATGTGATGAGATGCACGAGCTCCCAGTGTAGTGAGGAAATGAACCCAAGTCTAAGGAGCGTTCGATCGTTCTGGCAGGTCTCCGTCTCTGTCTTGGTGGGCCGTTCAGGGATGCTTTCCAACCACACATTCCCAGATCTCCGGCACTTTGGACACATACGCGGTGGTTTCGGGAGCACTGGCGGCTCTCTCAAGGCCAACAGCAGAGAAGGGTGAAACTTACGCTTAGCAGAGTGTTTGCAGAAAAGGACATGATTCTATCCCTCGCCTCCCCCTGGAGGCAGAAGGTGGAAGTGCCTATCTCACTAATGCCACTACCTTCTTCTGCTTGACCAGCAGGTGGACACCCTATGCAACCTTCTACCGTGGTACCGCATTTCCCATCCTTAATGCCTCCTTGAAGCTGGCACTGTCCCATCTGTTCTTAAATAGGCAATACTTACTCCCTTTGTAAAAAAATCCTTTTCTCAAGCCTCACCTTCCTTCTAGTTATTGAAGGTTCCTCGCTTCGGGGATCCGCCCTGCCAGGGGCATAGCATCCACTTGGTAACATCTACCTGGCTTTAGACAACCTTTTCTCACTTTCCCCAGGAGGCTCACCATCTCCAGAGCCCTGGTCCTCTCTAGGCTGGACTACTGCAACAGCCTCTTTCTCAAACTTCCTAATTCTACTCTCCAGCCGCTACAACTCATCCAGAACAGAACCGCAAGACATATCCTTGGCCTCAAGCCCAGGGACTGCATCTCTCTGGCATTGACACCCCTCCACTGGCTCCCCCGTTGCTGCAAGGATAAAGTTCAAGACCATCTGCATAGTCCACAAGGCTTTCTGGGGCCAGGGCCCCTACTATCTACAATGCTCTCTTCTCAAATACTCTCCTGCTAGACTCCTCCTCTTGTCCTTCTCCAACTCTCTGCGGGTGAGCCACTTTCACAAACAGAGGTTTGGGGGTAGATCTTTATACCCTGCAGTTGCCTCCCTCTGCAACAAGCTCCCTGCCTCTCTGCATCTTGAGCCGGAGCTCCTTAAGTTTCAGAAACACCTCAAGACCTTCCTCTTCTCTTCTGCCTTCTCTCTTCCCTGCTAACCTCCTTTCCTTTCTCTCCTGCCTCCCTCCTCCTTCTCTTCCTAAGTCTGTTTAGTTTTTGCTGACTGGTCACCTGGTGCATCCCCAGAGCCTCACAGGTCCCAGGCACCTCTGCCAGTCTTTGCACTTGCCCAGCACGTCTGCACTTTCAATGCACATTCCATGAGTGAGTTACCTCTCTGCACTTATCCCGGGACCATGCTGACTGGGCGCACCTCGCTCTCCCACCTGCACACTGCATGACATATATGTACTAGGCCTAGTAATTTGGTTTGTCTTTCCCCCCCTTTGTCTCCCCTCCCTAGCTTGGTTCGCCTGAAACACAGCATGCACTTGCACTAGGAGAAATGCCGTCAGGCTTAGCTCGCTTGATATTTTTCTGTTAGATCATTCAGAAAATTCAAGGCCTAAGAAACACTACTGTATTCCCTTGCTCACTTTCCGCCTTGAAGCACTTTGAAGCACTTCACCTGTGCATAAGCGCTTTACAAATAAACAATTACAATTACAAGCAGTTTTGTGATCCAGTAATACTTGATCTCTCTTTGTGGCCTTTGACACCATCGACCATTCCATCCCGCTAGAGCACCACTCCAGCCTCAGGATTAAAGACTGTGCCCACCTCTGGCTGGCCTCCTTTCTGTATGAATGTTCCCAGTCACTTTCTGTGCTCCCTTTTTTCGTCCTTCAATCCTTCCCTTCACTTGTGGAGTCCCCCAGGGCTCCTGCCTTTCGGTTGTGTTTCCCCTTTGGCAACAATCATTGCTTGTTGTGGCTATTCTTTTTAAAGTTATGCATAGGGCACGCAGTTTCTACTTTGTTTTTACTGGAGAGGCCACTGCAAAAATATTTCAACTTGAAGGTCCACCATGTCGACACGGAAGTCTGCGACCCCATTTATACTGGAAGAGATTTCTTTTTAGATGGCCCTTTTCACTCTGGGGCTGATCTTTCTTGCCCCCCCACTCTTGGGCCTCTTCCTGTTCCTGCATCAGTTGTAGTGAAGCTGGGCTTGATGTTTGAATCAGGGCGTGCTCCCACTCCCCAATTTAATCAAGTGTCATCTTCCTGACACAGCTGTCTCTGCCTTGTCTATGAAATCGCCCCCTTGCTCACTCTCCCAGCTAGTATTGGTGCGGTCTCCGCTTTGATTCAATGCCCCCCTTATCCTGGAACACCCTCCCACCCCTTCCTCCGTCTCCTAGGGCCCCAGGATTCCATGGACCTTCTTCATCGGCTCCTATGAAACAATGGGTGGCATTCGGTCATTCTCTATTGCTTTTCACGCTCGATCCCATTCAAGAGTCTTTCTTTCCTTGCATCCAAAATTAAAGCGTTTAACCCTTCCCGCCAACTTCCCACAGGGAATGCTGCATCCAAGAATCCTAGGCACATTCTGGAATGTTGGCGCCCCCCAGGGCTATCCAGTGATAATATTACAGGAAATAAAAAAGAACGAATTTTCAAATATTGGAAGAAATTACAGAGCGGGTAAAAAATACCTAACAGCAGAAAAAATATAGAAATAAAGAAAAGAAAATGTAATAATGGGTGTGGGTTTTAGGTGTAAAAAAAAACAGATTTAGGTTAAAATTGGAATAGAGGGGAATGGACATAGGAGAGTTTAGGAGTAGGGGAATTTTTGCCCTGGTGCTTTTAATGTGTCAAACTGCCCTTGTCATGGGGCAATCGTTTTCTAGTAGTGCCACTGATTTTAAAAATAGAGCAAACTTTACCCTAGGGCTAATACCGTGCAACTTTGCCCTTGCACCGGTGCAAACCTTCTGTAATCTGGCCCCAGGTCTTTTGGGGAATGGCAGTCGAGCTTTGGGAAGTATGTACGTGGGATAAACGGAGCTAGCAACTAATCGGGGGTCAGACCTCACTGCCGGTGATGCTGGAACCTTTGGCAGTTTTTGAAAGCAGTGACCCCAAACTCTGATCCAACGCCTGAGGGAAGTGGCGGGGGCCAGAGAACAATAATACTGAATGCCTTTTCCTACTGAACGCAAAGTGAATGTCCACAGCAAGGGCTACCCAGCAGCATCAATGCATTTTACTGGGGGTCCCACAAGCACCACTGCTTTACGCCCTCTTTTTTAATTTGAATGTGCAACATTGGCATTCAAACTTAATCATGACATTATAAGCAGTTACTATATTGATGAGGTGCAAATAGTTTACTCCATAACAAGTTACCCCCAAGGTAGATCCAACTTCTATCACCATTCATACTGCTGGAAAATTGAACACATTGTACTGGGCTGTTGTTTTAGACAAAAAGAAAGGGTGTCTCCTGTCTAGTCATAAGTTGCTACACATGTATGCAGCCTGGTCTTGCCATCAGCAGCATTTAGCATTCACTTCAGCCCTGCACAGAAGAGAATCCACCAGCGTGTCTTTCAAGATCCAAGATCTTCAGCACACTTCAAACCAAGAGTGGATCTCTTGACCAAAGCCATCTTTGCAACAGGATCTTTTGAAGTCCAAGGCCCATGTAGGCTCGACAAAGACCGAAGACGCTCAGGTCGGGAAAAGCAGAATTTGGTAGAGTGCAAAATGAGCCTACGTTTCACTTGTCAATGTGAAATGTAGTCATTTGGCAAGCATGCTAATACTCTCCAATTAATTCTCATGGCTATAGAGGATTATGGATAGGCCCTGCCCTAAAATGTGTAGGGCTGCTAAGTAGCTAAGAGATAGAGAGAAGAGAGAGAGAGAGACAGACAGAGAGAGCGAGAGATAGAGAGAGAGAAACAGAGAGACAGAGAGGCTGCGAGAGAGAGAGAGAGGCTGAGAGCGAGAGCGAGAGAGAGAGAGACAGAGAGACAGAGAGGCTGAGAGAGAGAGCGAGAGAATGTCATCAATATTACATACACACGGTACATGAACTGGAGTTCATACAATAATGGTTCTTTTATAAGGCACGTAATACACAGGAGGCCAGTCTGCAAGTGCGAGCCCGGGGTTCGAACCTGTGTTGGTCTGTGTGTTGTTGCTTTGTGTTGCTTCCAAGACAAACGCGGTGCCCCTGAGTTGTTATTGAGCAGTTAAAATGTAAGAAATAATTGAGGCTCAGGCTTGGGAGCAGAATTAAACTATGAAGTATTCCGCACTTGTGCTTTTTTAAAAAAAATGTTGATTGTATGTTTAACATGTTTGCATAATCCGTGTGCATGGATTTTAGGAATGTCTTCCTGGTTGTAGCGCCGCCCATCTGTACCTGTTGGAACGTGATTGGAGGAATGAAATGTAGGCTCCTCTCGCCATGGCTGTGGGGGGGGGCAGGATATTGTGGAACACTTTCTGCAGATCCTCTTTCTTGACTACCAACATCTGGACTCCATGTCTTTGGCAGACCCTTTGTGACCTCTTTGACAGTGTCCTTCTTAACTCCTTTCTCTAGGCTGGGGAGAGAGTGGACGACGCCTACAGACAGACCTGCGCCACGCACCTGCCGGCCATCAAGGCATTCTTCAAGGTGAGGAGATCTCTACTGCCACTGTAGGAGCAACTGTTTTGTGTGCAATTATCTGTTCCTTGAGTTCTGCCACTATGGGCACATAGACTCACTGAACCACGCTAGGACACCAATCATCTGTCATACCTCAGACTAGCTTAGCAAGACTCACTGAGCCATGCTAGAATACCACTCATCTGTCATACCACAGACAAGCTTGGCAAGACTCACTGAATCATGCTAGGACACCAATCACCTGTCATACCACAGACACGCTTGGCAAGACTCACTGAGCCATGCTAGAACACCACTCATCTGTCATACCAGAGACAAGCTTGGCAAGACTCACTGAACCATGCTAGGACACCAATCATCTGTCAAACCACAGACAAGCTTGGCAAGATTCACTGAATCATGCTAGGACACCAATCACCTGTCATACCACAGACAAGCTTGGCAAGACTCACTGAACCATTCTAGGACACCAACCACCTGTCATACCACAGACAAGCTTGGCAAGACTCACTGAATCATGCTAGAACACCACTTACCTGTCATACAACAGACAAGCTTGGCAAGACTCACTGAATCATGCTAGGACACCAATCACCTGTCATACCACAGACAAGCTTGGCAAGACTCACTGAACCAAGCTAGGGCACTATCATCTGTCATACCCCAGACAAGCTTGGCAAGACTCACTGAATCGTGCTAGGACACCCATCACCTGTCATACCAAAGACAAGCTTGGCAAGATTCACTGAACCATGCTAGAACACCACTCATCTGTCATACCACAGACAAGCTTGGCAAGACTCACTGAATCATGCTAGGACACCAATCATCTGTCATACCACATACAAGCTTGGCAAGACTCACTAAACCATGCTAGGACACCAATCATCTGTCATACCTCAGACAAGCTTGGCAAGACTCACTGAACCATGATGGGACACAAATCATCTATCATACCACATACACGCTTGGCAAGACTCACTACACCATGCTAGAACTCCACTCATCTGTCCTACCACAGACAAGCTTGGCAAGACTCACTGAACCATGCTAGAACACCACTCATCTGTCATACCACAGACAAGCTTGACAAGACTCACTGAATCATGCTAGGACACCAATCACCTGTCATACCCCAGACAAGCTTGGCAAGACTCACTAAACCATGCTAGGACACCAATCATCTGTCATACCTCAGACTAGCTTAGCAAGACTCACTGAGCCATGCTAAAATACCACTCATCTCTCATACCACAGACAAGCTTGGCAAGACTCACTGAATCATTCTAGGACACCAATCCCCTGTCATACCACAGACAAGCTTGGCAAGACTCACTGAATCATGCTAGGACACCAATCACCTGTCATACCACAGACACGCTTGGCAAGACTCACTGAACCATGCTAGAACACCACTCATATGTCATACCACAGACGAGCTTGGCAAGACTCACTGAATCATGCTAGGACACCAATCACATGTCATACCACAGACAAGCTTGGCAAGACTCACTGAACCAAGCTAGGACACCAACCACATGTCATACCACAGACAAGCTTGACAAGACTCACTGAACCATGCTAGAACACCACTCACCTGTCATACAACAGACAAGCTTGACAAGACTCACTGAACCATGCTAGAACACCACTCACCTGTCATACCACAGACACGCTTGGCAAGACTCACCGAACCAAGCTAGGACACTATCATCTGTCATACCCCAGACAAGCTTGGCAAGACTCACTGAATCATGCTAAGACACCCATCACCTGTCATACCAAAGACAAGCTTGGCAAGACTCACTGAACCATGCTAGAACACCACTCATCTGTCATACCACAAACAAGCTTGGCAAGACTCACTGAATCATGCTAGGACACCAATCATCTGTCATACCACATATAAGCTTGGCAAGACTCACTAAACCATGCTAGGAAAACAATCAGCTGTCATACCCCAGACAAGCTTGGCAAGACTAACCGATCCAAGCTAGGACACCAATCACATGTCATACCACAGACAAGCTTGATAAGACTCACTGAATCATGCTAGGACACCAATCACATGTCATACCACAGACAAGCTTGGCAAGACTCACTGAACCAAGCTAGGACACCAACCACCTGTCATACCACAGACAAGCTTGGCAAGACTCACTGAACCATGCTAGAACACCACTCACCTGTCATACAACAGACAAGCTTGGCAAGACTCACTGAATCATGCTAGGACACCGATCACCTGTCATACCACAGACAAGCTTGGCAAGACTCACCGAACCAAGCTAGGACACTATCATCTGTCATACCCCAGACAAGCTTGGCAAGACTCACTGAATCATGCTAGGACACTCGTCACCTGTCATACCAAAGACAAGCTTGGCAAGACTTACTGAACCATGCTAGAACACCACTCATCTGTCATACCACAGACAAGCTTGGCAAGACTCACTGAATCATGCTCGGACACCAATCATCTGTCATACCACATACAAGCTTGGCAAGACTCACTAAACCATGCTAGGAAAACTATCATCTGTCATACCCCAGACAAGCTTGGCAAGACTCACCGATCCAAGCTAGGACACCAATCATCTGTCATACCCCAGACAAGCTTGGAAAGACTCACTGAACCATGATGGGACACAAATCATCTATCATACCACAGACACGCTTGGCAAGACTCACTGAACCATGCTAGAACGCCACTCATCTGTCCTGCCACAGAAACGATTGGCAAGACTCACTGAACCATGCTATAACACCACTCATCTGTCATACCACAGACAAGCTTAACAAGACTCACTGAATCATGCTAGGACACCAATCACCTGTCATACCCCAGACAAGCTTGGCAAGACTCACCGATCCAAGCTAGGACACCAATCATCTGCCATACCTCAGACAAGCTTGGCAAGACTCACTGAACCATGCTAGGACACCAATAATCTGTCATACCCCAGACACGCTTGGAAAAACTCACTGAACCATGATGGGACACAAATCATCTATCATACCACAGACAAGCTTGGCAAGACACACTGACCCATGCTAGAACACCACTCATCTGTCATACCACAAACAAGCTTGGCAAGACTCACTGAACTATGCTAGAACACCACTCATCTGTCATACCACAGACAAGCTTGACAAGACTCACTAAACCATGCTAGGACACCAATCGTCTGTCATACCCGAAAAGCTTGGCAAGACTCACTGATCCAAGCTAGGACACCAATCATCTATCATACCCCAGACAAGCTTGGAAAGTCTCACTGAACCATGCTAGAACACCACTCATCTGTCATACCACAGACTAGTTTGACAAGACTCACTGAATCATGCTAGGACACCAATCACCTGTCATACCACAGATACGCTTGACAAGACTCACTAAACCATGCTAGGACACCAATCATCTGTCATACCCCAGACAAGCTTGGCAAGACTCACCGATCCAAGCTAGGACACCAATCATCTATCATACCACATACAAGCTTGGCAAGACTCACTGAACCATGCTAGAACACCACTCATCTGCCATACCACAGACTAGTTTGACAAGACTCACTGAATCATGCTAGAACACCAATCACCTGTCATACCACAGACAAGCTTGACAAGACTCACTAAACCATGCTAGGACACCAATCATCTGTCATACCCCAGACAAGCTTGGCAAGACTCACCGATTCAAGCTAGGACACCAATCATCTGTCATACCCCAGACAAGCTTGGCAAGACTCACCGATCCAAGCTAGGACACCAATCATCTGCCATACCTCAGACAAGCTTGGCAAGACTCACTGAACCATGCTAGGACACCAATAATCTGTCATACCCCAGACACGCTTGGAAAAACTCACTGAACCATGATGGGACACAAATCATCTATCATACCACAGACAAGCTTGGCAAGACACACTGACCCATGCTAGAACACCACTCATCTGTCATACCACAAACAAGCTTGGCAAGACTCACTGAACTATGCTAGAACACCACTCATCTGTCATACCACAGACAAGCTTGACAAGACTCACTAAACCATGCTAGGACACCAATCGTCTGTCATACCCGAAAAGCTTGGCAAGACTCACCGATCCAAGCTAGGACACCAATCATTTATCATACCCCAGACAAGCTTGGAAAGTCTCACTGAACCATGCTAGAACACCACTCATCTGTCATACCACAGACTAGTTTGACAAGACTCACTGAATCATGCTAGGACACCAATCACCTGTCATACCACAGATACGCTTGACAAGACTCACTAAACCATGCTAGGACACCAATCATCTGTCATACCCCAGACAAGCTTGGCAAGACTCACCGATCCAAGCTAGGACACCAATCAACTATCATACCACATACAAGCTTGGCAAGACTCACTGAACCATGCTAGAACACCACTCATCTGCCATACCACAGACTAGTTTGACAAGACTCACTGAATCATGCTAGAACACCAATCACCTGTCATACCACAGACAAGCTTGACAAGACTCACTAAACCATGCTAGGACACCAATCATCTGTCATACCCCAGAGAAGCTTGGCAAGACTCACCAATTCAAGCTAGGACACCAATCATCTGTCATACCCCAGACAAGCTTGGCAAGACTCACTGAGCCAAGCTAGGGCACTATCATCTGTCATACCCCAGACAAGCTTGGCAAGACTCACTGAATCGTGCTAGGACACCCATCACCTGTCATACCAAAGACAAGCTTGGCAAGATTCACTGAACCATGCTAGAACACCACTCATCTGTCATACCACAGACAAGCTTGGCAAGACTCACTGAATCATGCTAGGACACCAATCATCTGTCATACCACATACAAGCTTGGCAAGACTCACTAAACCATGCTAGGACACCAATCATCTGTCATACCTCAGACAAGCTTGGCAAGACTCACTGAACCATGATGGGACACAAATCATCTATCATACCACATACACGCTTGGCAAGACTCACTACACCATGCTAGAACTCCACTCATCTGTCCTACCACAGACAAGCTTGGCAAGACTCACTGAACCATGCTAGAACACCACTCATCTGTCATACCACAGACAAGCTTGACAAGACTCACTGAATCATGCTAGAACACCACTTACCTGTCATACAACAGACAAGCTTGGCAAGACTCACTGAATCATGCTAGGACACCAATCACCTGTCATACCACAGACAAGCTTGGCAAGACTCACTGAACCAAGCTAGGGCACTATCATCTGTCATACCCCAGACAAGCTTGGCAAGACTCACTGAATCGTGCTAGGACACTAAACATTTTTCATACTCCAGACAAGCTGGACAAGACACATTGAACCATGCTAGGACACCACACCACTCATCTCTCATACCACAGACAAGCTTGGCAAGACTCACTGAACCATGCTAGAACACCACTTGTCTGTTATACCACAAATAAACTTGGCAAGACTCATTGAACCATGCTAGAACATCACTTGTCTGTTATACCACAGATACGCTTGGCAAGAGTCACTGAACTATGCTAGGACACCACTCATCTGTCATACCACAATACCACAGACAAGCTTGGCAAGCTTGACAAGACTCTGTCGTACTCCGTCTGGTCTCTTGATGGTCCGGAAAACCAAACAGACCCTTCGCCAATAAAGGAAATAGACTTTCTTCCTGAGAGCACGGCTTGCAGGATTTTAAAACCTGTCAGGCCAAGGGCTAAGGCAAAAAGGCGGGATGCACAGCAGAGCTAGAGGGAGGAAAACAAGGCAATCATTACATACCGTTGTTCTGTGATTGTTAAACACGTCATTCACCCTCTTAACCCAATACCCACAAGCTTACCTGTGATAATCCCTTGATCAGTGATGCACCTAATTGTGAAGAACACAAGATGTAGAAAGGGTCAATGTTTCAACCCAGGCTGGGAGGAATCCGGAAGAAAACAGACACCTCTGTTGTTCCTGATGCAGGGCTGGAGTATCCCTAACCTGGGCGGAACGAGGGCGCAACTAGGGGGTAACAGGAAGTAATCCACAAAAATCAATGCAGAGCGTCTGTGTTTATGAGTTCCAACAGAACAAAGCACCACCCTTCCTATGCAGCAGAACGTCCAAGGAGGTAAGGGTAAGGTAATCCGGGAGTACAAAAAGTACAGAGCGTCCAGGGAGGTAAGGGTAAGGTAATCCGAGAGCACAATAAATACAAAGCACCTCCCTTCCTAAGCAGTAGAGAGTCCAGGGAGGAAAGGGCAGTGTCTGTAACCAAAAGGGTGCAAAGGGAAAATATATTCAGAACGTTACCAATAAAGCGTCCGCAGCGAAAACGCAATTAGCTGAAAGACAGGAATGCTGAAGCGCTTAAAATCTCGAGGGTGGAGGAGCCCAGGTAAATGCAGGAAGGGTCGGGGAGTTGAAAAAGGGACCAGTAACCAGAACACATTCGGCGTGCAGAAGGCAGTCCTTGATAACAATTCGAAGTCAGAGACACGTAACAAGATAATACTCCATGGCGTCAAGGCAGAACAAAATCCAGGGTGGGAGTCAGGAAGCAAGCCCCGTCCAAGTACCAGATAAGCAAGAAACAAGGACATTTCACAGAAAACAAACGCTGCTCGCCGTAACAACGGTTTAGGAGCAACAGCGTTTGGGGGTGTGAAAGAATACACCAAAGGGAGGCGTGAAACGCAGGAGAGCCAGAGTTCCACAGGTGCATTTAGCGGGTTCCCATGGGAACCGTAGTGCACTAAGGAGGTTGTCAGGAAAGTTTCTGCAGGCGGCAGGGCAGACGCCACGTCCTTCTCCCATAGACGTGAGAGAAACGTGGAGTTCTCGTAGGCATGACAGACTCACTGATCTTGCTAGGACACCAAACACCTGTCATACCATAGACAAGGTTGGCAAGACTCACTGAACCACGCTAGGACACCAAACACCTGTCATACCATAGACAAGGTTGGCAAGACTCACTGAACCACGCTAGGACACCAAACACCTGTCATACCATAGACAAGGTTGGCAAGACTCACTGAACCACGCTAGGACACCAAACACCTGTCATAGCATAGACAAGGTTGGCAAGACTCACTGAACCACGCTAGGACACCAAACACCTGTCATAGCATAGACAAGGTTGGCAAGACTCACTGAACCACGCTAGGACACCAAACACCTGTCATACCATAGACAAGGTTGGCAAGACTCACTGAACCACGCTAGGACACCAAACACCTGTCATACCATAGACAAGGTTGGCAAGACTCACTGAACCACGCTAGGACACCAAACACCTGTCATACCATAGACAAGGTTGGCAAGACTCACTGAACCACGCTAGGACACCAAACACCTGTCATACCATAGACAAGGTTGGCAAGACTCACTGAACCACGCTAGGACACCAAACACCTGTCATACCATAGACAAGGTTGGCAAGACTCACTGAACCACGCTAGGACACCAAACACCTGTCATACCATAGACAAGGTTGGCAAGACTCACTGAACCACGCTAGGACACCAAACACCTGTCATACCATAGACAAGGTTGGCAAGACTCACTGAACCACGCTAGGACACCAAGCTTGGCAAGATGCTCAACCCCCATCTAAAATACTTAGGGATCTTTTCAGCCACCTCATGATAGAGATTTACCATGGCACTTATATCCCGCATCCACAAATAAATATCCCCCACTGTGCCCGACTCCAGGACCTCAGCAGAGCCTAAAGCTATCATCCACCCGCATTGCTTAATTCATCTCCCCCGCTCTGCCTGACTCCAAGATCTCAGCCACGGGTGCTGCTAATATCTTTATCCCAAATCTTCAAGTCATGGCCCCCATTGCACCACTGCATGACCCCAACCCACACGTGCTGCTGATGTCCTTCCCCCAAACCTCTCCATCCATACCCCCTCTGTTCCCCACCCCAACTCCTCAGCCCGCAAGTACTACTGAGATTCTCCCAAATCACTCATCCCATAGCCCCCGCGGTGCATGAAGTAAGGACCCCAGCTAGCGGGTGCCGATTATATCCTCCCATATCGTCTGCCCATATCACCCACTGGCCACCACTCCAGCACCTCAGCCTTTGGGTACTGCTATCATTTTCGAAAATTGCTCGATTTATGCTCCAGACTGTGTCGAACTCCAAGTCCGCAAACCATGAGTAATGATATCATCACTCTCCCACACCACTGCGTCCACATCCGCATCTGTGCCTGATTCCGGGAACCTAATCCTTGCCACTGCTGATATCACTCTCCCAAACTGTTCCATCCGCTTCCCCATCGGTGCCCGATTCCAGGATCCCAGCTCTTCGCCAGGCTGATATCACTCTCCCAAACTGTTCCATCCGCTTCCCCATCGGTGCCCGATTCCAGGATCCCAGCTGTTTGCGAGATTGATATCACTCTCCCAAACTGTTCCATCTGCTTCCCCATTGGTGCCCGATTCCAGGATCCCAGCTCTTCGCTAGGCTGATATCACTCTCCCAAACTGTTCCATCCGCTTCCCCATCGGTGCCCGATTCCAGGATCCCAGCTCTTCGCCAGGCTGATATCACTCTCCCAAACTGTTCCATCCGCTTCCCCATCGGTGCCCGATTCCAGGATCCCAGCTCTTCGCCAGGCTGATATCACTCTCCCAAACTGTTCCATCCGCTTCCCCATCGGTGCCCGATTCCAGGATCCCAGCTCTTTGCGAGATTGATATCACTCTCCCAAACTGTTCCATCCGCTTCCCCATTGGTGCCCGATTCCAGGATCCCAGCTCTTTGCCAGGCTGATATCACTCTCCCAAACTGTTTCATCCGCTTCCCCATTGGTGCCTGATTCCAGGATCCCAGCTCTTCGCCAGGCTGATATCACTCTCCCAAACTGTTCTATCCGCTTCCCCATTGGTGCCTGATTCCAGGATCCTAGCTTTTCGCCAGGCCGATATCACTCTCCCAAACTGTTCCATCCGCTTCCCCATCGGTGCCCGATTCCAGGATCTCAGCTCTTCGCCAGGCTGATATCACTCTCCCAAACTGTTCCATCCGCTTCCCCATCGGTGCCGATTCCAGGATCCCAGCTCTTTGCGAGGCTATAGGATCCCAGCTCTTCGCCAGGCTGATATCACTCTCCCAAACTGTTCCACCCGCTTCCCCATTGGTGCCCGATTCTAGGATCCCATATCTTTGCCAGGCTGATATCACTCTCCCAAACTGTTCCACACGCATCCCCATCTGTGCCCGATTCCAGGATCCCAGCTCTTCGCCAGGCTAATATCACCCTCCCAAACTGTTCCATCCACTTCCCCATCGGTGCCCGATTCCAGGATCCCAGCTCTTCGCCAGGCTGATATCACTCTCCCAAACTGTTCCATCCGCTTCCCCATCGGTGCCCGATTCCAGGATCCCAGCTCTTCGCCAGGCTGATATCACTCTCCCAAACTGTTCCATCCGCTTCCCCATCGGTGCCCGATTCCAGGATCCCAGCTCTTCGCCAGGCTGATATCACTCTCCCAAACTGTTCCATCCGCTTCCCCATCGGTGCCCGATTCCAGGATCCCAGCTCTTCGCCAGGCTGATATCACTCTCCCAAACTGCGTAAGCCACATCTTCCTCATCAGAAATCGCCCCTCGATGAGGCAAACCCAAAGATCCGGAGGCGTCACTTGGCTTCCCTTTGGCAAAGGCCACGGCTTAATCATAGGAAGCACGCAAGAGGGTCACATACTCAAAAGCAAAGGGCAGTTCAAGATCTTGCTATTCAAATCCAACTTTATTATTTTAAAACAGAATCAAATGGGAGCTCATGTAAAATAGCCCCCGCCCTCCCCTTGAAGTCAATGGGATACAAGATAACATGGGTTCCTATGGGGAGTAACATTAACCATTGAAAAACCATTGAAAGATGTAAGACGAGGAGAAAGTGGCAGCCCCCCATATTCCCCACTCAATAGTACTTTCTGAAATGAAATGTCAACCAATCTCCAATCCATGCCAGTGTCCTGGAAGAGCTCTTCTTCACAGGTCAGGTCCAGGGGCAGGGGGGCTGGACTGGTGGGATCCTTGCTGGGCTTTTGGAGGCGAGTCATCCATGAGAATCCAGCTGATTCTGCTTCCTGGCAGCGTTAAGGAGCGCAGGAATATTACAGGGAGCTAGTCCACCAATGCTGGCTGTGGCGTGTACTCTATACTGGAGGCTGGGCACGGCACTCACATCCTTACCCGTCCATCCCCACCATGCACCAAGGTCTGCTCGGCGTAAGGAATACGGTGCTTGTGGAGTCGCGCTGCCCTCTTTGCTCCCCGGTGGTCTCACAAGGAAGGCGACCTCCAGGAGAATGCTCTTCCCTACGAGCTATTAGCACCATGGGGGGGTGGTGGGAGGTGGGCAACCAATCAGGTGGCTAGGAACGCAGGCTGAAAATGGTGATCTCAGCCTGCGTGGGAGGTGGGCAACCAATCAGGTGGCTAGGAACGCGGGCTGAAAATGGTGATCTCAGCCTGCGTGGGAGGTGGGCAACCAATCAGGTGGCTAGGAACGCGGGCTGAAAATGGTGACCTCAGCCTGCGTTCCAAGCCGCTTTGAGCAGTCTTTTCTTTCCATGAATGAGACGCTGCAAGGCGACCCGTTCAGGGAACAAAAATACTCTGTATTAACCCCGTGCCAGCCCTTGGGATGGGTGCTAATAGCGTTAACCAACCATTCCAAGAGCTTAAACAGGCAGTAACGACCCGAGACCCGCGTTAAAGCTCCGATAATAAGCTGTGTGAGGCCTGCCAAATCAAAGTCTATGAGAGTCCCTGGCCACACAGCTCAGTAGACAATATGCACAAATCTAGTTTGGGGGATGGGTACTTTTCAAAGTAGATGACAGAATCTTATTAAACTCATTCAAATCCTTAACCCTCGCAGATCATTCCAAACCTCATGGATCTTACGACAACAGAGTGTAATAGCTGCTAGCAGGTTAAATAAAGGTTTGCTAGTATTTTTTCAATTATAAAAAGTCAGCATGTAAGGCCTAGGCCCCACAAGGCCTAGCGCCCGATTAATAGAAAAGCGTGCATAGACCCCCGGAAAGTTTGCGTGGCGAGAAGGACTTTGTGTGCCCCCTCACGCATGAGGCACCTGCATGCGATCTGCATATTTATGGAATCTTTCCAGCAAAGCAACCCTATGTGCAAGTCGTGGCGGGAACACCCCCGACAGGCCTCCCGCAAAGCAAATGTTGCCACTAATACCTACCTATGCACGGTCCTCAGGTGCGAATGCATGCACTCTGCTAGCACTGCATGGGGACCCCGCAACCAAGCCAACATCCCGACAACACTGTGCAGGGTCCCCGTAACTACTCACAGCACCCCAACAACATGCGTACCATGTATCGTAAAGTTGACATTTCCCTGTAAATATGCGTGCGAACCCCCGTAAACCGTGCCTGCACCCCGCAACACTCCTTACGTGCACCACTAAGTTTGATTAGAACCCTGACTATATGCACGCACCACTAAATCCAACATGCGATCTTACCTCTGCACGGTGAATCCTATGCACAAGTGTCTGTACGCCTGCCTTTGGGTGGTGGATAGAATGAGGACTTTGCGTGCCCATTTCCCTGACAAGAGGTTGCGTGGTCAGATCCATGAATACGTCTCGTTCTGCTCATTTGTGGGCATGCAATGGACTGTCTGTGGGCTGTCCTTCGTAACGCCCACATTTTCCATTGTTCTTCCTCATTTTAAGAGTTCTGCTACCTACTCTGCCCTCTGTGGAGGCCATGCCCACGCTCTGAGTGGTGTCTCGTGCAAGGCACTCAGCGACTCGCAGAGACGTGCCGAGTCTGCGCAAACGCCCCACAAACTTGAATCGCCAAACAGGACTAGGTTTGGCGCACAAAGTCCCTGTTTACTGCGCAATTAGTTTCATGAATCAGGACCCAAATTTTCCTAATATAATCCAATGAGAGTGCAGAACATTACCTAAAGAAATAGAAAAATCCTGAGGGAACATAGAGAAGCCAATCTCTCACAGTCCTTGTGCCTGACTCCAAGACCTCTCCTTCTAAGTACTTTTGATATCATTCTCCCAAACTCTTCACTCCATATCCCCCGCTGTAGCCATCGCCCGAATCTCGGCCTACGGGTACTGCTTGGAAGTGCTTTTGGATTGTTCACTGAACCTAATTTCCAAACTCTGTGGGTCCGGACAGCAGACACCACCTCACGAGTACTATGGGGAAGACTGCTTACTCCCCGCAGTCTCCTTAACCACAATTTTAATTGTAGAGATGTGTCACTTGGTGGCTCGAAACACCACTTTTAAGATGCAGCTTCTGTGGACCAAGAATTGCGTGGGGATATCCTCTCCATCACCTGTGGAAGAGGCAAGTAGTGTGCCTGGATGATATGCGGAGGCAGTTTAAATCTCTGGGGCTGACGTTCCCACAGAAAATACAGATTTTGTACGAGCACAGACTCAAAATTCTCCAAAGACTTTCGAAAACGCTGTGATGTGCCTCAGGTTGTTGTGAGCAGGGAAGTGTGCAGTTTCCCAGTGCTAGAGATAAGTTACAGGAGGGCATTAGTGGAGGAGGAGGCACGTGGATTTTTTGGGAGGTCGGTCACAGTTCAAGTCATTTGGGAGAACCCTACGGAGAGCCCCTGCCAGCCATTCATTGGTCAGGGTATGTGTACTGACTCACATTTATAGGGTTCCGTGAGTTCTGAGGATAAGGAGCAGATGATGGAGGTCTTCGAAGGAAGTTGGGTGGAGAGTGTTCCAGAGAAGGTGGATTGTTCCATGTTGGCTAAATCCTGGATGCTGGTTGATCCTAGCGGGTCCTTTTTTCGTGGTTATCCTAGGACCTGTACGTTGTTCACATGACGCAGGGTCCTGTCAATATAATTCTGGAAAACCTTGAGAGCAAATGTAAAGCATTTGTATTTGCTTTCGATTGCTCTAATTAAGCTTCATGCAGGGAGAGGGGAGGGGGCATAGCTTTTGCACGCAGCGTAACTTTAGCTGCAGAGTCTCTGGGGGTCCACTCGAGATCCCACTGCAGTCAATGGAACACGCCATAGCCGTGGCTCTCATCAACATTGCTCAGTGGTTGGCTTGTGCAGGCTCAGTTCTCTAGAACCTTCAAGACACTTGGTAAAGTACTAAGTGGGTTAGGACACAATGATCCCTGAGGATGTGTATGCACTAGCACAGTGGTGAGTCCTGCACAGTGCATCAGCCCAGTGATGGTTCTTACACCACAGTCAAAGCTGCTCCTGATAATCCATAGAGCCCTAGTCCATCAGCGCACAGTGGTTTGTACAACACAACTGCAGCTGTTCTGAAAAGTCTAGAGGGTCCAAGTACCTCAGAACAGTAATTGTTTTTGTACTAAAACTGGGAGCTTCTCACAATAGTCTAGAGGGTCATAGTACCTCAGCCCAGTGAATGTTTTTTTCACCACAGCCGAGAGTTGCTCATGAAGTTCCGGTGGGCCCAATGCGTCGGCCCAGTGAGGATTCTTGAACCACAGATGGAGCGGCTCACAATGCTCCTGAGGTTCCTAGTTCTTCAGCCCAGTGATGTTATTCGCACCAGAGCCAGGAGCTTCTCACAATGATCCACTGGGCCCTAGTGAATCTTCTCTGTGATGGACTGTGCACCACAGCCGAGAGCTTCTCACAATGATCCAGGCGTCCCTAGGACATCAGCCCAGCGATGGTTCTCGCACCACAGCCGGGAGCTGCTCACAATGATCCAGATGTTCCTAACACATCAGCCCAGTGATGGTTCTCGCACCACAGCCGGGGGCTGCTCACAATGATCCAGAGAGCCCAGTGCATCAGCCCAGTGATGGTTCTCGCACCACAGCCGGGGGCTGCTCACGATGATCCAGAGAGCCCAGTGCATCAGCCCAGTGATGGTTCTCACACCACAGCCGGGAGCTGCTCACAATGATCCAGATGTTCCTAACACATCAGCCCAGTGATGGTTCTTGCACCACAGCCGGGAGCTGGTCACGAGGATCCAGAGAGCCCAGTGCATCGGCCCAGTGATGGTTCTCGCACCACAGCCGGAGGCTGCTCACGATGATCCAGAGAGCCCAGTGCATCGGCCCAGTGATGGTTCTCGCACCACAGCCGGGGGCTGCTCACGATGATCCACAGAGCCCTGTGCCTCGGCCCAGTGATGGTTCTTGCACAATGATAGGATTCGACACAATGGTCCCTATGTTCCTCGGATATTTGTACAGTGTTTGTTCCTACATCACAGAGGGCACTGGACTAGGGACATTTGTACCTTATTAATAATAACAACAGGACATTAAACGAGTGTAAACAAACTGAATAACACTCACGGGAGAAAATAAAACAGAAAAACCCATTGGGAGTCCCACATCTGCAGAAACGTGGCATTTGGATTGTTCTGCAAATTGAAAGCATGTTTGTAATAATTGGTCCCAGGCGCGCTCTGCGGACGCCCTGTGGTGTCGCGTGCTCTTGCCAGCCACCTCAGAGGATGTCATGGAAGACTGCAGGACACCGGTGATGAGACACAGCCCCCCCGGCAGCCCTGGGCACAGGTCCTTACCACCCCTCTTTCTGATGCCACTTATGTGATGTTATCAAATGATGCAACTTGGTCTTGGGAGCCGCTGGTGTACTCCGAGACCCCCAAACGGCCTATAGAGTCGGGGTTTGCTCAGAAGCACTTTAAGGCAAGATAGCAGCACCCGTGAGATGGATGGGGGTGCAGATATATTCTTCAACACCAATCAATAAGGACAACTCAACGGTTTGGCAAAGGGAGTCCCTTTAATGACAAGTACAAAAAACGGTGAGTCATGAATATCAGCAATGGCTCGATCTTCCTTCTCGCTTCAACTCCAACGAACTTCATAAAAATCATAACATTTATACTGAAAACCTGTCATCATTGAAGTGTAACACTCAAAAGTTGACATGCAATTCTATTGGTTCGGGAAAGGTAACTTTAATATAGGTACTATATCTGTATATGGTAACGGAGTGAGGGGATTGAGTAAACACTGTCAGGTGGGGCATCTAAGCCCTTCCTTCACAAATGACTACTGTAGACATCACTAAAAGTACGACGTCCTATTGGTTCTACTAACTATAGGACCCTAGATTATTGGGTCCATTGTGATTGGGTTGACACCAACCCCATCTATACTGTTCCACTTCGCTTAGCAGCACACAGATGGTCGGCCAGGATAGGGGTGCCCCTTAGTTACCTGGCCTTGTGTCAATTATTTCACTGTGGTTGGCCTCGAAACTGCATCTTCTGTCTGGAAAAGTTTTGATATCTTTGCCTGGCTAGTTGCCATGCTTAGGTCTGAGCTCTCGCTTCTTCTTGCTCGGCTGGTCACGTGATTCGGACACCATGAATTTGCCTCTTTTTCCATCAATTAGTTTATTTGATTTTCATCAGAGGCGGGATATTCTGTTCTTAGCTTCAATTAATTGTAGCTAGTGTTCGTCTATTCCATTGATACAACCTTGGTCTTCCTGGCACGAGTTGCCACTGCTGAGGTTCGTTTCTGCTGCTTATTCTAGATTTTGCTAAATATGAAGCTCTCCTCGTGTGGCCTTTAGTAACCCTTGGATTTGTTCTGCTTTTTGTGCAAAGTGGAAATACACTTATATAAGGTGTTTCGTTGAGGTAGATATGTATAAGTGGCGCTTGCCACGGTCTATCTTCTGCTAAGCATAGCAAGCCGCACCATTTTCTTAGCTTTCTTGCTGTTCCAAGCATATGTTCATGCGTAAACTGGTCGACTATCTTCATCATGCTCGTGGCTTAAGCTTCTGCATTTGACATCGTCCTTTCACTTTGGGCTCATGATGTCCTTTATTCATGGTGTTTCGTCTTTTTATGTCATTCTCTTGTCATCAATTCTTCTAGATGTGTGTCAGTTTAGGTTCTTGTGACGTCACCATTCTTCTTCCATTAAGACCTTTTTGGTTTCTTCAGGGACTGTACTCAGACGATCTTCGTTTCGTTTCATTTGTTGATACGGTTTTCTCAATGGATACCTTACTGTCCATGGTTTCCTTGGTATTGGTACTTCAATAGGTGCTGTTCTTTTGAGTGGTACTGGGCAGAGCCCCACTGCGGCTCTCTGCTGGTTTATTTGCTCGTCATACTTCACATATTTTGGTGTGAACATTCCTGGTACTTCAAAATGGACGGTTGGAGTGCGGGCTGTATTTGGGACCTCCTCTACACTGGTGAGGTCATGCACTGTTGCTGCATGCGAGCTGCATCTGATGTACACTGATGCACGTGCCAACAACATGCGGTAACATGCAGTGTGAGGTGCTTCCACACCCCAGTCTTGGCAAGTGGGTTATAGGAAGGTAAGATAGCATTCATGCATGCTGCACACCCCATCCACGGCATAATTTAACCACCACTCAGATGGAATATGGGGGTGGGCAATGTGTTGCACTTAGATGGAATGTGGAGGTGAGCAATGTGTTGCACTTAGATGGAATGTGGGGTGGACAATGTGTTGCACTTAGATGGAATGTGGGGTGGACAATGTGATGCACTTAGATGGAATGTGGGGTGGACAATGTGATGCACTTAGATGGAATGTGGGGTGGGCAATGTGATACACTTAGATGGAAAGTGGGGTGGGCAATGTGTTGCACTTAGATGGAATGTGGAGGTGAGCAATGTGTTGCACTTAGATGGAATGTGGGGTGGACAATGTGATGCACTTAGATGGAATGTGGGGTGGGCAATGTGATGCACTTAGATGGAATGTGGGGGTAGGCAATGTGTTGCACTTAGATGGAATGTGGGGGTGAGCAAAGTGTTGCACTTAGATGGAATGTGGGGGTGAGCAAAGTGTTGCACTTAGATGGAATGTGGGGTGGGCAATGTGATGCACTTAGATGGAATGTGGGGGTGGGCAATGTGTTGCACATAGATGGAATGTGGGGGTGGGCAATGTGTTGTATTTAGATGGAATGTGAGGGTGGACAGTGTGTTGCACTAAGAGGGATGTGGGGCTGGGCACTGTGTTGCATTTAGAGGGATGTTGAGGTTGGGGGATTTTAGAGGCGGGCAATGTGTTGTATAGCGAGGGATGTTGAGGTTGGGGGGTTTTAGAGGCGAGCAATATGTTGCACTTGGATGGAATGTGGGGGTGAGCAACGTGTTGCACTTAGATGGATGTTGTGGTGGGCAATGTGTTGCACTTGAATGGAATGTGGGGGTGGGCAATGCACTGCATCTATTAGGATAGCCTGTCTATTACACTAGACGATATATATGAGTGTTGTCTGTGTACTGCACAGATCTGAGTTGAACAATGTATTGGACATAGAAGATATATGCAGGTAGCCTTGATATTCCATCTAAAGATTTCTGAGGTAGCCTGTCTATTGCTCTTAGAAGATGCATTAGGATAGCCTGTCCATTGCACCTAGCCCTGGTATTGCACCTCGAAGAATGATGATGTTAGCCTGTCTATTGCACTTAGCCCAGATATTGCACTTAGTCGATGTATTAGGATAGCCTGTCCATTGCACTTAGCCCTGGTATTGCACCTAGAAGATTGATGATGTTAGCGTGGCCATTGCACTTAGCCCTGGTATTGCACCTAGAAGATTGATGATGTTAGCCTGGCCATTGCACTTAGCCATGGTATTGCACCTAGAAGATTGATGATGTTAGCCTGTCTATTGCACTTAGCCCTGATATTGCACTTAGTCGATGTGTTAGGCTAGCCTGTCCATTGCACCTAGCCCTGGTATTTCACCTAGAAGATTGATGATGTTAGCCTGGCCATTGCACTTAGCCCTGGTATTGCCCATAGAAGATTGATGTTTGCCTGCCTATTGCACTTAGCACTGATATTGCGCTTGGAAGATTCATGATATTAGCCTGTCTATTGCGCTTAGCCCTGATATTGCACTCAGTCGATGTATTAGGATAGCCTGTCTATTGCACTTGGGCTATCTATGAGGATAGCCTGTTTATTATACAGACTATCTGATCACACAGCTACATCAAAGACCAAGCTCTATCCGAGCCTCAAGATACAAATTCATCCACCACTTTGGTGGACATCTGCCACAGACACGGTTACCCACCCACATGCATCAGAATGCAACAATGACCTACAACAAAAATTTGGTTGAGCTGGTCACATAACGAGTCGCTTGCACTCGCGCGCTCTCCTGACCACCTCGGCACCTATCCACATGCCTGACCTTCATGGGTAGCTTACTGGAGCTCAGGCAGACCACCTAACTTTGTATTTTGGCCAAATGCACACACACATTCTAATCATTCTGACAGTTTTCACACAACTTTGGAGTTCGGTCCCCCAAGCACGTTCCCACCACAAGTGCATTGAGGCCATACCAGTGGGATAAATGCACTATATGACTGATAAACTGCTACTGCTACTATAATACCTCCGGTTCAGCCTGGCTGTTTTGTAGAACTTCCGCTCTTGACTTCTGGGGTGCGGGACAAAGGGAATCCATCCCCATGACCTCTTCCGGTTCTACTGAATGAGTCATTGTTTAATTTGGTTTTCTCTGAAGTGATCCACAAGCCTCAGTCTCCATGGCCAACCTCCAGTAACCTGGGCTGGTGACAGGCTCATAGGCAGCAGTGTTGGCTCACATGCGCAGTCTAGTTCAGGAGAAAGGGTTTGTACATGACCACAGTCTGGAAAACGAAAAGAAACAAATAGTAAAAGCTAAGGACGGGGGTGTGGCCTGATATCAGAACAGAACGACCATCGGATATTCCATTGGAAAGATATTCCCTGAAAAGGAAAACTGAACCACCCCTCCACCAGTTGCTTCATCTATTTATTTATTTATTTATTTAGTCTGGGGGGAAATGTGCTACCACAGATGGTTCTTGGTGGCTCTCATGGTCAATTAGAGGGTGTTGCATAACCATAGAGCTTCCTCCGTAAAGGTGATCCGCCAGTTATTTTACTCCAAAAGGAAGGGACTCACAGCAATGAAACCTGAGGAAGAGTGGAGATCCCGACCGGGCGGTGAGACTTTTTCCCCAAATGTAAGGACCACTCAAGCAATCATAGGTCTTAGGGTGATACGCAGTACCTTAATCAGAATTCTCTGCTGTGTTGGAAGCCAGTGCAACCTTCTGAACACCTAGGACACAGAATCTCTGTAGCCAATTCCAAAGAGCAGCCTCACCAGAGATTTCTGCCCTGTCTGGAGGAACTTCGAAAGATACAACTGAAAGGAATAGTGCACTGCTACGGTCAAGTCTGGGAGAAATAGTGGCTGTCACTTAGCGACTCAGCCTTCTGGAGAGAATGTTATCTGAGGATTTTCAAATGAAAGAAGCAGATTCCAGCCACCACATCAATTTGAGGGGCAAGGGGCAGGGCACTGTCAATCCTGAACCCCAGATTTCTGGCGGGTACAGAGAGAGGAGGACCAGTGTCCATGGTGGCAGACCAGAAGCATTGTCTCCATTGGTTACTAGAACCACCAAAAATTAAGATCTTAGCTTTATCCGTATTAAACTTTAAGAAAGCCTCATGCATCCAGCATTATACTGCAAAAAAGCATAGGAGAATTCTGGATCACAGCCTCCAGGTGCATCGTAATGTTGGGGTAATCAGCACAGGATAACAGTGAATTTAGTGAAGGAGAAAATATCCATTTTGAATAAACGGGTGGGGGACAGAACCGACCCCTGAGGCACGCCACAATAAATGGGATTATGATCAGCTACACGGTGGCCAATACTACTGTTTGATGACACTCCTAGACAAAGACTGTCAGCCAAGGAAGTGCCTTCCTTTGAATCCCAGCTTGGGTGAGCAGATCTGAGAAGAGGCGGTGCGTTACCATATCCAAGAGCTGCCACACCACCCGAGTCAACAGCTAATCTCAGATCATCTAAAACTGATAAGAGGGATCCTCCTGTACTCCTAAATGATAGGGCAGAAACATGGCAGCTGATCATCTGAAGACTTGGTGGATTCCATAAAGGCTTGCAGCTGCCGTTCTACCATTTGGTCTGCCACATTGGGTCCAAACGGGAGTACAGAATGCGGGCAGAGGTTTCCTAAATCAGAGGGATCAATCACTGACTTCTTTGCACAAGATCCCTTACACGGACATGCTTCAATTTAGAGCCACCTGTTCCCAGTGCAATGATCTATACATTACATATAAGTTTAAACCAGGGCCAAAATAGAAACCGGATCATGAACATGAACAATCTATACTGGAATGTGATCTGCTGGGGATACAGACTTGATCCCTAAATATCCTTTAATAATCTCCTGAATCCTAGAAAATAGGAGTACACTCTCCCCTTTATCTGGGGATCGCCATTGAAAGATACCAAATTACCAAACTTGAGCTTAGTCCTTGAGTGTTAGTCCATCCTCCAACCTTCTGAGGGTTCAATGACAGTGGAGCAAAGGTCACACTCACTCAAGTTGGAGAGCGCAGGGAGCTATAAGAGGAGCGATTTGCAGGACAGAACATTGGACAGTTTTCCTGACCTTAACAATGCTGTGCAATCTTATTACTGCAGGTTGCTGTGCAAGAAGGATCTTTATTGAGCCACAGGGCTGACCGCACCACTGTGCGCATTCTTACTACTGCAGGTCTCTGTGCAAGAAGGGTCTTTATTGAGCCCCCATGCTGATCGACACCTGTGAGTGGTAACACACTCCCTTATCTTTCTTCCCACACAGCACCTTTTGAGCACTGATAGTCACACGTCACACTGAGATGGACTTCGTCTCCACGGAGGCATCTGACCAATCTTTAGGGCTTCTGCTGATTGACACATGGAATGGTAAGCTTGGCAAACCCCCCGTATTGAATGCTGAAACAGGATTCAGAATTCCAGATAAGGGGAGCAAAGGCCATATTTTGGTCGGATAATAATGCAGCGCTGCCAGTGCCCCCTCCCCGCTCCGCTGCTTCATTGCACTATATCCTGTGTAGAGGTTATGCTACACACTAAGCACAGCCACAAGTCCAACCGGCTCTTTTCATGTCTACATTTCTTGTTGCTTTGTGACCAAACCACATAAGTGTCCCTCGCGCCATTTTACATGTATGTTATCTGGATATCTCTCTTTGTCAAGTATTCATAACTGTAAGTCCCTCTCTGTCAGATATATGAGAATGGACATCTCTCTCTGTCAGGTATATGAGGCTGGACATCACTCTCTGTCAGGTATGTGTACCTAGATGTCCCTCTCTGGCAGGTATACATAGCTGGACATCTCTCTCTGTCAGGTATATGAGGCTGGATAGCTCTCTCTGTCAGATATACGTAGCTGGACATCTCTCTCTGTCAGGTATATGATGCTGGACATCACTCTCTGTCAGGTATGTGTACCTAGATGTCCCTCTCTGTCAGGTATACATAGCTGGACGTCTCTCTCTGTCAGGTATATGAGGCTGGATATCTCTCTCTGTCAGGTATGTGTACCTAGATGTTCCTCTCTGTCAGGTATACGTAGCTAGACGTCTCTCTCTGTCAGGTATATGAGGCTGGACATCTCTCTCTGTCAGGTATGCGTACCTAGATGTCCCTCTCTGTCAGGTGTACGTACCGAGATGTCCCTCTCTCTCAGATACTAGCTGGACATCTCTCTCTGTCAGGTATACATTGTTGGACATCTCTCTCTGTCAGGTATACGTACCTAGATGTCCCTCTCTGTCAGGTATACGTTGTTGGACATCTCTCTCTGTCAGGTATACGTACCTAGATGTCCCTCTCTGTCAGGTATACGTTGTTGGATATCTCTCTCTGTCAGGTATGCATACCTATATGTCCCTCTCTGTCAGGTATACCAGCTGGACATCTCTCTCTGTCAAGTATATGAGGCATAACATCTCCCTCTGTCAGGTATATGAGGCTGGATATCTCTCTCTGTCAGGTATACCAGCTATATTAATAACAAAAGTAATCCTGATGAGAAATCCTCAAGCAGTTACACAGTTTTTGGACATGTTTATTTCAATCTCAAAAACACTTTCTTTCATTTTTACACTGCTTTCGCTAAGCACGAAAGCGACAACGGACAGATTTCAATACAGACATAGGGAAGTGCAACTATGCACCCTCGTCAAGGGTGTAGAAGAAGAGTTCCCTAATGAGAAGCACATTTGAGTACAAGAGATTGGTGAAACAGATAACTCAAGTGAGTGCTGCCCAAGGCTGGTATTCAGTCTGGGTGTGTTTTAAACAAAAACGGTTTACACAACACTATATAGAACCATACAACAAGGGGTATTTTCACAGTTGTGTCACAGTAATCGACACTGTAGTGTTTCGACCACAGTGGCTTAGTTGGAGCTTGTGGTTATGGTGGCCTTCATCAGGAGAGACTTGTTGGGAGGGTCGGTCCGTTGGTGTTATCTGTGGGGTGGAGGAGAACTGTGAGGATCTCAATAGGTAAGTATTAATTTAAAGGTTATCAAATAACGGCTTATTGGTGCCTGAGAGGTACACCAATGGTGTAAGACAAACCACAGCTCAGCTCAGCTCAGCCAGAGTCAGGCGGTGTTGCTGTGCTGTCAACAATCCTGGGAGTGGTCCTAGGACTGGTGGTGTGATAGATACACTGTGGAGTATAGATCTGTTGTGCCGGGGTCAAAAGACTCAAGTGGCACTAGGCTTACGATTGGCCATAGATCTATGGGAGGGAAGATAAAACGTATCCCTGTCAAAGCATTGTAGCCATGGAAGCGAGGTATTGTGGTGAGTGGAGACACATAAGGCGTGATGGCCAGTGTGGCGGTGTGTCTCCTGACATAGTAGAAAATGTGCTGTGGTGGGAGAGAGCACGGATTGGTGGAGGTGCCTCTTAAAAACGGCTGTGAAACTATGTGGTTACATAGCACTGCTGTGTAACACTACTCGTGCAGAGAGACTAGTGGACGGAGTGCAAGACGCGTGTATCCAAGGTATCATCATGATGGACCTGATAGTATTACCAGAGGATAGGTGCGAGCTACTGTCAATTGGCAGTTTTGCGCAAAATGGAGAGGTATCAACAAAATGGACCAAATAGTGTTTCCAGAGGAGTGGTGCGAGCTACTGTCATTGTGGCAATTGTGCGCAAAGTAGAGATGTGTCTGTGCCAGGCAGTGGGATGGTGCTGCGTGGAGAAAGCAGCGTTGCTGTGCTGTGAGATAGTTACTGCTGGGCACATGTCCAGATGGCAGGTCTTCACGGTGTCATGACCGTCGCCATGGGATGACAACTAGATAGTGTGGCGAGTGCCGTGAGTAATCGTTGGTGCATCCAAAATGGAGTGGGCCGTGTTTAAAAGAGGAGACCCTGCAATGTTAAATAAGAGAAATAAGGGTCTCCAGTGGGCGGGAGTGAGACTTACCGGCTACCAATTCCTTCCAGTCATTGTACACCTCGATTCCACAACTCAAAGGACTAACAGCACTCGCAAAATGCCTCAATAAAAGAGCAGACTTCCCCTCAACACCCACCAACTTCATTCTCGAATGTTTCCGCCTGGCTATGTCAGAAAACATTTTCCTATTTGAACACCAAATATATCAACAAGTCAAAGGCGTGAGCATGGGTGCAACATTCGCACCAGATGTAGCCAATTTATTCATGGCCCAGTATGAAGATGACCACATCTACCATGAAAGCAACCCGTACAAAGATCATATCAAAATATGGCGGCGCTACCTCTACGACGTTCTCTTGATTTGGGAAGGCAGTAAAGAAGCTCTAACAGCATTTAATCTTTGGCACAACCGATGGAATATGCATATCAAATTCACCATCGAATGGGATTTTGAGGCCAGCAACTTCCTACACTTACACATTTACTGTTCTGGCAACCAGCTGAAAACCGAACTCTTCCGCAAACCAACGGATAGAAACAACCTATTGCACTTTGCCAGTTACAGCCCTCAAGGAATGAAATATAACCTAAAATACGAACAACACGCCTCACAACTGGAAATACGTCTTGCTGAAATAGGCTACCCCAAGAAGTCCATAAAGACAGCCAAGAAAAGGGCTGCCAAAACAGACCGCGCCATCTGCCTGACTACAAAAACCAAAGACCCCATAGATAGGACGGTCTGCATGACTACTTTGAACCCCGTGAACAATTTAATATAGTCCACCATTAAGAAATATTGGCACCTTATTAAGAACAAAGGGAGCCTCTCGAAGAAACCACTGTTTGCCTTCAGAAAGAACAAAAACCTCAGCGATGCCTTGGTGTACACCTTCCTTGAACCAACCAGAACATAACCAACCTTGTGGAACCTACCACTGGTCGTGGGACATTACAGCTGCAGCCATTGCGTAGCCTGTCGATACACTGAGACCAGCAAATCCTCCAGCTACAAGAATTTCAAATGGACAATGAGGAATCATACCAACTGTGAGAGCAAATACGTCATATATGTCATCAGATGCCCTTGTGATCTCATATATATTGGAAAAACGATCAGGCCCATAAAGCAGAGGATAAACAAACATAGGTCTTGCCTCAAAAACGCCTTTCAAGACAAACCCCTTGTGGAACACTTCGTCAACAATTGATACCGCAAAAACGAGGGGGTGACATCAAACTTACCCTCACCAGACTGGAACAAAAATGGGTCCACAAACTGGACACTGTCAAAAATGGACTTAATATTACGGTAGAGTGGAAACACTTCTGGGACTACCTTCAATAGATGTCCAGCGTAATTTTTGAGACCTCCTAGGCCTGCTTTACAATTTCTAGCTTTGTTCCATGTTAGTCACATGCCGTGCACACACATTTTTCTCAACAGAGTCATGGACATATCTGTATGCAAATACGTACTTATTTGAATGTTTTGTCCTCCTGCCTGTGTACCTCTAAAAAAGCACCATTTCATATACCCCACCCACGGGCTTATACCCCATTGATGCCTCTATTTTCTCAGTACTTATGAACATTGCCTTGGACAGACTCATATGCACACATGCTTTTGATGTTTTTGATTTATTGTCCAATTTGTTGATACTTCCAAAAAAATCATTTTCTCGTGTATCACACCTTGGTGACACAACCCTATTGTTACCCGAGGTTTTGTGGTTTTTCCAACCCGCCATGCGGTGGAATACAAATGCAATAGGCACAACTTGCTCCAACATGCATGACCCTTACTGTTAAACACCAAACTGTTGCACTGTCAATCTAGAAATTATATTGTGCCTCCTATTGCTATGAATATATGTATATTGGCCTACGCCAAGCTGCTAGCAAGCTGCTTATGAACTACATGTGAATAAATTCGCATTGCAAGGTCCTGACCTTAGAAACCATGTAAACTGTCATTTTGGGTCAAGCCGCCATTTTAGGTTTTCTTACTCTATAAAGTCACCATGTGAGCTAAAATGGTAGCCTATGTTATTCAGAACAGGACTCGATTGTCATGACCTCTGTACAGCTAGTGTATGACTTGCCTGCAGGCCACTTGTTAGGGTCATGAGCTGAGACCTTGTCCTTCTGCTGACCTGTGTGCAATGGATTACCTGTATCACCGAAATTGATCTATAATTGAATGAGAACACCTGCTTAACTACATTGTATAAACTAAGTCCCGCATTGTAATGTTAGGCCTGGAGCATACATTATTACCATTTCTTCTTGTTAATGTATAAACCTAAGATGAACTAGATTTGACCTGGCAAGGGACCCTAGAGCAGTAACTTATTTATGGAATGGTTAACCTGCAGAAAAGCTGGACAACAGGCTGGAGAAATGTATAAAAGCCTGACTGTTTCAATTAATATTTGCACTCACTGAGCACACCGAACCACGCCAGAGTTCTCTGTGTTGTACTGAGGGTCGATAGCTATCTGAATTTTGTTCTGTTCTTTTGTAACTGGATTCAGTATAAAACAAAGTACTTTGTATGTTCCTTTGTAACCTGTGTTTGGTGTGTTTCCTTTTTGGTTACCCTGCCTCATATTATTTCCTTGTTTTCACAGCACAACATGGTTACTATGGACTTTGACAAAGCACCACTACGAGCATGACTCGTTTCCTCTATACAGGGACCACCATTCCCAGCATGCATTGCCTTGTCCCCTGCAGCACCGCCCCCTTGTGGACAAAGACGCCCGTAGCACAGGACGGCCCCACATCCGGAGACATGCTGGCAGCCTATCACAGGACTTCCCCAGTCAGTACACATGTGACACAACCCCGTGACACACACACACACCCACTGGGATTGGCTTAGGAGCCAGGGGTCGTGTCCGCAATCCCAGTTATTCTGCTGATTCACCGCAGGCCGTCATTTCCAGTGCCGCTTTGCACACAGCGAGAACCCAAGGAATTGGTAGCCGGTAAGTCTCACTCCCGCCCACTGGAAACCCTTATTTTTCTTATTTCACGTTGCAGGGTCTCCTCTTTCAAACACGGCCCACGACATTTTGGACGCACCAACAATTTGTCACGTCACTCGCCACACCATCTAGTCATCATCCCATGGCGACGGTCATGACACCGTGAAGACCTGCCATCTGGACATGTGCCCAGCAGTAACTATCTCACAGCACAGCAACGCTGCTTTCTCCACGCAGCACCATCCCACTGCCTGGCACAGACGCATCTCTACTTTGCGCACAATTGCCGCAATGACAGTAGCTCGCACCACTCCTCTGGAAACACTATTTGGTCTATTTTGTTGATACCTCTCCATTTTGCGCAAAACTGCCAATTGACAGTAGCTCGCACCTATCCTCTGGTAATACTATCAGGTCCATCATGATGATACCTTGGATACACGCGTCTTGCACTCCTTCCACTAGTCTCTCTGCACGAGTAGTGTTCCACAGCAATAGTTTCACAGCCGTTTTTAAGAGGCACCTCCACCAATCCGTGCTCTCTCCCACCACAGCACATTTTCTACTACGACAGGAGACACACAGCCACACTGGCCATCACGCCTTATGTGTCTCCACTCACCACAATACTTCCCTTCCATGGCTACAATGCTTTGACAGGGATACGTTTTATCTTCCCTCCCATAGATCTATGGCCAATCGTAAGCCTAGTGCCGCTTGAGTCTTTTGACCCTGGCACGACAGATCTATACTCCACAGTGTATCTATCACACCACCAGTCCTAGGACCACTCCCAGGATTGTTGACAGGACAGCAACACCGCCTGACTCTGGCTGGACAGTAAGCTGTGGTTTGTCTTACACCATTGGGCACCAATAAGCCGTTATTTGATAACCTTTAAATTAATACTTACCTATTGAGATCCTCACAGTTCTCCTCCACCCCACAGATAACACCCACGGACAGACCCACCCAACAAGTCTCTCCTGATGAAGACCACCATAACCACAAGCTCCAACTAAGCCACTGTGGCCGAAACAATACAGTGTCGATTACCTGTGACACAACTGTGAAAATATCCCTTGTTGTATGTTTCTATATGGTGTTGTATACACCGTTTTTGTTTAAAACACACCCAGGCTGAATAACAGCCTTGGCCAGCACTCACTTGAGTTATATGTTTCACCAATCTCTTGTACTCAAATGTGCTCTTCATTAGGGAACTCTTCTTCTACACCCTTGACGAGGGTGCATAGTTGCACTTCGCTATGTCTGTGTAGAAATCTGTCCGTTGTCACTTTCGTGCTTAGCGAAAGCAGTGTAAAAATTAAAGAAACTGTTTTTGAGATTGAAATAAACATGTCCAAAAACTTTGTAACTGCTTGAGGATCTCTCATCCTGATTACTTTTGTTATTAATATATCTACCCTCCTGGGCATATCAGGACTCAGCCAGGCACCCTGTAATATTTTTCTCTAGGCATACCAGCTGGACATCTCTCTCTGTCAGGTACACGTACCTAGATATCCCTCTCTGTCAGGTATACGTAGCTGGACATCTCTCTCTGTCAGCTATACGTAGCTGGACATCCCTCTCTGTCAGGTATACGTAGCTGGACATCCCTCTCTGTCAGGTATACATCGCTGGACATCTCTCTCTGTCAGGTATACATAGCTGGACATCTCTTTGGCAGGTACACGTACCTAGATATCCCTCTCTGTCAGGTATACATAGCTGGATATCTCTATCTGTCAGCTATACGTAGCTGGACATCTCTCTCTGTCAGGTATACGTAGCTGGACATCCCTCTCTGTCAGGTATACGTAGCTGGACATCCCTCTCTGTCAGGTATACATCGCTGGACATCTCTCTCTGTCAGGTATACATAGCTGGACATCTCTCTGGCAGGTATATGTAACTGGACATCCCTCTCAGGTATATGGATAGGGAACACACCACCGTTAACAGGCGCTCTGTGGGTTCGCAGGGCTCATAGGTGGGCACACACCACTATAACCAGGAGCTCTGTAGGTTTCTGGGCTCAGAGGAGGGAACACGCCACTATTTCCAGGAACTCTGTGGGTTCCCAGTGCTCAGAGGAGGTAACACAGAACCAACACCAGGATCTCTGTGGGTTTTCAGGGCTCATCAAAGGGAACACACCACTATTACCAGGATCTCTGATGGTTCCCAGTGCTCAGAGGAGGGAACACACCACTATTACCATGATCTCTGAGGGTTCCCAGGGCTCAAAGGAGGTAACACACCACTATTACCAGGATCTCTGTGTGTTCCTACGGCTCAGAGGAGGGAACACGCCACTATTACCAGGATCTCTGTGGGTTCTCAGGGCTCAGAGGAGGTAACACGCCACTATTACCAGGATCTCTGTGGGTTTGCATGGCTCAGAGGAGGGGAAACGCCTTTATTACCAGGATCTCTGAGGGTTCCCAGGGCTCAAAGGAGGTAACACACCACTATTACCAGGATCTCTGTGTGTTCCTACGGCTCAGAGGAGGGAACACGCCACTATTACCAGGATCTCTGTGGGTTCTCAGGGCTCAGAGGAGGTAACACGCCACTATTACCAGGATCTCTGTGGGTTTGCATGGCTCAGAGGAGGGGAAACGCCACTATTACCAGGATCTCTGTGGGTTCCCAGGGCTCAGAGGAGGGAACACGCCTTTATTACCAGGATCTCTGTGGGTTCTCAGGGCTCAGAGGAGGGAACATGCCACTATTACCAGGATCTCTGGTGGTTCCCAGGACTAAAAGGAGTGAACACACCAATATTATGAGGATCTCTGTGGGTTCTCAGGGCTCAGAGGAGGGAAAACGCCACTATTACCAGGATCTCTGACGGTTCCCATGGCTCAGAGGAGGGAACACGCTGCTGTTACCATGAACTCTGAGGGTTCCTAGGGCTCAGAGGAGGTAACACGCCTCTATTACCCCAGGATCTCTGAGGCTTCCTAGGGCTTAGAGGAGGGAACATGCCAATGTTACCATGATCTCTGTGGGTTCCTAAGGCTCAGAGGAGGGAACACACCACTATTACCATGATCTCTTAGGGTTCCCAGGGGTCAGAGGAGGTGACACGCCACTATTACCAGGATCTCTGTGGGTTCCTGGGGCTCAGAGGAGGTGACACGCCACTATTACTAGGATCGCTGTGGGTTCCTAGGGCTCAGAGGAGGGAACACGCCACTATTACCAGGATCTCTGTGGGTTTCTAGAGCTCAGAGGAGGGAACACACCACTATCACCAGGATTTCTGTGGGTTCCCAGGACTAAGAGGAGGGATCACGCCACTATTACCAGGATCTCTGAGGGTCCCCAGGGCTCAGAGGAGGGAACATGCCACTATTACCAGGATCTCTGTGGGTCCCCAGGGCTCAGAGGAGGGAACACACCACTATTACCAGGATCTCTGTGTGTTCCCAGGACTAAGAGGAGGGAACACACCACTATTACCAGGATCTCTGTGGGTTCTCAGGTATCAGAGGAGGGAACACACTACTATTACCAGGATCTCTGTGTGTTCCCAGGACTAAGAGGAGGGAACACACCACTATTACCAGGATCTCTGTGGGTTCCCAGGGCTCAGAGGTAGGAACATGCCTTTATTACCAGGATCTTTGTGGGTTCTCAGGGCACAGAGGAGGGAGCATGCCACTATTACCATGATCTCTTTGGGTTCTCAGGGCACAGAGGAGGGAACACACCACTATTACCAGGATCTCTGAGTGTTCCCAGGGCTCAGAGGAGGGGACACACCACTATTACTAGGATCTCTGTGGGTTCCCAGGGCTCAGAGGTGGCAACACACCACTATTACCAGGATCTCTGTGGGTTCGCAGGGCTCAGAGGAGGGAACGCGCCACTATTACCAGGATCTCTGTGGGTTCCGAGGGCTCAGAGGAGGAAACACACCACTATTACCAGGATCTCTGTGGGTTCCCAGGGCTCAGAGGAGGGAACCCGCCTTTAATACCAGGAACTCTGTGGGTTCTCAGGGCTCAGAGGAAGGAACACACCACTATTACCTGGATGCAACGCTCACCTGATTCCCACGGAGGCGCAGGTCTGGCTTCGAGTGCTGATGCTTCTTCAACGGTGAAGCGCAGGACTCTGAAGATGGACAGGAAGGGCCCCTCTACTCTGGCTTCTCCGGCTCGCTAGAATATTCCCCTGTGCGTGAAAAGGGAGTATTACCTACTGACTGAGTTATGCTCAAGCCTCCCACTCTCTTCCAACCCTCCACGATACCCTTCCACGATTCCCCGTGAAGTCTCACCTTAGGGTCAGGAAGGATGAGCTCTCCATCCTGCTTCTGATGCAGGGGCGCGTTGAAACCCAGTTACTTCACTGGATTGAGGATTGATGGGAGTTCAGGTAAGCTTGACTATTCAGGTAAGGCTCTGTAAAAGTTCTGTTGCAAGTTCCAAAGTCCAAGCTTAATAATAATGTTCATTGTCTTTTTCCCCTTAGGGGCCGGGTTTCGGAATGCCGGAGATATGGCGCCGACCCGAGGTGAAACGTGCAGTTCCAGTAAATGACAGGTAAGTTCTGGATGAGCGCTCGGGTAATGTCTTTGCATTCGCTCATTCAATGTCTTTGTCTTTTTTCCCCATAGGGACCGGGGTCCGGATGCCTGGAAGCGGCAAGACCCGAAATGAAATGGGAATGACCCAACAGGTAAGTCTTAGAAGGAAACTGAGCTTTTCCTATTCCCTTCCGTCTCTCACCTTGTTCTTGTCTTTCTCTCTAGGCTCTGGGAAGTGGCTGTGGATCCGGATGATCGCTGCTGAAGATGGTGGCGTCCAGGAAAAGTGAGTGAAATGCAGCGCTGCAGCGATCGTAGCGAAATGCTTTTAAAATGATGTCTTCCTTTTCAGGATCGTCGGTGTGATGTCTCTGTGGTGCTGATTTAGCAGGTAAGGTCTTGTGTCTCCCTTTGCAGGTGACCCAAGATACTGACAGGCGTGGCTGAGGTCCAGATGCAGGAGCTGACACGGTGAGCGTCCAGCTGCAAGGAGCAGAACAACGCGAAGCGTGAGTTGCTGATCGGGTGTGGTTTAAATAGCTTTGGAAGAAGTTCCAAGTGTGTATCCTTCCTTCGATCAGGTATGTATCCTTCCCCGACCACACCCGGGTGGAAAGTAATCCCACAGGTAAAGTAGTTCCATTCAGGCCTCAAGAGGGCCTGGATGTAGCAGCATGGTCTGCATCAGGTAAGTGCACATTAAAACACTTGAACACATGTCTAGCTTTATGAGCCTGGCGCCTAAGGCGCCAGGACAGAGGTCCAACATGAGCCTGGCGCCTAAGGCGCCAGGACTGCGTCCAAAGGGCCCCAGCTTGGGCCCGCTGGCACTCCCCTGGGGGAAATGATGCCTGCCTCTGGGGTTGCTGGGTCGGACCTGGCTCCTTGGAGGTAGGCATCATGACAGTACCCCCCCTCAAGGCCCCTCCCAAGGTTCTTCCCTCCGGGGGTTTTGGCTTGTTCAGAAATCTCTGGTGAAACCTTTGTACTAATCGAGGTGCGTGGACATGGTTACTAGGCTCCCACGATCTCTCCTGAGGTCCATATCCCTTCCAGTCAACAAGATAGAAGAGTTTCGACTTTACCACCTTGGAGTCTAAAATGTCTTTAACTTTGAATTCTAATTCCCCTTCAATTTGAATTGGATCTGGAGGCTTGGACAATCGGGTTCCTGGTTGTACGGGCTTCAAAAGTGATGCATGAAAAACTGGATGTATACGCATGTTGGACGGTAGATCCAGTTTAAAGGCCACTGGGTTGATATAGCCTTGATGGGATAAGGTCCTATGAATCTGGGATTGAAGGTTCGTGGGCCCTTGAGGGATAAATGTTTAGTTGCTAGCCATACCTGGTCTCCTACTTGGGAAGGAGGAGTTTTACTTCGATGCAAATCTGCGTTTTCTTTATACTTTTTCTTGGCTTGCTGTAAATGAGTTGCAGCTTCTTTGAAGGCTCGGTTTATTGTGGAATGCAGATGATTTACTGCGGGCATTTCCAGGGTCAGAAGTGGATCTAGGTCAGAGGTCCGAGGATGGTGACCATACAAAGTATAAAAGGGGGTTTGTCCGGTTCCAGAATGCACTGAATTGTTGCATGCATATTCTGCGATCCAAAGGATGTCTTTCCAATTTAACTCGGATTGGTGTAACATGCACCGAAGATATTGCTCGAGAGTCTGATTGGTTCTCTCGGTTTGTCCGTCGGTCTGGGGTGGTGGCTGGTGGATAACCGCACATCTATTTGTGCTAGTTGGCAACACTTCTTCCAAAAATGGGAGATAAATTGACTTCCACGATCCGAGACTAATATGGAAGGGAAACCATGTATGCGAACTATATTCTCCAGGAATTCCTTGGCCAAGGTGGAAGCAGAAGGCAAACCCTTTAAAGGGTTAAAGTGGGCCATTTTGGTGAATAGGTCCACAATTACAAGGATTGTGTTGTAACCAGCACAAGGAGGCAGGTCGGTTATAAAGTCCATTGACAGGGTGTGCCATGGTGCCGGTGGAATATCCAAGGGTTGAAGTAGGCCGGCTGGCCTTTTCTTTTGAGCCTTGTTTTGGGTGCAAATTCCGCAAGACAGAACAAAAGACTTTATGTCTTTTCTCCAAGAAGGCCACCAGAAGTGACGTTTGATTTTTTCCTCCGTTTTAGCGATACCAGGATGCCCTTCCATTAAAGATTCATGATGATGGGCAATAACAAGTTCTTGCAATTCTTTACTTGGCAGAAACAACCGCTCCTGGAAGTAGGGTAAGTCATCCTTAATGGTGTAATGAGGACCCTTCTGACTCCATTCCAGTAAGGTTGAAGAGTCTAGAAGTTGTTTTACTTGCATTTGGATGTCCTCAATAGTGTGCAATGAAGTTAAGCCTAAGATTCTTTGCTCAGGTATGATGGGCACAGGTTCTAAGCTCGAATTAGGTTCTTCCATGCCAATCCGGGATAAGGCGTCCGCTTTTCCATTCTTGCAGCCAGGGCGATAGGTAATTACAAAATCAAATTCCGCAAAGAATAGAGCCCATCGGAGTTGTCGTGAAGATTGAGCTTTGGCCGTCTTTGAATACTGTAAGTTTCTGTGGTCCATAATTACGGTAATGGTGTGTCTTGCCCCGAGAAGGTAGTGACGCCAAGCCTTGAAAGCAGATTTGATGGCCAGTAACTCTTTATTGGTAATTGCGTAGTTGATTTCAGGAGGAGAACATTTTCTGGACCAAAAGGCCACTGGGTGTAGTTGGTTAGTTTTTGGGTCTCTTTGCAACAGGACAGCTCCCATGGCCGAACTGGATGCATCGGTTTCCAATATGTACGGGAGATCTGGGTGCAGGTGTTTCAGTACAGGTGCAGAGGTGAATTTGGTTTTCAGGTCCTGGAAGGCTTGTTCGGCTTCAAGAGTCCATTCGAAGCGTTTGTTTTTCTTTAGGAGAGCAGTGATGGGTTGGACTGTTCGGGAAAATTCCGGGATGAATCTTCGAATGCCGAGCATGCTCTGAACTCCCTTCACCGAGCTAGGAGATGGCCATTTGAGGATGGCGTCCACCTTTCGCGAGTCCATTGAGACTCCTTGAGGTGTCAGGATGAATCCGAGAAACTCAACTTCTGTGGTATGAAAAACGCATTTTTCGAGTTTTGCAAATAGTCTGTGCTGGCGCAATTTCTCAAGAACTGCCCTAACATGTTTTCTGTGATCAGATTCTGAAGAAGAGTACACCATGATGTCGTCAATGTAAACAATGACACAGACATCGATAAGTTCCCGAAGAACATCATTCATAAAGTACTGAAAGGCGGCAGGTGCATTGCACAACCCGAAGGGCATCACCTGATATTCGAAGAGCCCAAATTTGGTGCGGAATGCAGTCTTCCATTCGTCGCCTTCTTTTATGCGCACCAGGTGATAAGCTCCTCGGAGATCTAAATTGGTGTACACACAAGCGTCTTTCACCTGGTCGATAAGCTCAGGGATCAAGGGCAGAGGATAACGATTCTTAATCGTTATTTGATTTAGGGCGCGATAGTCTATACACGTTCTAAGGTCGCCTTCTTTTTTCGGCATGAAGAACAGAGCTGAAGAGACAGGAGACTTGGACGGGCGAATAAAACCATTGGCTAGGTACTGATCTAAATACTGACACAAATGCAGGTTCTCAGGTTCCGTAAGAGCATAAATCCTACTACAAGGTAGTTGAGCATTGGGTACCAGATCGATTTGGCAATCATAAGACCGATGGGGAGGTAACGTGTTAGCCTGTTCTTTCTGAAAAACGTCTTGGAATTCTTGGTATTCTGACGGTAGCTGTACAGGGGTGGAAGGTGCTGAGGCTAGACCCATAGCTGGATTTCTTGGATAACAAGTTGGTTCACAATCAGGAAAACTTATCTTCTTTGCTCGCCAGTCAATTCTGGGATTATGTGTTTCTAACCAAGGAATTCCAAGAATTACTTGAAATTGTGGGGCCTTGATCACATCAAACACGATTGCTTCCCGATGTCCATCCTGACCCACCAGAGTCACTTCAACAGTGGAATGCGTTACTGGCCCTGAGGCTATTTCGGTTCCATCTACTGTAGTAATGACATCTTGGGTTACTTTCGGGCGGAGAGGAAGCTTAATCCTGGAAGCCAATTCACAGTCTATGTAATTTCCAATAGCTCCACTGTCGATGTATGCTTTTATAGCATGCAACTGCTGAGGCTGTTTTGGGTCCACGAGCACCATTGGCATGACAAAATGCGAGGTCAAAGAATTAGTTTTCAAGCTCGGTAAGCGGACCCCTACGCTTGTCGGGCTAGGTCGTTTCCCGAATCAGGTGTCAATAATTTGTTATCAGTAGCTCCAACCACCTTCTTAAGTGGTTTAACTGGACAATTTCAAAGAAAGTGACCGGAAGTCCCGCAATACAGACAAAGTTGCATTTGCCGCCTTCTCTCTCGTTCTTTCTGCGTTAATGGTCCTTTAACGCCACCGATTTGCATAGGTTCAGATACGACGGTTAGCGTGGGTTTTGATCGGTACTCGGTTTTCATACTTGAACCGAACTGCTTTTCTATTTTGAAGTCTGTGATCAAGTTGAACCACCAAGTCTATGTAGTCTGCGCAGACCTGGGGTGGATCTACTATCTGAGCTAGAACATCCTTAAGCTCTCCGCGCAGGCCTCGATGAAACAATGTGATCCTTTTGTTTTCTGGCCATCCAGTTTCCACAACCAGTCTGTTAAAGGTGGCAATGTAGGACAGAAGATCCTGATTACCTTGTCGTAAGGATAGCAGTTCGTTATCAAGGGCCTGTCCTTGAGAGTGTCGAGCGAACAATCTTTCCATGCTGGCCTGGAAGCCCTGAAAATTCTGGAGAATGGGATCATCCTGATTTACCAATGGAATAGACCAATCGGCAGCACTGCCACTGAGGTAAGATAGTATAAAGGCTACCTTGGTCTGATCGTTAGGGAAGGCTCCGGGTCTGCATAGAAAGTGTAAACGACATTGGTTCATAAAGACAGCATATTTCTTGGGATCCCCGCAAAACGTTCAGGCGGGGCCAAAGGCATGTGTCCAGGTAGATTAATTTGTACCGGGTTACTCAAACCCATTGATGTGGAAATGTCTCCGGAATTAGGTAAAGGAGTGTGCCCGGCCTGGGCCTGTAATAACCTTTTGGCTAGGTCATCTGTTCTTTCCTTGGATAAGATCAGTTCTCTTTTGAGAGCGTTAGTCTCCTGGCGGGCTGAGTGCACCTCCGCCCGTAATTCCCCCAAAAGCTGGGCCAGCTGGTCAGTCTCGGAAGTCTCCATAGCGCCCGGGTGGGAAATTGTAGGTAGGCTTCACGTTCTGTAACGCTCACCTGATTCCCACGGAGGCGCAGGTCTGGCTTCAAGTGCTGATGCTTCTTCAACGGTGAAGCGCAGGACTTTGAAGATGGACAGGAAGGGCCCCTCTACTATGGCTTCTCCGGCTCGCTAGAATATTCCCCTGTGCGTGAAAAGGGAGTATTACCTACTGACTGAGTTATGCTCAAGCCTCCCACTCTCTTCCAACCCTCCACGATACCCTTCCACGATTCCCCGTGAAGTCTCACCTTAGGGTCAGGAAGGATGAGCTCTCCATCCTGCTTCTGATGCTGGGGCGCCTTGAAACCCAGTTACTTCACTGGATTGAGGTTTGATGGGAGTTCAGGTAAGCTTGACTATTCAGGTAAGGCTCTGTAAAAGTTCTGTTGCAAGTTCAAAAGTCCAAGCTTAATAATAATGTTCATTGTCTTTTTCCCCTTAGGGGCCGGGGTTCGGAATGCCAGAGATATGGCGCCGATCCGAAGTGAAACGTGCAGTTCCAGTAAATGACAGGTAAGTTCTGGATGAGCGTTCAGGTAATGTCTTTGCATTCGCTCATTCAATGTCTTTGTCTTTTTTCCCCATAGGGGCCGGGGTCCGGATGCCTGGAAGCGGCAAGACCCGAAATGAAATGGGAATGACCCAACAGGTAAGACTTAGAAGGAAACTGAGCTTTTCCTAGTCCCTTCCTTCTCTCACCTTGTTCTTGTCTTTTTCTCTCTAGGCTCTGGGAAGTGGCTGTGGATCCGGATGATCGCTGCTGAAGATGGTGGCGTCCAGGAAAGGTGAGTGAAATGCAGCGCTGCAGCGATCGTAGCGAAATGCTTTTAAAATGATGTCTTCCTTTTCAGGATCGTCGGTGTGATGTCTCCGTGGTGCTGATTTAGCAGGTAAGGTCTTTTGTCTCCCTTTGCAGGTGACCCAGGATACTGACAGGCGTGGCTGAGGTCCAGATGCAGGAGCTGACACGGTGAGCGTCCAGCTGCGAGGAGCAGAACAACGCGAAGCGTGAGTTGCTGATCGGGTGTGGTTTAAATAGCTTTGGAAGAAGTTCCAAGTGTGTATCCTTCCTCCGATCAGGTATGTATCCTTCCCCGACCACACCGGGTGGAAAGTAGTCCCACAGGTAAAGTAGTTCCATTCAGGCCTCAAGAGGGCCTGGATGTAGCAGCATGGTCTGCATCAGGTAAGTGCACATTAAAACACTTGAACACATGTCTAGCTTTATGAGCCTGGCGCCTAAGGCGCCAGGACAGAGGTCCAACATGAGCCTGGCACCGAAGGCGCCAGGACTGCGTCCAAAGGGCCCCAGCTTGGGCCCGCTGGCACTCCCCTGGGGGAAATGATGCCTGCCTCTGGGGTTGCTGGGTTGGTCCTGGCTCCTTGGAGGTAGGCATCATGACACTGGATCTCTGTGGGTTCCCAGTGGTCAGAGGAGGGAACACGCCACTATTGCCAGGATCTCTTTGGGTTCCCAGGGCTCAGAGGAAGGAACACGCCACTATTACCAGGATCTCTGTGGGTTCCCAGGGCTCAGAGGAGGGAACACGCCACTATTACCAGGATCTCTGTGGGTTCCCAGGGATCAGAGGAGGGAACACAGAACCAACACCAGGATCTCAGTGTGTTCCCAGGGCTCATCGAAGGGAACACACCACTATTATCAGGATCTCTGACGGTTTCAATGGCTCAGAGGAGGGAACACGTCGCTGTTACCATGATCTCTGAGGGTTCTTAGGACTCAGAGGAGGTAAGACGCCACTATTACCAGGATCTCTGAGGGTTCCTAGGGCTCAGAGGAGGGAACACGCCAATGTTACCAGGATCTCTGTGGGTTCCAAGGGCTCAGAGGAGGGAACACGCCACTATTACCAGGATCTCTGTGGGTTCTCAGGGCTCAGAGGAGGGAATACGCCACTATTACCAGGATCTCTGTGGGTTCTCAGGACTCAGAGGAGGGAACACGCCACTATTACCAGGATCTCTGTGGGTTCTCAGGGCTCAGAGGAGGAAACATGCCACTATTACCAGGATCTCTTGGTGGTCCAGGACTAAGAGGAGGGAACACACCAATATTACCAGGATCTCTGTGGGTTCCCAGGCTCAGAGGAGGGAACACGCCACTATTACCAGGATGTCTGTGGGTTTCCAGGGCTCAGAGGAGGGAACACGCCACTATTACCAGGATCTCTTAGGGATCTCAGGGCTCAGAGGAGGGAACACGCCACTATTACCAGGATCTCTGTGGGTTCTCAGGGCTCAGAGGAGGGAACACGCCACTATTACCAGGATCTCTGTGGGTTCTCAGGGCTCAGAGGAGGAAACATGCCACTATTACCAGGATCTCTTGGTGGTCCAGGACTAAGAGGAGGGAACACACCAATATTACCAGGATCTCTGTGGGTTCCCAGGCTCAGAGGAGGGAACACGCCACTATTACCAGGATCTCTGTGGGTTTCCAGGGCTCAGAGGAGGGAACACGCCACTATTACCAGGATCTCTGTGATTTCCCACGGCTCAGAGGAGGGAACACAGAATCAGTACCAGGAGCTCGGTGGGTTCCTGGGCACAGAGGAGGGAACACGCTGCCACCAGGCACTCACAGGGTTCCTGCTAAACAAACGCCAAAGACAGCCCACACCTTTGCAGAAAATCAGAACTGCAGTCAGTCATTAGAGCTGTGGCATGTCAGCCCATGTTTCTGGAGTGACAGTAAGAGTTGTGGGTGGCGTGTTGACTGGCGTCCAGTGAGAGGGCTTCAGTAGAGATCTGCTGGGTTCACCCCAGTCCTGTGCAAGGGGGTGGGGGGCGGGGGGGGAATCATGTGGCAATGCAAAGCTGTGATACGGAACTTGGGCCCAGTCTTTCTCTGGCAACATGATTTCTTGCACACAGCACTGGTGGTGGCATGCTGGTGTCCTGTATGAAGGACTTTCGCTCTTTGGATTCTCTGGCTGTGCTAAGGAAACGCGGCCTCCATTTTCCTCTAGCTGTGAAGGTGGTGCTGGAGCTGACACACATTTATAATATGCACTTTCACAGCTGACTGATTGTGTTTGAAACACCTGGCGCAAAGGTGAAGTATTAGCTTTGTCGTTTCCACCTTTCCCTTCAACTGTGGCCTCCTCCTCCTCCTCCTTTCGTTCCTCCTCCTCCTCTTCCTCGTCCTCCTCCTCCTTCTCCTTTCCCTCCTCCTCCTCCTCCTCTTCCTCGTCCTCCTTCTCCTTTCCCTCCTCCTCCTCCTCCTCTTCCTCGTCCTCCTTCTCCTTTCCCTCCTCCTCCTCCTCCTCTTCCTCGTCCTCCTCCATCTTGCGTGATGGCCTGGACTCGGATATGTCACTTTCATTTTGCTCCTCATCTACATCATTCTCAGTCTCCTCCTCGGCGGTGGGGGGGATTGGGGAGGATGTGAGTGCTCGTGGAGCGAGAGACCAGCAACATCCCTATCCTGCTCCTCTCCAATCTCAAGCAACCCTCAAAGAATTCTAAGACTTGTTCCACTCACTTGCTTCAAGTATTTTCTCTCATGGTGCCATGAGTGAAATTCTGTTAGTTGGCACCTGGTGAAGGTAGCTGGACCTCCCTGTCTGCAGCAAGCCAAGACAGAGCTGGACTCCCTTCTCCACCAGATGCTGCAAGTAGGGCTCCAGCCCCGTGGCCTGCCCAGAATACATCCACACCACAAGCGCCAGCTGCTGCAAGCATGCTGCCCTAGTCTCCCTGCAAGTGCGACTCTAGCGTGAGATCTAGCCCCGTGGCCTGCCCGGAACACGTCCACACCACAAGCACCAACTGCTTCAAGCAGGCTGCCCTAGTCTCCCTGCAAGTGCGACTCTAGCGTGAGATCCAGCTCCGTGGCCTCCTCAGAACACGTCCACACCACAAGCACCAGCTGCTGCAAGCAGGCTGCCCTAGTCTCACTGCAATTGCGTAACTAACACGAGATCTAGCCCCGTGGCCTGCCCGGAACACGTCCACACCACAAGCGCCAGCTGCTTCAAGCAGGCTGCCCTATTCTCACTGTAAGTGTGACTCTAGCGGGAGATCCAACCCCGTGGCCTCCCCAGAACACGTCCGTACCACAAGCACCAGCTGCTGCAAGCAGGCTGCCCTAGTGTCACTGCAAGTGCGTAACTAATGCGAGATCCAGCCCCGTGGCCTGCCCAGAACACGTCCACACCACAAACGCCAGCTGCTGCAAGCAGGCTGCCCTAGTCTCACTGCAAGTGTGTCTCTAGCGGGAGATCCAACCCCGTGTCCTGCCCAGAACACGTCCACACCACAAGCGCCAGCTGCTGCAAGGAGTCTGCCCTAGTCTCCCTGCAAGTGCCTAACTGGCGCAAGATCCAGCCGCGTGGCCTGCCCAGAACACATCCACACCACAAGCACCAGCTGCTGCAAGCAGGCTGCCCTAGTCTCACTGCAAGTGTGTCTCTAGCGCGAGATCTAGCCCCGGTGGCCTGCCCAGAAAACGTCCATACCACAAGCGCCAGCTGCTGCAAGGAGGCTGCCCTAGTCTCACTGCAAGTGCGACTCCAGTGCGAGATCCAACCCCGTGGTCTGCCTAGAACATGTCCACATCACAAGCACCAGCTGCTGCAAGCAGGCTGCCCTAGTCTCACAGCAAGTTTGTCTCTAGCTCGAGATCCAGCCCCGTGGCCTGCCCAGAACACGTCCATATCAAAAGCACCAGCTGCTGCAAGCAGGCTGCCCTAGTTTCACTGCAAGTGTGTCTCCAGCGTGAGATCCAGCCCCGTGGCCTGCCCAGAACACGTCCACACCACACGCACCAGCTGCTGCAAGCAGGCTGCCCTAGTCTCACTGCAAGTGTGACTCTAGCATGAGATCCAGCCCCGTGGCCTGCCCAGGACACATCCACACCACAAGCAGCAGCTGCTGCAAGCAGGCTGCCCTATTCTCACTGCAAGTGCGTCTCCAGCACGAGATCCAGCCCCGTGGCCTGCCCAGAACACGTCCACACCACAAGCACCAGCTGCTGCAAGCAGGCTGCCCTAGTCTTACTGCAAGTGCGACTCTAGCGCGAGATCCAGCCCTGTGGCCTCCCCAGAACACATCCACACCAAACGCGCCAACTGCTGCAAGCAGGCTGCCCTAATCTCCCTGCAAGTGCGTGACTGACGCAAGATCCAGCTCCGTGGCCTGCCCAGAACACATTCACACCACAAGCAACAGCTGCTGTAAGCAGGCTGCCCTAGTCTCATAGCATGTGCGTCTCTAACGTGAGATCCAGCCACGTGGCCTGCCCAGAACGCATCCACACCGCAAGCGCCAGCTGCTGCAAGCAGGCTGCCCTAGTCTCACTGCAAGTGCGACTCTAGCGCGAGATCCAGCCCCGTGGCCTGCCCAGAACACATCCACACAACAAGCGCCAGCTGCTGCCAGGTGGCTGCCCTAGTCTTCCCGCAAGTGCGTAACTAGCACGAGATCCAGCCCTGTGGCCTGCCCAAAACACATCCACACCACACGCACCAGCTGCTGCAAGCAGGCTGCCCTAGTCTCCCTACAAGTGCGACTCTAGTGGAGATCCAGCCCCGTGGCCTGCCCAGAACATGCCCACACCACAAGCGCTAGCTGCTGCAAGCAGGCTGCCCTAGTCTCACTGCAGGTGCGACTCTAGTGCGAGATCCAACCCCGTGGCCTGCCCAGAAAGGTCAACACCACAAGCGCCAGTTGCTGCAAGCAGGCTGCCCTAGTCTCACAGCAGGTGCATCTCTAGTGCGAGATCCAGCCCTGTTGCCTGCCCAGAACACGTCAACACCACAAGCGCCAGCTGCTGCAAGCAGGCTGCCCTTGTCTCACTGCAAGTGTGACTCCTGCGTGAGATCCAGCCCCGTGGCCTGCCCAGAACACGTCCACACCACAAGCGCCAGCTGCTGCAAGCAGGCTGCCCTTGTCTCACTGCAAGTGTGACTCCTGCGTGAGATCCAGCCCCGTGGCCTGCCCAGAACACGTCCACACCTCAAGCGCCAGCTGCTGCAAGCAGCCTGCCCTAGTCTCACTGCAAGTGCGACTCTAGCGCGAGATCCAGCCCGTGTCCTCCCCAGAACACATCCACACCACAAGCTCCAGCTGCTGCAAGCAGGCTGCCCTAGTCTCACTGCAAGTGCGACTCTAGTGCGAGATCCAACCCCGTGGCCTGCCCAAAATACATCCACACCACAAGCACCAGCTGCTGCAAGCAGGCTGCCCTAGTCTCACAGCAGGCGCATCCCTAGTGCGAGATCCAGCCCCGTGGCCTGCCCAGAAATGTCATCACCACAAGCGCCAGCTGCTGCAAGCAGGCTGCCCTAGTCTCACAGCAGGTGCATCTCTAGTGCGAGATCCAGCCCCGTGGCCTGCCCAAAAATGTCAACACCACAAGCGCCAGCTGCTGCAAGCAGGCTGCCCTAGTCTCACAGCAGGCGCATCTCTAGTGCGAGATCCAGCCCTGTGGCCTGCCCAGAACACGTCAACACCACAAGCTCCAGCTGTTGCAAGCAGGCTGCCCTAGTCTCACTGCAGGTGCGACTCTAGCGCAAGATCCAGCCCCGTGGCCTGCCCAGAACACGTCCACACAACAAGCACCAGCTGCTGCAAGGAGGCTGCCCTAGTCTTCCCGCAAGTGCGTAACTAGCACGAGATCCAGCCTTGTGGCCTGCCCAAAACACATCCACACCACACGCGCCAGCTGCTGCAAGCAGACTGCCCTAGTCTCCCTGCAAGTGCGACTCTAGCGGAGATCCAGCCCCGTGGCCTTCCCAGAACATGTCCACACCACAAGCGCAAGCTGCTGCAAGCAGGCTGCCCTATTCTCACTGCAGGAGCGACTCTAGTGCGAGATCCAACCCCGTGGCCTGCCCAGAAAGGTCAACACCACAAGCGCCAGCTGCTGCAAGCAGGCTGCCCTAGTCTCACAGCAGGCGCATCTCTAGTGCGAGATCCAGCCCTGTTGCCTGCCCAGAACACGTCAACACCACAAGCGCCAGCTGCTGCAAGCAGGCTGCCCTTGTCTCACTGCAAGTGTGACTCCAGCGTGAGATCCAGCCCCGTGGCCTGCCCAGAACACGTCCACACCACAAGCGCCAGCTGCTACAAGCAGGCTGCCCTAGTCTCACTGCAGGTGCGACTCTAGCGCAAGATCCAGCCCCGTGGCCTGCCCAGAACACGTCCACACCTCAAGCGCCAGCTGCTGCAAGCAGCCTGCCCTAGTCTCACTGCAAGTGCGACTCTAGTGCGAGATCCAGCCCGTGTCCTCCCCAGAACACATCCACACCACAAGCTCCAGCTGCTGCAAGCAGACTGCCCTAGTCTCACTGCAAGTGCGACTCTAGTGCGAGATCCAACCCCGTGGCCTGCCCAAAATACATCCACACCACAAGCGCCAGCTGCTGCAAGCAGGCTGCCCTAGTCTCACAGCACGCGCATCCCTAGTGCGAGATCCAGCCCCGTGGCCTGCCCAAAAATGTCAACACCACAAGCGCCAGCTGCTGCAAGCAGACTGCCCTAGTCTCACAGCAGGTGCATCTCTAGTGCGAGATCCAGCCCCGTGGCCTGCCCAAAAATGTCAACACCACAAGCACCAGCTGCTGTAAGCAGGCTTCCCTAGTCTCACAGCAGGCGCATCTCTAGTGCGAGATCCAGCCCTGTGGCCTGCCCAGAACATGTCAACACCACAAGCGCCAGCTGTTGCAAGCAGGCTGCCCTAGTCTCACTGCAAGTGGGATTCTAGCACGAGATCCAGCCCCGTGGCCTGCCCAGAACACGTCCACACAACAAGCACCAGCTGCTGCAAGGAGGCTGCCCTAGTCTTCCCGCAAGTGCGTAACTAGCACGAGATCCAGCCCTGTGGCTTGCCAAAACACATCCACACCACACGCGCTAGCTGCTGCAAGCAGACTGCCCTAGTCTCCCTGCAAGTGCGACTCTAGCGGAGATCCAGCCCCGTGGCCTTCCCAGAACATGTCCACACCACAAGCGCTAGCTGCTGCAAGCAGGTTGCCCTAGTCTCACTGCAGGTGCGACTCTAGTGCGAGATCCAACCCCGTGGCCTGCCCAGAAATGTCAACACCACAAGCGCCAGCTGCTGCAAGCAGGCTGCTCTAGTCTCACAGCAGGCGCATCTCTAATGCGAGTTCCAGCCCTGTGGCCTGCCCAGAACACGTCCACACCTCAAGCGCCAGCTGCTGCAAGCAGCCTGCCCTAGTCTCACTGCAAGTGCGACTCTAGTGCGAGATCCTGCCCGTGTCCTCCCCAGAACACATCCACACCACAAGCTCCAGCTGCTGCAAGCAGACTGCCCTAGTCTCACTGCAAGTGCGACTCTAGTGCGAGATCCAACCCCGTGGCCTGCCCAAAATACATCCACACCACAAGCGCCAGCTGCTGCAAGCAGGCTGCCCTAGTCTCACAGCAGGCGCATCCCTAGTGCGAGATCCAGCCCCGTGGCCTGCCCAAAAATGTCAACACCACAAGCGCCAGCTGCTGCAAGCAGGCTGCCCTAGTCTCACAGCAGGTGCATCTCTAGTGCGAGATCCAGCCCCGTGGCCTGCCCAAAAATGTCAACACCACAAGCACCAGCTGCTGCAAGCAGGCTTCCCTAGTCTCACAGCAGGCGCATCTCTAGTGCGAGATCCAGCCCTGTGGCCTGCCCAGAACACGTCAACACCACAAGCACCAGCTGTTGCAAGCAGGCTGCCCTAGTCTCACTGCAAGTGGGATTCTAGCACGAGATCCAGCCCCGTGGCCTGCCCAGAACACGTCCACACAACAAGCACCAGCTGCTGCAAGGAGGCTGCCCTAGTCTTCCCGCAAGTGCGTAACTAGCACGAGATCCAGCCCTGTGGCTTGCCAAAACACATCCACACCACACGCGCCAGCTGCTGCAAGCAGACTGCCCTAGTCTCCCTGCAAGTGCGACTCTAGCGGAGATCCAGCCCCGTGGCCTGCCCAGAACATGTCCACACCACAAGCGCTAGCTGCTGCAAGCAGGTTGCCCTAGTCTCACTGCAGGTGCGACTCTAGTGCGAGATCCAACCCCGTGGCCTGCCCAGAAATGTCAACACCACAAGCGCCAGCTGCTGCAAGCAGGCTGCTCTAGTCTCACAGCAGGCGCATCTCTAGTGCGAGTTCCAGCCCTGTGGCCTGCCCAGAACACGTCAACACCACAAGCGCCAGCTGCTGCAAGCAGGCTGCCCTAGTCTCACTGCCAGTGGGACTCTAGCGCGAGATCCAGCCCCGTGGCTTGCCCAGAACACGTCCACACAACAAGCGCCAGCTGCTGCAAGGAGGCTGCCCTAGTCTTCCCGCAAGTGCATAACTAGCACGAGATCCAGCCCTGTGGCCTGCCCAAAACACATCCACACCACACGCGCCAGCTGCTGCAAGCAGGTTGCCCTAGTCTCACTGCAAGTGCGACTCTAGCGCGAGATCCAGCCCCGTGGCCTGCCCAGAACACATCCACACAACAAGCGCCAGCTGCTGCAAGGTGGCTGCCCTAGTCTTCCCGCAAGTGCGTAACTAGCACGAGATCCAGCCCTGTGGCCTGCCCAAAACACATCCACACCACACGCCCCAGCTGCTGCAAGCAGGCTGCCCTAGTCTCCCTACAAGTGCGACTCTAGTGGAGATCCAGCCCCGTGGCCTGCCCAGAACATGTCCACACCACAAGCGCTAGCTGCTGCAAGCAGGCTGCCCTAGTCTCACTGCAGGTGCGACTCTAGTGTGAGATCCAACCCCGTGGCCTGCCCAGAAAGGTCAACACCACAAGCGCCAGCTGCTGCAAGCAGGCTGCCCTAGTCTCACAGCAGGTGCATCTCTAGTGCGAGATCCAGCCCTGTTGCCTGCCCAGAACACGTCAACACCACAAGCGCCAGCTGCTGCAAGCAGGCTGCCCTTGTTTCACTGCAAGTGTGACTCCAGCGTGAGATCCAGCCCCGTGGCCTGCCCAGAACACATCCACACCACAAGCGCCAGCTGCTACAAGCAGGCTGCCCTAGTCTCACTGCAGGTGCGACTCTAGCGCAAGATCCAGCCCCGTGGCCTGCCCAGAACACGTCCACACCACAAGCGCCAGCTGCTGCAAGCAGCCTGCCCTAGTCTCACTGCAAGTGCGACTCTAGCGCGAGATCCAGCCCGTGTCCTCCCCAGAACACATCCACACCACAAGCTCCAGCTGCTGCAAGCAGGCTACCCTAGTCTCACTGCAAGTGCGACTCTAGTGCGAGATCCAGCCCCGTGGCCTGCCCAGAACACATCCACACCAGAAGCGCCAGCTGCTGCAAGCAGGCTGCCCTAGTCTCACTGCAAGTGTGACTCTAGTGCGAGATCCAGCCCCGTGGCCTGCCCAAAAATGTCAACACCACAAGCGCCAGCTGCTGCAAGCAGGCTGCACTAGTCTCACAGCAGGCGCATCTCTAGTGCGAGATCCAGCCCTGTGGCCTGCCCAGAACACGTCAACACCACAAGCGCCAGCTGTTGCAAGCAGGCTGCCCTAGTCTCACTGCAGGTGCGACTCTAGTGCGAGATCCAGCCCTCTGGCCTGCCCAGAACACGTCCACACAACAAGCACCAGCTGCTGCAAGCAGGCTGCCCTAGTCTCACTACAAGTGGGACTCTAGCGCGAGATCCAGCCCCGTGGCCTGCCCAGAACACGTCCACACAACAAGCGCCAGCTGCTGCAAGGAGGCTGCCCTAGTCTTCCCGCAAGTGCGTAACTAGCACGAGATCCAGCCCTGTGGCCTGCCCAGAAATGTCAACACCACAAGCGCCAGCTGCTGCAAGCAGGCTGCCATAGTCTCACAGCAGGCGCATCTCTAGTGCGAGATCCAGCCCCGTGGCCTGCCCAGAACACATCCACACCAGAAGCGCCAGCTGCTGCAAGCAGGCTGCCCTAGTCTCACTGCAAGTGGGACTCTAGCGCGAGATCCAGCCCCGTGGCCTGCCCAGAACACGTCCACACAACAAGCGCCAGCTGCTGCAAGGAGGCTGCCCTAGTCTTCCCGCAAGTGCGTAACTAGCACGAGATCCAGCCCCGTGGCCTGCCCAGAAATGTCAACACCACAAGCGCCAGATGCTGCAAGCAGGCTGCTCTAGTCTCACAGCAGGCGCATCTCTAGTGCGAGATCCAACCCCGTGGCCTGCCCAGAAATGTCCACACCACAAGCGCTAGCTGCTGCAAGCAGGTTGCCCTAGTCTCACTGCAGGTGCGACTCTAGTGCGAGATCCAACCCCGTGGCCCGCCCAGAAATGTCAACACCACAAGCGCCAGCTGCTGCAAGCAGGCTGCTCTAGTCTCACAGCAGGCGCATCTCTAGTGCGAGATCCAGCCCTGTGGCCTGCCCAGAACACGTCAACACCACAAGCGCCAGCTGTTGCAAGCAGGCTGCCATAGTCTCACTGCAGGTGCGACTCTAGTGCGAGATCCAGCCCTCTGGCCTGCCCAGAACACGTCCACACAACAAGCACCAGCTGCTGCAAGCAGGCTGCCCTAGTCTCACTACAAGTGGGACTCTAGCGCGAGATCCAGCCCCGTGGCCTGCCCAGAACACGTCCACACAACAAGCGCCAGCTGCTGCAAGGAGGCTGCCCTAGTCTTCCCGCAAGTGCGTAACTAGCACGAGATCCAGCCCTGTGGCCTGCCCAGAAATGTCAACACCACAAGCGCCAGCTGCTGCAAGCAGGCTGCCATAGTCTCACAGCAGGCGCATCTCTAGTGCGAGATCCAGCCCCGTGGCCTGCCCAGAACACATCCACACCAGAAGCGCCAGCTGCTGCAAGCAGGCTGCCCTAGTCTCACTGCAAGTGGGACTCTAGCGCGAGATCCAGCCCCGTGGCCTGCCCAGAACACGTCCACACAACAAGCGCCAGCTGCTGCAAGGAGGCTGCCCTAGTCTTCCCGCAAGTGCGTAACTAGCACGAGATCCAGCCCCGTGGCCTGCCCAGAAATGTCAACACCACAAGCGCCAGCTGCTGCAAGCAGGCTGCTCTAGTCTCACAGCAGGCGCATCTCTAGTGCGAGATCCAACCCCGTGGCCTGCCCAGAAATGTCCACACCACAAGCGCTAGCTGCTGCAAGCAGGTTGCCCTAGTCTCACTGCAGGTGCGACTCTAGTGCGAGATCCAACCCCGTGGCCCGCCCAGAAATGTCAACACCACAAGCGCCAGCTGCTGCAAGCAGGCTGCTCTAGTCTCACAGCAGGCGCATCTCTAGTGCGAGATCCAACCCCGTGGCCTGCCCAGAAATGTCAACACCACAAGCGCCAGCTGCTGCAAGCAGGCTGCCCTAGTCTCACTGCAAGTGTGACTCCAGCGCGAGATCCAGCCCCGTGGCCTGCCCAGCACACATCCACACCACAGCCGCCAGCTGCTGATGCTGCAGTCGGATCAGCTGTTAGCTGTGATCGCCCCTCACCCCCGCCCCCCTGCCAGGGAGTCGCGCAACGACGTTGCCACTCTGCATGAATACCCCTGGACTCTTTCCAGGAAGGAGCAAAGGTCTCAGGTGACTGCTGACAGCACAAGATTACCCTGCTCGCCTTCTCCACCTCACGTGCATTTGACTCCGGAATTTCTAGGTAGTACTGCTGAGCTGTAAGGGTGGCACTGATCCACTTGGTGGGCCTACGCCCCTCCAAAATATTGAGAAAAATGATGTTGCAGTAGTGAATTCGTGACATTACCCATTGCATTCTGGGAGTGTTCTCCAGTCCTGCTCTTTTCTTTGCACTCGGTTCGACTTAGTTCTGGATTATCTATTTTAGACCACAGACTACAAGTCCCAGAATGCAACTAATAAAATCCGAATTTGAGGCCTACATCTCCGATTCCTCGTGGAATGTGCTTGTCTAGTCCTCATTTTTCGTTGCATTATTGGTCATTTATTCCTGGATTTCCCATTATTTATCCAGGACTATATGTCCCAGAATGCAAAGGGAAAAAACGCACTGGAGAAACACCTCTAAGACGGAATGGGTCATCTCAGGGTGTGTGTAGTCGTGTAGTCACAGGGTTCCAACACCTCTAAGACGGAATGGGTCATCTCAGGGTGTGTGTAGTCGTGTAGTCACAGGGTTCCAACACCTCTAGATGTAATGGGTCATGTTAGTGTGTGTGTAGTCGTGTAGTCACAGGGTTCCAACACCTCTAGATGTAATGGGTCATCTCAGTGTGTGTGTAGTCGTGTTGTGACAGGGCTCAAACACCTCTAGATGGAGTAGCTCCAGGGCATCCAATGTTAACCAGTGACAGGAACTAAAAGCAACTCCAGGGCATCCAGCGTTAACCAGTGACAGGAACTAAAAACAACTCCAGGGCATCCAGCGTTAACCAGTGACAGGAACTAAAAGCAACTCCATGGCATCCAGCGTTAACCAGTGACAGGAACTAAAAGCAACTCCAGGGCATCCAGCGTTAACCAGTGACAGGAACTAAAAGCAACTCCAGGGCATCCAGCGTTAACCAGTGACAGGAACTAAAAGCAACTCCAGGGCATCCAGCGTTAACCAGTGACAGGAACTAAAAACAACTCCAGGGCACCCAGCGTTAACCAGTGACAGGAACTAAAAGCAACTCCATGGCATCCAGCGTTAACCAGTGACAGGAACTAAAAGCAACTCCAGGGCATCCAGCGTTAACCAGTGACAGGAACTAAAAGCAACTCCAGGGCATCCAGCGTTAACCAGTGACAGGAACTAAAAGCAACTCTAGGGCATCCAGCGTTAACCAGTGACAGGAACTAAAAGCAACTCCAGGGCATCCAGCGTTAACCAGTACAGGAACTAAAAGCAACTCCAGGGCATCCAGCGTTAACTAGTGACCAGGAACTAAAAGCAGCTCCAGGGCATCCAGCGTTAACCAGTGACAGGAACTAAAAGCAACTCCAGGGCATCCAGCGTTAACCAGTGACAGGAACTAAAAGCAACACCAGGGCATCCAGCATTAACCAGTGACAGGAACTAAAAGCAACTCCAGGGCATCCAGCGTTAACCAGTGACAGGAACTAAAAGCAGCTCCAGGGCATCCAGCACTAACCAGTGACCAGGAACTAAAAGCAGCTCCAGGACATCCAGCACTAACCAGTGACCAGGAACTAAAAGCAGCTCCGGGGCATCCAGCGTTAACCAGTGACAGGAACTAAAAGCAACTCTAGGGCATCCAGCGTTAACTAGTGACATGGAGCTACCACTGGGCAACGAGGACCTAGTATGTAGCATTCAGAAAATTTAACTGCCATATATGACGCAAACCTATAATTGTGTCCATTATTTATCGCCCCTTATGCTTTAAATGTCATATAGAGGTGTCCTGATCTTCATTGACAGATTGTCCTAAAGCACAGTGTCATACTCCCATAGGTGTGTTTGTTGGGCATCACTTTGCCCGGGAGCCAACAGTAGCTCCTGGTAGCTGTTGGGGGTTAAGCTAAGCAGGCTCTTCTAGGCTACAAGCAGGAGCTAAATAGCTCCCCTCATTTTTTAACTCGGTGCTATATGTACGGTACCTGTTGTGTGGGGGACACTTTGGGACTCATTATCTGTGATCAGGAAAGGGGCAGCTCTCTGGGCCTCACAAGTGGAATGTAGAAGTCTAAGGAAAACTATAGGTCTGCTTTTGGAAGCATCGGAAGCATTGGCTTCTAAAAATTCCAGGTTCCTAATTTTATGTAGGGTTGAGCCATATGGCAGATGTACGGGGATACGATGGCACACAACAGCACCTCGATAGTCAATGCTCCAGAGAACCTTAGGAGGCCAACTAGAGGGAAATTCCATGAGTCGTACTTAGAGTGATCTTTGTAAAATGTGGCATCCAGCACTAACCAGTGACCAGGAACTAAAAGCAGCTCCAGGGCATCCAGCACGAACCAGTGACCAGGAACTAAAAGCAGCTCCAGGGAATCCAGCGTTAACCAGTGACCAGGAACTAAATGTAGCTCCAAGGCATCCAGTGTTAACTAGTGACCAGGAACTAAAAGCATCTCCAGGGCATCCAGCGTTAACCAGTGACAGGAACTAAAAGCAACTCCAGGGCATCCAGCATTAACCAGTGACCAGGAACTAAAAGCAGCTTCAGGGCATCCAGCGTTAACCAGTGACCAGGAACTAAATGTAGCTCCAAGGCATCCAGCGTTAACTAGTGACCAGGAACTAAAAGCAGCTCCAGGGCATCCAGCGTTAACCAGTGACAGGAACTACTAAAAGCAACTCCAGGGCATCCAGCATTAACCAGTGACCAGGAACTAAAAGCAGCTCCAGGGCATCCAGCACTAACCAGTGACCAGGAACTAAAAGCAGCTCCAGGGCATCCAGCACTAACCAGTGACCAGGAACTAAAAGCAGCTCCAGGGCATCCAGCACTAACCAGTGACCAGGAACTAAAAGCAGCTCCAGGGCATCCAGTGACCAGGAACTAAAAGCAGCTCCAGGGAATCCAGCGTTAACCAGTGACCAGGAACTAAATGTAGCTCCAAGGCATCCAGCGTTAACTAGTGACCAGGAACTAAAAGCAGCTCCAGGGCATCCAGCGTTAACCAGTGACCAGGAACTAAAAGCAACTCCAGGGCATCCAGCACTAACCAGTGACCAGGAACTAAAAGCAGCTCCAGGGCATCCAGCACGAACCAGTGACCAGGAACTAAAAGCAGCTCCAGGAATCCAGCGTTAACCAGTGACCAGGAACTAAATGTAGCTCCAAGGCATCCAGTGTTAACTAGTGACCAGGAACTAAAAGCATCTCCAGGGCATCCAGCGTTAACCAGTGACAGGAACTAAAAGCAACTCTAGGGCATCCAGCATTAACCAGTGACCAGGAACTAAAAGCAGCTTCAGGGCATCCAGCGTTAACCAGTGACCAGGAACTAAATGTAGCTCCAAGGCATCCAGCGTTAACTAGTGACCAGGAACTAAAAGCAGCTCCAGGGCATCCAGCGTTAACCAGTGACAGGAACTAAAAGCAACTCCAGGGCATCCAGCATTAACCAGTGACCAGGAACTAAAAGCAACTCCAGGGCATCCAGCGTTAACTAGTGACATGGAGCTACCACTGGGCAACGAGGACCTAGTATGTAGCAACCTATAATTGTGTCCATTATTTATCGCCCCTTATGCTTTAAATGTCATATAGAGGTGTCCTGATCTTCATTGACAGATTGTCCTAAAGCACAGTGTCATACTCCCATAGGTGTGTTTGTTGGGCATCACTTTGCCCGGGAGCCAACAGTAGCTCCTGGTAGCTGTTGGGGGTCAAGCTAACCAGGCTCTTCTAGGCTACAAGCAGGAGCTAAATAGCTCCCCTCATTTTTGAACTCGATGCTATATGTACGGTAGCTATTGTGTGGGGGACACTTTGGGACTCATTATCTGTGATCAGGAAAGGGGCAGCTCTCTGGGCCTCACAAGTGGAATGTAGAAGTCTAAGGAAAACTATAGGTCTGCTTTTGGAAGCATCGGAAGCATTGGCTTCTAAAAATTCCAGGTTCCTAATTTTATGTAGGGTTGAGCCATATGGCAGATGTACGGGGATACGATGGCACACAACGGCACCTCAATAGTCAATGCTCCAGAGAACCTTAGGAGGCCAACTAGGGGGAAATTCCATGAGTCGTACTTAGAGTGATCTTTGTAAAATGTGGCATTTGTTAATGTTAAATAGAAGACCTTGAGGTGCGTTTCCTGCGAAGTATATCCATTTTGAAGCTAAGCCAACGTATTCTGCCAATTATGTCTTTGTTTTATCATAATATTACAATCAGGTTCCAATAGAGATGGCCATACACGCTAGTAAGAGATTGAAATTAACTATTATTTGCTGTTTTCAAACAGAAAATAACAGTCAAACGAATCTAATATTTACTGAACAGTTAAATATATATGATCCAGTAATTAGAAATATGAAAAGAAACTTTAGGAAATACTTAAAATATCTCTGAGGCAGTAATTAGACAGCAGCCAATTATCACTCTCAGAAAGTATTCAGATCAAATAAGAATGCATACAAAATGTATTTCCCAGAACAAATGATGCTAAAATGCTGGTAATAATTGGGGAAAAAAGACTCGAGAGCTTTTTGGAGCAGCATAAAACGGTTAAATGGGATTAAGGACACTAAGCAATTAGATCCAGTATCAGAGAAAGTATGGGCTGACTATATTAAGCACAATCCCCTCCTTGTCATTAAATCGAGAAAAATACACATAGGTATCAAACCATACTTAAGATGGAACACATTGAAATGTCAACTACCTTAAGTGCATTCAGAAAATCTAGAGCCTAGATCAATGATCCAATTTGCCTTCTTCTTTTAAAGAGACTTAAGAAGTGGGCCTCGCAAAATAAAATCTTTTGTTTTACTCAACCTGGGTTCCGGGAGAATTGTTTGACTATTCATAATCTGTTATTATTTCACTTTTCATTAAAGATTCTTATATTCAAGAATGGCCACCAATCTATGTGGTCTTCGTTGATTTGGCTCGGACCGTTGACACTGTGTGTAGGCAATGCGTATTTCAGAAACGTTCCTAACGGGGTGTAAAGCAGGAGTGCGCACTGGCCCAGTGACACTTTTAACTTTTTTTAGCAGATCTGGAGTGAGAAGCTTGCAAATTTCCAGATGAATTAGGTAATTATCACTGTTCTTATGCATCATACGCTGACGTTATTATTTTACTGGATTTGGGTTGTTTGACCGTAACGGGAATTCTTGGGGTCGAAATTACCGTAGCTAACTTGCCAATTAGGGTCAAACAACCCATACAGTACGCATGCACTCCCCTTATCCCCCTTACTTTCCTTTTATTGGCACACCTCGCTGTGTGCCAACAACTCTCTTCACTCCCTGCTCCACTGATTCCCTGCACTTACGTGCTTGAGAACCTGCGAAGCAGCGTCACGTTTTTTTCCTACTTTATTGCCCCATGCAGAAGACTCCCCTGTTCCCATTATAGCAGCCAAGGGGTGTGGGAACACCCTCGCAACCTCTGCTCTCCTTGTTTGCTATTATGAATTTGAATGGCATATTTGATCACATTTTTTGGTAGTACGAGATTTTCATTCACCCTAAATTTGGTCAAGTATGCCATTTGCGCTTTTTATTTCGATCTTTTGGGATATTTCCACTTTATTAGTTTGCAACCCTATTGGGTTCCAGCGATCATTAAATGCACTTCAAAGCTTTGCCCAGATTGAAACCCTTCATAATATATAAAGTTAAAACACAAATCATGATTCAAAAATTCGATTAATAAATCAAAATTTAAATGGTCTATGGGTGATAAAGTACTAGAAGTGGTTTCTGAAATAAAATGTTTAGGATTAGAAATATTTCAAGGTAAATCTGATAGAAAGTTGTTAAAGGAAAGAGTGCAAAAATCAAAGCTATGGGGATCCTTTTGAGATGTATTAACTTGAAATGTGTCCGTATTTCATTGGTACCAATCAAAACTTTGCAGAAACAGAAATTTGTATCTTCCATATCTTATGGACTTGAAGCGCTTACCCTGACATAAAATTGAGAGCAGGTTGACCTTAGCTTCCAAAAAAGACCTCAATGTGGCTGATTAGAATCAATCTAGAGTGAGCAGCCCTCAGTGTGGTAAGTGAAATCAGAAACGGATCCTGCTATATTCAAATTCATCAAGCTGAAGACGGTAACATCCAATATCTACTGAGGGCAGCCATCATGGGACAAAGCTCCAAGTATTTGAACATTGTAATCCTTCTTTGATTAAAAAAATAAGGTGTATTCATATCGAGGACGAACCACTTGAGTCGAACCAAAGAAGATTTTTTTTAAAGCCAATTTGTTAAAAAATTGCTCTCTCCTAGAGCGAGAGATTTCCAGAGTTTACACCTCAGACACAAAACATGAATAACCTCTAAAGGGCATTCACCATATCCCAGATACATTTTTCTGACGATTATTCCTAAAGTTTAGACTAAGGGGGTCATTACTTGTTTGCCAGTAACCCACCTGTAATAATGGTGTGTTACCGGCAAACTCGACTTACCGTTACTGGTGCTTGATATCCTAGTGTAACCAGGATACTACGGTTGCCAGCAATGGCGGTAAGTTTCCATGCCATGGAGTCTGACAGTCGTCCATGGAATGGGTTTGCCCGGTAGTACCAGTGCCAGTGATTGCGGCAATTATTTCCCAGCACGTCAGGCCTGTCAGCAGTTCTCTGCCCCCTACTGGCAAACTCTGAGTGTGCGGGTCCGGTAAAAATACCAGAGCCGGTATGACCCGCATGTTTTCTTGCATTTTTACTGGACTGGCACAGTCCTAATGACCAAAATCCTGAAAGTCACGGGTCCGACAGTAGGAACCAAATGTCCAGAGCATTACTGTCCACTCTGCTGCCCACTCAGGTATTAGAAACTTTTTAACATCTTCTGGTCTGCCCAGGCACTTTGTCACTTGCTCTTTTTTCAAAATCTTGACCTTCACCAAAATGGTATCTAGTTCAAGCAGGTCCCATGCCTGCTGGGCCTGGAGACCCACGCTACTCCTCACTGATGATGCCCAATAAGGGCGAAACATGTCTGGGGATGCTTGTGGTCTCGTGCAGAAGGGATGTGACCTAGCAGTTCGGGTTGGACTGCCCCATTTGGGGTGGGGCCAAGCTTGATTTGCATATGTCTTTCCACTTCTGTAATGGCCTGGCAGGTGAAGAACGATGGTCTGGAGGGGTGCCCAGAGCAGTTCCCATGGTTCAAAGTCTTAGAGCCATCAACGTTTGGTTTTGCTTTGGTCGCATCCCTTCTGCACAAGACCACAAGCGTCCCCAGACATGTTTCAGCCTCGTCAGTGAGATGTAGCTTGGGTTTGCAGGCCCAGCAGGTCCTGTGCCGTGGTTTCTCACAATGCTCCCTTCTGTATGCTCTCCCTTACAGGCAGGGGAGCTCAAGAGCCCCGCGCCCCAGACCCTCTACATTGGCTGGAAGTGGTCATCATTGAAGCTGCTTTTTTCTTGGACAAATCGGAAGTCCCAGGAAAGCAGACACTCAATCTCTAGCCCCGGATTGACTGCATGCGTCAATACCCACCAGAGAGAACTCTTCCTAGCAACCATTGTCTACCACCTCGTTCCTAGTCCTATCAGGGATTGACTCTTTCAGGGCAAAGACGACCTTCAACCTTTATAATTAAAAGCCCTGCCTTCACTAGTGATAAAAGATCAGAAATGCAGTGTTATTAAAGTAAGGGATAGTGCCATCATGGAATCTATCGACTTAAGTCTTAATTTACACCTGTCATCTGGAGAATAGCTTAGCAGCAACGTGCTCGCCTTGGAAGCAGGACGACACTAAGCAACACAGGTTCGATCCCCGGTTCGCGCTTGGAAACCTCTGGGTATTACCTATCATACCATGCCCCTGAGGTTGCTAATGAGTGGGTGGCACACTGCCTGCTGGTGTTACTCTCTTTACCTCTCCGCCCCCAATAAATCAGAATGTCAATGAATGCCCTGTGAGGGGGGATCCCCTTTCTTAGGTGGTCTGAAATGTGGACAAAAGATTTGATGTTTTTGGCCATGCAATGCATTGCAATGTTAAGCCCCCTCACATCTCATCTCCTCTAACCTTGCAGTCCCCCAAAACATGCTCTTGAACACTGGCTCCTCACTCACCGCTTATCAAGCGCTATATTTGGCATATGCCATTTCTAGGTGCTAGGCTACTCATTGAGCGCCGACCAGTAACTTTCCTTTTAACTTGCACCGTGCTGTTTCATGACACATGTGGGATGACAGCTGGACTGAAAATATGCTGACTATGCAATTTCTTCCCAGGAAGCCAACGTGATCCTCAGCGCCCGCCGCAGGGATGAGGTGACATCTACCGCCATCCACAATGCCCTCGCCAGCCTTTCCCCATCCGGCTCCACCTCGAGGAAGCCCCGCCTCATGGACTCTGAGGAGCTGGTGGTGAGTACAGTCTTAAAGTTGCAGACTTCCTCTGGAGCATGTCTGGAGTAGCCGCCACTTGATGTCCGATACTTTGGACCAGTGGTCTGGAAACTTTGGCTCTTCAACTGCTTTGGTCAACAAATCCCATCAGCGCTAGACAGCACAGTCAATGGTGAGGGATTGTGGGAGTTGTAGTCAAAAGATCTCTGCTTCACAGAGAAATTAAAAATTGAGTAATTGGTTGAGTTCACATTCAGATGTCCAGCTTGAGAACATCTGAGCTCTTAATTCACAACCTTATTCAGTGACAAATCATGAAATAAGTCACCAGAGCCAGGGTGGGTCCGGGGGTCTGTTGTCCACATTGACATCTGCAGTGCTTATGAGTTATTTCAAATCCAGTGCCTCGCCCACAGAGCCTTATTTGGCCTGAACCAGAGAACATAAAGTGCCTATTGAAGGCTTAGGCCTCCTGCCAGTCCATTCTGTTCCCAGTCCATTCCTTTTCCAGTCACATTATCCCAGGCAAACCATGATGACTAAGAGGAATCTTCTAGAACAAAGCTGTATTTAAATAATGTAACTCATACTTTGTTTTACTTTCTTCAGGGAACCAATTACAGAAAGACCAACCCAGCTCTGGAGATGCGACGCACCAAGCGAGACTCCTTCTGGGCCCAGGCGGAGGTACGTTGTCTCGCGACCAATAATATGTTACAACCTTGGGACCGGAACTAAACGTTTAAATACAGGATCTCCTACCGTGCCCTTTGTTTCTGCACATCTCAATTGGGCTGACATGGCAAGGGTATGACTTTTCCGTGGACCCTTCTTTTTAATGGGAGGGGATGTTCGATCACTGTTCACATGTGCTGCACCAACCTGTCGGGGGCGTGTCCGCAAGATCATCTCCCAGCCCACCCAGTTAATGCATGTTCAACCAAGTATTTGAGTCCTGAGTACCATTCATCGATGATTGACAAGCATGGAGGTCTAGCAGGCTCGGCCTGGCCTGTAGGGCAATGTTCGAATCGCAGACAGAACTTGTGACTGTGGGCCAGTTTTCTGTCCCAAGTGGCCAGTTTATGTAGTTGCTATGCTCGGCAGCTGATAGTTTTGCCTGGTTTTACTGAATAAATATTCTTTAAAATGTACAATTTGCAACACAATTTATCTGAAGAATCCAACTTGTGCTCTCCTCAGTCTGTTACAAAAGGATAAATCACTGTTTGTGACCCTGGGCCACTTTTTCATTGGCGCCCCGGGCCAATGGTGTCCCGCATCTGACTGCGAGGTCTAGCATTGCAAGTACTGAAATCTCTGCACTATAGAAATAGAAAGAGGGCTGGAATGGCCGGCAGCTATTTCTATATCAGTCATCACACATTCAGGGTCTGTTAGAAAATGCAAAATATAGCGTCTTATAGTAGCACAATCTTTAAGGCTTTTTGGAGAGAACTCCAGTTTTCTCCTGTAAAAAAAGAAAGTCACCACTACAGCCGCAACTCTGCAGCACAGACTCCTGTACTGTGGAGATCCAGGGCTGGACTAGGAACCAGGTGGCCATGGAAAATGTTTTCAAAGTGGCCCCTTATTTCATCGAATGAGCGAACAAAGCGCCTGAGCCCAACCCCTCTATGAGGGGATTGGGAGTATCCCCCAAGAAAATGTTGAAAGAATTTAGTCAAAATTAGATCACTTAAAGCATGTTTTAAACATATTTAAATAAGTTCACGATCTTGCAAAGTATATGTTCAATGACAGAGGGACAAGCCACGAGTGGAACAGCCGTCTCAGTAAGAGCAACAAACATATAAATTAAGCAAGTGTGTATTGCAACATTGGTTTTTATTAAGTAACAGAAATCTGTGAAAACACTAGAACTTTAAAACAGCTAATAATAAATAATAAATATTACATATTCAATATCTCTTGTAACATTCTACCTTCATGCTGGGGAGTGCACATAGACAGGAGGAACTCTTAAACGAGCATTGGCAATGCCAACAGTGTTGGCTTTTGTGTAGGCATGGGAAAGGCATTTGCCAGGCACTGCCGTAGTGGTATTAACTGGGCACTGAGGGTAGCAGCTGCAAAGTGTTAGGAGTACCTGGGCATACAATAGCCATGCCTGGTGAATGTCTAATATTGATGCCCAAGCTTAAACTGTTGGATTTGCCAATGCTTGTTTTTAACAGGACTTTAGTGAAGGACAAGCCTGGCTGACGGCAGACATGGCTGACATTTCTATTTCACCAGTAGTGCTTTTACAGTTCCAATTAAGTAATTAACTCTCAAAAAACTGCTTTGAGAAAACACGGGCAGGCACTTTAAGCACAACGTTTTGATGGTAAAGCTTATAAACTAGCTCAAACACATCACAGGACGAGGTGTTTTGTGTGGAGAGGGCAGAAAGTGGATGGAAATGGCTATAGGGATTAGCATGGCCACGGGCAGTCAATTGGTGGGTAAATAACCAAACAACATGTACACGCTTTGTGGCCCAAAAGGCACCATAGGGTCAGAAAGTGGACAGTAGGATTCATGGAGTTGATGTTGGGAGGGTGAGAAGATCGGCCAGACAGGATCAGTGAATTAAACATAGAGGCACGTGCAATAATTTGAAATATATGAGAGATGATGTTGTCCCCATATACTGCACATCTGTACACCCACACAATGGGCAACCGCGCAGTCCACCATGTAAATCTCAACAACATCTCAAATCAGGACTATTTTCAAATAAGGACGTATCCACCTACCAACTGTGAAACAATTCATTGTCTCTGTTCCAGCCCAAAAAGCATAGTGCTCGGTCGACTGCCTGGAAGCAATAACTGGTTTGAGAAGGGACGTTCGGACAGGTCTTTCATGTAAAACGGCATTACACCAAAGGAAAAACTGATCGTGCGCGCGTTCCCCCTCCCCCCACCCCGGTGAAACTGGTATCTCATGTTGCTGAGAAACAGTGTTCAGACGGCCTTCACTCCCGTTGGTCGGGATACGGTCAGTGGTCGAAGTGAGCGGGAGTGGTCGGGAGCGGTGCTCCTCTACTTTTTTAAATTACCTTTTTACAGCTCCTAAACTTTTATTTTAAAAATAAACCATTCCGGAACGGTTTTGTTTTAAAATAAAAGTGTAGGAAGAAGTTGAAACTTGCACTTTGAGTGCACTGCACTGAACGTTGCCTTAAACAGCAGGTGCAAGTGTTTGGGGGTGTGTATTGCACATGGGAGGGGGCGTGGTGATGCGTTTTGTGGGGAGCGGGGGCAGGCCAGCAGGGAGCATAGTTCCGCTACTTCTTTTCATACACTTCGACCACTGGATACGATATATACGAACGCAACAACCATCACAGTCTACAACACGCCTATAATATCTCACAACTGCATTGCAAATGAGCGCCTCAACACAAACACAGAGCCAGAGTTTTCTCACAGCAATCCGCTCGCTATATATGGGCAAGTATTCCCTTCCATCCATCAATTACCGCTTGGGTTCCTAAAATAGTGTGCGGCCCTATGCCCATATGTCTGTGCCAAAGAGTCGCGTGATGTGACTTTGCATACACCAGCCTGGTGTCGTGGGAACTGCTGTGAACAGCGCACATTGTTTCAACCGCAGCCGATGCTATCTTTGCTGGCCATTTATATGCCGTGCACAGCACAACCAACCATTTTCTGCCGTTCAACTATCATCCTAGACGTTCTGGGCGTTGACCTTCTGTATTTTCATATTTATGGGGCTTGAACTTTCTGATGATAAGGTCTTGTGGGACTGTGATAGAGCGCCCGCCCCTCCAGCAATAGTGTAAGGAGGACCCACCCATCCATTTAGTGATGCAGAAAGACTCTAGAGAACTCGTCGCCAAACACATGAGACATAGCGGGAGGCAGCAGGTCAAATAGGGGCACGCCTCTAAATGCACTTCACCCACACCCAGGGGTACATTGAAATAATTCTGCAGAAAAACAGTTCCCAGTTCCAGAAAGGCGAAAACCGACACCAACATTGTTGCTGCTGAATCCACCAAAATGGCTGTCCCACCCTGCCCAGAGGGTCACATCCAACTGCTGCAGCCTGCCCACAGAAACTGCTGAAACCTCACATACGTTCTTCTTCTTAATTATCGGAAGCGTGGGCGGACCCACGCAGGCGCTTCCCCATCCTATAGGATGATGTGCACCGTACCCACTAATTATTATTTAGCTCCATTTAAGCTCACAACTCCTCCCACCTCCCCGTCTGCCTCACAAAATCCAACATCACACCACTCCTCCTTCTGCCTCTCTCCCCCTCACCTCCCAGTAAAGTCCTCCCACTCAGCTCAGCCACACCCAACGCAGTCAACCGAACCCTCATCAATTCTCTCTCTGCAACATGTCTCTCACACCTAATCAAAAAATGTCCCACCGTTTCAGGCACCCCACACACCGCACAGTCCCTTGATTCACGCTTCCCTATTCGAAATAGACAGTTATTCAGCCCCACATGACCTATCCTCAAGCGATTCAGCATCACCTCCTCCCCCCTCCTCCATTCTGAACTCTCTGCATCCTCACATATGCCCTGCATTTTACACACATCTCTTTAGTAGGGTGAGTATTGTAACCAATCAAAACAGAAGTGTCCAGTCTTCGCTTATAAGGTTTTCTTAATGAATCACTATAGGACTGTTAAACATTTCACATTGTGGACATTCTGTTGCTCCCATAATGCTCTTTGGTTTCATGCAAATCGCCACGATTGAGTTCTATATAGAGCAAGGTTGTCCAACATACGGCCTGCGGGCCACAATGCGGCCCTCCAAGCCATTTCATGTGGCCCGCGAGGCCGAACAGACAAACAAAGGAAATCCAAAAGAACAAGCTGCATGGGTTGTGATTTCCATTGGCTGAAAAACAGCCAATGGAAACACTGTTGCCACGCAAGGTACGGCCAGTGGCACCACCTTCACACTACTGTTCCAGCCAGCTGCGTGTGAATCACCAATCCAGCCCCCCAGCATCACGCCGGTGACCGAGGCATGGTAAGTTTTTTTTATTTTTATTTATTTGCAGGCCGCAGCCCGGTTTATTGTGGTGCATGGTGGAGCACTGTCACTGCTGGCAGTTACAGGCCCAGTGCATTTTATTTTTTTTGATGAATGTTTGTCAGGTCCATAGACCCAAATTCTGGGCCGTGGCAGGGTCTGTTACTGCCTCTGCTGCCCCCTTGCAGGGGGCAGCAGAGGCAGTAACAGGCCACAGCCTGGTTTATTTATTTGTTTGATGTTTGACAGGTCCGCGGACCCAATTAATTTATTTATTTATGCAATGTTGGATCCGACCAACATTGCGGAAATAAATAAATTAATCGGGTCCACAGACCCAACAAACATTGAACAAATAAATAAATATACCGGGCCGTGCATGGCGGAGCACTGTCACTACCTCTGGTGCCCCCTGGAAGGGGGCACCAGAGGCAGTTACAGGCCCAGTGCATTTTTAGACTTTGCCAACTTTGCACCAGACCTGCAGATGAACTTAACTGGTCTGCTGTTAGATCTCAGTTTCCAGTTTAATGGTATCCACTACACTACAGAATAATTGCTCATTTTACTATAGCCAATATGATAGTTCAGTGGGTTGAGCGCTCACTGCTGCGATGTGTGTGAGATCTGCATGTTCGAATCCACACAAGGCCATCTCAGCCTTTCATCCTTCTTAGGTTGATAAATGAGTACCAACACAGGTTGGGTGATATTGTATGCAAATTTGTTCTATAAAAAAGAGCTATACAATAACATTATCATTTGGCCTTGGACGTCTGCTGCCACTCATAGTAATTTGACAATATGGATCTATACACATAGATATTAATGATACATATGGTGATCCATTCTTGTATGAAATGCGTTTAATGTTTGTCGGGTCCGTGGACCCGAGTAATTTTATTTCTGGGCCGTGGCGGAGGACTGTTGCTGCCTCTGGTTCCCCCCGGACCAATCACCTATGGTAGCAGACATGCAGGCTGCATTTGATCTAGTTGCAGCTCACTCATTGTGCCCCCTGCTCCTCATGAACCCCCATAGTTGGTCAATCTAGTGGTGTCATCAGGAATCAAATTTAGGAGGGGCACAGAGGGGGCCAAAGGCAAAAGTAGGGTACATGGTCAACATAGATACAGAATATTTACTTGGCAACACTGGTCAAAACTATTATCTGCATAGTGAAGAACCTAATCACCAATGCCATGGTATGCTCAGGTAGCATCAATCATGCTTTGTACAGGACAATGCTGGCCTAAATTGGGAACAACCAGCATAGACATGTTGCTATAGAGGCATATTTTGAGCACCACCAGCATGCCAATGTGTTACATCAGTGAGAGTGCTGTCTTACACTGTGGACACATTGATCATTAAAATGTGTTGTGTTCTACAATGTTCTTGTCTGCTGTTGGTGACATGGAATGTACATGTTCCCCTTTATAACTGATTGTAAACTTATGGCTTTTTGGCCAGTTTTTTTGCTGTAAAATGCACCATTTCAGCCCCATATTTGGAGAAAAAAATCTTGGGGGGGTGACCCCCCAAACCCTCCCTAGATCGTTATAGCTCCCTCGCTATGCTCGGTCGCCCCCACTGTTTCAGAAAAATATCAACACATACACACTGGTGGAAGAAATCGCAAGAAACTAACCTTTGATCACTGTCCCTGACACCAAAAGCTATCTTTGGGACTGCATGGCTATCACTGCCTGTGATGCTATTGTGTCAAAGGTCTTACACCATCGATTCTGAATATACTGCTTTGGGTAAGGGTGTTGACTTTTGGGTTGCCGGCCCACCGGCCCACCGGGTGACAAAAAGTTAATGCATCGGCCCCACATTCAAAAAGGTTGGACAAGCCTGATATAGAGATACTGTTGCACAACCTGGCCGGGGGGTCCATGCCCCTTGGCCCAGCCCCCTCCTTCCCAAAGCACCGCCCCTCCTATGAAGGGACAGTACCCCCAATAAATGTTTTCCATTTTCAGCAATGCAATCAGCAGACATTCCATCGGGGCGAGGGGCACGCGATCGATAACTGAACCGGACGATTCGCTGTAAAATATTGAGAGATGGAGGGTCGATGCACCGGTGCTACCCAGGCAGCTTCTAGAACCTAGAAGATGGATTTGCGAGTCCTGGGTACTAAGAGCTGGGGAAGCAGGTAATAAGAGACAGACAGCATGACAGAGGGGTACTGCTGGGTAGCGGCCTCGGACTGAGGAAAATAGGACAGGGTTGGGCGAGACTGCTGTATCTAAGACACGGTCAAATAGAGGGTCTGTGGGTACTACTTGTGATCGCAGCGCAGTGGCCAAGATGTAGGGGTGGAGATGTGATTTGCCCAATGTCACTGTAGAAAGTGAGACTTCTGTGAAGTTCAATGTGGCATTACTTAACATACATGTTTCTGGGTGGATTTGGCCCACCAGCCAGATCCAAAGAAGGGTCAAGCGAACTAGGGGCCATTAGCAGCCGGGCCTGCCCGCAAACGCAGGTTTTGAAGCCATTAGCAGCCGTGCCTGGTGCCCAGGGCACTGATAGCGCGGGAATCCAATGGGTACCTTGATCATAGGGTGGGTTTCCGCAATTCAAGATAACCACAAAAGAGGTGACAAGAACTCGGCGTCAGCCGTAGTAAAAACAAGTGCTTTGCTTTTCGACACCGGCGTCACAGTGCAGTGTGCACCAGTGCATGATGGGTGTAGGAAAGTGGGGTGCAGAACTTTGGGCCTGCCCATATTGTACCCAGATGCCTTCCGAGTTTACAGTTATTCATACGGGCTGGCAGGGGAAAAGCAGTGCTAGACCCATGTAGTCTGGTCACGCCCACCAACTGCAGCAGCAGCTGCAGGCTTCATCCAGGCTGTTGCCCTCCCTACATTTCATGAAGCAAAGGTGTTTCGTATGCGACCATCGATTTACATGATTCTGCCTAATGTCTTCGCCTTTGCCTACTCCCCCATTGCCAAAGTGAGGCTACTTCTGAGTCAATTTTTACACCTCCTAGAAATATACGACCTGCCTCTGGCCTAGGACCCAACCCAGAGAAGCTGCCTCTCCTGGGGTCACCGTGCGAGGCCGACCCTTCTCACTGGCAAGGGGCGAGTCAGGAGGTGGCTCCCTCTTGTCACCCTGTAAGTCAGCTAACATTTTGGCTCAGCATTTTTATCCATCTTTCCAAAGAGGCCTTCTCGAAAAAAAAACCTGACGGCTTTCTGCGAGTTCTCTCCGGAAAAGCTCCTCGGCCATTGCATCATTTCAATGTAGGTATTTTTCAGCGCCCTGAAACATCTCAGTCATGTACAGCACTAGAGAAGGTTTAGGTCTATTTGACCTAATCACATTTGATCAGACTTATTTGACCTTTGTTTCGGTCTAAAATATGAGACCCCGCTCAACCCACCCACTTCCCCTCAACCTAATCTAAACCCTTACTCATCCCCATATATATATATTTAATACAATTTGACCAAGAAAAGGTCAAAAGAATTCAATCAAATGTTTTAGGTCAAATGTTTTTAGGTCATTTATGCTAATACCCTATAGAAAGCGTGCACTATTTTTGCTAGGATTGAAAAATGCCAAAGAGTTTTTTCAATTTATTTTTTGAATTCATCCTGATTCCAGAGGTGCTGAATGAAGAAGTGGAGGGCTCTGGTTCATGCACGGTCTCCTGAACGCGCATCCGACACACACACACACACACCATACATCAGGGCACAGCATCTCCTCCCTCGCAGGTTTGCAGTCCACCGGCATCGTAATGCCATTACTCGAAAAAAGCTGTGGGGACAGGAATGGGTGCACTACCCGCTCCCAAAACCACATCCCCACAATCACAGCTCTTTCCCAAGCAGGGGGCATGACTCAAACGGCACTCAAACGACACACAAGCCACCCCATCCAAAACACATGAAACATTACTTGCGCGCTTAAGGGTTGGCTTCAAAGCAAGAACATTGAAAATGTAAGAAGGGCTTAAAGAGAAGTAAGGATACATTCTAAGAATCAGTCATAAGGATATAAAGACACGAGGAAGACCGAAACGAGGTAGCGAGAGAAAGGATGCCAGAAAGAGAAAAAGTGTATAATGAAAGGGGAAATGAAGAAAAACCAGGAGAAAGTAAGTGCAAGGAGGACATGGCGGGATGCGTGCCCGCGGGCTCCAGCTCTGAATGGAGCTGAGCCAAAATCGCAAATAAAAAACGTATTCCTCGTAATCGCACCCGACATGGAAGCGTGGCCAGAGCCTGAGCACAGTGCTGGAAATGGACCTACATTTTTGGGGGAACTCTCTCCCCCGCCCCCTTTTGGGGAAGGGGTGTGGTCAGGGTGATGTGTGTCCCAAGGGGCAGAGCTAGGTAAAGCTTCATGCCAAGTGTGTAATGTTCTCAGCAAAAGAAACTGTCTTTTTTTTCCTTAAGCAGAATTAAAACAAAAGGAAATGCTACTAGAGATGGCACGAGATCATTTATTGCCACCAGACAGCAGGTTATAGTCACACACAACACAGAATGAAGGGCAAATCAAGTTCTTTGAGCAGTATTTTTAGTGCTGGAAGATTCCATTTTACAAAGTGGCCCAGATGCTTTTTTTTAACGTCAACATCATTCTCTTTATGTTACCGTGCCCTGCAAGCAATATACGTTCTTACATACTTGGCAGGATCAACGCATATAAGGGGTGGGCCATTGCAGTGCAAAAACAATAGATGGCTGGCTGTGTCGATGTGAAGGTGCTCCTCGGTTGCGTGATTGTGTTGTTCATACGGCTGAACACACGCTCACGCTCTGCAGTGGCGACGGCGATGCTTTTCAGTGTTGTGAAGAGTGCAAGCATTTCCAGTGGCACACGATTCCTTCTCCCCATTGCCCTTATATTCCCTAAAGCCTTCCATAATAACCCTCTCTGCGGAGCGTGAGCACTTCATGGTCCCCATAAAGACATAATCATCTGGCCAGTACTTGGGATACACAACCTTGCACGCCGATATGAGGTCTTGAAATTCTGAGCGGGAAGGGTTTATCGATGTACTTGGTACATGTTCAGAGGCTCTTGTGAAGTCTACTCTGGAGGGCATTTCCGGCCTGCGTGCAACACTCCGTTTTTTTAGCAGAAGCTATAGGCAACCTTGTGTATAGGGCTTACTGGACCTCTACTATCCATTTAGGGGAGATCCCAAATAGCATTCCTAATGCAGAATGGCGGCCTACCTCTGTTTTGGGAGTGACTGAACTTTGAATACAAGGGAGAGGTAGGAAAAGGTAATTGTCAACAGTTACTCTTTATCAAGAAGGTTAAATACTTTCTTTACAAAATATATTTATTTTTAATAGTTACCGAGTAAAAATTTCATAAAATTAGAAACAATTTTCATATTGAATGCATTCGTCATAATACTCTAAACATATAATCGCTAATGATAATGAAAAAAACACAAAACCAATGTTTTCTTAAAACAGTATACACATTCATTAGTAGGTAAAACAACCTATAGGGAAAAATCCTATTAGGTTGGGTTTTTAGATCAATCATGATCTCTAAATATTTGTTATCTCCAATTCCTGGACTGTGAACTCGACATGTTTCAGTCCTCTGGGTGGTGACGGGACTTTCTTCAGGAGTAGATGTTAACAATATTAGAGTAATGAGAGTCTTCTTTTTTTGAAGTTTAATTTGCTGTAAAATGAGCAGCTGAATGTCAAGTGTAGTTGGTCCCTCTTTTGGCGGAAGAAAGGTGCCTTAATTACTTGGCAGTTTTGTCTTCTAGGGTGACGAGAGATTTCCCATGCTCCTCTGTGATTTCTAGCGGTGGTTTTCTATGAAGTAGCGTAGATTTAAGCGGTTAATAATTCAATCCGGACGGTCTGTCTGGTTAATTCCAGTGGTTGTCTGTTTTCATACGGCAACCGCGTATGCGTTGGCAAACATGATTATTCTGCTTGCGTAGTTAGCTGAATCCGGAATCTGTCTGTATTAGATACTATCTTAGTGGATGCACAGCTGAGCTTCATCGAGTCCCCAGGGTCGGTGCAGTCCCCCGCCCTGAGCTCTGTCCAGTGTATCTAGTCCCTCAGATTCTGTGTAGCCCCTCGGGTTGTGCGCCGGCTCCCAGGCTCTGCTCTTGTCCTCAGGCTGAGCTTCATCGAGTCCCCAGGGTCGGTGCAGTCCCCCGCCCTGAGCTCTGTCCAGTGTATCTAGTCCCTCAGATTCTGTGTAGCCCCTCGGGTTGTGCTCTCCCTCCCCAGCAGGCAACTCTGTCCCTGGCCGAAGACCGTTTTCTCCCACCACGTCAAACAAACGCAATATGGGAACTGAACACGGCTGGCTAGACCAAGTAAAATAAAGTGCAGGGGTAGCCTACAGTATGTTAACCCTGCGCTTTATTTTACTGGGCAGCCGGAAAAGAGCGAAGTTCAGAACACAATCTTACCCTTTGATAGGCAGGTAGCAGGAACTCGAACACTCGGGACGTTGTGGCTGGTCACTCCAAGATGGCGAACGTGGCAGTCTGGCGCAAAAGGAGCTTCAATTTTGAGCTTCATATGAGAAGAGGATTGCACAAAGGAAGGTAAGTACAGCTTCCAAACACATAGAACATCAACAGTGAAATCCCAAACTCATACTGTCCCTTAACTAAACCACTTAGCACGGAGTCCCACCTGTGAACTCCAACACACATTCGACCCCATGACCGCGCCCCCAAACACATGTCAAGCAATGCAACTCAATAGTGAATATCATAACAGACCCCTTAACACAGCTCCGCCAATGAAGCTCAGGAGGGAAACCACGCCCACAATCGATTCCACTAATAGCACAAGCTTTCCTCAATATCCCGAAGCACACCACGAGCACCCTCTGCAGGCTTGCCCAATCCCCATTGGCACAGCGAAAAGAGGGGCAGAAAGGAATTATGTGGCTCGAACTGAGGGGGTGATGCCAAGAGCACAAACGTGATAGGGTATTTCTGTGGACACAAAGAAGTCCAAAGCCATGGACGCAGAGGAAAGTCAACCCTTGTTCACAGGGGAAGGAGTAATGCCATGGCCACAGAGGAAAGTCAGCCCTTGATCACAGAGGAAGGAGTAATGCCATGGGCACAGAGGAGTACATAATCCCCTCTAGGGACGGGTTGTTGCACACACACCCTGCTGGCACTAGACGGAGGCACTACATTTGTCCTCATGTATTCTCCTGGCCCCTACTAGCCTTGCAAAGCGGATATGGGTTGTTTGGCCTAAAAAAACTTGACCTACTGCCAATTTGACCTATAATTCTTGTCCTACTGCCAATTTCACCTAATGCGAGGGGAGACACCCTGCACCTCCCCGACTTCCCCTTACCTCAACCTATGCCCTTACCCCACCCCACAACTATTTTTTAATTAAAATATACCATTTGACTTACCAAATTCAACCAAAACGATGCAGAGTAGATCAAGTAGGCATTATGTCAACTATGCCAACGGCAAATAAACAGGGGGTTCCACAAGTGCAACAGTTCGAGCACTGACCCTAAATAAGAAAGAATAGTAATAACAAATAATGTGTCTTTCTAGAATTCTATACAGTAATTGCTAGACTCATTAAAGGTTTATTTCAGGCACGCTTCAGGGGGTGAGTCATTGATTTCATCTATTCTGAAGCACCTCAAATTCACAATGCAGACAAAAACTTCCAAAAAGCATTTTGAGTAGAATAAGCATCAATATGTATTTTGCTTTTCGCAAGTTGGAGTTATTGAATGTGTTTGCCATTCTCACTTTTATGATCATCACAAGACATTCCATCTCTGTGTCCTCAGTCACTTGACAAAATCCTTGTGCCTAAAAGCTTGTGGAGAAATGTTTGACCATAGCACGTCAAGTGGCCCTTGATTTCATTGTGCCACAATTAATGCTTTGTTGCAATGTGTCTATCTTTCCTATCTCCATGGCATGCTGTTCAGGATGTTTGCTTGCATGTATGAGGTAACCAGTGCCCAGAGTACGGGATGTCGTGTGAGTGCGCTACTTTCCCTGCACTACTCCAAATTGTTTAATACACAGTTATGAACCCTCCCAATGATATGTAGTTTGCCAACCTCTGAAGCCTGAAAAGTACATACATGCAGTCTTGACATGTGGCCAACTTTGCACCAGACCTGCAGATGAACTGGCCTGCTGCTGTTCAATCTCATTTACCAGTTTAATGGTATGCACTGCAGAGTGTGATTTTCTTTCTGACTTTGAGGACCTTCAGACATATAATTGCTAATTTTACTATAGCCGGTGAGATAGCTCAGTTGGTTGAGCACTCACTGCTACAATGTGTGTGTGATCTGCAGGTCGCATGTCCGAATCCCGCTAAGGCCAGCTCAGCCTTTCATCCTTCTGAGGTTGATGAATGGGTACACATTTTTCATAGTGTAGTTAAGAACAATGCTGTGTGATACCACTTCCTTTTTTATCAAGGGGTAAAGGGTCATGTTCCATTGCTTCCTGTGATGTCACTTTGGGGTGGGGTCAAATGGCATCACTTCCTGTAATGTCATCAGAGGTCAAGGGTCATTTGTGATCACTTCCGTTACCCTTGGCATTTTGGGGAAATTACTTCCCAGGGTAAGGGAGGGTGATACGTGTTTGGAGAGATTAAGAGTTTTGACTGTAGGTTTTTGTCAGATAAAAGTGCAGTTTATGGGCAAAGTATGCTCAGACTGAGCAATAATAATAATAATTTTGCATTTATATGGTGCTACGAATCCTCAGGCATCTGACTGCTGCTTACTATTACCCACGGTGTCACATGCTCATTTATCGACCTCGGAAGGATGAAAGGCTGAGTTTGGCTCTGCCAGGATTCGAACCTGCGTCAACAGGCTCTGCACAGATGTCAAAGCGAGCACTCTACTCACTGTGCTATCGGACCAACTTGATAGCCCAGAGTGTGTAGCTGGGACCCAGTTGCCCAGTGTGAGCAGCTGGGTAGAACATTCCCAGAGTGAACAGCTGGGCACCACATGTCCATAGTGTACTGCTGGACACCTCATGTCTAGAGTGTACTGCTGGACACCTCATGTACAGAGTGAGCCGTCAGCACCCTATGTCCAGAGTGAGCAGCCAGCACCCTATGTCCAGAGGGATCATTTAGGCACCCTATATTTAGTGTGGTCAGCTGAGCACCCTGTGTCTAGAGTGATCAGATCAGCATCCCATATCCAATGTGAGCAGCCGGGCACAGCATGTCCAGAAAGATCAACTATGCACGTCATGTCCAGAGTGAGCAGCTAAGCATCACATGCCTGGACTCACCAATTGTGATCCACATGCACACAGTGAGCACGTAGGCACCCCATACCCAAAGTGAGCAGTTAGGCACCGCATGCCCAGAGTGATGACTGAGGCATTCTATGTCCAGTGTGAGAAGCCAGACCACCTATATCCAGTGTGATAAGCCAGACACCACACATCCAGAGTGAGCAGCTAAGCATCCTGTATCCAGAGTGAGCAGCTGTGCACCCTATATCCAGAGTGAGCAGCTGTGCACCCTGTATCCAGAGTGAGCAGCTAAGCATCCTGTATCCAGAGTGAGCAGCTAAGCATCCTGTATCCAGAGTGAGCAGCTGTGCACCCTGTATCCAGAGTGAGCAGCTGTGCACCCTGTATCCAGAGTGAGCAGTTGTGCATTCTGTATCCAGAGTGAGCAGCTAAGCATCCTGTATCCAGAGTGAGCAGCTAAGCATCCTGTATCCAGAGTGAGCAGCTGTGCACCCTGTATCCAGAGTGAGCAGCTGTGCATTCTGTATCCAAAGTGAGCAGCTAAGCATCCTGTATCCAGAGTGAGCAGCTAAGCATCCTGTATCCAGAGTGAGCAGCTGTGCACCTTGTATCCAGAGTGAGCAGCTGTGCATCCTGTATCCAGAGTGAGCAGCTAAGCATCCTGTATCCAGAGTGAGCAGCTGTGCACCCTGTATCCACAGTGAGCAGCTGTGCACCCTGTATCCAGAGTGAGCAGCTAAGCATCCTGTATCCAGAGTGAGCAGCTAAGCATCCTGTATCCAGAATGAGCAGCTGTGCACCCTGTATCCAGAGTGAGCAGCTGTGCACCCTGTATCCAGAGTGAGCAGCTAAGCATCCTGTATCCAGAGTGTGCAGCTAAGCATCCTGTATCCAGAGTGAGCAGCTACTCAACATGTGTGCAGGCTGAACAGCAAGGTACCACATACAAAGGAGTACAGCTAGGCATCCTATGTCCAGTTTGAGCAGCTGTGATCCTTGTGTCCAATGTGAGCATCTGGGCACCCTATGCACAGAGCGAGAAGATAGGAAACCTATAGCCAGTGTGAGCAGCCAGACACTGCAAGCCCAGAATGAGCAGTGAGGTATCCTTTGTCGTGTGTGAGCACTTACGCAAGACCTGCCCAAAGTGTGCAGCGGTGCTCTCTATGTCTAATGTGAACAGCTGCGCACCCTGTCTCTAGAGTGAGCAGATATGCATGGCTTATCCAGTGTGAGAAGCCAGGTTCCATATGTACAGTGTGTGCAGCTGGGCACCTTGTTTCCAGAGTGAGCAAACAGGCAACCTGTATTCTGGGTGAACAAATGGGCTCCATATCTCCAGTCTGAACAGCTGGGTACCCGGTTTACAGACTGAGCAGACAGGCATTCCGATATCCTGTGTGAGCGGCCGGACACCACATGCCCAGAGTGAGCAGCTGGGAAACCTATGCCCAGAGTGAGCAGCTGGGTACCTGGTGTACAAACTGAGCAGACAGGCATTCCCTATCCAGTGTGACTGGCCAGACACCACATGCCCAGACTGGGCAGCTGGGAAACCTATGCCCAGACTGGGCAGCTGGGAAACCTATGCCCAGAGTGAGCAGCTGGGAAACCTATGCCCAGAGTGAGCAGCTGGGTACCTGGTGTACAGACTGAGCAGACAGGCATTCCCTATCCAGTGTGACTGGCCAGACACCACATGCCCAGACTGGGCAGCTGGGAAACCTATGCCTAGACTGGGCAGCTGGGAAACCTATGCCCAGAGTGAGCAGCTGGGAAACCTATGCCCAGAGTGAGCAACTAGGAAACCTATGCCCAGACTGGGCAGCTGGGAAACCTATGCCCAGAGTGAGCGGCTGGGAAATCTATACCCAGAGTAAGCAGCTGGGTACCTGGTGTACAGACTGAGCAGACAGGCATTATTATTTCCAGTGTGAGCAGCCAGACACCACATGCCCAGCGTGAGCAGCCAGACACCACATGCCCAGCGTGAGCAGCCAGACACCATATGCCCAGCGTGAGCAGCCAGACACCACATGCCCAGCGTGAGCAGCTTGGTACGCTGTGTACAAATGCTGAAATGCTTTGCACACGTCATAGTAGTAGACACAAGCGGCATACCACATAGCAATGAGGACCACACAATACATGGTTTCTTCCGGGGCACACGTGCCACTGTGTTGGAAAAGCAATGCAGAATTTCTGGCCACAATAAGCATGCACTCGTGCTGAAGGAACACAGACACAACCATCAAGTCAACCGTTTCCGACTGCAGCGCATAATATAGAGGGCAGGCGCGTGGCAATCCTGAGTGGTATGTGCACACCAGGGGCAAACAAGAGAATATATAAATGCAAATAATGTGGGCTCTACGGACTGGGGGTAAAGAGATTAGATGTATGGCTCACTACTACTGTGTCGAGTCACTTCTGGGGGAGTCACAGGGGGCGGGGCTGGAGATCTCTGGGGTGGTGGGAGGGGGGTTTGAGAATCCATCTGCTGTGTGAGGCGGCCCTTGGAGGTGGTATACGGCTCATGATCCTGACGTCACCCGGTCAAGCATCTGGCGCCCCATTACGTCCGTTGCAATCGACCCTTCCGGGAAAGGGCTCTGGTGAAACCCGCCTCTAATACATTGGGGCAGGTAACAAAGTGTGCCTGGCATTGCGCCAGAAAAAAGGCACCCCCAAAAATTGGGAAAACTTGTACAGAGTGACCTAGAGTTGGGGAGCTGGTTGCTTGAATCGTATTCCTACAACAATTCCAATCATGTAAGTGCCCTCTGCATCCGGGAGCCAAGCCCCAGAGATGAGTGATTGCGAAGGGTGTGTATTTTATGCCCAAATAAAGGAAGTTGAGATTTGCTCATGTGTCTGTCATCCGCTGTTCCTTCTCACCCGTGACACTGCCAAATACATCTTTTAATGAAGCCATAAGCACTCATTAAACAAGCTGGACCGGGTGGTCCCGGTTCCGTTACCATACAGTCCATCCCGTGGAATGGGTGCGGATGGCTATTAGCACTCTGGGTTTGCCATCTAGAATCCTGGGGTGCTCAGAGCAATGTATTTTGTTTCAATGAACGGGACATTGTGAGGCCGCCATGATTCAGGAAGGCGGGGCACCATACAGAGCCCCTCTTCCATTTCCATGATGGCCAGCAGGGGCACATAGCATCAGCAGCGGCGGCAGTGCCCAACCAACTAAGTGGGGCGGGAGGATTGGGGGGTAGATGGCGGGGGAGAGGAAGCAGCCGTCCAGCTGCTTGGAATGCAGGCTTGGATCGTGGGATTCAGCCTGTCATCCAAAACACGTGATTCTTTGCTCCCCCTCTACGGTGCTCATATGAATTTCTTCACCAAGTTTGAAGGTAATTTGAAATAGAAACAGAGAACTCCTCCATTCTTGTTTATAAGATAAACATGTCTGTCTAGCGACTAATTTCTGAAAAATGTGTAATTTCCGTTTCCTCCACTTCCAGAAAGCTCTGGCTGTCACTCAACCTTCCTGGCAGAACATTCCTCTGAGTGACCACTGAACGCAACACTCTGAATGCAACTATATTAATGGGCGGTGGGGGTGGGGGTGGGAAAGATGTATTACCCCTCACAGCGTGTACACTTTAGTTAGTTGCTCCTCCCTGTAAGGGAAAGGTCTGTTTCATCTGTGTTCTAAATGCCTGAGGTGGCGCCATGGGGGGCTGTGAAAGTTAGTGTGACAGAATGGCTACTACTCTGCAGGAGTTCAGGGATGAGTATTGGCTAAACCACCTACTCAGCCGCACATTACTACTACACCCGCAGTAATACCAATCGCAAAGGTGAAACGGGCACAGCCAAGCGATGTGCCTTCTTCAACTTGTGCGATAACGTGGGCCGAGGAAAGGCTATGGGTGTGAATATGAGACAGTAGCAAATCCAACCGCTATATCGCCAAGACTCCAAAATAAAGGAACGTCTTATCAAGGCGCTGTAGTGCCAAGACTCCAAAATAAAGGAACATCTTACCAAGGCGCTATAGTGCCAAGACTCCAAAATAAATGAATGTCTAATCAAGGTTCTATAAAAAGATATACATGTTAATTAAACAAACCAATATGCAAATTCCTATCTAAACCCCCCCCCCTTGTGGAAAGGCCATAGAAAATGCAGAACATACATGCGATAGTATGCTGGGTAATGGAGCAGGGACGAATAGGTGGCTATGTCACTCAAAAGAATATGTCTTGGTGCAAAAGGGGCTTATCAGCCACAATGCTCCTAAAAGTAGACCTGGGCATCTGAACTAAGCTTCTATGCGCTGTCTATGCAGTTTGAGACGGGATCGCGTGTGTTGAAGTGGAGCTCTTTGTGTTTCGATGCAGAGTTTGAGTGGTGCAGTTCGATGAGTCCATCAGAGTCAGTTTGATGGTCGAGGAGGTTCGAAACACGGAGTAGCACTGGGTCGAGTCGATGTATGACACAACGCTTCCAGCCATTCAGTTGAGGTCCGGCTCAGGTTGATGCAAAGGTCCTGTTGGTTCAATGCGTTGCTTAAAGTTGCAGTGGTTCAAAGGCTTCTGCAGCGGTGAACTGTGGCGATGACCACAGCTGGTGTGATTCAGCTTCACACCGGTTTGAAGGAGTAGTTTGAACTGTGGGCATGCATGGTTCAAAAGCTCTAAACATGATTGAATCAGTTGGTGGTTGGTTCGAAGGGGTGAAAACAGGAGTCCAGCTGCATTAGGCGTCTCAGGGTGCTAGGAGTCCCACTCCTGGGGCTCTAGGGCAAGGTGATTCCTTCCTACGCTTCACTCCCTGTCCAGGGAGCTTGACTGGCACCTGAGGATCCCTCTACCTCAAATTGGAAGACCTGTACCTCCTACACAAAGTGGGGCTGTTTGGGTCCTTTGTTTCTCCTACCCCCCCTCTGCTCCTTGGGAGGCAAGCTTTCAGGGGCAGGATATTTTGTTTCTGGTTCCTGGTTTTCCAGGGGCTGTTTACAAGTTGGGAAGGAAGCTTCCTCCAAGGCTTTACACCCCCCTTCCCCTTTTGCCTCCTCCCTGGGAACCGGTGGGTTATCGGGGTGCTGCCCCCGTCATTGTTCTGGAGCACCAGGTCCAGAGTTTGGGGCATTCTGCGGTGGCATGCTCATCTGAGGGTTCTGTTGAGCCCTCAGTATGTGACCCAGATCTCGTGCCATATTTTGGACCTGGTGCTCAAGTTGTGAAACCCGCTCAGGCTGATACAGGGCTCTATTTTCTCCCCTGGGCTGATCCCGGGAAGGGTAGCTATCCCTTCTCTGGTAGTACCCCTGGTTGGGAAGATTTTGGTACCCCTACACCCTTGGCCTCCCCTCTCCCGGATTAGGTTGTCTAGGCTCAGGGAATTGGGGAAAGATGGATGGATGATTTTGGGGCTGGAAATTGGGTGGATACCTGGGGAAAGAGTTCTGCCCAGGATTTGGAGAATTTCTGCCCTCCTGTGGGAAGTTGGGAGGGAAGTTCTCTGGGTCAGGTGCTTGTCTGGATCCCCCCCCTTGGGCTGGAGGAGTCCACACATAACCCCGGATTGGTCGGTTTCCCTTGTAGCGGGGACTTACATAGTCAGGGGAGCGGGGGACCCCATTTGTGGGACTACCTCCTCGACTCCCTGTCTGTGACTGGCCCGAGGGCCTTCTGGGCTGTGAATTATTTGGTGCAGGCAGGTTTTTAGGCCCCCCCATCTCCAAATCTAAAACGGGGGCAACCTTTACCTCTGCCACCTTGGCAGCAGCAGGGGTGCTGTTGGTTTTGGGGTTTTTCGGCACGTTATTTTTATTTTCGATAGGCTTCTGCACCTCATAGATCTGGGTAGCCTGTTCAATGACCCAGTCTAAAGATCTTTTCTCATGAAAATCTCTCACGAGCTGGGTCATTATGTATTTGGGTAAGGCATGGAAAAACGTATTGATAAATTCTCTGCTATCCGTGTGCACCCTTCTGGTGGTCTGCGCAAAAGCACGCTTTAATTCTTGCACAAACTCTTGTGAGGCCTGATCCTCCCCACATTGCAAATTGTAGGCTGCCTCTTGAGGATTTTTGTGCACAGAAAAACGTTTCAAGATGGCCGCCCTGTATGTGGACCACCTTGAATGGTTTTGATCCTCCAGCCCCACAAAGAAACTGGAGTATTCTGGTGAGAAGGTCCACTTTACATATTGAATACAGCTTTGGCTGTCCTTCAAATGGAAAGTCTCCATCATTTGCTCATAGAGCTCCAAGTGTTCCCAAACAGAATACTTGGCGTTCTTATGATAAGGCGTGATGACACTCCTTATTGCCTTTATTTGTTTCAATGGGTCCTTAAGCAAGGCCCTTTTTGCCTTATTGGCCTTTTTGGTTCGGGTAACCCTGGTCCATTCATCCTCTGACTCAGAAGCGCTGCTCCCAGAGGTGCCCGTCTGATCTTCCAGATTTTCACGGATTCTGCGAGCCTGGGAATGGCTGGCAGAATGTGGGGACCTGGTCTCCTGTGTCCTGTAATGCTCAGAGGAGTCTTCAGATCCCTCCTTGCTGCCAGAATTTGATGGGTACCCCCTCCACTGAACTAACTGGGCAGAGGTTCTCAGGATGCCCTTAATGGGCCTACTCTCCTGGGGTTCCCCACTAAATTGCACTGTGCTTGGGTGCCCATACCCGGATGCCCGCCCATCCATTCCTGGGAGGTACTGGCCTATGAGCCCCATACTTCTAGCTGGATAGTAATCTGCCACGTCCGTGGCCCTGGGCTCATGTGCGCGAGGGGACATGGGGGTGGCAGAGTCCAGGGACTGGGAGAGATGAAGGCCTCTGGTACTAGGGCTCCTGAGGTTATGCTCAGGCGTTTCCCATTCCCAGCGAACCTCATCTCTATCCGCCCCTGCTTCCTGTTGCAATGCAAGAGCCTGCGCTTTCAGTTACTCAGTTAAGGCCTTACTAGACTCTATCAGTCTCTCCTGCATCGCTACCTGTTGCTGGAGCCTATCATTGTGCTGACAGAGAGTCTCATTTTCTCTCTGTGCCTCCTGATTGGTCCTGGAGTACTGGGCCAGTCTCTGCTGCAGGAGGGTTACCTCCTGAGCTGTGTCCCTATTGGCCTGCTCCTTTCTTGCCAGAGCATCCTCCACCCTCCTGGTGTGCTCTAACAAGTTCTGGTGTTCTTTTTGGAGGTCACCCAGTCCCTGGAGGGCCAGGTGATTTTCTTCCATTTTTCTTTTTAAATAGCAGACTTCCTGGCCTAAGGTGTCCCTTTCCTGACCAAGAGCCTGAATTTGTGACGCCAGGTCGTCCCTCTGCCTTTGAAAGGCACCAGCTTTCTGGCGCTCTTCATCAAACTCTGCCTGGGTATCCATGTCTTTCAGAATCAGTTTGTTGCTCTCTGCCTTCACTCTATCTAGATGACTTTGCAGGGTGGCTACCTGCTCTGTGCATGCCCTGTTGAAGTCCAGTTGTTGCTCCAGCTTTTTCTGGCTCTGCAATAGGGTACTCCTTCTGCAAGGCCAGAAATCTGGTATCCTGGTCACCCTTCTCCTGTTACAGTCTATCCATGTCCTCTTTTATTTTAATGATATACTGCCTACTATCATTTTCTGACTCCTGGCTCCTCTGCAGCCTCTGCTCAGAAGAGACCAGGTCAGATTGGGCCTTTTCTAACGCCAGCTGTTGCCTATTTGCCAGATCTTGGCCTTCAGCACATTTGTCCTGCATGGCTCCCATATATAGATACAAATATGCTGCTATCATATATTATGTTCATCTTTGGCTTTAGGGGCCATATATAGTTCACTCAGGGCCACATGTAGGGGAACCTGATCTCCCCATATATCTGACCCTGTTTCAGTGACCTGTTGCGCAATTGCCTGCAACCAGACCGTTTGGTCCTGATGAGTCCACTCACCTCTCACAAATAGCTTATGTAAGAAGTGCTCTCTGGCTATTTTGATGTCTACCAGTGTTGTCATTCTGGAATTTGAGTTCCTTCCTGACTTACAGAAGTTTGTATTTTATTTTTGCAAAACCGACCGTTTCCTTAGAGAGTTCCTTTGAGGAGTGCTTTACAGCGTAACACAGCGTGGTGATCCAACCGGATATGTGTATCTGGTCAGCTGGCACACTGTATTAATCTGCACAAATGGTAAATCTAACCCAGAATATCCCGGCTCGAGCCCCCACTTTGTAAGAGGATTCAATCCAACACTACAGCTAAGTCAATGCCTAGTCTGGGATACTGAATGGAAACCCTTATTGATATATCTTTATGTCCAGTTCATGAGTTCTGGATGACTACCCCTATATAACACCCCTCTCTTAGAATCCCCCTGACCCCACTGAGCCAAGAAGTAGTTCTGTTTTGCAAGTTTAAAAGGTTTATTTGAGAAATAAAACAAAATATAGATACCACGCTTTTATAATAAATTAATAATCAATATCGCCCTTATAAATATAATGCTAATCAACAATGGGCAATCTGACACTAGCACACTTCTTTATAATCAATGAGGAGTGGGTGTAGGATGGATAAAGTATCAAAAATACTTTTATGATTTCAAGGGAAAAGCAATGGGGAATAAAATGCAGTACAGAAATACTTGATATGATTTTAGCAAAAGATAAGATAATCACTTTTTCTCTGGCAATTCACCCCCCTCCCCTATGCAATGTAAGAAATGGAAGGAGATGGAAAGAGGAGCACACAGTTCTCAGGAATGCAACCAAATACAATACGAAATTCAGTTCCCCCCCCAGCAAGCTTAGAGGAAACAGGTAGGAGTTTGAAACACAGGCCCAAAATGCTTTTTAAATGTGATGGCAATGGATGGAAAATGTGCCAACTGATTTTAATTCCCTCTAGAGATTCAGGGTGAGTGGGAGATGCGTGTTGGTATTAGTTCAGGCTCACTTTAGCAATGCTCTATGAGTTATTACCAAGTTGCAAACGGATTTTAACAAAGGAAAGAATGGAGCTGCTATCTTGACAAGTGGAGAAATTGAGCCAAAATCGCAAATTGCGGTAAATTTCGCGAGTGCGTGAATCGCGATTGCGGTAATAGTATAAGGAATGCTAAGCTTTCAGATGAAAGTTAAATTTCGTTCCTAGCCCAAACGGTTCCAGAGAAACGAACGATTAAATAAAGGTAGTTTTTCGGATTTAAAGTAAACTCAAAATGACAGGTGACAGCTTGCAGCTGCAGAATTGACAGGTGACAGTCGTGCAGCTTTAAAAATGACAGATGACACGATTTCTAGGAGGCTGTTCTACTTAGGTTAAAATAGTTTGGATTAGATTATTTTAACTAAGAGATTGGTTCTGCACAGTTCTGCTAGGTACTCACAATATAAATTTGAAATAGGCCTCGCCACGGATCTGGTCAGGTTTTGGACTGGACTCCGGTTCTGGTCTCGGCACTTCACAATGATCTGGGTCAGCTCTCTGGTTCTGCTAACAGCGGTCTGGGTCACTCTGGATCTCTGGTCTGGTCTCTGGCAATTGTTCTTGGCAAAAGAATTCAAACAGCTCGCCCGGCTGTGGAAGAGTTTGCAAATGATGTTAAGGTTGCTGAGGCCTGCTGAGAAGAGTTCTCAGTTTGTGGGTTTAGGCCCTTGCTTTAAGTTCTGAAGTAAAGTTCTGGTCTTTGGAGATTGATGGATTTGAAGTCTGGATCTCTGGATGTGAAGTCGTCGGTCAGCATGCTCCGCAGCAAATGGAATTGAATCCTCTACTTGTCCCAGCAGTCTCTTTTTATGTGTTTTTGAAAGTGGGTGTGTGCGTTGGTCATAACTAAACCTGCCCCTCTCACTTGTCATTGGCCCAATTCTCCGCTCTCCCATGATTGGTGGAAGGAAATGTGAGTCAGAGTGATGAAGTCTGTTTATGGTTCAGAGGATCCTCCCCTGGTCAGTTTGCCCACAAATCTATATTTTATTCAAATACATCCTTCACAGATATACAATTTGTTGAAATTACATGTGCACATTATATATTCCTTATGGTCCATGCCTGTCCGCCTCTGATCTTCCTGGGGACTTGCATTAAAAAATGACAACATTTTGCGCTTTTTAACTGGTTTTGCAATATCGGACAGTTACCCAAAATTACACACATGTGCGCAAGGAGTATGGACATTAATTGATGAAGTGTCAGATTTTTAACATGCAGACATTTGGAGTGAGGCCCTATTTTCCGCTAGCAACCCCCCAGAATACACCACAGGGTCCCAATGCCTCTCAAAATTTTCACAGAAAAATCACAAAAATAATGATATTACTTATATAATTCTGGCAAGTCTGCACTATGAGTTATCTATCTTTTTAAAATTGTGCCCTGGTCAAAAAGGTGTGTGGCTTCCCACATCACAGTGTGGAATAACTGGTTTATCCACTTCCCCCAAGCTCAGCTGCTAGAAGAGGCACTGCCCCTCCCAGTTTCCCCTAAGAGGAGGCCACTTTACGGCCCCCCAATATAACATTTGCCTGAGTCCAGGACAGGCCTTTGTTCAACTCCCTGTAGTCCCCAGCTGCCACTCCCCTTTCAATCAACAGGGCCATGTGACCTCAGGATGCAGCCAGGCCTGGCAGGGAACACAGCTGTTGATCCAGTTTCAACTCCTGTCGGGGGTTGTTGTCAGGCAGAATCCAGTTTCATTAAGCCAGGTTTCAGCTAAATGTCACTTTTTGTTCCCAGTTTTCTACATTCAAATCAAACTGACAATTTTTACATATACATTAAATAATTACTTCCTTCAAGTCATTTCAGAGTATAGTTTTACGTTGTATCCACCTCTTAGCAAGTCTTTCCTTGGTCTGGTTTTGTTTCATTTGTTCAGTTTTACACAAAAGTCTGGTGGTTTTAAAACACTGGCTTTCTGATAGTGGTGAGTACTGGTAATGCAACCATTTTTGGGATTAAGAAAATGAATTCCCCACAGTTCTGAGTTGCTTTTTTGGCAATCAGCATTGCCATTCCCAATGGTTTCAGGCTACTGTGTGTGTAGCCCACTGGTGGTTTTAGGCAGTGCCCTCCTGTGCTCACAACATAGGCAAAAATGGGTGGCAGCCTATTCTTCATGTTTTCCCTGTGCACTCTCTGGGGAGTTCTGGCCATCATGATGTTTTCCATGCCAGTACTGCACAGTTTTATTGTAGGGCTTGGATGCATGGGTAAAAACATCCCACAGTTCAAGGAGAGCGATGGTCCTGAGGCAGGCAGCATCTGACCTCCTCGAGGTCCAAGGAGAGCGATGGCCCTGAAGCAGGCAGCATCTGACCTCCGTGAGGTCCAAGGAGAGCGATGGTACTCAAGAAGGCAGCATCTGACCTCCTTGAGGTCCAAGGAGAGCGATGGTCCTGAAGCAGGCAGCATCTGACCTCCTCGAGGTCCAAGGAGAGTGACGGTCCTGAAGCAGGCAGCATCTGACCTCCTTGAGGTCCAAGGAGAGCGATGCTCCTCAGGCAGGCAGCATCTGACCTCCTTGAGGTACAAGGAGAGATATGGCCTGAGGTAGGCAGCATCTGACCTCCTCGAGGTCCAAGGAGAGCGATGGCCCTGAAGCAGGAAGAATCTGACCTCCTCAAGGTCCAAGGAGAGCGTTGTTCCTGAGGCAGGAAGCATCTGACCTCCTCGAGGTCAAAGGAGAGCGTTGTTCCTGAGGCAGGAAGCATCTGACCTCCTCGAGGTCCAAGGAGAGCGTTGTTCATGAGGCAGGAAGCATCTAACCTCCTCGAGGTCCAAGGAGAGCGTTGTCCCTGAGGCAGGAAGCATCTGACCTCCTCGAGGTCCAAGGAGAGCGATGGTCCTGAGGTAGGCAGCATCTGACCTCCTCAAGGTCCAAGGAGAGCGATGGTCCTGAGGCAGGCAGCATCTGACCTCCTCGAGGTCCAGGGAGAGCGATGCTCCTGGGGAAGACAGCATCTGACCTCCTCGAGGTTCAAGGAGAGTGATGGCCTTGCAGCAGGCATCATCTGACCTCCTCGAGGTCCAAGGAGAGCGATGGCCCTGAAGCAGGCAGCATCTGACCTCCTTGAGGTCGTCCAAGGAGAGCGATGGTCCTCAGGCAGGCAGCATCTGACCTCCTTGAGGTCATCCAAGGAGAGCGATGGTCCTCAGGCAGGCAGCATCTGACCTCCTTGAGGTCCAAGGAGAGCGATGGTCCTCAAGCATGCAGCATCTGACCTCCTTGAGGTCGTCCAAGGAGAGCGATGGTCCTCAGGCAGGCAGCATCTGACCTCCTCGAGGTCCAAGGAGAGTGATGGTCCTGAGGCAGGAAGCATCTGACCTCCTCAAGGTCCAAGGAGAGCGATGGATCTGAGGCAGGCAGCATCTGACCTCCTCGAGGTCCAAGGAGAGCGATGGTCCTCAGGCAGGCAGCATCTGACTTCCTCAAGGTCCAAGGAGAGCGATGGTCCTCAGGAAGGAAGCATCTGACCTCCTCGAGGTCCAAGGAGAGCGTTGTTCCTGAGGCAGGCAGCACCTGACCTCCTCAATGTCCAAGGAGAGCGATGGCCCTGAGACAGGCAGCATCTGACCTCCTTGAGGTCATCCAAGGAGAGCGATGATCCTCTGGCAGGCATCATCTGACCTCCTCAAGGTCCAAGGAGAGCGTTGATCCTCTGGCAGGCATCATCTGACCTCCTCAAGGTTCAAGGAGAGCGTTGTTCCTGAGGCAGGCAGCATCTGACCTCCTCAATGTCCAAGGAGAGCGATGGTCCTGAGGAGGCAGCATCTGACCTCCTCAAGGTCCAAGGAGAGCGTTGTTCCTGAGGCAGGAAGCATCTGACCTCCTCAAGGTCCAAGGAGAGCGTTGTTCCTGAGGCAGGCAGCATCTGACCTCCTCGAGGTCCAAGGAGAGCGATGGTCCACAGGCAGGCAGCATCTGACCTCCTCAAGGTCCAAGGAGAGCGATGGCCCTGAGGCAGGCAGCATCTGAGCTCCTCGAGGTCCAAGGAGGGCGATGGCCTGAGGCAGGCAGCATATGACCTCCTCGATGTCCAAGGAGAGCGATGGTCCTCAGGCAGGCAGCATCTGACCTCCTCTAGGTCCAAGGAGAGTGATGGTCCTGAGGCAGAGAGCATCTGACCTCCTCAAGGTCCAAGGAGAGCGATGGCTCTGCACAGGCAGCATCTGACCTCCATGAGGTCATCCAAGGAGAGCGATGATCCTCTGCAGGCATCATCTGACCTCCTCAAGGTCCAAGGAGAGCGTTGTTCCTGAAGAAGGCAGCATCTGACCTCCGCAATGTCCAATGAGAGCGATGGTCCTCTGGCAGGCAGCATCTGACCTCCTCAAGGTCCAAGGAGAGCAATGGCCCTGAGGCAGGCAGCATCTGACCTCCTCGAGGTCCAAGGAGAGCGATGGCCCTGAAGCAGGCAGCATCTGACCTCCTCGAGGTCCAAGGAGAGCAATGGTCCTCAGGCAGGCAGCATCTGACCTCCTCGAGGTGCAAGGAGAGCGATGGTCCTCAGGCAGGCAGCATCTGACCTCCTCGACGTCCAAGGAGAGTGATGGTCCTCAGGCAGGCAGCATCTGACCTCCTCGAGGTCCAAGGAGAGCGATGGCCCTGAGGCAGGCAGCATCTGACCTCCTCGAGGTCCTCCAAGGAGAGCGATGGCCCTGAAGCAGGCAGCATCTGACCTCCTCGAGGTCCAAGGAGAGCAATGGTCCTCAGGCAGGCAGCATCTGACCTCCTCGAGGTGCAAGGAGAGCGATGGTCCTCAGGCAGGCAGCATCTGACCTCCTCGAGGTCATCCAAGCATAGCGATGGTCCTCACGCAGGCAGCATTTGACCTCCTCAAGGTTCAAGGAGAGCGTTGTTCCTGAAGCAGGCAGCATCTGACCTCCTCAATGTCCAATGAGAGCGATGGTCCTTTGGCAGGCGTCATCTGACCTCCTCAAAGTCCAAGAAGAGCGTTGTTCCTGAGGCAGGCAGCATCTGACCTCCTCAATGTGCAAGGAGAGCGATGGTCCTGAGGCAGGCAGCATCTGACCTCCTCAAGGTCCAAGGAGAGCGTTGTTCCTGAGGCAGGAAGCATCTGACCTCCTCAAGGTCCAATGAGAGCATTGTTCCTGAGGCAGGAAGCATCTGACCTCCTCAAGGTCCAAGGAGAGCGTTGTTCCTGAAGCAGGCAGCATCTGGCATCTGACCTCTTCGAGGTCCAAGGAGAGCGATGGTACTGAGGCAGGCAGCATCTGACCTCCTCAAGGTCCAAGGAGAGCGATGGCCTGAGGCAGGCAGCATCTGACCTCCTCGAGGTCCAAGGAGAGCGATGGTCCTCAGGCAGGCAGCATCTGACCTCCTCGAGGTCCAAGGAGAGCGATGGCCCTGAGGCAGGCAACATCTGACCTCCTCAAGGACCAAGGAGAGCGATGGACCTGAGGCAGGCAGCTTTTGACCTCCTCGAGGTCCAAGGAGAGCGATGGCCCTGAAGCAGGCAGCATATGACCTCCTCGAGGTCCAAGGAGAGCAATGGTCCTCAGGCAGGCAGCATCTGACCTCCTCGAGGTGCAAGGAGAGCGGTGGTCCTCAGGCAAGCAGCATCTGACCTCCTCGAGGTCATCCAAGCAGAGCGATGGTCCTCAGGCAGGCAGCATCTGACCTCCTGGAGCTCCACGAAGAGCGATGGTACTGAGGCAGGCAGCATCTGACCTCCTCGAGGTCCAAGAAGAGCGATGATCCTCAGGCAGGCAGCATCTGACCTCCCCAAGGTACAAGGAGAGCGATGGTCCTCAGGCAGGCAGCATCTGACCTCCTCGAGGTCCAAGGAGAGCGATAACTCTGAGGAAGGCAGCATCTGACCTCCTCGAGGTCCAAGGAGAGCGATGGTCCTCAGGCATGCAGCATCTGACCTCCTCAAGGTCCAAGGAGAGCGATGGTCCTGAAGCAGGCAGCATCTAACCTCCTCGAGGTCCAAGGAGAGCGATGGCCCTGAGGCAGGCAGCATCTGACCTCCTCGAGGTCCAAGGAGAGCGATGGTCCTCGGGCAGGCATGTACCATGATCTCACACATGGCCCGTCTCTGCAACACTTCTGCTTCTTAGCAAACCACAGGTAACCGCAAAACTTGGCATTCTCCCAACTTGGAGGATTTTGTCTCTAAAAAGAAATGTAATTTTGTGAAGTCTCCTTATAAGGTCCTTCATGTTATCTTCAAGATCCACTCTCTTCATTCAGATCAATTCTTTTCCAGATGTCTGAAGGTTTCTAACCATGAACAATGCCTCCCCTAGACCACCCACTTATATGCACAGTGGTCCAAACCCTGTAGGTCAGACCTTTGGCATCTCCATCCCACCCAGAACACGACCGGCTCATTCTCTTTGGCCCAGCTAGTCATGGTTCCTAAAAGAGTTCTGTTCCTGGATAGCTCAAATCGCCTTGTTGGGTCCTGTCGCACCCGCTCCTTGTCCTACTCAAAATATGTCCAGCGCTTGTAGTTCCTGGCTGGGCGCGAGGTGCCTGGGGCTGCGGTCACGCATTGCTTGTGTTGCGGCTCTGTGTTTCTTCCATTCTTGAAGAACCCAAACCACTTTCCCAGCACTATTTATAGTGTAGCCCTCAAGGGCTCTCATGGCAGGATGCTGAAATACAAAAGAGGGAACGTTTACATATCTGAGACATTATAATGAAAGGAACAGAAGAATGTGGAGTGTGCAAAGAAAACAAAGTTGAATCTACAAGTTACAGAGTGATTAATGTTATAACATGTCTATGTGGAATAAAGGACATACAGTGGTACGTGATAAGGATCTTAAAAGCCAATTGGATCTTAAGAAAACATTTGGAAGCAGCTGCTTTTTGAGTACAAAGAACGTGATAAAGGATTCTGGTATTTGCTTACTATTTTCCGGTTAATATGTTTAAAAAGTGAACTCTGGTGTTCAGAGTAATGTAGGCTCTCAAGCAATGGAGGCACACAAGGCTTGATCGGGAATAGGAGCTCGGGTTTCCAGGTTCAGTTTTCTCTATGGATGAATGGCTCCCAGGAAAGATTTCTCTAAGTGCAATTTCAACTCCATTTATAGAACCCCCAAACTTTCTGCTTTTGTTGGGATATCCTAACCTGACTTTCTCCACTGGAGCAGGCTTCAGCTTCGCTCCCCTGGGCTTTTATTCACTTGTTATGGGGAAACTGACATGTCCTTCAGACTGTCAGTACTGGCAAACTTTGTTTCCCTTAGTCATTGAATATGTTGCCATTTCTTAGTAACTTTCTATCTCTGCATCAAGTACTTTACTGTACCGCGCACAGGGTTCTTTTCATTTTATGGCCCTAGACACTCAGTATTTTTGGTGGTGAGACAAATATGCCTAAGAAGTACTGGTGGCAGCAGTTTACTCTGCTGGTGTTTTTACTTCTTTTTATTAAACAATACCACATTCATTAGGTTTGGTCCCTGACGGTGGCCAGTGCTGAAAATGGCCATGCCACAAAGTCTTTTGTTCTGTCCTTTGGCCATCTTGTCCATAGCCTTCACCCAAGTCGAGCTGATCTGGGACTTCCTTATTTGGGCATGCAGCCTCATGCGAAAAACCACATCTTTTTCGGGCTTCTGCCTGTCACGTGCGTGTGCCCGGGAAGAGAAGTGGGGCTGTCTGGTCCCAATCCACACTAATGGTGCCAGGATGTCTGGTATGTTCGAATGACTGAGACCACTGTGGGCCACGATTGCCCAGGCCTGGTGTGCATGCAAGAGAGCAGATCTTTCATTGGTTATCCCAGATTTGAGCCTGAACCAGATCTTGGATAAGAGAAGGGGCTCTGCACGATCAAGGAAAGCGAGGGAACACACGTGGACTAAACCTGCGCGGCCCAGCTCACTCCTCCCTGACCTCATTTATCTCTCTGCCCATGTCCCTTTGCACCAACTCTCTCTCGTTCTCTGCCAATGTGCCCTGGCCTGATTTCTCTCTCTGTCCACATGCTCTAATCTCATCTCACTCTGTCCATGTGTCTTGACCTCATCACCCTCTCTGTATGTCCTTTTCTCATCAATGTCTATGCGGTTTGATCTCATCACTCTGTCTGTGTCCTCTCAGCTCATATGACTCTCGGGCCATGTGGCTTAATATTACCCACATTTGCTCCTATCACATCCCTCTGTCAAAATGCTCGGATTTCACTCTATCTGCATGCCCTTATCTCATCACTCTGTCCATATATCCAGATGTCATCACTCTGTCCAAGCGTCCTTACCTCATCGCTCACTCTGTCAAATCCCTCTGACCGTATTACTCCCTCTGTGTGACCTCACGCTCCTAACGCTGTCTGCTTACACTATCTGCACATATGCGCCAAGCCTCTCACATTGCATCCATGGGCCCCAATCTCCTCACATTATTTTCATGGGCCCCAAACCCCTCACATTATTTCCATGGGCCACAAGCTCCTCACATTGTGTCCATGGGCCACAAGCTCCTCACATTGTGTCCATGGGCCACAAGCTCCTCACATTGTGTCCATGGGCCCCATCCCCTCACATTGTGGCCATGGAACCCAGGCTCCTCACATTGTGTCCATGGGCCCCCAGCTCCTCACATTGTTTTCATGGGCCCCAAGCTCCTCACATTGTGTCCATGGGCCCCAGCCCCTCGCATTGTGTCCATGGGTCCCCAGTTCCTCACATTGTGTCCATGGGCCCCCAGCTCCTCACATTGTGTCCATGTGCCCTAAGCTCCTCACATTGTGTACATTGGGCCCCAAACTCCTCACATTGTGTCCATGGGCCGCAAGCTCCTCACATTGTGTCCGTGAACCCCAAGCTCCTCACATTGTGTCCATGGGCCCCAGTCCCTCGCATTGTGTCCATGGGCCCCCAGCTCCTCGCATTGTGTCCATGGGGCCCCAGCTACTCACATTATGTCCATGGGCCCCAGCCCCTCACATTGTGTCTATGGGCCCCAGCCCCTCACATTGTGTCTATGGGCCCCAGCCCCTCACATTGTGTCCTTGGGGCCCAGTCACTCACCTTATGTCCATGGGCCCCAGCCCCCCACATTGTGTCCATGGGCTCTAGGCTCCTCACATTGAGTCCATGGACCCCAGCCCCTCACATTGTACGCGTGCCAGGCAGCGATTACACTGGCATCCTGTTGGGTCTGCCTGCTCTAAGCAGGTGTAAAGGGGCAGGCAGAGGCCACTGGAACCCAATGCATTGCCACCAGAGCATAATGCCATGCTGGTGGTAATGCAGGCGCCTCTAGAGTAGCAGAAGTGGTGCAAACCAATGGTTTGAATAAAAGTCGCTGCTCCATAAATTGACTTGTTTTTTTCCATTGATGGAAAGGTCAACCAATCACAGTACATGAATAGCTGAACGCCTCAAAAAAAATCTCCCCAGAAGAATTACGTAGGACATAGCTCTACACCAGGAGTCTGCCACATGTGGCACTCCAGATGTTATGGACTACAACTCCCATGCACCCCAGCCAGAAAAGTCATCGGTAAAGAATTGTGGGAGTTGTAGAGCGCAAACATCAGGATAGCCGCAGGCTGCAGACACCTGCTCTACACTGCATTATTTCAAAAGTGAAGTGTGAGGATGGCGGCTTCGAGACCATACATTTGAAGCACCTTACTTTGAAAACGCATGACCACACCCCGTCCACTACCCCCCAAACCTGGGAGATCTGCTCCCCCCTGTTTCCTTCCCTGGTTGCTAGTAGATCCACGGCTGCAAACTGGCCCTCCTCCCCCTCCCTGTTGTTGACCCCTCAGCTCCATTGACTTGCAAAGCACACCGTTGCGTTCTGCCTTTGTGTTCACTCCTGCCCTGTTCTTTTTGTGCGTGTGTTGCTTTGTGTCCTTCCTTTTAGAGGTGAGCTGTCATTCTCTGTACGCCATGACTGTGTGGGCCATAGCGCCGAGCGATTCCTGGCATGAAGTGAAGCGCTATATACTTCACGCTCCGCAGCTGCACCTCCCCGCAGTCGGTGGAGGAGGCCTCCTGTGTTATCTCCAGGCCTCTGCCAGCCCAGGGCCACACTGTATCCTTCCCACCCTACACAATGGCGGGATTTGTACAGGATTAGCAGCGCACACACTTGCTGAATAGAACCTCTCCCTCTGTGGCATGTCAGGCAAGCGCGGGCCTGAGCTCAGCACGTGAAACATGTTTCCAAGCGAGCGACCAAGAACACAAGCCCTGCGGCACCCCACACACATGGCCTGTCTTTCCCGCTTCGGTTGTGAGTCTTAACAATGTGCCTGGTTTGTATGTTGTGGGCGTTTTGCCATCATTTCAGCCCTCCAGCCCCATGTGTGACAGTCCAAGCTGAAACGGTATAACTATGAAAAAGTTTCACACATATACCACACATTTGGAAATAACAAAAAAACGCCACTCGGAAAAAAGGTTTGCAGCTGAATCAAGGTGGACGTGTGAGTGTAACACTGTTGTGGGGGGTGGGGGGGAGGGGCGAGTATTTCAAATTTAAAAGGAAAAACATGAATAAGATGAAGAAAAAGGTCAAACACCAAGGGCGAAGGGGGAGGGGGTCAATGGGGGGAGGGGGGCACGGCACACGTGCTGCCGCCCTTTAATAGTGGCAGATAAAATATGTTAACATGGGTGACGGGAGTCAGGTTCACATCAGGCAATGCACACAACAGAATCTTGTGAACTCCAGAAATGTGTTCTCACATTTTTAAGCTTGTAGTTGCAGGGTCATTGATACATGTAGATGGTGGCCGGTGTGTTCCTTCGCCCCATGAGCCCCCCCCCAGCATAAGGAACACACGCGACACAGTGTTCTGTGTCCGTTCTCCACGGTCGCATTGGCGAACCGCGCCACGCTCTGTTTATTACGTGCAAACATGGTGCAGTTGCGTCACTCTGCCGACTTTGTGCCCTTGAAGGGGCAGGCACCACACTACTCCTTTTTCATAACAAATAAAACAGGAGCCACACACATATAGATCAAACATTTCACTGCAAACTTAACAAACACCCCTTTATTTTCTTCCCTCCCAGGCCCACCAGTTTACTCTCCGCCCGTGGACCGTGCACACCAGTTCAGGGGTCCAACACATAGTCACTGAGATGGGCAGGCTTCCCCCTCCCTGCCCTTTGTGGATACCTCCTGCCCGCCTCCTGGATCGGGCCCTCCTCACTTGTGTCCCCTCGACGTAGGGGACTCGGCGGATTGGGCAGACCAACGCCCTTGTCCTATATCTCGACACAGTCTCTTTGCAGGGTTGCTTCTGGCCAGGTCTCTCCCACATTCTTGAAAAAGCTGGCATTTCGGGTGACAGTAGCAGTTCAATCGGACGCAGTCACCATCGAGCCACGCACAGCTACCACGTCCATGGGACTAGACGCATAAGTTAGTGACAGTTTGCCTTGTAGATGCCGGTTCTTCCCTAGCACTTCATCACCGGGGATCAGCTGATGGGGTTGGAGTCCTCTTCAGACATTCTTTCTTTCTGTCCTCAGTGTCCTTTCTCGCTCCACCTGAGCGTCGTCAATCATGGCTGGTTCTCTCTCCCTCACTTCAGGTATTAAACCCTCGGACACTATCGAAACATTGCTTCTGCTGGTGCCACTCCAGTCGACGCATGAGGGGTGGTCCTGTACTCCCTCAGGAACTGGTACACCGCCCGTTGTAGGCAGTGGCACTGGCCAGGAGCAATGCGGAAACACCTTGTTGTGGGTCCTCATGAACCTCTCGGCCTCACCGTTGGCACAGGGCTAGACTGGTGTACATTTTCAGTGTTGTATGCCATACTCTTCCATCAACTGAGCAAAACTGTCCGCTTGGAACGGCGGTCCATTAACGGAGCACAGGGTCTGAGGCAAACCATGAGTGGCAGGGCGATTGCCACCTTGTCAAATGACACCGACTCAATGAACTCGATCTCAGTGTACCGTGACCACTCGTCCACCACCACTAAGAAATGAGTGTCTCTGCCATGGACCCAAAGTCTGCATGCACATTCTCCCAGGGTCTTCTTCCACAGGGGCACTGAGGGGCTCTATCTGGACCAGGGCAGCCGCCTGACACCACACGCAGGCTGCCACAAACTCTTTCACCCATGTCTCAAGGTCAGAGAACCACACCTTCTGGCATAACCTTGCTTTCGTTTTCACCATCCCTTGATTACCCTGGTGCACCAGTTCAAGGACCTGTGGGATTTTACAAATCAGTACCAGTGTGCAGTCACCCGGAGTAAGAGCCCTGACAAATGTCAGCTCCTCCTTCACCCTCCACAACTTTTCCAGCACCAGCTGCACCTCTTGGGTCCTTTGTGCCAGCGTGTCCACCACAGACTTCCACAGCCCCTGCTGAAGGACCGCCTTCAGTATCAAGAAACACTCCGAGCCCCATCATATCTAACAGACAAATTTACTCTGAAATGTTCAGCCAGAATTACAAGATCTACTAACACCTCCTGCCTGGTGGTTCCTAGGTATAACCTAAAAAGAGCTGGCGGAACCAGCTTCCCGGTTCTATCCCCCCAATTATGGAACACACTTCCACAGGACATCAAATCTATTCAAACCTTTGAAAAATTCCGAAGTCACATCATCACATGGCTACTCAACAAGAACTAACATTACTTACCCGACATCTGACTTCACTCTGCACAGCTACGATCCTATTCCCATTACATGTATGTCATTTTTCTTTTCTCCCTGTTACGTATCACATACCACTATATGCTTCCCACGTACCCTTGCCTATCCTTTGTATCTTGAATGTATCTACTGTACTCTGTCTGTATAAATTGTATCAAGTAACCGTCATCTTCGTCTTAAGCGCCCAGATACCCCTGGGACAGGCGCGTTATATCAATAAAATAAGCAAACAAACAAACTCATCCTCTGCCGCCACCTTCTCGAGCTCTTGGAGCAGCACTGAGTTCGGGGTTGCTGATCCACAATTAGCTGCACATGCTCGTCGGCCTCCTCACCACTGATGTCTTCACGTTCTTCCACCCCGCCTCTTGGGTGCCTTGACAGATAATCTACTGCATTGTTATTGGCTGGCCAATACACCAGCGAGACCTCATCCTCCAGGAGCGCCAGCATCCACCTTTCAACCCGGGCTGGGGGCTTTAATGATGAACTGGCCATGATCGGCAGCAGAGGCTTGTCGTCAGTTACCACTGTCACCGGCCATCCGAGCACGTACAGTTGAAAATGCCAACACCCCCGCAGGACTGCCAGGGCCTCCCGCTCAATCTGTGAGTAGCGCTGCTCTGTTTCCGACAATGCCTTGCTCGCATAGGCAATCGTTCTGATCTCTCCGTGGGCGTCCATTTGAGTAAGAACCGCACCCAGACCAAACGGGCTGTCATCCACCACCACCTCCGATGACGACGGATCAAAAAACGCCATGGTGTCTTCTGCCATTAGCACCCCTTTCACATCCTCAAAAGCGGCTTGCTCTAGCGGGCCCCACTGCCACGTCGCATCTTTCCTGGTGAGGCTTCTCAGGGGCTCTGATCTGGAGGCCAGGTTCCGGTTGAAACGCCCACAATATGTGACCATCCCCGGGAAGCTTCCGACATCGCTTACATTTTTATGGGGGCCTTGCCTCCACAATGTCCTTGACCTTTCGAGGGTCTGGTGATACACCCCTTTCTTGAACACTAACCCGAAAAGCTCAATTTTTCTTTTCAGGAATTCACAGTTTTCTTTATGCAAGATCGGCCCCAGCGCCTAGAACGTTCCAGATTCTTTACCCACCGTTCCATGTGTTAAGTCTTCGTCTTCGCTACCACCAGAATGATATGATATATTATATGATATTTTATTTGTATTGCGCTCGTACACAAATGTTTCAGAGCGCGACTAGGCAAGGGAGGGGAACAGTGGGGAACACAAAAACAACAACGATCTTACTAGGCCCAGTGACATTGAGAACGTGCAAGTTCATGGGAAAGGGAAAAGGGAAAAGTGCTTGGAGGGGAAGAGTGGAAGTGCAGAGAAGATAAATAATAAATAAAAATAAATAGAAAATGGAGGCAATAAACCTATGGCAGAAGACTGGATGAGTCAGACAAGTGCAGAAAAAGAGAAAGGGGGGGGCTGTATGGGTACAGATACAATCCACCAGTGCAAGTGGTGGCCAGGAGGCAGTGCAGGAGGACGGCAGGGTGAGCAGGTACCTGGGCCCAGGGGAAAGAGGGTGGCCAGGTGCACAGTGTCATGAGGAGCCGGTCAGCAGGGGAAGGGGGAGCGAAGGCAGAAGCAAAGAGGAAGGTCTTGAGGTGCTTCCGGAACCGGAGATGGTTCTCCTCAAGTGTCATTGCTAATGTTGAGAACACCTTCAAGGTCCGCCAAGGCCCCACGGATGATGTTCTGGAACACTTCCACTGATGAGGACACAGCAAAGCTTAGGTGTTTGTACTGGTACAGGTCCTGGTGTGTGGTAAAAGTGGTGATGTATATCGAGTCGGGCGTAACACCACCTGATGATAGCCTGCACACCGGTCAAGTTTCGAAAAGAAATGAGCCCCTTGCAGTTCCGCAATGACGACATCGATCATGGGTGTGAGGTGTCTCTCACGCTTGATGGCCTTGTTCGGGAGCCTCATATCAACACAGATCCTCACTGAGTCGGGCTGCTTCGGCTTACGTGTGATGACTATAGGTGCCACCCACGGGGTAGGTCCATCCACCTTCTCGATTATGTCCAACGCCACCAGATTATCCAGTTCTTTATCCACCAGGTCCTGCAGATTCAATGGGACTCTGTGGTGCTCAAACGCAATCAACTGTATGGACTCATCGATATACAGCCTCACAGGCTCGCCAGCCATTCGGCCTATCCCCTCAAACAGCTGGGTGTACTTTGTGAGAAGTCCATGTACGTCCTCCATGTACACTGCATATACAAAGCTTATGATGCCATATGCTTCTGCTACTGCACAGCTTAGGAGAGTGTTGTTGCTAACACTCATCACCTAGAACCGAACTTTGATGGTTGTCCCTCCATATTCGACTTTCGCCACAAATGCTCTGGCCAATAGAATGGGCTGCTCATCGCCAAATGTGAATATACGCGTCCTCGGCTTCTGCAACGTGGACGGCACCACCATGGCATCATAATGCACCCTTGCCATCATGTTCACTGATGCCCCTGTGTCCACCAGCACAGGAACCGTCGACTCATTGACCTGTACAAGACACTGTGGCTGCCTTCTGGTGGTGGCGTGCAGTGCACTGACACTTGATATGAAGAAGATATTTTTCTCCTCATCCTCTTCCTCCTCTTCATGAGTTAGGCCATCTTCCCCTTGATCCACCAGGGAGAAGATGGGCAGGCGCTGATGTCTCAAGAAACCTTTCCTTACCAGCTCCCTCTGTAACACCACTGGTAACGGTGCCCTGCACATCGTGGCATAGTGAACGAGCATCCCACACCGTCCATACGCCTTCCCCTGCACAGGGCATTCGGCCGGGTGCAGAAGATCATAACCGCACTTGAGGCATGATTCCAGAGAATGATTCCATGATTCTGTCGCGCTGGCCACCACTCAGTCGTCGGGCACCTCTCCCTCCTTGATCTCGGCCCATGGAACACACCTCCTCCATATTCCCTGGCTGAATAGCTGCGTCCATTTTCAAAGCCCTCACTTTGGACACCTCATTGATCCGGCCCAGGTCCAGTATGCAGGGCAGCATGTGCCCCGGGTCCCGCAGCGCTTGCCTTTTCAGCTTGCCAAATGAACAGCCCTGAATGAGTTGCTTCCTGATCATGGTCTGTGGGTTTTCCCAGGCACACGCCATCGACATTCGGCGCAAATGGCCATAGAACGTGTACAGAGTCTCACCATCTTTCTGTCTGGCACTACACATGACGTAATGACGAAACGCTCATAGTCCACGTTGGCCAATGGCATGAAGTGCTCTCGCAAAGCATTCTGGGCTGATCCGTACGATGCATCCACTGGCTGCAGTGATTGAAAGATTTCTTGGACTGCTGGTCCTGCCGAGTATAGAAGTGTGGCCACTTTGCTATCCTCATCTGTCTCACCCGTGGCCCACAAGTACATGTCCAGACGGTCTATCCAGAGCCTCCACCTCGGTCAGAGGCTCGGCGGGGGCCCAGAAATATCAAACTCAGGCATCAGTGTAGGCGCTCTTTGCGGTCTTGACACACGTGCACCCACTGGGGCCATTGGCCCTGCCGGCACCTGGGCTCCTGCACCATCATCCAGGTCACCCATGGGGATGAGCACACGTGCACCCCACATGGAAACTGGGGCCGCAACTCACAATGGCCCTTCACCAGGCAGAATGCTCCGGAAAAATGGAATGTGCAAATTGTAGCCAACACTCCACCCTCAGGCATGCTGTAGTAATTGCCCCTCCACTAGTGTCCAAACAGTAAGGAATATCTTCCCCAGTGCACAGGCCACAAAGTTCCCAAAATGTGAGCTGGAAGGGACAAATGGAGAAAAAAGAAATTGCCTGGTCCTCACCCTTCTCCTCACCACAATACTGAAGAGAAAAGTGTCCAAAAACACCCCAAATCCGGTTTCCCAGCAACAGAATATTACCCCCTGAGTAAGTGGTCCATAAATTCACGTGGGAGGTGCACAAGCACTCCCAACTCCCAACGGGAGCCGCAACCCTCACCACCACGTGCAGAGAAAATGGCAGCCGTCCGCTTAGAACTCGCCGGCTCCGCAGCATGTAAATCCAGAGAAAATACCTCCACGATATCTCACCGACCTCAGACCTGCGGGTTCTCACGTCAGATCGACCATGCAACCTCGTTGCCACTGTAGATGGAGGCAGGTGTGCTCCTTTGGCCTTGTGGGCCTCCACAGCATAAGGGAAACACGCGACACAGTGTTCTCTGACTGGGCTCCAAGGTCGCACTGGTGAGCTGTGGCACGTCCCGTTAATTACGTACATATGCGACAGAGTTACGTCACTACGCCGCGTGTGTGCTCGTAAATGGGCATGGCCACAATACAGTACAGGGAAAGTCTGCTTTTTTCAAACTTTTATCTACGAACCACAATTCTCAAACCTATCGCTATAAACACCTTTAATTTTTGAAATAACGCGATTTGCAGTTACGCAGCATGCTAGGGTCCTTGGAAGATTTTTTGTGTGAATTCTAATGTAAATGGTTAATTTTTTCCGTCACTAGAAGAACACAACTCTTTCTCTGTCTATGAATTGTCCTTAGTTTCTCTGTCCCACAATACACTAAAAGATAGGGATTTCTGCTCAGGGGCCAGGTGAAGGCATTATTGGGGCCCCACCTGCCTCTCCGTGAGCACTGTGCACCTAGAGAACTTCTGCATCCTACCAGAAGCTCCTGGTGATAGGTCTTTCCTACATTCCCCTTAAAGAACTCGTTCCTATTGGTGCTGTCGTCCCGCCCTCAGTCTCCTTCACTAAATAAACTCATTGGTTGAACTTTCTGTCTATCTCTGATCAGGATCATCAAAGTGCATCCATCTTTCATTTGTGCATCTGACTGCTATCGCCAGGGCACTGTTTACAGTTATGTGCGAATACCGCCCAACACAATTCTATGAATGTTTTGCTCCAGAGACTTTTACTTAAAAGCACAGTTCATAAATATGACAATCTTTAAATAATATGTGCAGGAAACTGAGTTGACTATATGTGAGTGTCAGCGAAGCCGCTCTTGGCACATTCACTTAATAATAATAACAGTATACTCTAAAACACAGCTTCAATGCGCTATTTAAGCACGGATATTTCTCTACAGCCAGACTCTGCCTTTGGCAGAATCGCGGGCCTATTTTTAAGAAGTATTCCTGTGGTGGGTGACAGCTTGGCGAGCGTGAACTAGTCTGTTGTGAATATGTCGATCTAGTGGCACAGATGATTGGCCAGTGGAGCTATTTGCATAATAGAAGGCCAATGACCCCTGAAAGTGATTGCTGGCCGATGCCCCCTGCAAGTGATTTCTGGCCGATGCCCCCTGCAAGTGATTGCTTGCCGATCCAATGACCCCTTCAGGTGATTGCTTGCAATTGACTCCTGCAAGTGATTGTTTGCCGATACTTCCTGCAAGTGATTGCTTGCTGATGACTCCTGCAAGTGATTGTTTGCTGATACTTCCTGCAAGTGATTGCTTGCTGATGACTCCTGCAAGTGATTGCTTGCCAATGCCCCCTGCAAGTGATTGCTTGCAGTTGATTCCAGCAAGTGATTGCTTGCCGATACTCACTGCTTGCTGATGACTCCTGCAAGTGATTGCTTGCCGATGCCCCCTGCAAGGGATTGCTGGCCAAAGCCCCCTGCAAGTTACTGCTTTCCAATGACCTCTGCAAGTGATTGCTTTCCAATGAACCCTGCAAGCGATTGCTTGCAGTTGATTCCAGCAAGTGATTGCTTGCCGATACTCACTGCTTGCTGATGACTCCTGCAAGTGATTGCTTGCCGATGCCCCCTGCAAGGGATTGCTGGCCAAAGCCCCCTGCAAGTTACTGCTTTCCAATGACCTCTGCAAGTGATTGCTTTCCAATGAACCCTGCAAGCGATTGCTGGCCGATGTCCCCTGCAAGTGATTGTTGGCCGATGCCCCGTGCAAGTGATTTCTGGCCGATGCCCCCTGCAAGTGATTGCTTGCCAATAACCCCTGTAAGTGATTGCTTTCGATGATCCCTGAAAGTGATTGGCTTTGCTTAGCTAACGTTGTTGATTTTGTTTCCCTAGAGGGAGGAGGAGGAGCGGAAAGAAGAAGAGCGCCGGAGGCTGCAGGAGGAGCGGAAACGATGGGATCGGGAGAGGATGGAGCAGGAGAAGAAGGATGCAGAGGAGCGAGAGAGGAAGATCCGTGAGAAGGAGCACCTGATCGAGGAGCAAAGGTGAGTGACAATTGGCTGCCTATCATCCGGTGACTGATATCCTTGGCTATCACCGATGCAATACTCAACTCTCCATGTGACTCTGCATCTGTACCTACAAAGCTTTCCTTTCATAGTTGCTCCATGTACTTGAACCAACAACATAATGGACCCAATGCTGCAGAATATATTGCAGGGGATGGAAGGATGAGCAGCACTTGAGTTTCGACTCAGTGCAACATCAAGCCCATCAAATGTCTGACCCTTCCTAAAGTAATATTTACTCAATCTCCACTCTACAATTCCAGAGAACGTTTTCATGAATCTGGGCCGACAAACAGGGTAGGCTTAGGACTACCATGCATCAAGGAATATTATGCGTTCTCTTTCCTATGCAGACATCGAAGATCTTCACACAAGAGGCCGATGTAAGCCCAAAATGGTTCAGACACGAACTCACGAGGACCAATCACAAAGTAAGACACCTCTTACTCCGAAGTAGGTTCCACAGACAACAACACCCAATAGCCCTCGCGATAGCAGAGAGGACATTGCAGGCGACCGCTCAAAAACTACAGTTTGGCATACAGCGGATGGAACATGTGTCATTGTGGGCCACCCACACTTGACCATGCACCAGAAAGAGTGGGGGTAAAATTGACCTAGAGTGGTAGAAAACACTGCCAAAGACGAGGAAAATATGGTTGGGACTATAAAAAAAATCACAGAGCAAGCAGGTGACTGAGTCCTAACTACCATGGAACTTGGGCACTAGCGCAACAGCCAGAAAGCAATAGCGACCTTCAAAGAGACCTGGCACCACAGGAGCAAAGAGGAGTCCTGAGCAAAATCACCAATGGAAAGTCAAGTGGCCTCAAGAATCTGCAAAGCACCGGCTGATGGCGGTACAGAGAGCTTTGAGAAATTGAGATAGGAGCGATGTAAGTCATTAGACACCCAAAGAAGCCAGGGGAAATAGAGCCAACTAAGTAATAGCAGTCCAAGAGCTACCTGCATCCTCCAGGTAAGTACTGTCAGCAAATCCTCTCCCCGATGATGCACCTGATCACTAGAAAATTGTACTAACATCTCCTATTCATACGATAAAACCTTTCAATTCTGTTCGGCTATCATAGAGAGAGTGGACACAGTACAAAATTGTGTCCTGCAAATGGATGACCCCCTTATACTCGACGAATTACCAGGAAAAAACAGCAGTCTCACAATGTGAGACAAAATGATGGATGAAGAAGATTCCTTGGGGCGGAAAACACATAGTGAATAATAATGGGAAACCAACCAGCGTTCTCTGAGTAAGGAGCTGGATGGAAGGGGCGGGAGAGTAGGCAACCCTTGAAGGAGCGAACACATAGATAGAGTAACAACAAGTAGCATTTGCAGGGTCTATGGGACAGTAAGATGGAGAAGTACGAAGAGTAGCAAAGAGTTTCCTTGTCAAATCATAGTCACTTTCCTCCGACAAGTGATCTTACTGACTAACAAACTAGCCAGGAGTGAACACTCTGTATCCTGTGGTGACCGTCCTGCTTTCGAGCAGCAGTAGGCACCCAGCGGAGCTCCGGCCCTCGAGTTGTTTTGGTTTATGACCCTGATGATCTCTCCCCATTGACTCAAATGGTTATGACTGATGGGAGTTGTAGGCTTAAACATCCTTTTGAATATAAGAGTCACAAAATACAGTAGACTCTGTTAAAAAAAAAAACCATGAAAATGGGATGGGCCTCTATTTTGAAACTCCCAAGCTAAGAGAGGAATAAACCCTCCTATGAGCGCTAGAATTTGTTCCAGGTCTTGAACTATATGGACTTGGTCAATACTACCTCTAACCCTCTACCTCCTGCAGTAACACGAAGCTCATGCAAGCTCACCAGAGACCACATCCTTCCCCTTCTTAACACCCCAGAACTCTGGCCCCCTTTCACACCTAACCCCGACACACTTCTGGCAAGATGCACCTCAACCTGCTCTAAAGTGGCGAACATACTAGCTCCTCTAGCCCCTCATAAATTAAAGACAGTAAGATACACAATCTCCTGGTTCACACCAGACCTCATGGAACTCCGTACAATAAAACGTCACACCCAACTCACTTGGCGTAAAGACCCCTCCCACTTTCTGAAAAATTAGGTCAAGACAATATCCAAACAATACAAGGTAGCCACAATCGCAGTAAATCCAACTCCTTTAACTCTAGAATTAACAACGCCTCCTCTCACACCAAAGAAATATTCACTATATACAGGGAATTCGAATTCTCCACTACACCACCCACCATCATCACTAAAGATGCATCATGGTGCTCGGACGTCCAAGATGCACTCTTAATCGACACCTTAAATCAGAAAATACACTCTCAACAAGCCACATTCAGGAACGACCAAGCAAATACCAACTCCAACTCAATTCCTCCCCCTGCAAACTCCTCCCACCAAATCGTTCGCCTTCAGAGACCTTACCGAAAGTAAAGTCTCAAAGTTAGTCCAGAGCCTGAAACCCTCTAAATGCAAAGGCGATATCTGCCCAGCCTCCCTCATTAAAGACTGTGCTGATGTGCTTGCCCCTTTCATCACAGTCTTCATTAACGCCTCATTCGCCTGAGGCACCATTCCAGACAACCTTAAAGAGGCCTGGTTTCTCCCTCTCCTAAACACTCCTCACTAGACCCAACCATACCAACCAACTACTGGCCAATTACAACAGTCCCCTACCTACTTAAAGTACTGGAGAGTGCATCCTACCTCCAGGTTCAGCAATTCTTGGAGGATAATAAAATCCTACGGATGTGCCAAACCGGTTTCCGCCCAGGACATGGAAAGGAATCTGCCCTTCTAAATCTCAAAAGTCAGCTTAATGAGATTAGGGATAAAGGAAATTGCGCCTTGCTCCTCCTCCTAGATTTATCTGCAGCGTTCGATCCGGTCAACAATCAAATACTCTGCCAACACCTCACTAACTATGCCAACTTGTCCCCACCTGCCATTGCCTGAATTGCCTCCTTTCTGGAAGGCAGAGTCATGAGTCTTCTCAGACACAGCCATTTCCTCTCCCTCTCCAATAACCTGCGGTGTTCCCCAAGGGTCCTGCATCGCCCCTATCCTATACAACATCTTCCGCAAGCCCCTCTTCAACATTTTAGACTCCCTCAGCATAGCCTACACCAACTAAGCCGACGACAGACAAATCCTGATCCCACTCTCAGGTAATTACCTAGAGGATTCCAATACTCTAAACAACATTTACTCTACTATCCGGGCTTGGATGGCAGCCAACCACCTCTGCCTAAACAGTGACAAGACTGAAATCCTAATTGTCGACACGTAAATCTCTCAACTCTCAATACACTTCTTTCCAGATCGACAAGTGTGTGATTCCAGTCTCAACCACAGTAAAGACACTCGGTGTCTACCTTGACGCCTCTCTAACCCTGTCCAAACACGTGAGCACCATTGCATCCTTGCCAGCTTAGACAACCAAAGTGCTCAATGCAGCCAGACCCTTCCTCACACAAAACAATTGTCCACCATCGACTGGGCAGTCATTGGTTCAAAGTTAGACTACTGTAACAACCTCTTTACAGGCACCTCTGCTGGCAATATCAGAAAACTGCTCATTATTCAAAATAATGCCTTGAGAGTAGCCCTGAACATCCCAAAATGAGAACACGTCTCCATTGCCAGAACGGAATCTCACTGGCTGCCCATCCATGAATGGATCCACTTCAAAACATTGTCCATTGCCCACAAGTGCATCGCTAGTACAGCGCCTCCTTACCTCACACAAAGAATCACCAAAGCCCATTCCCTGAGACCCACCAGGACCATTTACTTAGACAAACTTCTCGTACCAACAGTGAGAAGATGTAAAGCGGGAGGCTATAGCTTTCCCTACTGCACTGCCAAACTCTGGAATGAGTTCCCCCATTCCCTGAGGGCTGAGATATCCTAGTGGGTCTTTTGCAATGCCCTTAAAACCCAGCTCTTCTCCTAATCTCCCCCCTGACCACCTAGTCAGCTATTCCATGACACCTTACTGCTGTATGCTCAGCATGACCAGTATGTATGTAACACTGCCACTTTTCAACCAATGTAACCTTACTTATGCTCCCTGTCTCTTCACCTATACCTTACTACCTTACTCTCTGACTAAGTGTGTCTTCCCTACCTGTACCTGACTTGTACGTGCAACAGCGCCTCAATGCCTCTGGGTTTTATGTGCGCTTTACAAATGAGATAAATAAATAAATAAATACAGCTATTCTTCAAGAATATTGACAGAAGCGCTATGGTTGACGTCATGCTGCCTAGTGAAGGAAAGGCTGGTTCCCTGGTGTCTGTGCCAGTTCCTAGCCAGTTTATGTTGGGATCAACCTGACAGATGGATGAACATTGTTATTACATGTATCATGTGCACCAAGCAGTTTCACATGCAAGTGGCAGACTGGCCGAGAAGATGATTCATCTCTCATACTGGGATCCCAAGGCAATGTAGGTGGAGAAGCTGCGGAGCATGGTGGCTAAAGTGATTCCATAACCCGCAACGGGATCAAATGAGAGCATGGCGTGCAAGATCCAGAAAACGCCTTCCACCTGCACATGAAGCTTCAGGTGGATGCCATTGGCTACTACATCAAACTATGCACATTGTTGAAGAGTGCACGTGTGTGCATTGGTCACTATAAGACCTTTCTAAGGATTGCTAGTCTTTTAAACAGAAGACATCCAGGACTGGAGGCAGAGCGGGTGTAGGGCATTTTCAAAGCTGGTGGAATAGGTTAGAAGGTGAAAGGAGGAAAGGAGGAGAAAGGAGGACCTACTAGTCCTGTGAACTGGAGGAGCCCTTGCACCACCCCTCTCCCACGACTCTCCCACGACTCTCCACACAGACAGATGGTTCCAGTGGGTATCCTTACACTCACTTAACGAGGATATCGCCACTGGGATACAATGGCTTTAAGAAAGGTGAAGCAGTAGACTGCTTTGGTAACTATCGTGTTGGCCAAGAGCGGGCCCCTTCCCATGGGCACCAGCCTCAGTTTGCAGCAAATAAGGAGATCAGACACAGACTGGTGGTAAACCAAGCTTCTTGTATTAGATAGCAAATACACAGCAAACAGAGAGATTGTCAGCGGAGAAGCAAGAAAACACAGAAGGACAAGTGTCCAGGCAGTCGGCATATGGAGCTCTCTAAGGCCCACCCCTAGAGTGTATGTCATATAGCATATCATAGGCAAACACTAATATATTATAGCACTTTCACAATGGAGGTGTTACTTGGCACGATATTGCAGACATTTGGCAAGAACTGTCGACATCTCACTTGTGACCTTGTGACGCAGCCTTGCGGGGACATTGTGTTGTATTATGGATATGCGGCATTCGTAGAAACACTACTGTTATCTCCCATATATGGAGCTAATGCTATACATGTACAGAATAAGGGAAGGAGAAGGTCTGGCGTGTCCTCTGCCCCAGGAGCGGTTTCGGCCTGTCCGGGGTGCTGCGTGCAGAGGGAGGAAGAGGGAGGTGACATGGAGGGTCAGATGCCTAACTATATAGGAGAGCCTAATGTAGCATACCCTATCATGCCATTGCATAACATAGCATTGCATAACTTAGCATAGCATTGCATAGCATAGCATAGCATAGCATTGCATAACATAACATAGCATAGCATTACTATTAACCTTTCTCCAGTTTGACCTTCAACATTGGCAGCACCATAACCAATACCTTGGCTTTGACCTTTAGCATATGAGCATTAAGGTTGTGCCATGCCTCATGGTTCAGGTAAGGGTGTGCTGCTTGTGGGGTCTTGCAGACAATCAGTGGGGATGTATCGCTGGCCAATGACTCATGGCTTAATGGCTAGAAGTTGCTAGAGGTGGCGGCCAGCGCACACTATTCTAAGTTTACAGGTCTAATGCGCCAGAGAATCATGATAAACAGGAAGTGGAAGATATGGTGGCAGAAGCATCGCTTGATATGCAGAGCACTAACCCACCGGCCCCTGAGCACATGCCCCTTAAAGAGGACAGACTGCCTTCGAAACCATCCGAATGACGCAGACAATACGGCATAAGGGCACAGCATTCCTTTGTAGAAGGGGGTAGAAAAAGGTTTGACCGCTAGCGCCAACTTCTTCGACACCAGGGATTCCCTTCTGCAAGGGACTGCACAAAACCTGAAAAAGAGTCTTCTGGAGGCCCAGAACATGCCTCACGACCTTCGATTAGTGCGTGGTCACCAATATCTGACGCCGCTGTTATAACCGCTGAATGAAAATATGTTTACAAAACCTCTCTGCGGTAGCAGAAAAACTGGAACCATTTAGCAAATACCTCCAGTTGTTCCTCCCGACCCATTACAGTTTCGAAGGTAGATATAACTCAGGCAGGAGGTCACAGAAATACCACCGGTGAAAAATACCTCTGTTCCAGGGCACATTTTGACCCCCAAAAATCCTCCAATTATTACCTCCCCCCAGCTTTCTACTGTCCCCATGCCTGGAATTCTTTTATAAATGTGCTCGATTTTTATATTAAGGAAAATGTTATGGTATGTGTCTAGGACTTTTTATTATTTTATTATCGCAGTGTTTGTATGCTTTAATGGAATGTGTTTATTTGTATTTGTATTTATTATTCTTATATAGTACTTTACTCCAAAGCGCTTTACAGTTAAAAACATGAGTACATAGAACATGATAACATTAGAAGCAATTAACAAAGTATGAATCAAACCAGTAGAACAGTATGTAGAACAATTAGCCTATGAGGTAAAAAGAAGGAGGGGAGGGGAAGGAAAATGAAGAAGGAGAGAGAGTGGGGAATAGAGTGAGGAAGCAAGAGGAGGGGAGGACGTAGGAGACAAAGGGGCAGGTAAAGGGAAGTACGAAGGGGGTGCTAGAGGGAGGAGAGAGAAAGGGGAAGAGGAGATAAGAGTGTCAGGGTGGGGATTTTAGAAGGAGTGATTTCAAGGAGGCACGGATGGAGGAAGAGGTAGGCAAGACCCGCAAATGAAGCATTCTCACTTTGCTCGTCTGTTTTAACTTAGAACAATGGAATCCGGCTCTTCTGTGTTAACTGGGAATGATGGATCCTGGCTCTTCTGTGTTAACTGGGAATGATGGATCCTGGCTCTTCTGTATTAACTGAGAATGATGGATCCTGGCTCTTCTGTGTTAACTGGGAATGATGGATCCTGGCTCTTCTGTATTAACTGGGAATGATGGACCCTGGCTCTTCTGTGTTAACTGGGAATGATGGATCCTGGCTCTTCTGTATTAACTGAGAATGATGGATCCTGGCTCTTCTGTGTTAACCGGGAATGATGGAGTCTGGCTCATCTGTGTTAACTTGGAATAATAGAATCTAGCTCTTCTGTGTTATACTCATCGCGCCATACTCCACGTGACAGTGGGGACTGCAGCGTAGACACACCATAGAGTCTACGCCCCTAAGGCTATTAAGTAGAACGTGTCCAGACTTACCCCCAGAGGACAGAGTGACGTGCAGCACGTCTGTGCATCACAATGTGCAACTCGCACACAGAGGCAGCCTGTGTTCAAAGGGATCAGGAAAGAATGACAGGGCCTTCTTTTCGCGTGTCGGATTAAGGCTAATTGAAATGTCTTGTGTGTGTAACGAGTTTAGAGACTGCCTCCTTCCCCCTGAGCCCCCTCCGCGCAGCACGGCAGACAAAACACGACAGCCTCCCAGACATGAGCTTCAAAGAGACATGCGGCTAGACCCGAATTTCTCACGTCCATATCAGCTAAATCGGGGCCGCCATGTAAGGTAAGAGAGGGAACAAGGAGCTTTGTGGGTGGAAGGGGCCACTGCACCATTGCATGCCCTGTTATGCTCGGGAGGTTTTCCGCTGGAAGAAGAATGGAGACTCACATAGGCCAAGGCCTCCTGGTATTCCAGACTTTTGCCAATGATTATTTGCCTAATTTTGTATCACTCTTTTCCTGCAAAAATGCAAATGGAATGTTGGGGTTGGATATATAGACGGCGGGTGGGGTGAAGAGGAGGTGTTGCGAAGCGATAAAAAAATTGCTCAAAGTCAATAAAACAACATTTTACCAAAAGTGTAGTTCGGCCAACAAAAAAATCCAGAACTCCTCATAGATCCGGTTTCTTTAGGCAGCTGAGGGGCGATTTCAAGGAGAAAGGTGTGAAGCCATGGTAGATAAACGGTAAAGAGCCTTAGAATAAGCCCTTCCCAAGGCCTATAACTGGTGGTGCACGCGGCACATTACACTGCAAGAGCATGGGGTGAAATAAGGACCCCCTCCCACTCCTAAAGCAGATGTAAGGCCTATACCTGGTGGTGCACGCGGGACATTACACTGCAAGTGCATGGGGAGAAATAAGGACCCCTTCCCACTCCTAAAGCAGATGAAGGCCTATACCTGGTGGTGCACACGGCACATTACACTGCAATTGCATGGGGAGAAATAAGGACCCCTTCCCACTCCTAAAGCAGATGAAGGCCTATAACTGGTGGTGCACACGGCACATTACACAGCAAGTGCATGGGAGAAATAAGGACCCCCTTCCACTCCTAGAGCAGATGAAGGCCTATACCTGGTGGTGCACACGGCACATTACACTGCAAGTGCATGGGGAGAAATAAGGACCCCTTCCCACTCCTAAATCAGATGAAGGCCTATAACTGGTGGTGCACACGGCACATTACACTGCAATTGCATGTGGAGAAATAAGGACCCCTTCCCACTCCTAAAGCAGATGAAGGCCTATACCTGGTGGTGCACGCGGCTCATTACACTACAAGTGCATAGGGAGAAATAAAGATCCCCTCCCACTCCTAAAGCAGATGTAAGGCCTCTACCTGGGGTGCACGTGACACATCACACTACAAGTGCATAGGGAGAAATAAGGATCCCCTCCCACTCCTAAAGCAGATGTAAGGCCTGTACCTGGTGGTGCAGGCGGGACATCACACTTCAAGTGCATGGGGTGAAATAAGCAGATGTAAGGCCTATACCTGGGGTGCACGTGACACATCACACTACAAGTGCATAGGGAGAAATAAGGATCCCTTCCCACTCCTAAAGCAGATGTGAGGCCTCTACCTGGTGGTGCACGTGACACATCACACGACAAGTGCATGGGGAGAAATAAGGATCCCCTCCCACTCCTAAAGCAGATGTGAGGCCTCTACCTGGTGGTGCACGCGGCACATTACACTGCAAGTGCATGGGGAGAAATAAGGATCCCCTCCGACTCCTAAATCAGATGAAGGCCTATAACTGGTGGTGCACGCGGGACATCACACTACAAGTGCATGTGGAGAAATAAGGACCCCTTCCCACTCCTAAAGCAGATGAAGGCCTATACCTGGTGGTGCACGCGGCACATTACGCTGCAAGTGCATGGGGAGAAATAAGGACCCCTTTCACACTCCTAAAGCAGATGAAGGCCTATACCTGGTGTTGCATGCGGGACATTACACTGCAAGTGCATTGGGAGAAATAAGGACCCCTTCCCACTCCTAAAGCAGATGAAGGCCTATACCTGGTGGTGCACACGGCACATTACACTGCAATTGCATGGGGAGAAATAAGGACCCCTTCCCACTCCTAAAGCAGATGAAGGCCTATACCTGGTGGTGCACACGGCACATTACACAGCAAGTGCATGGGAGAAATAAGGACCCCCTTCCACTCCTAGAGCAGATGAAGGCCTATACCTGGTGGTGCACACGGCACATTACACTGCAAGTGCAGGGGGAGAAATAAGGACCCCTTCCCACTCCTAAATCAGATGAAGGCCTATAACTGGTGGTGCACACGGCACATTACACTGCAATTGCATGTGGAGAAATAAGGACCCCTTCCCACTCCTAAAGCAGATGAAGGCCTATACCTGGTGGTGCACGCGGCACATTACACTACAAGTGCATAGGGAGAAATAAAGATCCCCTCCCACTCCTAAAGCAGATGTAAGGCCTCTACCTGGGGTGCACGTGACACATCACACTACAAGTGCATAGGGAGAAATAAGGATCCCCTCCCACTCCTAAAGCAGATGTAAGGCCTGTACCTGGTGGTGCAGGCGGGACATCACACTTCAAGTGCATGGGGTGAAATAAGCAGATGTAAGGCCTATACCTGGGGTGCACGTGACACATCACACTACAAGTGCATAGGGAGAAATAAGGATCCCTTCCCACTCCTAAAGCAGATGTGAGGCCTCTACCTGGTGGTGCACGTGACACATCACACTACAAGTGCATGGGGAGAAATAAGGATCCCCTCCCACTCCTAAAGCAGATGTGAGGCCTCTACCTGGTGGTGCACGCGGCACATTACACTGCAAGTGCATGGGGAGAAATAAGGATCCCCTCCGACTCCTAAATCAGATGAAGGCCTATAACTGGTGGTGCACGCGGGACATCACACTACAAGTGCATGTGGAGAAATAAGGACCCCTTCCCACTCCTAAAGCAGATGAAGGCCTATACCTGGTGGTGCACGCGGCACATTACGCTGCAAGTGCATGGGGAGAAATAAGGACCCCTTCCCACTCCTAAAGCAGACGAAGGCCTATACCTGGTGTTGCATGCGGCACATTACACTGTAAGTGCATGGGGTGAAATAAGGACCCCCTCGCACTCCTAAAGCAGATTAAGGCCCATACCTGGTGGTGCAGGCGGGACATCACACTTCAAGTGCATGGGGTGAAATAAGCAGATGTAAGGCCTATACATGGGGTGCACGTGACCCATCACACTACAAGTGCATGGGGAGAAATAAGGATCCCCTCCCACTCCTAAAGCAGATGTGAGGCCTCTACCTGGTGGTGCACGCGGCACATTACACTGCAAGTGCATGGGGAGAAATAAGGATCCCCTCCCACTCCTAAAGCAGATGTAAGGCCTATACCTGGTGGTGCACGCGGGACATTACACTGCAAGTGCATGGGGAGAAATAAGGACCCCTTCCCACTCCTAAAGCAGAGGAATGCCTATACCTGGTGGTGCACGCGGGTCATTACGCTGCAAGTGCATGGGGAGAAATAAGGACCCCTTCCCACTCCTAAAGCAGATGAAGGCCTATACCTGGTGGTGCACGTGGGACATTACACTGCAAGTGCATGGGGAGAAATAAGGACCCCTTCCCACTCCTAAAAAAGATGTAAGGCCTCTACCTGGTGGTGCACGCGACACATTACGCTGCAAGTGCATGGGGAGAAATAAGAATCCCTTCCCACTCCTAAAGCAGATGAAGGCCTATAACTGGTGGTGTACACGGGACATTAAACTGCAAGTGCATGGGGAGAAATAAGGATCCTTCCCACTCCTAAAGCAAATGTAAGGCCTATACCTTGTGGTGCACGCGGGACATTACACTGCAAGTGCATGGGAGAAATAAGGACCCCTTCCCACTCCTAAAGCAGATGAAGGCCTATACCTGGTGGTGAACACGGGACATTACGCTGCAAGCGCATGGGAGGAATAAGGATCCCTTCCCACTCCTAAAGCAGATGTGAGGCCTATACCTGGGGTGCAATTGACACATTGCACTGCAAGTGCATGGGGAGAAATAAGCAGATGTTAAGGCCCTTACCTGGTGGTGAACGTGACACCATACACTGCTAGTGCATGGGGAGAAATACGGACCCCTTCCCACTCCTAAAAAAGATGTAAGGCCTATACCTGGTGGTGCACGCGGCAGATTACACTGCAAGCGCATGGGGGGAAATAAGGATCCTTCCCACTCCTAAAGCAGATGTAAGGCCTATACCTGGTGGTGCACGTGGCACATTACACTGCTTTTTCATGGGGAGAAATAAGGACCCCTTCCCACTCCTTAAATAGATGTAAGGCCTGTACCTGGTGGTGCACGCAGCACATTACACTGCAAGTGCATGGGGTGAAATAAGCAGATGTTAAGGCCTATAACTGGTGGTGCACGCGGGACATCACACTGCTAGTGCATGGGGAGAAACAAGATCCTTCCCACTCCTAAAGCAGATGTAAGGCCTATACCTGGTGGTGCACGTGGGACATTGCACTGCAAGTGCATGGGGTGAAATAAGAACCCCTTCCCACTCCTAAAACAGATGAAGGCCTATAACTGGTGGTGTACACAGGACATTAAACTGCAAGTGCATGGGGAGAAATAAGGATCCTTCCCACTCCTAAAGCAAATGTAAGGCCTATACCTTGTGGTGCACGCGGGACATTACACTGCAAGTGCATGGGGAGAAATAAGGACCCCTTCCCACTCCTAAAGCAGATGAAGGCCTATACCTGGTGGTGTGCATGGGACATTATGCTGCAAGTGCATAGGGAGAAATAAGGATCCTTCCCACTCCTAAAGCAGATGTAAGGCCTATACCTGGTGGTGCATGCGGCACATTACACTGCAAGTGCATGGGAGAAATAAGGACCCCTTCCCACTCCTAAAGCAGATGAAGGCCTATACCTGGTGGTGAACATGGGACATTACACTGCAAGCGCATGGGAGAAATAAGGACCCCTTCCCACTCCTAAAGCAGATGTGAGGCCTATACCTGGGGTGCAATTGACACTTTGCACTGCAAGTGCATGGGGAGAAATAAGCAGATGTTAAGGCCCTTACCTGGTGGTGAACGTGACACAATACACTGCTAGTGCATGGGGAGAAATACGGACCCCTTCCCACTCCTAAAAAAGATGTAAGGCCTATACCTGGTGGTGCACGCGGCAGATTACACTGCAAGCGCATGGGGGGAAATAAGGATCCTTCCCACTCCTAAAGCAGATGTAAGGCCTATACCTGGTGGTGCACGTGGCACATTACACTGCTTGTTCATGGGGAGAAATAAGCAGATGTTAAGGCCCATACCTGGTGGTGTACGCGGGATATCACACTGCTAGTGCATGGGGAGAAATAAGGATCCTTACCACTCTTAAAGCAGATGTAAGGCCTATACCTGGTGGTGCACGCGGAACATTGCACTGCAAGTGCATGGGGTGAAATAAGGACCCCTTCCCACTCCTAAAGCAGAGGAATGCCTATACCTGGTGGTGCACACGGCACATTACACAGCAAGTGCATGGGGTGAAATAAGCAGATGTTAAGGCCCATACCTGGTGGTGCAAGCGGGACATCACACTGTTAGTGCATGGGGAGAAATAAGGATCCTTCCCAATCCTAAAAAAGATGTAAGGCCTATACCTGGTGGTGCACGCGGCAGATTACACTGCAAGTGCATGGGGAGAAATAAGGATCCTTCCCACTCCTAAAGCAGATGTAAGGCCTATACCTGGCGGTGCACACGGCACATTACACTGCAAGTGCATGGGGTGAAATAAGCAGATGTTAAGGCCTATACCTGGTGGTGCACGCGGGGCATCACACTGCTAGTGCATGGGGTGAAATAAGCAGATGTTAAGGCCTATACCTGGTGGTGCACGTGGGACATCACACTGCTAGTGCATGGGGTGAAATAAGCAGATGTTAAGGCTCATACCTGGTTGTACATGCAACACATTACACTGCAAGTGCATGGGAAGAAATAAGGATCCTTCCCACTCCTAAAGCAGATGTAAGGCCTATACCTGGTGGTGCACGCGGGACATTGCACTGCAAGTGCATGGGGTGAAATAAGGACCCCTTCCCACTCCTAAAGCAGAGGAATGCCTATACCTGGTGGCACACACGGCACATTACACAGCAAGTGCATGGGGTGAAATATGCAGATGTTAAGGCCCATACCTGGTGGTGCAAGCGGGACATCACACTGTTAGTGCATGGGGAGAAATAAGGATCCTTCCCAATCCTAAAAAAGATGTAAGGCCTATAACTGGTGGTGCACGCGGCAGATTACACTGCAAGTGCATGGGGAGAAATAAGGATCCTTCCCACTCCTAAAGCAGTTGTAAGGCCTATACCTGGTGGTGCACACGGCACATTACACTGCAAGTGCATGGGGTGAAATAAGCAGATGTTAAGGCCTATACCTGGTGGTGCACACAGCACATTACACTGCAAGTGCATGGGAAGAAATAAGCATTCTTAGATAAAGGTTACAGACATTACAGTCAATCTCAGGACCCAAATAAAGCCAATATATGAACAGTCACATTCCCACAGTATATAGTAAAACAGGTAACTCATATACTTAATGTAGTGCCTAGAGGGAGCGAAGGGGTTAAATATTTTAAACAATGCCCATAGGTCCATTAAAGATTAGATGCAATTAATGTTAACCCTAAATGGTCTCCACGCACTCCCAGAAACAGGTTTAAATAAAATAGCCACCGTTAGGGTAACATCTATCTAGATTAGTGGGGGCAGTCATTTATTATTTGTAAAGTCCCTCATAAATCCCACGTACCAGCTTAAAATCCAGCCATTGGTCTGAAAGTCCTGGGATCTGCAGGGATCCAAGGAGAACTCGCTAAAAATGTCTTAGTTCAGTTAAGTGAACTCTATCACCAAGAGCCAGGAAGTGACAACCTCTTCCCCCGACTCTCCACCCCTGTCATCCCTCAATAAACTCCTCACTGCTACAGACTTGCATCCTCCCACACTCCTACATATGACCTCCTAGGCCTAGTCTGGTGTACCCAGGCCCTATCCATCTTCTATCAACAACCATGCTGTCCATTTTAGTACTCCACAATCCGGGGCTTACCCATGTGCCACCCTGCCGCACTGCCTCCGGGCCACCCCTTGCACTGGGGTCTGTATCTGTACCCATAAAGCCTGCCCCCCTTTTCTCCCTGTATTTATCAGACCTTCCCTGTCTGCTGCCTTAAACCCAGCACTTGCCACTTGCTGGCTGCTCTACCACCGTTTGTTCCCTTTATTATTTAGGTTTTATTTATTATATATCTGTTTCTCCTTTGCTCCGCACTTTCCACTTCTCCCCCCTTCCATGCACTTTTCCGCTCCCCCTTTTCCATGCACTTGCACATTCTCAATGTCACTGGCTCTAGTAAGATCATTGTTTTGTTCTCCCCTGTTCCCCTCCCTTGCCTCGTCGCGCTCTGAAACACTTGTGTATGAGCGCGATAGAAATAAAATATCAAGGTCAATCAATATGGCCAATCTGGCCAGTCAAACCAACCACAAACAACTTAGAGATGTTCATATCGACGCACAGATAATGGGGTCCTTCCAACTTGCATCCAACATCAAAGGTGTCTGCATCTGCCTTCCTGCTATCCAACTAACACACCTGCCTTCCTTTCTTACAGAGCCATGCGCAGTGAGGCAACATTATTGGCAAATGGGCGCTATACAAGACTACTTTACATAGTCACTTTAAGATGAGTTTAGAAGATGGGGACACATGTGCCGATAGGAATTAAGGGGACGCTCGTCATACACAAGCCGCGGGTATGCGTTATAGCCAGGAAAGACCCCGTTCGCCCCTATAGGTCCAGCCAAAGAAGCACACTACCCAGAAGACACCACAGCACAACCCCAGCTTCGAATTCCAGCTGGAGAGGGATGGAAACAAAGTACGATTTGGATCAAAGGAAGACAATGGCAAATCGTGGTGGAGGGGGGTCTGCAACCCCCACCCCACTACTCCCAGGCCCAAGGACCCTTGAAGATGATTCTAGGGGAAATACCATGACTGGAAGAGCTGGTGACAAGTGCTCACTCTGCAGGTCCCTCAGGAGTTGGCTCAAAAACAGTGAGAGAGTCTGGTTAATTCTGGGCTTCTTCTACATAGCTGGATCAAAAATTGGTACCCAGGTACTTGAACCATGAACCAGCAACTCAGATGGATGCAAAGAAAATAAAACTGTGTACTGTGATAAACCTGAAGGTCAAAGACAACAGACTAACACTAAAGCTGTTTACCTGACAAGTTCCCATACAAGGGTCAGGCAAAGTCAGGCAATTGACCAGAATCACACACCTGACGGCCCTTTCCCTTCTCAAAAGGGATAAAAGGTAGAGCACCAGAGCACAGGACGATCAAGGCAGACAGCACAATGCAAGAGCTAACTCAGCACGGCAGTTCCAGAGGAGAGGAATGACGGCGCAGAACCAGAGGGTGACAAGGAGAGAGTCATCCTTGCCATTTCCGACCAAGGCCTGTGAAACCTCTGCAGAGAAAATTATAAGTCTGCAAACAATAGCCAACGTGTATTGTACCAGATGTCAGCGGTACACAAGACCCTCCTCTGCTGATTATCAAGCCGGGGAGAGACGTTTGTCTCTGTGGTACCAACCTTGACTCTGAGGCGAAGATAAGCCATGCAGTTCATCACAGCCAGTGAGTCGAGGGAAGTGTCAATAAGAAACGGAACTGTGTTGACTGAAAAATAGCCGATGGCTTAGTTGAACTTTGCAAAGCAACAGGAGACTAATAACAAATGAGGAGGAAAACCAGATACAGAGGAGTTGAGCACCATGTTGGTGTTCACGCAGGAAACTCTAGGTGAACACTTTTCCTTTGTTTGATCACCCCCATCCCACACTCTTTCTGTAATTATTTGTAAGGAATTTGCAATCGTTCTTTTTTTAGTGAAGGCCTTTTTATTTTGGCAAGATGCCACAAGGACTGCCTTATTTCCATTTGATGGTCGACGATTGAGGGTTCGGTTAGGTGTGTTTCCACCCTGCACTGTGATCACTTGTATCTGTCTTTACTGTTGTCACCATGAGTTCCTTACAGTACCTAGCAGGATCAGCAGAGACATAGGGGGTACCAGGAAGATGGAGAAACCCGATCAAGGGGATTGGGACAACACAAGAGGCAAGAGGGGGCAGACAGACAACAAAGAAAGGCCAACCAATGGGAGCAATGTATAGAGGTGACCCAGGAGGGCCCAAGACTGAGCTGAGGTGGAGTACTGGCGACCCACCAGTCATCCAGCACAGGGCGATTCTCAGTTTCAGCAACTACTCATCAGCACAGGGAGACTCCCAGTTCCAGGCACCACTCATCCAGCACAAGGTGACTCCCACTTCCAGGCACCACTCATCCAGCACAGAGAGGCTCCCACTTCCAGGCACCACTCATCCAGCACAGGGAGACTCCCACTTCCAGGCACCACTCATCCAGCACAGAGAGACTCCCACTTCCAGGCACCACTCATCCAGCACAGGGAGACTCCCACTTCCAGGCTCCACTCATCCAGCACAGGGAGACTCCCACTTCCAGGCACCACTCATCCAGCACAGGGAGACTCTCACTTCCAGGAACCACTCATCCAGCACAGGGAGACTCTCACTTCCAGGAACCACTCATCCAGCACAGGGAGACTCCCACTTCCAGGCACCACTCTTCCAGCACAGGGAGACTCTCGCTTCCAGGCACCACTCATCCACGTTTCAGGCACCACTCATCCAGCACAGGGAGACTCCCACTTCCAGGCACCACTCATCCAGCATAGGGAGACTCCCACTTCCAAGCACCACTCATCCAGCACAGGGAGGTTCAAACATTCCCGAGATGGGACCGCAAATCCAACTAACAACGAGGACTGGAGCAAAGTTGAGAAACGGCCTGGGACATGCTTCCAGCCGCCTGGATAAGACACTGGGGCATGTACAAAGGAAGCAGAGTCCATCCAATCTGGCCACACCAGTCCTTGGATGCAGCAGCCCACCGGCCCCACCCCCACAGTCCTGCAGCAGTTCAGGCATTAATCCGAGAAAAGGCACAGGGTCTGCCCTAGATCAGTGCACTCCCTCCGGGGCAGCCTAACACAGACGTTTAATCGCAAACAGGCAGGGACACACAGGACTTGGCAGCTAGCCAACCAGGCTGCCCTAAAAACCACTAAACACTAGGTTACGTATTGCCTTGGACATGTCTGGAGATGAAAATACAGGAATAAACCACTCCAGAGGGTGCAGGGCTGGGGCCAGGGTGAGTTTACATCGGTATAGCAGCCATTTTAGGGCTTCCTCATGGGCAGCACAAACAAAAGGAGGCCCGAAAGAAAATGGCCAGGAGTAGGGCTTAAAACATACTTCACTACCACAAGGCCGGCCATATTGGAACAGTTGGCTTCTCAGGAGGGACAGATGACTGCTCCCCTGGCGGAGCCAAAAATGAATTACGGATGCTACGAACTCACCCCGGACCGTGACACACATGTAGGTTCATACAATGGCCCTCATTACGACCCTTGCGGAAAGGGGTTTACGCCGGCGTAAACCATGGCGTACCTTTCCGCCTGAGTACGAGTTCCCGTAGCGCCATGGTGATTTTTACGCCTGCTTTTTGCAGGCGGAAAAATCCATGGCGCTACGGGACTTGTTAATTACGCCACCGTAATTTACGGTGGCGTAATTAACGCCTTCCCCACTCCCATTATACCCTATGGGGCAAAAATGGGAATGGGGAAGGGTAAATGGGGATTGGGGACTTACCGCCCCGCCAAGGTCGGAATGGGGCGGTAAGTCCGCCAACCACCATGGCGGAGTTGGCAGCTTAGCGCCATGGACCATGGTGCAAATTGCACCATGGTTCTCCGCCAGGGTCGTAATGAGGGCCAATCACTCTCGGACCAAAACAGGCGCTTAGAAGCACTGTTTCCTCGTAGCCACTTGGGCTTCCTGTGCTGCAGATCATAAAACAGGACTGCAGTGACACAGGAACGCCAGTAGAGGTCGCTCTGGCCACACAAATGAAAAATAAAGGCAACCCAGCAAAAAGAAAGACAAAACCAGCTGTCAAGTCCTAAACAAATGTGGGGGAGGGGTGTTCATTAACATACAAATTGAATGTGGCGTCATCAGAAATTAGCATATCCAGGTGCCCTCTGAAGAAAGTTGGGGGGACTCGCCACCCGCGTGTACCCTCGACTTGAGTCCTGGTAAAAACGTTTAGGCATCCCGCAAAATGGGACATTAGAACCCAGAAAATCGAGTTCTGACTTAACAAGGCACCTGAACAGCAAGTTACAACCCCATCACTACATCAGGCACCTTTAATTAACTTATGTCTTGGATTACAGCCTATGACCTGCATGTTACACCAAGATGTCTGCAGCAGGCAAACTAATCCTCCAGACCAACTCAGCTGGATTTACTATACACCGATTTCTACAGCAGGATCATTAACTCCATGAGTTATCTTACCTGCAGTTTAACCAGCTACTAATACAGATGTAATCATGTGCACAGCTACAACACCCCCGTTGTAAAGTAACAGCTTAAATGCACGTCGGTGAAGTCAAACCTGTTCTTGAATCTATTGATTTGTAGGAGTAGACATCACTTCCAATAATGGATTATAAATGAGTGATATTTTGGCAGAAAGGAGAGGCGTCAGAGAGGTGATAGATTTGCCTGCACAGCTGGATCCTCCCTTGGTATGAGTCCTCTTGCACTGGTCTGACCCTCAACAGAAACGGGCCAGCACAGGCCTGCCACCACGGAGAGACAGCCAGATCTCTCCTGGCCCAAATGAGAGTGCAGACGTCTCAGTCTCTATTTCTCTGTCCTTCAGGGCCGAGACACACATGCCGCGAGACAGCACCAGCAGGCCTCTGCTTTCCTGGAAAGTAATGGCCTTGGCTAGTATCTTCACATCACAATGGTCCCCGTGATGCTAACGGGGGCCTGTGTTGGGGGGATCTGTCACACTCCACACCCCAGTAGCTGCACGGTGGAGGTTGCCCACTTTCAAGAAAGCAGTGAAGACTGTCCTATTCAAAGACAGTCAAGTGATAGCCAGAGTCCACCACCCTGCCTTCTCGGGCCAGCCTGGGTCCACCCTACATTTGAGATCATCCAATGTGCCACATGGAGATCTACTCCTCAAGCATTGCACAGAATCTGTCCTGGGGCTCACATTAGCAGGACTCCTCGGTGCTGTGAGTGGCCAAAGGTTGACATAACACAGCTATAACATGCACGCGCCTTGGATCTGGCTCGCGTAACGCGCAGGAGTCCCTCCCCCACCCCAGTGTAGCGTCCAGCTGTTACATAGAAACCGCGTCGGCAGTCCTTAGCCTGCCAGTGGCCAGCAGTACCACGTAGAGTGCGGTTATGGACATCTGTCCTAAAATTTAACGTCTCGTACAAGCTACAGGTGCCGATACAGGCCCAACACGTGATTGAACCCACACAGGCTCCTGAAACGAAACAGTGAGAAGTTGAATACTCTGAACACCCTCCAATAAACAAGCATTTCCTCCACCCCCCCACACTCCCCACAACCCCCCTAGTCTGTGTCTATGTCTTGTGAAAGAGTGAGAGGTTATTCTTAGCTTCATAGAGCTGGACCTTGTACCATACTGGCCAATATCGGCCCTTACTCCTCATTAAACGCCCTCGCAGAGCCCAGGTCCTTAACACGCTCTTCAGGGTCCATAACACCAGGTGCAGCTCTCAGACCTGGCCTGCAAAATGTGAATACATCGCAGTGTGCAAAGCCAATATGCAAGCCTGCAAACAATGTTCTATGGTTATGATATCAATGGTCCATACAGAAAAGAATGTAGTAGAGCATGAAACCTTAGCAACTGAGTCACAAGAAAAAAAAACTGTCTGTATAGATTAGCCAAATACATGAAGGAAGCTCTCCCATAGGTTCCAAAACCTGCCAATGTCCCCTGCTTGCCTGTAGTGGGCTCCCTCATAGGTGGACACCATGACACGTTTTTCAAATTCCTTTCTTGTAAAATATGTTTCTGTGACACTTTACATCTATGAACTAATAAGGAGCGGTTCATGGTGGTCTGTCTATGTCATGTACTGAGCGGTTCATGGTGATATGTCTATTTCATGTACTGAGCGGTTCATGGTAGTATGTCTATGTCATGTACTGAGCGGTTCACGGTAGTATGTCATGCTAGTATGTTTATTTCATGTATTGAGCGATTCATGTTGGTATGTCTATTTCAGGTACAGAGCAGTTCATGGTGAAATGTCATGCTAGTATGTCCATTTCATGTATTGAGCAGTTCATGGTGAAATGTCATGCTAGTATGTCCATTTCATGTATTGAGCGGTTCATGGTGGTCTGTCTATTTCATGTACTGAGCGGTTTATGGTAGTATGTCTATTTCATGTACTGAGCCGTTCATGGTGGTCTGTCTATGTCATGTACTGAGCAGTTCATGGTAGTATGTCTATTTCATGTACTGAGCGGTTCATGGTAGTATGTCTATGTCGTGTACTGAGCGGTTCACGGTAGTATGTCATGCTAGTATGTTTATTTCATGTACTGAGCGGTACATGGCGGTATGTCATGCTAGTATGTCCATTTCATACACTGAGTGCTTCATGGTAGTATGTCCATTTCATGTACTGAGTGGATCATGGCGGTATGTCTATTTCATGTACTGAGCGGTTTATGGTAGTATGTCCTTTCATGTACTGATCGGTTCATGGTAGTATGTCCATTTCATGTACTGAGCGGTTCATCGCGGTATGTCTATTTCATGTACTGAGCGGTTCATGGTAGTATGTCATGCTAGTATGTCTATTTCATGTACTGAGTGGTTCATGTTGATATGTCTATTTCATGTACTGAGCCGTTCATGGTAGTATGTCATGCTAGTATGTCTATTTCATGTACTGAGTGGTTCACGTTGGTCTGTCTTTTTCATGTACTGAGCGGTTCATTGTAGTATGTCTAATGTACTGAGCAGTTCATGGCGGTATGTCTATTTCATGTACTGAGCGGTTCATGGCAGTATGTATATTTCATGTACTGAGCGGGTCATGGTAGTATGTCTATTTCATGTACTGAACGGTTCATGGTGGTATGTCTATTTCACGTATTGAGCGGTTCATGTTACTATGTCTATTTCATGTACTGAGTGGTTCATGGCGGTATGTCTATTTCATGTACTGAGCGGTTCATGGCGGTATGTCTATTTCATGTACTGAGCGGTTCATTGTAGTATGTCTAATGTACTGAGCAGTTCATGGCGGTATGACTACTTCATGTACTGAGCGGGTCATGGTAGTATGTCTTTCATGTACTGAGCGGTTCATCGCGGTATGTCTATTTCATGTACTGAGCGGTTCATCGCGGTATGTCTATTTCATGTACTGAGGGGTTCATGGCGGTATGTCTATTTCATGTACTGAGCAGTTCATGGTGATATGTCTATTTCATGTACTCAGCGGTTCATGTCGGTATGTCTATTCCATGTACTGTGCGGTTCATGGCGGTATGTCTATTCCATGTACTGTGCGGTTCATGGCGGTATGTCTATTCCATGTACTGTGCGGTTCATGGCAGTATGTCTATTTCATGTACTGAGCGGTTCATGACGGTATGTCTATTTCATGCACTGTGCGGTTCATGGCAGTATGTCTATTTCTTGTACTGAGCGGTTCATGATGATATGTCTATTTCATGTACTGAGCGGTTCATGGCAGTATGTCTATTCCATGTACTGTGCGGCTCATGGCGGTATGTCTATTTCATGTACTGAGCGGTTCATGACGGTATGTCTATTTCATGTACTGAGCGGTTCATGATGATATGTCTATTTCATGTACTGAGCGGTTCATGGCAGTATGTCTATTTCGTGTACTGAGCGGTTCATGGTAGTATGTCTATTTCTTGTACTGAATGGTTCATGATGGTATGTCTATTTCATGTACTGAGCGGTTCATGGTGATATGTCTATTTCATGTACTGAGCGGTTCATGGTGGTATGTCTATTTCACGTACTGAGCGGTTCATGGTAGTATGTCTATTTCTTGTACTGAGCGGTTCATGGCAGTATGTCTATTTCATGTACTGAGCGGTTCATGGTAGTATGTCTATTTCATGTACTGAGCGGTTCATGGTAGTATGTCTATTTCGTGTACTGAGCGGTTCATGGCGATATGTGTATTTCATGTACTGAGCGGTTCATGGTAGTATGTTGTGCTAGTATGTCCATTTCATGCACTGAGCACTTCATGGTAGTATGTCATGCTAGTATGTCTATTTCAGGTACTGAGCGGTTCATGTTGATATGTCTATTTCATGTACTGAGCGGTTCATGGTGATATGTCTATTTGATGTACTGAGCGGTTCATGTCGGTATGTCTATTTCATGTACTGAGCGGTTCATGGTAGTATGTCTATTTCATGTACTGAGCGGTTCATGGTAGTATGTCTATTTCGTGTACTGAGCGGTTCATGGCGATATGTGTATTTCATGTACTGAGCGGTTCATGGTAGTATGTTGTGCTAGTATGTCCATTTCATGCACTGAGCACTTCATGGTAGTATGTCATGCTAGTATGTCTATTTCAGGTACTGAGCGGTTCATGTTGATATGTCTATTTCATGTACTGAGCGGTTCATGGTGATATGTCTATTTGATGTACTGAGCGGTTCATGTCGGTATGTCTATTTCATGTACTGAGCGGTTCATGGTGATATGTCTATTTGATGTACTGAGCGGTTCATGTCGGTATGTCTATTTCATGTACTGAGCGGTTCATTGTGATATGTGTATTTCATGTACTGAGCGGTTCATGGTGATATGTGTATTTCATGTACTGAGCGGTTCATGGTGGTCTGTCTATGTCATGTACTGAGTGGTTCATGGTAGTATGTCTATTTCATGTACTGAGCGGTTCATGATAGTATGTCTATTTCATGTACTGAGTGGTTCATGGTGATATGTCGTGCTAGTATGTCTATTTCATGTACTGAGCGGTTCATGGTGGTATGTCTATTTCATGTACTGAGTGGTTCATGGTAGTATGTCTATTTCATGTACTGAGCGGTTCATGGTAGTATGTCTATTTCATGTACTGAGCCGTTCATGGTAGTATGTCATGCTAGTATGTCTATTTCATGTACTGAGCGGTTCATGATGGTATGTCTATTTCATGTACTGAGCAGTTTATGGTAGTATGTCCATTTCATGTACTGAGTGGTTCATCGCAGTATGTCTATTTCATGTACTGATTGGTTCATGGTACGATGTCTATTTCATGTACAGAGTGGTTCATGGCGGTATGTCTATTTCATGTACTGAGTGGTTCATCGCAGTATGTCTATTTCATGTACTGAGCGGTTCATGGTACTATGTCTATTTCATGTACTAAGCGGTTCATGGCAGTTTGTCTATTTCGTGTACTGAGCGGTTCATGGCAGTATGTCTATTTCGTGTACTGAGCAGTTCATGGTAGTATGTCTATTTCTTGTACTGAACGGTTCATGATGGTATGTCTATTTCATGTACTGAGCGGTTCATGGTAGTATGTCTATTTCATGTACTAAGCGGTTCATGGTAGTATGTCTATTTCGTGTACTGAGCGGTTCATGGCAGTATGTCTATTTCGTGTACTGAGCAGTTCATGGTAGTATGTCTATTTCTTGTACTGAACGGTTCATGATGGTATGTCTATTTCATGTACTGAGCGGTTCATGGTGGTATGTCTATTTCACGTACTGAGCGTTTCATGCGAGTATGTCATGCTAGTATGTCCATTTCATACACTGAGCGCTTCATGGTAGTATGTCATGCTGGTATGCCTATTTCACGTATTGAGCGAGTCATGGCGGTATGTCTATTTCATGTACTGAGCCGTTTATGGTAGTATGTCCTTTCATGTACTGATCGGTTCATGGTAGTATGTCCATTTCATGCACTGAGTGGATCATGGTGATATGTCTATTTCATGTACTGAGTGGTTCATGGCGATATGTCTATTTCATGTACTGAGTGGTTCATCGCAGTATGTCTATTTCATGTACTGAGCGGTTCATGGTAGTATGTCTATTTCATGTACTGAGCGGTTCATGGTAGTATGTCTATTTCGTGTACTGAGCGGTTCATGGTGATAAGTCTATTTCATGTACTGAGTGGTTCATCGCAGTATGTCTATTTCGTGTACTGAGCGGTTCATGGCGATATGTCTATTTCATGTACTGAGTGGTTCATCGCAGTATGTCTATTTCATGTACTGAGCGGTTCATGGTAGTATGTCTATTTCATGTACTGAGCGGTTCATGGTAGTATGTCTATTTCGTGTACTGAGCGGTTCATGGCGATATGTCTATTTCATGTACTGAGTGGTTCATCGCAGTATGTCTATTTCATGTACTGAGCGGTTCATGGTGGTATGTCTATTTCACGTACTGAGCGGTTCATGGTAGTATGTCTATTTCTTGTACTGAGCGGTTCATGGCAGTATGTCTATTTCATGTACTGAGCGGGTCATGTCGGTATGTCTATTTCATGTACTGAGCGGTTCATGGTAGTATGTTGTGCTAGTATGTCCATTTCATGCACTGAGCACTTCATGGTAGTATGTCATGCTAGTATGTCTATTTCAGGTACTGAGCGGTTCATGGTGATATTTCTATTTCATGTACTGAGCGGTTCATGGTGGTCTGTCTATGTCATGTACTGAGCGGTTCATGGTAGTATGTCTATTTCATGTACTGAGCGGTTCATGATAGTATGTCTATTTCATGTACTGAGTGGTTCATGGTGATATGTCGTGCTAGTATGTCTATTTCATGTACTGAGCGGTTCATGGTGGTATGTCTATTTCATGTACTGAGCGGTTCATGGTAGTATGTCTATTTCATGTACTGAGCCGTTCATGGTAGTATGTCATGCTAGTATGTCTATTTCATGTACTGAGCGGTTCACGTTGGTCTGTCTAGTTCATGTACTGAGCGGTTCATGGTGATATGTGTATTTCGTGTACTGAACGGTTCATGGTGGTATGTCTATTTCATGTACTGAGTGGTTCATGGTGGTATTTCTATTTCACGTATTGAGCGGGTCATGGCGGTATGTCTATTTCATGTACTGAGCGGTTTATGGTAATATGTCCTTTCATGTACTGATCGGTTCATGGTAGTATGTCCATTTCATGTACTGAGTGGATCATCGCAGTATGTCTATTTCATGTACTGAGCGGTTCATGGTACGATGTCTATTTCATGTACAGAGTGGTTCATGGCGGTATGTCTATTTCATGTACTGAGTGGTTCATCGCAGTATGTCTATTTCATGTACTGAGCGGTTCATGGTACTATGTCTATTTCATGTACTGAGTGGTTCATGGCGGTATGTCTATTTCATGTACTGAGCGGTTCATGGCGGTATGTATATTTCATATTCTGAGCGGTTCATGGTAGTATGTCTAATGTACTGAGCAGTTCATGGCGGTATGTCTATTTCATGTACTGAGCAGTTCATGGTAGTATGTCTAATGTACTGAGCAGTTCATGGCGGTATGTCTATTTCATGTACTGAGCGGGTCATGGTAGTATGTCTATTTCATGTACTGAGCGGTTCATCGCGGTATGTCTATTTCATGTACTGAGGGGTTCATGGCGGTATGTCTATTTCATGTACTGAGCGGTTCATGGTGATATGTCTATTTCATGTACTGAGCGGTTCATGGCCGTATGTCTATTCCATGTACTGAGCGGTTCATGGCGGTATGTCTATTTCATGTACTGAGCGGTTCATGGTGATATGTCTTTTTCATGTACTGAGCGGTTCATGGCGATATGTCTATTTCATGTACTGAGCGGTTCATGGTAGTATGTCTATTTCATGTACTGAGCCGTTCATGGTAATATGTCTATTTCATGTACTAGCCGTTCATGGTAGTATGTCTATTTCATGTACTGAGCAGTTCATGGCGGTATGTCTATTTCATGTACTGAGCGGTTCATGATGGTATGTCTATTTCATGTACTGAGCGGTTCATGGTAGTATGTCTATTTCATGTACTGAGCGGTTCATGGTAGTATGTCTATTTTGTGTACTGAGCGGTTCATGGTGATATGTCTATTTCACGTACTGAGCGTTTCATGGTGATATGTGTATTTCATGTACTGAGCGGTTCATGGTAGTATGTCATGCTAGTATGTCCATTTCATACACTGAGCGCTTCATGGTAGTATGTCATGCTAGTATACCTATTTCACGTATTGAGCGGGTCATGGCGGTATGTCTATTTCATGTACTAGCCGTTTATGGTAGTATGTCCTTTCATGTACTGATCGGTTCATGGTAGTATGTCCATTTCATGTACTGAGCGGTTCATGGTACTATGTCTATTTCATGTACTGAGTGGATCATGGTACTATGTCTATTTCATGTACTGAGCGGTTTATGGTAGTATGTCCATTTCATGTACTGAGCGGTTCATGGTACTATGTCTATTTCATGTACTGAGTGGATCATGGTACTATGTCTATTTCATGTACTGAGCGGTTTATGGTAGTATGTCCTTTCATGTACTGATCGGTTCATGGTAGTATGTCCATTTCATGTACTGAACGGTTCATGGTAATATGTCTATTTCATGTACTGAGCGGTTCATGGTAGTATGTCTATTTCATGTACTGAGCGGTTCATGGCAGTATGTCTATTTCATGTACTGAGCGGTTCATGGTACTATGTCTATTTCATGTACTGAGCGGTTTATGGTAGTATGTCCTTTCATGTACTGATCGGTTCATGGTAGTATGTCCATTTCATGTACTGAACGGTTCATGGTAATATGTCTATTTCATGTACTGAGCGGTTCATGGTAGTATGTCTATTTCATGTACTGAGCGGTTCATGGCAGTATGTATATTTCATGTACTGAGCAGTTCATGGTAGTATGTCTAATGTACTGAGCAGTTCATGGCGGTATGTCTATTTCATGTACTGAGCGGGTCATGGTAGTATGTCTATTTCATGTACTGAGCGGTTCATCGCGGTATGTCTATTTCATGTACTGAGGGGTTCATGGCGGTATGTCTATTTCATGTACTGAGCGGTTCATGGTGATATGTCTATTTCATGTACTGAGCGGTTCATGGCCATATGTCTATTCCATGTACTGAGCGGTTAATGGGGGTAAGTCTATTTCATGTACTGAGCGGTTCATGGTGATATGTCTATTTCATGTACTGAGCGGTTCATGGCCGTATGTCTATTCCATGTACTGAGCGGTTCATGGTAATATGTCTATTTCATGTACTGAGTGGTTCATGGTAGTATGTCTATTTCATGTACTGAGCGGGTCATGGTAGTATGTCTATTTCATGTACTGAGCGGTTCATCGCGGTATGTCTATTTCATGTACTGAGGGGTTCATGGCGGTATGTCTATTTCATGTACTGAGCGATTCATGGTGATATGTCTATTTCATGTACTGAGCGGTTCATGGTGATATGTCTATTCCATGTACTGAGCGGTTCATGGCGGTATGTCTATTTCATGTACTGAGCGGTTCATGGTGATATGTCTTTTTCATGTACTGAGCGGTTCATGGTAGTATGTCTATTTCATGTACTGAGCCGTTCATGGTAATATGTCTATTTCATGTACTAGGCGTTCATGGCGGTATGTCTATTTCATGTACTGAGCGGTTCATGGTGATATGTCTATTTCATGTACTAAGCGGTTCATGGCAGTTTGTCTATTTCGTGTACTGAGCGGTTCATGGCAGTATGTCTATTTCGTGTACTGAGCAGTTCATGGTAGTATGTCTATTTCTTGTACTGAACGGTTCATGATGGTATGTCTATTTCATGTACCGAGCGGTTCATGGTAGTATGTCTATTTCATGTACTAAGCGGTTCATGGTAGTATGTCTATTTTGTGTACTGAGCGGTTCATGGTGGTATGTCTATTTCACATACTGAGCGTTTCATGGTGATATGTGTATTTCATGTACTGAGCGGTTCATGCGAGTATGTCATGCTAGTATGTCCATTTCATACACTGAGCGCTTCATGGTAGTATGTCATGCTGGTATGCCTATTTCACGTATTGAGCGGGTCATGGCGGTATGTCTATTTCATGTACTGAGCCGTTTATGGTAGTATGTCCTTTCATGTACTGATCGGTTCATGGTAGTATGTCCATTTCATGCACTGAGTGGATCATGGTGATATGTCTATTTCATGTACTGAGTGGTTCATCGCAGTATGTCTATTTCATGTACTGAGCGGTTCATGGTACTATGTCTATTTCATGTACTGAGTGGTTCATGGCGGTATGTCTATTTCATGTACTGAGCGGTTCATGGCAGTATGTATATTTCATATTCTGAGCGGTTCATGGTAGTATGTCTAATGTACTGAGCAGTTCATGGCGGTATGTCTATTTCATGTACTGAGCAGTTCATGGTAGTATGTCTAATGTACTGAGCAGTTCATGGCGGTATGTCTATTTCATGTACTGAGTGGGTCATGGTAGTATGTCTATTTCATGTACTGAGCGGTTCATCGCGGTATGTCTATTTCATGTACTGAGGGGTTCATGGCCGTATGTCTATTCCATGTACTGAGCGGTTCATGGCGGTATGTCTATTTCATGTACTGAGCGGTTCATGGCCGTATGTCTATTCCATGTACTGAGCGGTTCATGGCGGTATGTCTATTTCATGTACTGAGCGGTTCATGGTGATATGTCTTTTTCATGTACTGAGCGGTTCATGGCGATGTGTCTATTTCATGTACTGAGCGGTTCATGGTAGTATGTCTATTTCATGTACTGAGCCGTTCATGGTAATATGTCTATTTCATGTACTAGCCGTTCATTGTAGTATGTCAATTTCATGTATTGAGCAGTTCATGGCGGTATGTCTATTCCATGTACTGAGCGGTTCATGGTGATATGTCTATTGCATGTACTGAGCGGTTCATGGCAGTATGTCTATTTCGTGTACTGAGCGGTTCATGGAAGTATGTCTATTTCGTGTACTGAGCGGTTCATGGTAGTATGTCTATTTCTTGTACTGAACGGTTCATGATGGTATGTCTGTTTCATGTACTGAGCGGTTCATGGTGGTATGTCTATTTCATGTACTGAGCGGTTCATGGTAGTATGTCTATTTTGTGTACTGAGCGGTTCATGGTGATATGTCTATTTCACGTACTGAGCGGTTCATGGTGGTATGTCTATTTCACGTACTGAGCGTTTCATGGTGATATGTGTATTTCATGTACTGAGCGGTTCATGGTAGTATGTCATGCTAGTATGTCTATTTCATGTACTGAGCGGTTCATGGTGATATGTCTATTTCATGTAATGAGCGGTTCATGTCGGTATGTCTATTTCATGTACTGAGCGGTTCATGGTAATATGTCTATTTCATGTACTAAGCGGTTCATGGTGGTATGTCTATTTCATGTACTGAGTGGTTCATGGTAGTATGTCTATTTCATGTACTGAGCGGTTCATGGCGGTATGTCTATTTCATGTACTGAGCGCTTCTTGGCGGTATGTCTATTTTATGTACTGTTCCGTTCATGGTGGTATTTCTATTTCATGTACTGAGCATTTCATGGTAGAATGTCTGTTTCATGTACTGAGTGGTTCATGGTAGTATGTCTATTTCATGTACTGAGCGGTTCATGGCGGTATGTCTATTTCATGTACTGAGCGCTTCTTGGCGGTATGTCTATTTTATGTACTGTTCCGTTCATGGTAGAATGTCTGTTTCAGGTACTGAGCATTTCATGGTAGAATGTCTATTTCATGTACTGAGCGGTTCATGGCAGTATGTCTATTTCATGTACTGAGCGGTTCATGGTGATATGTCTATTTCATGTACTGAGCGTCTCATGGCGGTATGTCTATTTCATGTACTGAACAGTTCATGGTGATATGTCTATTTCTTGTACTGAACGGTTCATGGCGGTATGTCTATTTCATGTACTGAGCGGTTCATGGTAGTATGTCTATTTAATGTACTGAGCGGTTCATGGTGACATGTCCATTTCATGTACTGAGCAGTTCATGGCGGTATGTCTATTTCATGTACTCAGCGTCTCATGGCGGTATGTCTATTTCATGTACTGAACGGTTCATGATAGTATGTCTATTTCATGTACTGAGCGGTTCATGTCGGTATGTCTATTTCATGTTCTGAGCGGTTCATGGTGACATGTCCATTTCATGTACTGAGCAGTTCATGGCGGTATGTCTATTTCATGTACTCAGCGTCTCATGGCGGTATGTCTATTTAATGTACTGAGCGGTTCATGGTGACATGTCCATTTCATGTACTGAGCAGTTCATGGCGGTATGTCTATTTCATGTACTCAGCATCTCATGGCGGTATGTCTATTTCATGTACTGAACGGTTCATGATAGTATGTCTATTTCATGTACTGAGCGGTTCATGTCGGTATGTCTATTTCATGTTCTGAGCGGTTCATGGTGACATGTCCATTTCATGTACTGAGCAGTTCATGGCGGTATGTCTATTTCATGTACTCCGCGTCTCATGGCGGTATGTCTATTTCATGTACTGAACGGTTCATGATAGTATGTCTATTTCATGTACTGAACGGTTCATGATAGTATGTCTATTTCATGTACTGAGCGGTTCATGGTAGTATGTCTATTTAATGTACTGAGCGGTTCATGGTGACATGTCCATTTCATGTACTGAGCAGTTCATGGCGGTATCTCTATTTCATGTTCTGATGGGGTTGATCACATGAGAGCAAAAATCAATCTTCATGTTATTACTTATTTGAAAGCACAAAACATATTTAAATGGAAATTATGAAACTGCTAAAACAGTTTTTCTGCAACACATTAGAAGCTGCAAAGTTTTTTTTTTGTTTGTTTTTTTACCCAAACAGATTACACGTGTCAATAGCTGAAGATATATTAGATTAGATGAAGTAAAAGGTCGAGTATCAAATGGGATGATAGTGGATGGACATGTATTATAAGGAATAAAACACCCCCTACTGGAAGTAATCAAAACGTGTACTTCAAGGCACCTGAGCCTTTCATTATAAAGGATCTTAGCCTTTGTTCCTGCTCCTCTATCTGGGCATGGAACCCTCCTAATCTTCGGCAGGGGGTACTTTACGCCATCCATGGTGCGTGGCTGACGATGGATTCATATCCGTTCAGAGGAGGCTTCTTAGACAACAGCTCGTGGCCTTGTCCTGTGAATAGCCCTATCCGGATGCTTCTTTGCTTTAGTATTGAATAAAACAGCCTCACGCTAAGGTGCTATTCCTGACTAAACATGTGAGCTGTCCGACGTCAGGTCCTGGCACATGTGCACATGATGTTCCGTTGGACTTGCCTGTTTGGGACATAACTAGAAGATTCCATACAGTAAATTCACACTGGGACTGAATTCCTGTGTCACCTTGGGAAATGAATAGGTGTTTTAGTGCAAATGTGCAACTGTCACCACAAAGAACTGCGGCTTACTCCAAAACAACAATATGTCTGAGTCCACGACGAGATCATATTGTAAACCCCTTAGGCAGACCCATAGACGAATCATCCGCAGATGATCAGGCAGATGGAAAGTGCATGTAACTGTGGAGCGGTCGGCTCACGAAATGAGGTGGACCACAAAACCAAAGATCTCAGCGTCCTGGTCAAGGAAAAGATGGCACCACTACCATCGTCAATGGCACTCAATCATCGGAGGCACATTCGTGGTAGATGCTGTAACAGAGGGGTACGCAATCCAGCCAAACAAGACCCCAATCCAATAAAAGGATACAGCAGAAATTGGTACAAGTTCTACAAAAGAGTGCATGGCCCTAATTGAAGCAGTTTTTCCCCAGGATCCGAATTATTGACAGGGAAGTCATTACTTCGATGTGAGCTGTCTACCAAAAAACATGGAGATACATGCCAACTGTATCAATCGACACTAAGAAATGTCAAATGTTTTATGTCGTTTCTCAATATAGATTACACAAAAAGGGTTAGGATACCGATTGAGATCTCACAATCAATTATTATTCCGTCCCGATTAAGGCCCATTAGAATATTGCATTGTATGGGCGCTTGGATGTGCGAACCAGTATCAAAAGGGCCGAAACATTTCATGTCGATGCAACTGTTAAAACAACATCCTATGAACAAATAGAGGAGTCGTTACTTTGTGTACTTGTGTGCAGCCACTGGGTGTTTTGAGTTCTGCTGAACCACTATCAGCAAATAACATATATTGTGATCTCGTTATGGTAGAGTGCTGTGACATCAAGTCCAACTAGATGAAAACGTTATGGTTGTCACCCAACACCCCGAAAAACCTTGTATAAAATCCGATAAAGGTATTCGACTGCATTTAGAGCACTTCAAATACTAACCCCACAACAGAGGCATATTGTAGAACAAGCTCACCCTCCAACTATGTTTGAAAAATGCTGTCACATATTTTATGTCTGTTATGATATGTATGTATTTTTTAATACTATGATTGATATGGATTGTGCATAATAAGTACAAATAAATGACCTTGTATGCACGAAGTAAATACCAAGGCGGTGTGCATTTCTAATGATATGCGTGCACTGTACGTGGAGTTCTGACTAGATCTGGAGATCTGAGGGAGGGGTAGCTGGTCACTGTGCTCTTGTGATTCCTAATTGAAGCTGTAACCTGCAGGAAGAAGTGGAGAAGCTGAAACAACAGTCACAGAAGCAGAAACGATGGCAAAATCAAATGTATCTTAGACTTCAGGCCACTGAAGCAAGTGGATTACGAAGGATACTCTCAGGGAGACCTTACCAGGCTATCATGAGACTCTACATTTACTTTCATTGAGAAGGAGAGGGTGCAGGAATGCTCTTGAACTGGGGTCGTAAATGGTGATTTGTTTTATTTTTTGAAGTAATGTTGTACAGACCAAGAACTGGATTGCAGGATTTTGCAGGTCATCTGGCAAATGTGTAGCATGCAGTAAGCTGCAAACCCTTGGTCGCAGGCACTTCACATGTCCTTATCTCTCCTAGGAAGGAGCAAGCCAGACTACAGGCAGAGGAGAGAAAGAAAGAGAAGACTAAGTGGGTGAGATGTTTTACTAACCACCGCGGCATGCACGTCTACCACAGTGATATACCTGTCTACCTACCACTACCGACAGCGTCTAGGACAGGGGACACAGTCTCTGCTCTAGTTGCTTTGGTGATATGGCACTCTCTGGTTGGAGTTTTGCAAGCAGGATGTAAGGTTGGACTGCAGTTGCCTGTTGCTGGTTTTATAGATGTGGTAATGACTTGCAAGAGGGGCAGGGGATGGACAGTGCATGGCACCATTCAGCGTAGGAGTGCAGCTCTGGATTGGATGATGAGTCGCGCAGTAGGAACCTAGCTACCTGAGACGGCGTGATCTGCTGCCCCCTGTTTTCTCGCCTGCTTGCTTGTAGATCCCTTGCTGCCAAATTGCTCACCCTCCCACTCCCCTATTATTAGCTTCCCACTCACCTGATGTTAGTTTCCCACTCCACTGTTGTTAGCTTCCCACTCCCCTGTTGTTAGCGTCCCGCTACCCTGTTGTTAGCTTCCCACTCTCCTGTTGTTAGCTTCCCACTCACCTGATGCTAGCTTCCCACTCCCCTGTTGTTATCTTCCCACTCCCCTGTTGTTAGCTTCCCACTCCCCTGTTGTTAGCTTCCCACTCCCCTGTTGTTACCTTCCCACTCCTCTGTTGTTACCTTCCCACTCCTCTGTTGTTAGCTTCCCACTCCCCTGTTGTTAGCTTCCCACTCTCCTGTTGTTAGCTTCCCACTCCCCTTTTGATAGCTTCCCACTCCCCTTATGTTAGCTTCCCACTCCCCTTATGTTAGCTTCCCACTCCCCTGTTGTTAGCTTCCCACTCTCCTGTTGTTAGCTTCCCACTCCCCTGTTGTTAGCTCCCGACTCTCCTGTTGTTAGCTTCCTACTCCTCTGTTGTGACCTTGCCACTCCCCTGTTATTAGCTTCCCACTCTCCTGTTGTTAGCTTCCTACTCCTCTGTTGTTAGCTTCCTACCCCTCTGTTGTTAGCTTCCTACTCCCATGTTGTTAGCTTCCCACTCTCCTGCTGTTAGCTTCCTACTCCTCTGTTGTTACCTTCGCACTCTCCTGTTGTTAGCTTCTCGCTCTCCTGTTGTTAGCTTCCCACTCCCCTGTTGTTAGCTTCTCATTCTCCTGTTGTTAGCTTCCCACTTCCCTGTTGTTAGCTTCCCACTCCCCTGTTGTTACCTTCCCACTTCCCTGTTGTTAGCTTCCCACTCCCCTGTTGTTAGCTTCCCACTCCCCTGTTGTTAGCTTCCCACTCCCCTGTTGTTAGCTTCCCACTCTCCTGTTGTTAGCTTCCTACTCCTCTGTTGTTAGCTTCCTACTCCCATGTTGTTAGCTTCGTACTCTCCTGCTGTTACCTTCCCACTCACCTGTTGTTAGCTTCCCACTCCCCTGTTGTTAGCGTCCCACTCCCCACATGTTAGCTTCCCACTCCCCTGTTGTTAGCTTCCCACTACCCTGTTGTTAGCTTCCCACTCCCCTGTTGTTAGCTTCTCACTCTCCTGTTGTTAGCTTCTCACTCTCCTGTTGTTAGCTTCCCACTCCCTGTTGTTAGCGTCCCACTCCCCACGTGTTAGCTTCCCACTCCCCTGTTGTTAGCTTCCCACTCCCCTGTTGTTAGCTTCCCACTCCCCTGTTGTTAGCTTCTCACTCTCCTGTTGTTAGCTTCCCACTCCCCTGTTGTTAGCTTCCCACTCCCCTGTTGTTAGCTTCCCACTCCCCTGTTGTTAGCTTCCCACTCCCCTGTTGTTAGCTTCTCATTCTCCTGTTGTTAGCTTCCCACTCCCCTGTTGTTAGCTTCCCACTCCACACTTGTTAGCTTCCCACTCTGTTGTTTCTCTGATCCCCTCACCCTGTTCTTCCCCCTATGATTGTTAAGCACTATACTGCTTCCCGGGGCTAAGTCTGCGCTCAATAAATACCATAATAATGATAATAGAACAGTTGCAATGAGTCTCAGCTGTTGCAGGGGGTATTTGTAAAGAGGTGCAGATGTTGCAGGGGCTATCTGTAAAGAGGTGCAGATGTTGCAGGGGCTATCTGTAAAGAGACACAGGTGTTGGAAGGTTGGTATGGCAGAGGAGATGAGCTCTAGATGCTAGCAGAACCAGCTGTTAGACTCAGATGTTGGAATCCTGATGGTGTGTGACTCAACTAATGGAAGCTTGGTTGTGTGTACAAGATGAGCTCTCAATGTTATGGGACCAGACTGTTGGAAGCTTGGCACACTGTGTACCAGCTCTCAATGAGTCTCAACTGCTGGAACCTTGGTTGTGTGTACAGGATCAGCCCTCAATGTTATGTGACCAGACTGTTGGAAGCTTGGCGCACTGTGTATATATAAGTGATCAGCTCTCAATGAGACTTAACTGTTGGAAGCTTGGTTGTGTGTACAATATCAGCTCTCAATGTTATGTGACCAGACTGTTGGAAGCTTGGGTGTGTGTACAAGATCGTCTCTCAATGTTATGGGACCAGACTGTTGGAAGCTTGGCACACTGTGTACCAGCTCTCAATGAGACTCAACTATTGGAAGCTTGGCTATGTGTACAAGATCAGCTCTCAATTATATGAGACCAGACTGTTGCAAGCTTGGGTGTGTGTACAAGATCGTCTCTCAATGTTATGTGACCAGACTGCTGGAAGCGTGGGTGTGTGTACATGATCCGCTCTCAATGTTATGTGACCAGACTGTTGGAAGCTTGGGTGTGTGTACAAGATCGTCTCTCAATGTTATGTGACCAGACTGTTGGAAGCTTGGGTGTGTGTACAAGATCAGCTCTCAATGTTATGAGACCAGACTGCTGGAAGCTTGGCACACTGTGTACCAGCTCTCAATGAGACTCAACTGTTGGAAGCTTTGCTTATGTGTACTAGATCAGCTCTCAATTATATGAGACCAAACTGTTGGAAGCTTGGGTGTGTGTACAAGATCGGCTCTTAATGTTACGTGGCCAGACTGTTGGAAGCTTGGGTGTGTGTACATGATCGGCTTTCAATGTTATATGACCAGACTGTTGGAAGCTTGGGTGTGTGTACATGATCGGCTTTCAATGTTATATGACCAGACTGTTGGAAGCTTGGCACACTGTGTACCAGCTCTCAATGAGTCTCAACTGTTGGAAGCGTGGCACACTGTGTACCAGCTCTCAATGAGACTCAACTGTTGGAAGCTTGGGTGTGTGTACAAGATCGGCCCTCAATGTCATGGGAGGATACCTCAGCTGCAACATGCTCGCCTTGGAAGCAAGATGACACAGAGCCCCACAGGTTCTATCCCCGGGTCCGCGCTTATAAACCTCTGGGTATTAAGCGCATTAATAACCCATCATATCATATCATGAGAAGCTAGGAAGCTTGACATTGCGTATCCCAACAGCTCTCGATGCTATGTGAAGGCTCTTGGTAGGTGGCTGGGGATATTTTTAGGTGTGTATATTTTCTGTGATAACCTCTGAATGGTGAGTGAAGAAAGAGTCCAGGGTGATCTGCTGTCGCTGTTGTGAAAAGATATGGCTGCTGTTGGTCCGATGCCATACACAGAGTCAGCAATTGTATATCGGTAAATTATCCACTGTGGGGAACTCATTGCCATTAATGGGGCCACATCCAAGTGTGACCCTTGTTCTTTAGTCCCACGGGATGTGGCAGGATTTGACATCAAAGCGCAGCCTGTAATCACCAAAGACACAATGCTACCATTTTCTCACGAGTTGGGCGGTATCCCGCAGGATACCGGCCGGGCTAATAGCGTTATCGCCAACCGTCCGGCGCTATTAGCGCCGTATCACGGTTTGGGCGATAATGGTTATTCCCCATTGGACACAATGGGGCATTGTTGGCGCAATTAGCGCGTGCTAATAGCGCTGTGGTAATTGCGCCCGAAAATGGGTTTTAAATTGCCGCATTTACCCCCAGCTTCAAGCTGGGGGTAAATGCTGCCAGACTCGTGATTGGTTGTACCCTTAAATGCGGCAGTAATAGCGTTACCGCCGCATTTAAGGGCTGCCGCCCAACTCGTGATGAGGCCCTGTATAATTCATTAGTAATGATGAGCTCCAGCAGTCAATAGCGGCCAATGAATTGATTGGCATTGACACTAGCTAGCAGGAGCCCACTGCCCGGCGGCATAGCTCGGGCACGCCCATTCCTGGGCGGATGTTAGAAATGCTGCAGCAAGTGTTGAAAGGATTGGTGCCCTCACCCTCCACCCGAATATAGGTCTTGGGACAATAGCGCCTTGACACAAGCCCTCCTTTCAGAGTGAGTAGTCCACTCCGAGGGCTATGCCAGTGCTCACGGGGATCACCGGGAGCCCATGAACATGGCAGCGGTGAGCGGTATAAATCAGCATGACATGACATAGCACCCAACAGAGCCCCTCGCTACTGGAATCGCACATATGTGCAGCATGTAGCGGCAGCATGTAGCGGCAGCATGTAGCGGCAGTTACAGTGCACCAGTGTTCTCCCAATGAACTAGGCACCTGTAGAAAGACCCTATGAGAGTGCAGGGCACCATAATTTCAAGAGCAAAACTACCCAGGGCACCTTTGGGGCATCTCGATTCCAAGAGCAAAACTACCCAGGGCACCTCTAGGGTACCATGATCCCAAGAGCTAAACTACCCAGGGCACCTCTGGGACACCATCATTCCAACAGCAAAACTACCCAGGGCACCTGTGGGGCACCATGATTCCAAGTGCAAACCTACCCAGGGCACCTCTGGGGCACTATGATTCCAAGAGCAAAACTACCCAGGGCACTTCTGGGGCACCATCATTCCTAGAGCAAAACTACCCAGGGCACCTGTGGGGCACCATGATTCCAAGTGCAAAACTACCCAGGACACCTCTGGGGCACCATGATTCCAAGAGCAAAACTACCCAGAGCACCTCTGGGGCACCATGATTCCAAGAGCAAAACTACCCAGGGCACTTCTAGGGAACCATCATTCCAAGAGCAAAACTACCCAGGGCACCTGTGGGGCACCATGATTACAAGTGCAAAACTATCCAGGGCACCACTGGGGCACCATCATTCCAACAGCAAACTGAAGGTACGCATACATATGTAATGTTGTGCTCACACTTGGAGTTTGTACTAATCATCATATGCGTTAAAAGAATGTACTTTTTGCTAAAAGAAGAGGCCTTCTCTTTTATACGGTGGCGTTTAATGGCCATATATGAATAGCAATTGCAAACTAGAAAGAGACCTGCTGACCTGGCAAGAACTTGTTTTTAACAGAAGAATTGTGTTTGGTCACTGTATGTCGAAGCATGTTGAGCCTGCTAAAACTATCTGCAGATTACGGGTGGGGAAGGAATGAGTAAGCACAGCCTCGTGCACAGAGATACACAGAGGGGCACGAGAGAGAGCGAATAACAGATAACAGGAAACCACAATAGCAGATGTTGAACTGTTGACCGTTGATGCAAAGTCATGACTGGGAGGAACCGCCTTGTGGTGGACATAATCTATGTGCAGCAATGTATGACAATGTAAAACAGATGGGTATAAAAGGACCACGATGTGCAGGGCAAAGCGCGGCACTTTGACGACTTGCTTTGCGAGACGTTTGAACTTGCTGCCCATTCGCGAATGCTTGTGCATTAATAAAGTAATGTTAACTTGGCTCTTTTCTGTCTGAGTTATTGCAGGGTCCCTCTTGTACTGGTTATGGACGGCGAGAAATCGCACCCACAATTTTGGTGTCAGAAGTGGGACGCGAAGGAGCGACAGTCCGTCACTGGGTGAGGAACGCCGCGGCGGAACCGGAGAAGGAATTGATCACGGGGCCCCAACAACTGAATCCGCACCTTTGATTGCAACCAACGCGTCATCCTTGTTTTTCCGGCTCCGTTGGCGGTGGAACAGCAGGCTGTCGCCCTTCGGGTCCGGAACACTCTGGCGGGACCCTTAAGCTAAGTGGTATGGACGAATGCATGATGGAATAAGGAAATAATGATTCAGGGTTTGTGAAGAGGACGGTGGTAAGTCCGTCTATGAAGAAGTAATGTTGAAATGATGATATGATATGTTAGATACGCCAGGAGGATGTATTATTATTGTTAACCAATAGGTGCATATTTGGGAAAGGTGAGTGTTTTAGGCAATTGCGGTATACCAACAAAATGGGTCAAGCGGCTTCCAGCAAGAGTGGTATAGGCAAGAGACACTATGCCCCTCTTGAAGGAACCCCTGCATTTGATATGTTGATTAAACATGGATTGAATTCAACATTGTTCTTAAAAGAATGGTCCGAATACACAAAAGATTTGATTGAGCATAAATGGCCAGACACCGGGTCCTTTGATGTGGACCGCATATCCAAAGTAGAAATAGAGTTAGTAAAAAGACGGGTTAGACCCGCACAGTTTGAGGCTATACGACTATGGAGGGTAGAAGCAATGCGCAGGCGCAATGCTCAGAATAAACAAAAAGCAAAGGAGCAGAAGAGAACGGTAAATCAAAAATTACATGATCTAGAGATAAAAGAGAAGGGTGAGAGGCTAGATCAGTTGGATAGACATATGATGATTAAGAACAGTGGGGGTATGTATCCTGCCGTGCCGGTGCCTCGATATGAAGATGTGATAGGGCTAGAAGCAGAACAAACAACGACTGAATTATTGTTTCCAGGAGCTACAGCTCCACCGGCAGACAGTGAGGGTGAAAGGGTGGAATTCCCAATGAAGTATGGGGACCCAGATAGGTTGATAGACCATAGGAGAACGACTACTGTAGAAAAGGATAGAGATGGAGACTTGCAAATCCTTATGACCGGGCTGTATGGCACACCCCTCAATGACAGCCTACGGGACCAATTGGGGTGTTTGACACCTTTGGAATTTAGGACAGTGGCCACTAAACTATATACCTTTCATGAGGGTAACTGTAAATTGAGAGGACAGAGTACTGCGGATCTGCCCTCAGCATATCAGGACGCTGTCGCGTTACTACCAGTGACTGCGTCCAGTGTTCAGTTATGGGGATGTATGTCAGACATAATAGAGGAAGTCATAAGGGGCAGTGTTGAATGGGAGAAGGAAAAGAGGGCATGGGAAAGAGAGGTGAGGGAAAGAGAGGCTAAACTCAAAGATGCAGACCAGGCGGGCCAAAACGTAGCTAATCGTATGATAGCATCCATACACTCGCAGTCCATGTCCACCCTGGTGAGTCTGATGGAGGGCCTTGGCTGGCCTATACAAGTAAACGTAATTAAATATCTTCTTATTAGGGTGGATGATATAGAAGAGGAAAAGGAGCCTAGATATGTGTCCCAGTGGAATAGGATTAGGACGGAATTGGATAAGAAACTGCTACCTAATATAAGAGTGGATGATTCAGGGGCGGAAGAATGGAGGATGGCTAAGGTGGAGAAACTATTAAAAGATTATAAAAAAATAAAAGAGAAAGCTCTTAGTCATCAATCCTCTGTTTCGCCACCAGCGCAGGCCCCTGTGAGTGAACAAACAAATACGGAAAAGTTACTATTAATGCCAATGAGAGAGTGCCAACCCACCATAGAGGCAGCCACTGGTAACATGATGCGCACCTATGTGTATGTCCCTTTATCCCGAATTGAATTAATGCATATCACCAAGTCCATCCCCGACCCCCGTATAGACCCGGCAGGATTCTACAAGGAAGTAGGAAAGTTATTCAGACCAGGGTTATTTACCGTAGAGGATGTAGATAACATATTGTTAGCCATTGTCCCAGAAGAAATATGGACCCCCTTTCGTGCCAAAGACAATGAAACAATAAAATGGAAAGATGTAATGGATGCGAGCAAAAATAGAAAACTGCATGAGGAATATCCTGAACCCCTAAGGGGGCATGGCATGGCAGTCCTGAGGGCTCTAGAAAAGGTGTTACCCCCATTTGATGTGAATGTGGAGAAACTGTCCGCTGTGATACAGGGTGCAAGTGAGGAGGTAGCACAGTACTTTCTGCGTTATGAAGCAGCATTCAAAGCGCACAGTGGGCTAGAGATAGGGTCTGAAACGGGCCAACGGTACTTTGCCACAAACTTTGTAGAGGGGCTCCACGGGCCAATTCAGGAGAACATTAGGAGGGCAGAAAGTACATGGATGACTAGGAACCCCCGGGATCTCCTCGAAATGGCCAGGTATTACGAAAGAGGGGAAAGAGTGAAGGGACAACAAAAGGCACGACAAGAGAAGGATTTAAAAACCAAAGTGTTGATGCAACAGTTGCATCAAGGGCCCCAAGGCAGGTATAACTACAATTATAACGGCCCGTCACAGGGCTATAGTAGCAACATGATAGGGGGCCAAGGGACAGGAAGAGGTACAGTGCAAGAAGGTGCGCTATATGGGAGGAGGGATGGGCTACCCCAAGATGTATGTGCCTTCTGCAAGAGACCCGGACACTGGAAATCCCAGTGTCCCCAGAGTGGTGGGAGAGGAAGGGGCGTACGGCCCCCTTCACAGACAACATTTGCCCCAGGAAATAGGACTGGTGGGTACGGCAACCAAGACAATAGAATGTTTAAACCCCCTCAACCCAATGCCTTTAACGGGCAAGCAAGAGGGGATGTTCCCTGGCCGGCCCCGCCTCCCCCCAATCTACTGTATCAGCCACAACAAACGACACAAGTACAAGGTGTATGCCAGGGTGAAGAATGTGGAGAAGGGGTATACTATAACGTTGATTTTCAGGATAACACAAGCGATATGTCCTGAGGATGCCGGAATGAGATAGCGGGAGTGGTGCAGGTTCCTATAGACCAAAGGGGGCCTTATGCCTCTATTAGGATCGGCCCCCACCGAAACTTGAGATGTCTGGTAGACACGGGAGCTGGAAACAGGCACACCTGATTATACTAAGAGATTTTGCCTTTTTGTTGATGAACAGGAAGGTTGCGCTGTGTCAGTCTTGACACAGGAACAAGGGGGTAAACAGAGACCATGTGCATATTTTTCTAGCACTCTGGACTCAGTAGCTCGAGGCCTACCCCCATGCATGAGAGCAGTAGCTGCAGCAGCGACAGCCCTAAAACAAAGTGCAGGTATCATCCTAGGGAGTGAAGTAACAGTAAAGGTTCCACATACGGTAGATGTTCTTCTGAATAGAGTGCATACACAGCATTTGACTACAGCTAGACTCACACAGTATGAGATGATCCTGTTTGCCAGTAATGTAAAAATTGAACGGTGTAACACTTTGAATCCAGCGACACTGCTTCCTTTGCCCACCTCACCTGATGACATTAGGCATGATTGTGTGATTCAAATGGAAGAACACACTAAGGGTAGAGCAGACCTGCAAGACACCCCGCTGGTTGATAATGAGGGTATATTATTCTGTGATGGTTCCTGTTTCAAACTGCCAAATGGGGAGACAACAGCAGGGTATGCAGTAACTACAGGGGAACGGTTGATTGAGAGTGGGAAAGTGTGTGAAAAATCGGCCCAGGCAGCAGAATTAATTGCGCTAACGAGAGCATTAGTGTTAAGCAGCGGTATGAAAGTGACAATTTATACTGATTCAGCCTACGCTCATGGGGTGGTTTCCAGTTTTGGTAAACTCTGGGGAGAGCGTGGGTTTTTAACCTCCCAAGGTGATACTATTAAACATGCCCGATTGATTGCTGAATTATTGCAAGCCCTTACGCTGCCCAAAATGGTGGCCGTAGTGAAGTGCTCAGCGCATAAAAAAACACTGGATTATGTCACGCAGGGAAATTCTTTGGCTGACCAGATGGCTAAACTAGCTGCCACAAGGGACACTCGGTGGGAAGCCCGACAGCTCATAGTGGGGAGGGATGTGACTATGGAAGGGACGAAGGAGCGCGTAAAGGAAATCCAAGCAGATGCAACCATTGAAGAAAGACTATCTTGGCACAAGGATGATCAATATGAGGAGACGGTAGATGGGCTATGGGCACATACCAAAACGAACACCTGGGTACTACCTGACGCATACTTACCTGTGATAGTGAGTGTGGCTCATGGTCCAACTCACGTTAACGCAAGGACTATGGAAGAAGTTTTAAGTACTGTGTGGTACAACAAAAGATTGGGAATGTATTGTCGCCAATGGGCAAAACAATGTGAAATATGTGTTTTATATAATGTGGGGAAAGGTGTACCGGCCCCGGCGGGCCACAGTAAGTTACCCACCTGCCCTTTTGAGGTGGTGTATATGGACTTTATACAGCTGGAGCCTGTAAATAAACATTCCTACTGTTTGGTGATGAAATGTGGGTTCTCAGGATGGGTGGAAGCATATCCCCTGCGGGTCAATAGTGCCACCTCCACAGCACAATGCATATTGAAACACTGGATGCCCTTGACTGAAATGGCCGGATGCATTGCCTATTGCATTATTGAGTATGCGTACTATGCCTAAGCGTACACATGGTTTATCTCCTTTCGAAATTGTTATGGGGCGCCAACAAGTATTGGGACCCCCATATCACCTAAGGGATTGTCTGAGCAAGCATGGCCTGCATTACAACAGTACTGTATTGGGTTAACTAATAGACTGATTTCTATTAATGCACAGGTGAACCCAGTAGCTCCATCTCCTCTGATAGGAGAAGGTCACGACGTGCAGCCCGGTGACTGGGTTGTTATAAAAGCCTTCGATCGCACCAGCGGACTGCAACCCAGATGGAGGGGCCCGTTTCAGGTTCTCCTCGCAACACAAACTGCGGTAAAAGTTGATGGCAAATCGCACTGGTACCACGTGAATCCAGAAAAGGGAACCAACCAACCCCAGGTTGCAACAGTACTGCCAGACGCCATTAGTAGGTGTGCCCATCGTCTCCGATCCCGTGACGTGTATGTGCCAAGCAACGTGTAAGGACACTGTTTTGAACTTTGATCATTAGGGAGATGAACATTTGGACTCTCTTGTTGGTTTTAGCAGAATTGTGCCTTACTGAAGACGACGGGCTTGTAGCCTGAAGGGCCTTCGGCGTTCCCCTCCTGGGACAGGCACTACGAGACGTGGGACAGATCGGATGAAGGTTTTCAGTGAGACCTACCACTACTAGAGTAATAAGGACACTGGTGCTTTAAATAGGGGATATTGCTATATCGCTAGGTTGCAACTGATATACGCTGTATACTGAGCCATATACTGAACTATGTCTACACCCGTGTATGCTGGTTTAGTCCCTGAACGGATAAGTGTATGCTCCTCAAACACAGAAGGTAAGAGGAAAATACCAGTTTGTACCACAAGAGGCAAAATTTTGTTTTCTGTATGCACGATAGTAGTACTAATAGCATTTGCCATAATATTCTGGTATCTGGAACATCCATCTAGATATGAATTAAAGAACCTGTTGCCCGAGTCAAATGAAACAGGGAGAACAGATTGGGTCAAGAGCAGGAATCGAGATGCCTATGACCAACACGACCCGGAAGACTATGCCAAAAATGAATACGTGAAGATAATAAACACAACATATGGGGTAGTGAATAAAACTGATTGCTGGATCTGCACCCACATGCCCCGACATAGCAGTGAAGGCATCCCAGTGTACGCATCGCCAGTTACTGAGGATGCCGGGTGTACATTAATTTACATGAGAATAGTGTCAGCACAGCAATACATGATACCGAATACCGCTTGTTATGTTAGAGGAGAGAACAAAACCCTTCTAAAGGAAAAGATACGCTATAAAATCAAAACTGAGGGAATCGGGCTTGCACCTGCTATGGTACAGATAGTAAGAGAACCTCCTCCCCCTATCACCATCACACAAGAGTTTAGGCCAAAGAATATATGTTTTAAGAGGAGCGCAAGAGGTAATCAAAGAATGATCTCGGGGTGCAGTCAAATGGTGAATCTAAATAACTACACAAAGGGATTGTTACAGATTGAAGGACATGCCTACGTCTGTAACAAGAGGGCTTATTTGTGGTTAGCCAAAGATTTTGTTGGGGTATGTTACATAGCCAGAATAATGCCGGCTGTGATGGTATATGCCCCGTCTACTCTGCATAAAGAAATACACAGCAGAAATAAACGAGCAGTAAACCCAAAAATTCCTACGTATCAACCTACAGGATGGGAAACGTTTATAGATCTGATGGGGGTCCTGGTTCCTCCAGCGGGCATCTTTATGAACAGTCAAGAAATCCAAAAGCTAAACAGGGCCCTTGAGTTCGTAATCGAAGAATCTGCAGACCTAATGGAAAACATCACTTATGAAATGAAAGCAATTCGGCTAGTGGCTCTCCAAAATAGGTATGTCTTAGACATACTCACTGCAGAAAGGGGCGGAGTCTGTTTTTTGGTGGGATCCCAATGCTGTGTTTACATACCAGAAGGGAGTACAGGAATCCTGGATGGAGTAAACAAACTGCATAAAGTGGCGGATAGCATCCACCAGGAGGAAGGGTCAGGAGATAGCTGGTGGATGAAGCTCCTGAAAGAAATTGGATGGCAACTTCTTACGCCTATACTGGTTCTAGCGGCAATAGTTGTAGGTATTTGTCTCTGCATCCAATGTTTCCCGGTATGTGTGTCGTGCTGTGTTTCCATGTGTTCTTCCAGCATAACGCGCCTAAATCCAATGGATAAAAGCCATGTACAACAGGAATTTTTTGACATGGGAGGCCTGGAGAAGATTATGGTACATACAGTATGTGATGATGTTGCTTTCCTGCCATCTGCTTATGCTAGGACTGTTTAGATTGATGCTCAAGTGTGAGCAAAGGGTGGATTGAAGGTACGCATACATATGTAATGTTGTGCTCACACTTGGAGTTTGTACTAATCATCATATGCGTTAAAAGAATGTACTTTTTGCTAAAAGAAGAGGCCTTCTCTTTTATACGGTGGCGTTTAATGGCCATATATGAATAGCAATTGCAAACTAGAAAGAGACCTGCTGACCTGGCAAGAACTTGTTTTTAACAGAAGAATTGTGTTTGGTCACTGTATGTCGAAGCATGTTGAGCCTGCTAAAACTATCTGCAGATTACGGGTGGGGAAGGAATGAGTAAGCACAGCCTCGTGCACAGAGATACACAGAGGGGCACGAGAGAGAGCGAATAACAGATAACAGGAAACCACAATAGCAGATGTTGAACTGTTGACCGTTGATGCAAAGTCATGACTGGGAGGAACCGCCTTGTGGTGGACATAATCTATGTGCAGCAATGTATGACAATGTAAAACAGATGGGTATAAAAGGACCACGATGTGCAGGGCAAAGCGCGGCACTTTGACGACTTGCTTTGCGAGACGTTTGAACTTGCTGCCCATTCGCGAATGCTTGTGCATTAATAAAGTAATGTTAACTTGGCTCTTTTCTGTCTGAGTTATTGCAGGGTCCCTCTTGTACTGGTTATGGACGGCGAGAAATCGCACCCACAAAACCTACCCAGGCACCTCTGGGACACCATCATTCCAAGAGCAAAACTACCCAGGGCACCTCTGGGGCACCATCATTCCAAGAGCAAAACTACCCAGGACACCTCTGGGGCACCATGATTCCAAGAGCAAAACTACCCAGGACACCTCTGGGGCACCATGATTCCAAGAGCAAAACTACCCAGAGCACCTCTGGGGCACCATGATTCCAAGAGCAAAACTACCCAGGGCACTTCTAGGGAACCATCATTCCAAGAGCAAAACTACCCAGGGCACCTGTGGGGCACCATGATTACAAGTGCAAAACTATCCAGGGCACCACTGGGGCACCATCATTCCAAGAGCAAAACTACCCAGGGCACCTCTGGGGCACCATGATTCCAAGTGCAAAACTACCCAGGACACCTCTGGGGCACCATGATTCCAAGAGCAAAACTACCCAGAGCACCTCTGGGGCACCATGATTCCAAGAGCAGAACTAACCAGGGCACCTGTGGGGCACCATGATTCCAAGAGCAAAACTACCCAGGGCACCTCTGGGACACCATGATTCCAAGAGCAAAACTACCCAGGACACCTTTGAGGCACTGTAATTCCAAGAGCAAAACTACCTAGGGCACCTCAAGGGTACCATGATCCCAAGAGCTAAACTACCCAGGGCACCTATGGGGCACCATGATTCCAAGAGCAAAACTAACCCTGGCACCTCTGGAGCACTATGATTCCAAGAGCAAATCTACCCAGGGCACCTCTGAGGTACCATGAATCCAAGAGCAAAACTACCCAGGGCACCTCTGGGACACCATGATTCCAAGAGCAAAACTACCCAGGGCACCGCTGGGGCACCATGATTCCAAGAGCAAAACTACCCAGGACATCTTTGAGGCACTATAATTCCAAGAGCAAAACTACCTAGGGCACCTCAAGGGTACCATGATCCCAAGAGCTAAACTACCCAGGGCACCTATGGGGCACCATGATTCCAAGAGCAAAACTACCCCGGGCACCTCTGGAGCACTATGATTCCAAGAGCAAATCTACCCAGGGCACCTCTGAGGTACCATGAATCCAAGAGCAAAGCCACCCAGGGCACCGTTGGGGCACCTCCATTACAAGAGCTAAACTACCCAGGGCACCTCTGGGGCACCATGATTCCAAGAGCTATACTAGCCAGGGCACCTCGGGGGCACCATGATTCCAAGAGCAAAACCACCAAGGGCACCTCTGGGGTAACATGATTCCAAGAGCTTAACTACCCAGGGCACCTCTGGGGCAGCTCGATTCCAAGAGCTAAACTACCCAGGGCACCTCTGGGGCACCATGATTCCAAGAGCAAAACTACCCAGGGCACCTCGGGGGCACCATGATTCCAAGAGCAAAACTACCTAGGGCTCCTCGGGGGCACCACGATTGCAAGAGCTATACTACCCAGGGCACCTCTGGGGCACCATGATTCCAAGTGCAAAACTACCCAGGACACCTCTGGGGCACCATGATTCCAAGAGCTATAGTACCAAGGGCACCTTTGGGGCACTATCATTCCAAGAGCAAAACTACCCAGGACACCTCTGGGGCACCATGATTCCAAGAGGAAAACTACCCAGGGCACCTCTGGGGCATGATGATTCCAAGAGCAAAACTACCCAGGACACCTCTGGGGCATGATGATTCCAAGAGCAAAACTGCCCAGGGCCCCTCGGGGGCCCCACGATTGCAAGAGCTATACTAGCCAGGGCACCTGTGGGGCACCATGATTCCAAGACCAAAACCACCCAGGGCACCTCTGGGGTACCATCATGCCAAGAGCAAAACTACGCTATGCACCTTTGAGGCACCATCATTCCAAGAGCAAAACTACCCAGGACACCTCGGGGGCACCATGATTCCAAGAGCAAAACTACCTAGGGCTCCTCGGGGGCACCACGATTGCAAGAGCTATACTACCCAGGGCACCTCTGGGGCACCATGATTCCAAGTGCAAAACTACCCAGGACACCTCTGGGGCACCATGATTCCAAGAGCTATAGTACCAAGGGCACCTTTGGGGCACTATCATTCCAAGAGCAAAACTACCCAGGACACCTCTGGGGCACCATGATTCCAAGAGGAAAACTACCCAGGGCACCTCTGGGGCATGATGATTCCAAGAGCAAAACTACCCAGGACACCTCTGGGGCATGATGATTCCAAGAGCAAAACTGCCCAGGGCCCCTCGGGGGCCCCACGATTGCAAGAGCTATACTAGCCAGGGCACCTGTGGGGCACCATGATTCCAAGACCAAAACCACCCAGGGCACCTCTGGGGTACCATGATTCGAAGAGCAACACTACCCAGGACACCTCTGGGGCACCATGATTCCAAGTGCAAAACTACCCAGGACACCTCTGGGGCACCATGATTCCAAGAGCTATACTACCCAGGGCACCTCTGGGGCACCATGATTCCAAGAGCTAAACTACCCAGGGCACCTCTGGGGCACCATGATTCCAAGAGCTATACTAGCCAGGGTACCTCTGGGGCACCATGATTCCAAGAGCTATACTACCCAGGGCACCTCTGGGGCACCATGATTCCAAGAGCAAAACTACCTAGGGCTCCTCGGGGGCACCACGATTGCAAGAGCTATACTACCCAGGGCACCTCTGGGGCACCATGATTCCAAGTGCAAAACTACCCAGGACACCTCTGGGGCACCATGATTCCAAGAGCTATAGTACCAAGGGCACCTTTGGGGCACTATCATTCCAAGACCAAAACCACCCAGGGCACCTCTGGGGTACCATCATGCCAAGAGCAAAACTACGCTATGCACCTTTGAGGCACCATCATTCCAAGAGCAAAACTACCTAGGGCACCTCTGGGCACCATGATTCCAAGAGCAAAACTACCTAGGGCTCCTCGGGGGCACCACGATTGCAAGAGCTATACTACCAAGGGCACCTGTGGGGCACCATGATTCCAAGAGCTATACTACCCAGGACACCTCTGGGGCACCATGATTCCAAGTGCAAAACTACCCAGGACACCTCTGGGGCACCACGATTGCAAGAGCTATACTACCAAGGGCACCTGTGGGGCACTATCATTCCAAGAGCAAAACTGCCCAGGGCCCCTCGGGGGCACCACGAGTGCAAGAGCTATACTAGCCAGGCCACCTGTGGGGCATGATGATTCCAAGAGCAAAACTACCTTATGCACCTTTGAGGCACCATCATTCCATGAGCAAAACTACCCACGGCACCTCTGGGACACCATGATTCGAAGAGCAACACTACCCAGGACACCTCTGGGGCACCATGATTCCAAGTGCAAAACTACCCAGGACACCTCTGGGGCACCATGATTCCAAGAGCTATACTACCCAGGGCACCTCTGGGGCACCATGATTCCAAGAGCTATACTACCAAGGGCACCTCTGGGGCGTGATGTTTCCAAGGCCAAAACCACCCAGGACACCTCTGGGGCACTATCATTCCAAGAGCAAAACTACCCAGGACACCTCTGGGGCACCATGATTCCAAGAGCAAAACTACCCAGGACACCTCTGGGGCGTGATGTTTCCAAGGCCAAAACCACCCAGGGCACCTCTGGGGCACCATCATTCCATGAGCAAAACTACCCTATGCACCTTTGAGGCACCATCATTCCATGAGCAAAACTACCCAGGGCACCTCTGGGACACCATGATTCCAAGAGCAACACTACCCAGGACACCTCTGGGGCACCATGATTCCAAGAGCTATTCTAGCCAGGGCACCTGTGGGGCACTGTCTAAGGAGGTTTGGGGAAATAGAAGGGCAACAGGACCCTCCCCCTCTGAGTAGGGGTTCATACGATTTAAGTCTGAATTGAGCTGAAGCACCCCCACCCTGATGACCATAGAATTAAGGGGTGCTTTGGTCGCAGTAGAACCATCACACACTTGGAGCAGACACTGAGAGGCTGATTTGGGGGTTCCAGAATGCTCACCATCTGATTAGTGAACACATGCCATAGTCTGGGTCACAGCTGTGGAGTGAGGCCTATCACTGGACATTGTAAATAAAGCGACGGTTCACAGTGGGGGTTGTGTGTCTTCGTGCGATTGTTGCTTGTAAGGGGGTGGCGTGTTACACACAAAACGCCCTTGTTTCCTGCCACAGTCTGGCAGGTATTCACCCAAGTCCTGCCACAGGCTCTACCTGGGCTAACCCACATACACCCTCCCGGGGGCTGTGAGCCACATGTGTCATTATATGTTGTGGGTTCCCTTCCCACCTGGGGTGAGGGCACCCCAAGAGCTTCCATAATAGGAATGCCCTAAGCCCTGGGCCATGTTTGCTTGTTCTTACCTTTCCTGAAGCCAATCTCCTCACCTCAGTCTCCTGTCACCTTTCCCTCAGGAACCGAACTGTGTGCCATCTGTGTGCCCCAACGTTCATGTTCTTAGTCATTGGTCCTGCAGTCCTGTCACTCACTGTATCCTAGCAAACGGCCCCTCCCCTGTGCTTCAATCAGGACTCTAGACCGCCTCCTAGGGGGAAGGTTCCTCATGATAGCCCAAGCAGACTGTCGAACAGAATACTGAGGCCTTTGAGGTCATCATAAAAACGCAACCTGGTCCCTCTCCCAGCTCATACCTGCCCTGGGGCAAACCCTGGAAGAGAAAACAACCACCAGCCCTTGATGGGAGGGCGAGACAGGTGCATGTGATATGATATGATGGGTTATTTATACCCAGAGGTTTCTAAGCGCAGACCTGGGGATCGAACCTGTGGTGTTCAGCGTCGTCTTGCTTCCAAGGCGAGCGCGTTGCCTCTGAGCCGGGCACTCCGCCAATGTCATGGCCAGCAGATGTGTCTTCTGCCCATGCCATGCCCAGCAGATGTGTCTTTTGGAAGAGCGGTGCATGGATTGAGAGTGAGCCCCTCTGTATGCAGGACAGCCCCCTTGAAGCTTCAGAATCAGTCATGGAGTGATGTGGTGTGGACGCCCCAGAATGGCTGTGGTTTTACTGGGGTTGAGGATATCAATGCAGTGGAACGTAGTGGGGTGATCACTGGATGGAACGCATGACCCTTCTGGATGGAATGGATGGTTTTGTACTTAGACATTATGTTTTAATTGTGTTTTATTCCATATTTTGTACATTTCATACATTTAATGCAGGGGTCTGCCACCTACAGCGCCCATGATCTCTCCCCATTCACTTTGCTGGCTAGGACTGGTGGGATTTGTAGTCCAAACCATCTGGAGAGCTGAACGTTGCAGAGCCCTGCTTTAACCTAACCATAAAAACAATTCACTATCACCATCAATACGTCTATTAGTTATAAAGCCTGGCACAGATCTATCATCTCTTAAAAACCTCGGTTACAAATATTGCGGCCGCTGTTTTCAATGGGACGTATTCTCCTTCCCATATTCGATACCACAAAAAATCAGTAACAACATAGTTTACATTGTTCACAAATTTGCTACAATGTTTTTGTCTTAATTCCAACAGACCTATACATTAGGTATTTTGTTGAGTCTGTCTTTTTCATTTGAATAGCAACATTTACACAATTGGGCCATCGCAGAGTTTCTTAAGGGAGAAGCTATGATTTGTTGGTTAGGACAAAAATTAAAGCGACATCTCAGGATTGGTCGGAGGGGTTTTGGGCCAGAATATCCATATTTGGCTCCTTCCCATGCAATCTCTCAGAATAATTCATACGATTTTTCTTGGGATAAGGAGCTTTCCCAGCCAAAACACCAACTCGTAGGGTTTTGAACAAGTAGATCACGTTGCGCATTCAGATTGTGGGGCACCGCCATACCTGGGTCAAGTAGTATTTGGCGAAGAGTAGGGTTGTCCTTAGGGTCATGTCCAGTGGAGGTAAAGAGTTGGGTTGTCCGTAGGGTCATGTCCAGTGGAGGAGAAGAATAGGGTTGTCCTTAGGGTGATGTCCAGTGGAGGCGAAGAGTAGGGTTGTCCTTACGGTCATGTCCAGTGCAGGCAAAGAGTAGGGTTGTCCTTAGGGTTATGTCCTTTGGAGGTGAAGAGTAGGGTTGTCCTTAGGGTCATGTCCAGTGGAGGTGAAGAGTAGGGTTGTCCTTAGGGTCATGTCCAATGGAGGTGAAGAGTAGGATTGTCCTTAGGGTCATGTCCAGTGGAGGCGAAGAGTAGGGTTGTCCTTAGGGTCATGTCCAGTGGAGGTGAAGAGAAGGGTTGTCTTTAGGGTCATGTCCAGTGGAGGCGAAGAGTAGGGTTGTCCTTAGGGTGATGTCCAGTGGGAGCTTCTCTGTTCTGATTCTCTTTTTCCCCAAACAGGAGCAACAGCAGAGGGAGCACGAGGAGGAGATGAGGGACCGCTTCCGACGGAGTGAATCCATTGAGAAAGCAACCGTGAGTATGGGGTGCAAAGCCCCTGCATATTCCTATGCCCTGGTACTATGCTGGGGGGGTCCCTAGAAATAGAGGATGTAAAGAGCATTGCCTGTGACAAGAAGACAGTGGGAGCTCTGGGCAAGTTCTGTTGATGTTGGGACACGCGGCGGGCAGGGGGGACAGACCCAGCCTGAGACCAAATGTGAGAGTACGTTTGCGTCACAGTTGTGGATTGATGCGTTTCCACTACCCGTCCCACCCGGCACTTCCCCCTTCCACTCCCCCTGGCACTTCTCCCCTTCCCTCTTCCCCACACTTGTAAGATCTGAATGACACAAGGCCTAGTAATATGGTTATTTTGTCCTCCCTTGTTTCCCCCGCCTTGTCTTGTCCCGTCTAGAATCACTTGTGTACAGCTAGGCGCGTTATAAATGCCACATCATATTTTATTGCATGTCTATGTTTACAGGGGTATGCTTGTTTGTAAGAGTCAGGGTGGCTTGTTATAGCTTGTGTGAGTTCACAGTGTACACTTGTCTTGGCTGTTGTTATGTGTTAGTTCAGAGTCACTGATTTCCGTATTAATGTAAGGGGCAGTTTCTTAAGCACACCAAGCACTTTTTCCTTGGAGGTGGTCGGTCACAATTTCGAAAAAAAAGTAGAATTATTTTTGTAAAAAATTATATATTTATTTTGGGGTCCGGGAATAAAAAAAATGGGTAAAACAAAAAAAAATAAAAACAAAAAAATAAAAAATAAAATAAAAAACGTAATAAAAAAAAATTGGACTGTTTTTTTTCGATATTATTTTTTCGAAAAAATGACTTTCGACATTTTTGTATTCGAAGAAATGACTATAAACCTTCCTTGGATGATTGATGACATGGTGGATGAATACAGCTGGCATATGTAACATGCTACACGTCTGAGACCATGTTGCAATGTGTTTGTTAGACGGGTGGGCAGGCGTTTCTGATATAAAAGGGGTTGATCCTAGTGGTGGTAGTGATAAAGTGATGGCGGTTGAGGTGAAACATAGCCATGAGGTTGCGTGCCTCTGGGGACTGGGGGAGGGAGCCAGGTGGGATTTGGATGGGAGAGGAGAGGGGGCATTGGATGCACATCACTTTGGTCTTGGAGGAGTTCAGCATAAGACGTCCAGTGTTGAGCCGCAACAAGGCCAGCAGAGATCATACGGAAGGAGAAGATTTGGGTGTCGCATGCAAATAGTCAATAAGAGAAGCCAAAGGAGGAGGACGTGCAGACAGTGAATAGTAAGGGGCCGTGGAGAGAGCCTTGGAATCACCAGCGGGAATGGAAATAGGTATAAAGGTAGCTATGGTCCAAGAAATGGGAGAAGGACTGTCGGGAAAGTAGGAGGCAATACAGTGTTGGACTGGAATTCCTCGGACGACAAGGCTCTAATGTTTCCCACCATGTCAGAGGCAGCGGAGAGATCCTATTGAATTAATCATAAATTGATAGTAAATTGGTTTATAAAATATCATGTTGCTCATCGCCCCAAAGAAGAGCTTCTAAAGTCATGTCGTATGCGGTTAGGTGTGAGCTCAACATGCAAGTACATAATGAATTAATAAATTGAGTGTCAGAATTTTAGATAAGAGTTGTGTGTGATTAATATGGCCGCTTATCGAGAAGTGCCGAGACTTGGTCATATGACGCGTGCGGATTGCTCTCTTATTACTTGTGCCGGTGTTTAGGAGGTATCTGAAAAATGAATAGGACTGACTTGAACATGGTTGGCACAAGGTTTTACAGAATACCCCTTTCATTGTGTTTTCATTTGTATGCTTTACAAGGGGGGCTTGTTTACTAACATGTTTCAGTCCATTCAGATGGACCTTCTTCAGGATAAATGGTGGTAAAGATCACCTGTAGCTCTCATGCCTCTAATGAGTAATCCTGATACTGCCTCTTCTGAACCTGCATTCCTAGAGATGCCTGTAGTGTGGGTTATCCATTGGAGCGTCAAGGATGCCTGTTATAAGCTTGTGCTTTTTTAACGGACCAATTTTTTTTTTCTCACGAGATACAACTGGAATTGCTGCAATTACCTACTGTGCAGGTACATTGTTGGACCTACGTAGGTCTACTGCCCTCAAAAGTGCTGGAACCACTCGTGGGGCAGTATAGATGAGCAAAAAGAACATCCTCTGTTTAAATGTGTCAGAGGAAATCCATGTCCCTTCAATGGATACCCAACGCACAAGTAGTTTTACCCTGAAGAAGATCCAGCTGAACAGACTGAAATAGGTGGGAAACATGTTCACCTTGCAAAGCATAAAGAATGCAAAAGAAAAGTGACAGGGGCATTCTATAAAGCTGTATGTAAGACCTGGTCAGGAGGTCTATGATTTATGATTTTATTTAAATGTACAATGTCTGTCTATTATCTTTAGTCTAGAAAAATCTTAGGGTAATGTCATCATAAGGAAACACTGACATCACTATCATTATTTAGCAGCAAGGGCTAGTTAGAGATTAGAAAGGACTGTAGTTGTCTTTCCAAACTGAACAATCCATATTTCTTATAATAAATTAAGATTTTAGAATTAAATAAACTACTAGAATATGGACATTTGTTGGAGAAAGAGATGTACAAGCTAGTATGTTTGCATCAGTGTTGCAGATGGATCTGTACATTATTGCATAATGTCTTGTTCTAGCCGACATGTCTGTGCACAGTTGTGTATCCTTGTACCACTGTTCTGGAAGACAGACTCATTATGGCTTGTGTTAGTGTGTGCAGTGGTTCTGTGTAGGAGGCAGTGGGAACAATGGCTCCTATACCAAAATATGTGTGCCAATCCTCGATGGTAGCAGCCCCATAGTTTTAGTAAGTTGCCCAACCCATAGGAATAGCACTTTTTGGGCGGCTTATAATTTAGTCTACATTGGATGAATTCTCACAAAACTTTGCAAAGAAAGTATATGGCCCCATCAGATTTATTCTTCAAAGATTGGTGACGGTTCGTGATGGGCGGGAGGGGTATCTGCAAATGTATATGGATGGTCCCAAAATGTGTGGTTTTTTCTATAGACGCATGTAAAAGAAAATTTGCTCACGCCCACAGCCAATTTTAACCAAATTTGCTGCAGGAGTGGCGGCTTGGTCCCAAAAGCGTATTTTTGTAAATTAGGTGTAAATCCGTCCAGCACTGTTTTAAAAACTACCCAAAAGTAGGTAAAAATAAATAGTTATATATGGGTACGGTCCGCTGACTCACTTCCCTGTTCGGTCCGTGGACAGGCCTCAGTTTGGTCCAAAGGTCAGGGTGATGTCCGTGGACATCAGACGCGCCTTCTGTTTAGATGGTGAAAAGCGTGAGGTGCTTCATATTTTTAGGAAATGCCCGCCATGTCGGATTGGCGGATAGCGCCTGTAGTCCGCAGACATCGTGGTAAAAACATATTAGGCCATGGCCCGGACAATCTGGCTACCGGCCATGACCACGAGGGACCAGCAATGGGGTTAAAGTTGGCATGGCCACCAGGGACCAGCTATGTGGTAACGTTTTTTGAAATTGGGATAGGTTAGAATGGGGAAAAGAATTCGGCTCGTGGGTACAGGTTGAAGTGTTGGATGGGATTGCAGCAAATATGCAGGAGGAGGGTCAGCAAGAACTTCAAAGCATGGTTTGGCAAAAATGTTCTGTGTTTTATTTTTTTGAAAGTGTGGAAATGTAAGGACACAGTACAGTGATATAACTTTGGTGTCTGGGCAATGGGCCTGGCCGTCAGCAAGGAGAAATGTGTGCTGTAATTTGCTTATTGGGGCATGAAGCATGGCCGAAGCGGTAGCTTTGAATGGGAAAAATACTCTGCTTGCGGTTACAGCCTTAAGTGGTGGACTAGATTACAACACACTTGCGCGATGATCATTAGCAAGGACCGGAAAGCATGTTTTTGTAAATATGTCTTTTGTTTTATTTCTCTAAATTGTAAGAAGGTAAGTAGAATAAATAGTGTTATACATTTGGTGTCTTTGTAGTGGTCCTGTCCCTTAGTGTCCTGTCCCTCGGCAAACATATATGTGTACTCTGATTTGCTTATTGGGGAATGTGGCATGGCCAATTGGAGACTGGCCATATCAGGTGCAGTTCAAGGGGCACATAAATACAGAAGATATGCAGTTAAAGGGGTTGGATTCTGAGCGACTCTGTTGAAGGATGCCAGGTCGCTGATGGTTTTAAGATCAAGTGTTGATGCTGTGTAGCTCTACGTCAGAGGGAGGCTAATGGGAAGTGTAAGGCGGGTTCCCACCTACTTTTTACCTGTCCATCATCCAACCACCTCCAAGAGTCGACAGTGCCCAAAGATACTGAGCGCCTCCTCCGGAATAGATAATGATGTGGATTTAATATTTAGTGGCAGTACTGGTGGCCCAATGGAGAGCTCACTTCCCAAGTAGGCATTGATGCAGATCCCAGCTTCGTTCAATATAGGAGCACAGTGTGCACCCCAATCACAACCAACAACACTGTGTAAAGGCCCAGCACAGAGAGACAGATGCACATTCCCAAACACAAATAAGCACAATGTGCACCCCAGTCACAACCAACAACACACCCCAGCAAACAGAGAGACAGGTGCACATTCCCAAAACCAAAGAAGCACAATGTGCACCCCAATCACAACCAACAACACTGTGTAAAAGCCTGGCACAGAGAGACAGGTGCACATTCCGGAATGCAAAGAAGCACAGCGTGCACCCCAATCACAACCAACAACACTGTGTTAAAGCCCAGCACAGAGACAGGTGAACATTCCCAAACCCAAAGAAGCACTGTGTGCTCCCCTGTCTCAATTAACAACACTGTGTAAAAGTCCAGCACAGATAGACAGATGCACATTTCCAAACCCAAAGAAGCACAGTGTGAACCCTGGTCACAACTAACAACACACCCCAGCACAAAGAGACAGGTGCACATTCCCAAACCCAAAGAAGCACAGTGTGCACCCCAGTCACAACCAACAACACTGTGTAAACGCCCAATACAGAGACACAAGTGCACATTCCCAAACCCAAAGAAGCACAGTGCGAACCCTGGTCACAACCAAGAGCACTGTGTAAAAGCAGATCACAGAGAGGCAGGTGCACTTTCTCAAACCCAACGAAGCACAGTGTGCACCCCAATCACAACCAACAACACTGTGTAAAAGCCCAGCACAGAGAAACAGGTGCTCATTCCCAAAACCAAAGAAACACAGTGTGCACCCCAATAACAACCAACCACACACCCCAGCACAGAGAGACAGGTGCACATTCCCATCACAGAGAGACAGGTGCACGTTCCAAAAACCAAAGAAGCACAGTGTGCACCTCAATCACAAACAACAACAAACCCCAGCACAGAGAGACAGGTGCACATTCCCAAACCCAAAGAAGCACAAAGTGCACCCCAATCACAACCAACAACACTGTGTAAAAGCCCAGCACAGAAAGACAGGTGCACATGCCAAAAACCCAAAGAAGCACAGTGTGTACCCCAATCGCAACCAACAACGCTGTGTAAAATCCCAGCACAGAGACAGGTGCACATTCCCAAACCCAAAGAAGCAAAATGTGCACCCCAATCACAACCAACAAAACTGTGTACAATCCCAGCACAGAGAGACATGTGCACATTCCCAAAACCGAAGCACAGTGTGCACCCCAATCACAACCAACAACACTGTGTAAAAGCCTGGCACAGAGAGACCGGTGCACATTCCCAAATGCAAAGAAGTACAGTGTGCACCCCAATCACTACCAGCAACACTGTGTAAAAGCCCAGCAGAGAGACAAGTCCACATTCCCAAACCAAAAGAAGCACAGTGTGCACCCCAGTCACAACCAACAACACTGTGCAAAAGCCCAGCACAGAGAGAAAGGTGCACATTCCCAAACACAAAGAAGCGCAGTGTGCACCACAATCACAACCAACAACACTGTGTAAAAGCCCAGCACAGAGAGATAGGTGAACATTCCCAAACCCAAAGAAGCACAGTGGGAACCCTGGTCACAACCAACAACACTGTGTAAAAGCCCAACACAGAGACAGGTGAACATTTCCAAACCCAAAGAAGCACAGTGTGAACCCTGGTTACGACCAAGAGCACTGTGTAAAAGCACATCACAGAGAGGCAGGTGCACTTTCTCAAAACCAACGAAGCACAGTGTGCACCCCAATCACAAACAGCAACACAATGTAAATGCCCAGCACAGAGGGACAGGTCCACATACCCAAAGAGGCACAGTGTGCTCCCCAATCACATCCAACAACACACCCCAGCAAAGAGAGACAAAGGCACATTCCCAAAACCAAAGATGCAGTCGGCACCCCAATCACAACCAACAACACTGTGTAAAAGCCCAGCAAAAAGAGACAGGTGCACATACCCAAAACCAAAGAAGCACAGTGTGCACCCCAATCACAACCAACACCACACCCCTGCATAGAGAGACAGGTGCACATTCCCAAAACCAAAGAAGCACAGTGTGCACCCCAGTCACAACCAATGACACTGTGTAAAAGCCCAGCACAGGGAGACAGGTGCACGTCCCTAAACCCAAAGAAGCACAGTGTGCACCTCAATCACAAACAACAACACACCCCAGCACAGAGAGACAGGTACACATTCCCAAACCCAAAGAAGCACAAAGTGCACCCCAATCACAACCAGCAACAAAGCCCAGCACAGAGAGACAGGTGCACATTCCAATACCCAAAGAAGCACAGTGTGTACCCCAATCACACCAACAACACTGTATGAAAGCCCACCACAGAGAGACCGGTGCACATTCCCAAAACCAAAGAAGCACAATGTGCACCCCAATCACAACCAACAACACTGTGTAAAAGCCTGGCACAGAGAGACAGGTGCACATTCCCAAATGCAAAGAAGCATAGTGTGCACCCCAATCACTACCAGCAGCACTGTGTAAAAGCCCAGCACAGAGAGACAGGTGCACATTCCCAAACACAAAGAAGCACAGTGTGCACCACAATCACAACCAACAACACTGTTTAAAAGCCCAGCACAGAGAGATAGGTGAACATTCCCAAACCCAAAGAAGCACAGTGGGAACACTGGTCACAACCAACACCACTGTGTAAAAGCCTAGCACAGAGAGACAGGTGGACATTCCCCAAACCAAAGAAGCACAGTGCGAACCCCGGTCACAACCAAGAACACTGCGTAAAAGTACAGCCAGAGAGACAGGTGCACATTCCCAAAACCAAAGAAGCACATTGTGAACCCGGGTCACAACCAAGAACACTGTGTAAAAGCCCAGCAGAGAGACAAGTCCAAATTCCCAAAACCAAAGAAACACAGTGTGCGCTCCAATCACAACCAACAACACTGTGTAAAAGCACAGCACAGAGAAACAGGTGAAAATTCCCAAAACCAAAAAAGCACAATGTGCATCCCAATCACATCCCACAGCACACCCCAGCAAAGAGAGAGACAGGTGAACATTCCCAAACCCAAAGAAGGATCCTCAATCACAACCAACAACACTGTGTAAAAGCCCAGCAGAGAGACAGGTCCACATTCCCAAACCAAAAGAAGCACAGTGTGCACCACAATCAAAACCAACAAGACTGTGTAAAAGCCCAGCACATTACCAAATGCAAAGAAGCACAGTGTGCACCCCAGTCACAACCAACAACACTGTGTAAAAGCCCAGCACAGAGACACGTCCACATTCCCAAACCCAAAGAAGCACAGTGTGCACCACAATCAAAACCAACAAGACTGTAAAAGCCCAGCACAGAGAGATAGGTGAACATTCCCAAACTCAAAGAAACACAGTGCTAACCCTGGTCACAACCAACAACACTGTGAAAAAGCCCAGCACAGAGAGACAGGTGCACATTCCCAAAACAAAATAAGCACATTGCGAACCCCGGTCACAAGCGAGAACACTGTATAAAAGCACAACACAGAGAGACAGGTGCACATTCCCAAACCGAAAGAAGCACAGTGTGCACCCAAATCACAACCAACAACACTGTGTAAAATCCCACCACAGTGAGACAGTACACATTCCCAAACCCAAAGAAGCACAGTGTGCACCCCAATCACAACCAACAAAACTGTGTTAAAGCCCAGCACAGAGACAGGTGAACATTCCCAAACCCAAAGAAGCACTGTGCGCTCCTCTGTCTCAATTAACAACACTGTGTAAAAGTCCAGCACAGATAGACAGGTGCACATTTCCAAACCCAAAGAAGCACAGTGTGAACCCTGGTCACAACTAACAACACACCCCAGCACAAAGAGACAGGTGCACATTCCCAAACCCAAAGAAGCACAGTGTGCACCCCAGTCACAACCAACAACACTGTGTAAACGCCCAGCAGAGAGAGACAAGTGCACATTCCCAAACCCAAAGAAGCACAGTGCGAACCCTGGTCACAACCAAGAGCACTGTGTAAAAGCACATCACAGAGAGGCAGGTGCACTTTCTCAAACCCAACGAAGCACAGTGTGCACCCCAATCACAACCAACAACACTGTGTAAAAGCCCAGCACAGAGAGACAGGTGTTCTTTCCCAAATGCAAAGAAACACAGTGTGCACCCCAATCACAACTAACCACACACCCCAGCACAGAGAGACAGGTGCACATTCCCATCACAGAGAGACAGGTGCACGTTCCAAAAACCAAAGAAGCACAGTGTGCACCTCAATCACAAACAACAACAAACCCCAGCACAGAGAGACAGGTGCACATTACAAAACCCAAAGAAGCACAAAGTGCACCCCAATCACAACCAACAACACTGTGTAAAAGCCCAGCACAGAAAGACAGGTGCACATTCCCAAACCCAAAGAAGCACAATGTGCACCCCAATCACAACCAACAAAACTGTGTACAATCCCAGCACAGAGAGACATGTGCACATTCCCAAAACCGAAGCACAGTGTGCACCCCAATCACAACCAACAACACCGTGTAAAAGCCTGGCACAGAGAGAGACAGGTGCACTTTCCCAAATGCAAAGAAGTACAGTGTGCACCCCAATCACTACCAGCAACACTGTGTAAAAGCCCAGCAGAGAGACAAGTCCACATTCCCAAACCAAAAGAAGCACAGTGTGCACCCCCGTCACAACCAACAACACTGTGCAAAAGCCCAGCACAGAGAGACAGGTGCACATTCCCAAAAACAAAGAAGCACAGTGTGCACCACAATCACAACCAACAACATTGTGTAAAAGCCCAGCACAGAGAGATAGGTGAACATTCCCAAACCCAAAGAAGCACAGTGGGAACACTGGTCACAACCAACAACACTGTGTAAAAGCCCAACACAGAGACAGGTTAACATTTCCAAACCCAAAGAAGCATAGTGTGAACCCTGGTTTCGACCAAGAGCACTGTGTAAAAGCACATCACAGAGAGGCAGGTGCACTTTCTCAAACCCAACGAAGCACAGTGTGAACCCTGGTCACGACCAAGAGCACTGTGTAAAAGCACATCACAGAGAGGCAGGTGCACTTTCTCAAACCCAACGAAGCACAGTGTGCACCCCAATCACAACCAGCAACACGGTGTAAACGCCCAGCACAGAGAGACAGGTGCACATAACCAAAGAGGCACAGTGTACACCCCAATCACATCCAACAACACACCCCAGCAAAGAGAGACAGAGGCACATTCCCAAAACCAAAGATGCAGTCGGCACCCCGATCACAACCAACAACACTGTGTAAAAGCCCAGCAAAGAGAGACAGGTGCACATACCCAAAACCAAAGAAGCACAGTGTGCACCCCAATCACAACCAACACCACACCCCCGCATAGAGAGACAGGTGCACATTCCCAAAACCAAAGAAGCACAGTGTGCACCCCAGTCACAACCAATGACACTGTATAAACAACCAGCACAGAGAGACAGGTGCACGTCCCTAAACCCAAAGAAGCACAGTGTGCACCTCAATCACAAACAAAAACACACCCCAGCACAGAGAGACAGGTACACATTCCCAAACCCAAAGAAGCACAGTGTGTGCCCCAATCACACCAACAACACTGTGTGAAAGCCCACCACAGTGAGACTGATACATATTCCGAAATCCAAAGCACAGTGTGCACCCCAACCACAACCAACAATACTATGTAAATGCACAGCACAGAGAGACAGGTGCACATTCCCAAAACCAAAGAAGCACAGTGTGCACCCCAATCACAACCAACAACACTGTGTAAAAGCCTGGCACAGAGAGACAGGTGCACATTCCCAAATGCAAATAAGCACAGTGTGCACCCCAATCACTACCAGCAGCACTGTGTAAAAGCCCAGCACAGAGAGACAGGTGCACATTCCCAATCACAAAGAAGCACAGTGTGCACCACAATCACAACCAACAACACTGTGTAAAAGCCCAGCACAGAGAGACAGGTGAACATTCCCCCAACCAAAGAAGCACAGTGCGAACCCCGGTCACAACCAAGAACACTTCGTAAAAGTACAGCACAGAGAGACAGGTGCACATTCCCAAAACCAAAGAAGCACAGTGTGAACCCGGGTCACAACCAAGAACACTGTGTAAAAGCCCAGCAGAGAGACAAGTCCAAATTCCCAAAACCAAAGAAACACAGTGTGCGCTCCAATCACAACCAACAACACTGTGTAAAAGCCCAGCAGAGAGACAGGTCCACATTCCCAAACCCAAAGAAGCACAGTGTGCACCCCAGTCACAACCAACAACACTGTGTTAAAGCCCAGCACAGAGAGACACGTCCACATTCCCAAACCCGAAGAAGCACAGTGAGCACCACAATCAAAACCAACAACACTGTTTAAAAGTCCAGCACAGAGAGATAGGTGAACATTCCCAAACTAAAAGAAACACAGTGTGCAAACCCTGGTCACAACCAACAACACTGTGTAAAAGCCCAGCACAGAGAGGCAGTTGCACATTCCCAAAACCAAAGAAGCACCTTGTGCATCCCTGTCACAACCAAAAACACTGTGTAAAAGCACATCACAGAGAGGCAGGTGCACATTCCAAAAACCAAAGAAGCACTGTGTGCATCCCTGTCACAACCAAAAATACTGTGTAAAAGCCCGCCACAGAGAGACAGGTGCACATTCCCAAACCCAAAGAAGCACAGTGTGCACCCAAATCACAACCAACAACACTGTGTAAAATCCCACCACAGTGAGACGGGTGCACATTCCCAAACCCAAAGAAGCACAGTGTGCACCCCAACCACAACCAAGAACGCTGTGTAAAAGCCTGGCACAGTGAGACAGGTGCACATTCCCAAACCCAAAGAAGCACAGTGTGCACCCAGTCACAACCAACAACACTGTGTAAAACCCCAGCACAGAGAGACAGGTGCACATTCCCAAACGCAAAGAAGCACAGTGTGCACCACAATCACAACCAACAACACTATGTTATAGCCCAGCACAGAGACAGGTGCGCGTTCCCAAAACCAAAGATGCACAATGTGCACCCCAGTCACAACCAACAACACACTCCAGCACAGAGAGACAGGTGCACATTCCCAAAACCAAAGAAGCACAGTGTGCACCCCAGTCACAACCAACCACACTGTGTAAAACCCCAGCACAGAGAGACAGGTACACATTCCCAAAACCAAATAAACACAGTCTGCACCCCAATCACAACTAACCACACACCCCAGCACAGAGAGACAGGTGCACATTTCCAAAACCAAAGAAGCACAGTGTGCACCCCAATCACAACAAACAACACACCCCAGCACACAGACAGGTGCACATTCCCAAAACCAAAGAAGCACAGTGTGCACCCCAATCACAACAAACAACACACCCCAGCACAGAGAGACAGGTGCACATTCCCAAACCCAAAGAAGCACAGTGTGACCCCCAATCACAACCAACAACACACCCCAGCACAAAGAGACAGGTGCACATTCCCAAATCCAAATAAACACAGTGTGCACCCCAGTCACAACCAACCACACTGTGTAAAACCCCAGCACAGAGAGACAGGTACACATTCCCAAAACCAAATAAACACAGTCTGCACCCCAGTCACAACTAACCACACACCCCAGCACAGAGAGACAGGTGCACATTCCCAAAACCAAAGAAGCACAGTGTGCACCCCAATCACAACAAACAACACACCCCAGCACACAGACAGGTGCACATTCCCAAAACCAAAGAAGCACAGTGTGCACCCCAATCACAACAAACAACACACCCCAGCACAGAGAGACAGGTGCACATTCCCAAACCCAAAGAAGCACAGTGTGACCCCCAATCACAACCAACAACACACCCCAGCACAGAGAGACAGGTGCACATTCCCAAACCCAAAGAAACACAGTGTGCATCCCAATCACAACCAACGGCATGCCCCAGCACAGAGAGGCAGGTGCACCAACGGATGAGGGAGGGAACGGATAGATGGGAGGAGCGCTGTACTTCATCGGGCTGATGAAAGGTTCACCCAGAGGTACTGCTTCCCACCCCCATATTATTCTGGATTTGGTGAGTCAGGCAGAGCGGGCCTTTACTTACCACACCCATGGCAGCCCGTGCCATACTAGGCATGTATTTCCTTACGGGTTTCGAATCTAATTAAATATATATATGGGGGTGGGTAAGGGTATAGATTAGGTTGAAGGGAAGTGGGGGGGGGTTTGCGGGGGTCTCCCACTGTATTTTAGACAAAGAAAAAGAATGAGGTCAAATGTTTTAGGTCACATAGACCCAAACCTCTCTCATGCATTTCAGTGGCCATCGATACTTTCAACGATCAGACGGGACCCATCATGGGAGCCATGATGGCGCTGGTGTTCAGCCTCTGGTGATGACTTTCAACTGGAAGAAGTCAAGATGTTTAGAGAATGGATGATAGCAGTGGTTAGGGCCCAGCGCTGCTGTACAGAGAGTTACTGCTCAGCACTGGTCAGAAACTGAGTTAAGGCTCAGCCTGACTCTAACTAGAGTCAGGGCTCAGCATGTTATCCTAGGGTTCAAAACGGGTCTATCGTAGTTTAAGAGTAGCACGGCTCTAGAGTAAGAGAAGTCTCACGTCTTGCCTAAAGAGAGCTCAGCAAAGACCTAAAGAGGGTCAGGGTTTGTCACTGGTCTGAGGAGAGTCGCAGCTCAATGCAGGTGTCGAGTGAGTAAAGACACAGTACAATTCAAAGAAGATTTAGGGCTCCACACTAGGGTGAAGTGAGATAAGGCCAGTGGTTAAAATGAGTAGGAGCTATCAGGAACCGAGTACCACTGCTTTTATGTTTTACTCTTAACAGTTTCAGTACCTTCTACAACAATTTTCACCATTCCAGAATAGTTGCTTTTAAAGTTAAAGTACATCTCATTTTAACATCTCTTTCACCGTACATTCACAAAGCCTGAATGACATCTCCGCCTGGGGGAACTCTGGCTTCATTTTAACTATGAATAGCTGGCAGAGGTTCTGCGAACTCTAAGAACTCTTCCCTGACAACATTCCATCGCCTTCTGATTTTTGGAAAACTTGTCAAGTTGTTATCTCAGATTAAATGCTTAGATGTTACTGTTGGTAGAGGCCCAGGACACTCTCACAGGACTTTATTTTAACCTTATGGGGGGCTGCTTGAGAATTACCCCTTTATGCCACTGGACCAGTGTGTGGTCACAGTAGGAGTCTTTAGTGACTAGTCGCTTGGGCGACTGTAGTGCACTCCTGTGGGATATTCCAGGGCCACAGACTATTCATTTTTTTATAATTATAATTATAATTGGTTATTTATAACGCACATAATACCCAGAGGTTTCTAAGTGCAGACCCGGGGATCAAACCTTGGATCAAACCTGTGTTGCTCCACTACCTCTTGCTTCCAAGGCAAGTGTGTTGCCCCTGACCTATCCTCCCGGTTCATCCCTCAGACCCTTTCAGACCCGAGGGGATAAAAGACTTCCAGTCTTGGGAGCCAAATTCTATTCATGGCGGCACACATTTGTCTAGTGACAGGTCCCTGTTGAAGCAGCTGTATTCAGGCAGGTGCTAAGGATGGGTTCCAGCAGAGGTCATATCAGCGAGTAGAGGCGATTGATTTCACAAAGACACGTATAAATGTGCCAACAGACAGACCACCTGAGAGCTGTCCATGAAAAACAATACAGAGGGCCTCATACTTTTGGCTGTTTCATCCATCTGGGCTGTCAACCTTGCCCACCCACCACCCCTTCAAACGTGTTGCACGTTGCTCCCCTCCGCCCACCTGACCCCCCTCACCACCACTACTTGCAACACTCCCACCACTGAGTAAGGCTCAGCACAGGTCTACGGAGAGTTTAGGCCTAACACTTGTCTAGGGCACCTCATGGGTCTAAAAAGAGTCAGGGCCTACGCGTCTATGTAGAATCGGAGCTCATGACGGGTCAAAAGAGAGTCTGGGATCAGCAGGATGTCTCTTGCAGAGAATGTCTCTCACTTAACTACCCACTGCTTAACTGTCATCTAGTCTGTTCCTCCCTCAGTCTCATCCCACTAACCATTCTGTTCTCTTTCTCTACCAACAGGAGGCAGCGGTCCTGGTGTCCCAGAGATCTCTGAATCCGCGTGAGTTCTTCAGACAGAGGGAGAACTCCTTCTCCTCGTGCTCGCCTCAGTCTCCGACATCTCCCACAGCAGGTGAGTGTGCAGTGTGCAGTGTGTGCCACCTGGGCCACCGGTGTGCAATACCCACGCCGGTGTCTGATTTGGTGCCATGTGCAAATTGTATCTCGCAACCAATGTATCATTCCGCACCATTGGTGATGTGCCTGCATCCTTGGTGTAATCGCCAAGAAAGAGCTGGGCACCAAATAGATTCACCCCATGCTGGTTACATCGACGATAATGGGGTCACTGGACTATTGCAACAGTCTCTACTTGGGGCAACCCACGTATCGGATACAACGTATGCAGGTCCTCCAGAATGCTGCAGCAAGGCTGGCACTCACTGCGCCCATCTTCTGTAGCGCCTGCATTGGCTCCCAGTGGCGGAAGGGATAGCGCGTAAGATACTCTGTGTCACTCACTCAGCCCTGTACAATGTAGGCCCGGAGCATTTGAAATGTAAGATTGAGCGCTACCATCCACGGAGGCAGCTGCGCTCATTTGCTCAGGCACTTCCGCGCTCTGGCTCTTAGGGTTACAGGGGCACACCTCCCCTTCTGACGGGCACTTAAGTCCTTTTTGTTTTAATCTGTCAGCGGGCGTTCTTATTGGTGAGTTTCATTTCTCCATAGTGCAGACAGCAGCGCCTAGACACTTTTGGGCCATAGTTGCGCTTTATATGTTTTAATAAATAAATAAATAGATAAATCCATTCCTGTGGCCGTGGTTCGATCATCCTAGGGCTGAGGCTCTATCCTGAGACAGTCACTGGATCCTGGGGTAGTGACCCAGTGCGGGAGAAGTGGTTCACTCCTAAGGCAATGGGTTGTTGCTGGGGCAGTGGTTTTAGCCTGAGTCAAGGGTTCTATCCTGAAGCAATGCTTCAATCATTGGGCAATGGATTGATCCTAGTGCAGTGGCTTGTTTTGGGGCAATGGGTCGATCTCGAGGCAGTGTTCTGGGGCAGTGGTCTGGTCTTTCTACAATAGTGTGATACTGGGGGGTGGAGTAGCACGTTTCTGGAATAGTGGTTTGATCCTGGGGCAGTGGCTCGATACTGGGGCAGTGGTTTGATCCTGGGGCAGTAGCCCGTTCCTGGAGTAGTGGTTCGATCCTGAGGCAATGCTATTATTCTGTGGCTGTGGTTTGATTCTGGGCCAGTGGTTTGATCCTGGGTCTGTGGATTGATCCTGGGCCAGTGGTTTGATCCTGGGCCAATGGTTCGATCTCAGGGCAGTGATTCAATCCTCGGGCAGTGGCTTGATCCTAGGCCAATGCTTCGATACTGGGGCAGGAGTCTGATCCCAGGGCAGGGTGCCCTCACTGCCTGCAAAGTGATGCGATATTACCGGCCCATTGCAGAAGGCTTCTGGGAGATCAAGAATGGACTTTACTGGCTAAATGCCATTTATGGATGTAACTTGGCAAGCGCAATTGCCTTGGTTCATGCATGTCTAGCCTTTGAGCGAGAACTTGGGGCAAAAGGGATGTGCCGTGTCTTAAGCTGGGGCTCAGATGTCGAGGAAAAGGGCTAAAGTGATTTGAGTTAAACATTTCAGTTTGATTTTACGTGTTTAGTAATTTTATTATTGAATATGTGTATGTTTCTCTGTGATTATGTTTAGAGGACTATCGTTGTTTTTACTGTGTTTCTACTTTGGGAATAGTTCTGTTGGACTGGAACACATTAATATACATTTTAGGAAAGCAACCGCCTCCATTGGTTGGGGAGGGTCCTGGGGTTGCGAGTCGCCATCTGTTGGTCTTGCTGTTTAAGGAGCGTTATAGGGAGAGGCCATATTGGAAGGATGCACACATGTGTCAAGCAGATGTGCAGCACAGCAGTCCCGGATGCTGGTGGAAGGTACCTTTTCCAACTGGACTGGTCAGCGAGAACTATGGAGAACTTCCAGGAACTGCATAGAATGGCAGATGATAAAAGGGGAACACTAAACGCATATCTTTCATCAGGCACAGACACCTACCACCACAGCGCCCCTGTGCAAGAGGGCGGCGGGAGCACACAGGTGTTATTCTCGCAGCCACAGAGTAGGTGGCAATACACACTACCTGTGGGTTATCCCTGCTTCCTTCACGAGAAAGCCAAGACCATAACCGTGGCGCTTTGTAAGGGAAGCTTGGGCAGAGGTGTTTTCTAAGGAGTAGTAGTTTGAGGCTGTGTTGGTGCTGTTCATTGTTTTCTCTGATGTAATGTCATTCTTTCTCCTCCAGGGGGCGCCAGGAGACCTGCTCTACGCTATCAACGCAGCCTGACTGAGTCCTCCTTCATGATCCGAAAGCCGACCTCCCCCACTTCTCCTTCTCCCTCTCCCTCTTATGCGCGCCGCCATGAATTCTTTGCGCCCCCAAATCCCCGTACACCGCCGGAGACCTGCTCCCCTTCCATGATCTTTTCCAAGGCCGGTGCGCCCACCAGGGGTGGCAGATTTCCCCTTGCTAGCCCCCCAACGGTAGGCTCTCAGCCCACCAAGACATTCCTTAGGGCGGATTCCATGCCAGCTTCACACTTTACTCAAATGGGCTCTCGGGGGCCCGCAAGCCCACCAAACATCAGGCCGCTTTCTCCAACCAGCCTGCCCAGACAGGAGCCCACTCCAAGCAGACCTGAGATTCCAGCTCCTGCCAGCCCACCAAGGGTTACCTCGCTGTCTCCTGGCACCCTACCCAGAGATGAGCCTGTGCGACCACCCAGCCCGCCTGCGGCCGACTGCACACCGCCTGGCAGACAACCCAACGATGAGTTCCGCCCTCCCGCCAGCTTAAACACACATGAGCCGCTGCCTCCTCGAGGTCCTCCCACTGCTGGCAGCCCCCTTAGATCTGAATACCCACCCAGACCAACCTCCCCACATCCTGCAATGCCACCCATGGTGGACTCTGGATTCTCATTTGCTTCGTATCGGGCAGAATCCCCATCTATTGAGATACCAACTACGCAGAGATCAGTCCTTGATGGTTCAACACCATGGACTAAGCCGGCCATGCCTGAAAGCCCACCCAGAGCTGTTTCCCCAACTCTCGAAATCCCACCCACAGTGAAGTCTGTACCCTTTTTCACATCAGATACTGTAGAAAAGCCATCCATTGCTAGCTTGGCCCGGTGTGAGCCGATCTCCGAGAACCTCACACCACGCCCCGAGCCAGACATGCCTGACAGCCCACCCAAAGCCCTGCCTCCATCTTCTGGAATCCCCTCCACCATGGAGTCTCTATCCCTTCTGACTTGGGATGCAGTAGGTTCCCCAACCCTAGCTCACGTAACTAGATGCGAACCAGACTTTGAACATATTACACCATGTCCTAAGCGAGAGTTGCCCGCCAGACCTCCCAGAGCTCAGTCCCCATCGTCTGTTATTCCATCCACAGTAGAGTCTGTACGCTTTGTGACTTCAGATAGAATGGAGTCTCCATCCAGTACTATCCTAACTAGGTGTGAACTAGACCCTGGTGATGTTTCTCCACACCCTAATCCAGAGCTGCCCGACAGCTCACCCGGAGATCTTCCCCAGTCTCCCACAACTCAGCCTCTACTTTCCTGCACATCGAATGAACCAGAGTCACCTCCCTTATCCCCTCCCTTATTGGCTAGGCAAGAACCAATCCCTAGTGTCACCACACCAGACGCTCCACCTGCCCTTTCTGCCAGTCCACCCAGATCTGTATCCCCACCTTCCGTAAACCCAACCGCACTGGAGTCTGTCGACTGCTTCGCAAGGAATAGCGCAGGATCTCCTGCCGTCCACATCACTCATGAAACGGACCCGGATGACATCGCATCAATGGCTGTGCCAGCCCAGACTGGCAGTGTGCCAGGAGATCCATCACCAGTACTTGTCAGGATATGCAGTGAAACACTGATGTCCCTGGAGCGCACCATCAATGAAGAGCCGGAGACACATGGATCCACACACATGGAGGAAGATCTTGTGAATGTTTTCCAGCACGCGGCTAGTGAACGGCAACCTGAACATGATGCCACACCATGCCAACCTGCACTGCCACTGGAGAAAGACCCCATGAAGCTACCGACAATGAGTGTAGACAGTGCGGAAATGTCAACCGTCCACGTCTCCTTCACCGAGGGTGACCTTCAAAGTGAACTCTTTTCGAGTGACGATCCTTATTCCAACTTTGATACTGACTCGATTTCCGCCATGCTGCATTCTCTCCCCCATTACAGTCCGCTGGCGACTGAACACAAGACCTTAAAGTCAAGCCGGTTTGAAGAACTCTCAACAACTCCAGTGTATAGACCGTCAGAGGATTCCGAAAGAGGTAGGAGCTCCCGCCGGGTTGATGCATGCACCGCCTTCCTAGTGTATGGATCACTTCTATATACGGGGCAATGTGCGACCTGATCTATAGCCTAACCCATGCTCATGTCCTCTTGACACTTCCTCTGAAGCTAATGGTAATGCGCTTTATTTGGCTGTGCTTCCTGGGCAACTATGTGTGTAGTTGAGGGGAAGGTTTGGGTCTATTTGAACGAAAACATTTGACCTAATCACATGTGATTGAATTTATTAGACATTTTCATCGGTCTGAAATGAAAGGGGGGAGACCCCCCGCAACCATCCACCCTACTTCCTCTCAACCTAATCTATACCCTTACCCACCCCGGTATATATATTTAATTAAATTTGACAGAAAAAAGGTCAACAAAATTCAATCACATGTGTTAGGTCAAATGTGTTTAGGTCAATTATGCTAATACCGACAGGAATTCTATACAGAATCTCCAATGGAGCCAAGTTGATGGATTCTGCAGGAAATTGTGAGATGTTTGCTGAGTCAGTGCTGCTCTGTTACATTTTGGACTTGCCTGACATTTGATATAGGCAAACCCATTTATCCTTATGCCGTTGACCCAGGGAGACCAGATGGTTAGTTGGAAGACCTAAGGGGGACCACATGCAAGCGAGAAGAATGGTTCTGACAAGCAACCCAATATTTTCTTGTTGGTCAATGTATGGTCCAGGAGCTGCCCTTCGTTGCCACTTATTTACAGAAAGGAAAGTTGGGAGCTATCCATGTGTTAATCAACACATTGTGTTCATACCAATGCATGGGCCATGTCTAGAACATACACGCAGGATGGTATTCATGGAGAATGATGTTCCTCCTTGATACACACAGAGTCTTCACCCTGGCCCTGAGCTGCACACTGAGACCTGGTCTTGATGCAACAGCAAACATAATACTACATTTATAATCCCCAACACCTTGGACCACACCCCACCACTCCCCATATAACATATAACATGAAACTGGCTGATCTGCTCCCCGGATGATTGTAGATTGCTTGCTAACCCCCCACCACTGATAGCCCCCCGCTCCCTTGTATTCATCCCTTCTCATCTGCTCCCCTTGCTGCATAATTCCTCATCTGACTTTTCAAGCGCTTCCCGAAGCCAGGTCTGCACTAAATTAAAATATCATAACTATAATTATAATAATGATAATAGTATGAAAATGTACCAAGATTAGCGCAGTGGATATCAGCATGCATGCATCGGCTAAATTAAACTTGCGTGGGATCAGTGTTGCCCCTTCCTGGTAATTACGTATAAAGTCAAAACTTATAATGCTTCCACTGCTTGCAGGGTCAACCTATTCATGCCAGTAATGGTCACCTTAAATCACATGAACCATGCTGCTACCACAACCTATTCATGCCAGTTGCCAGTAATGGTCACCTTAAATCACATGAACGAGGCTGCTACCACAACCGATTTATGCCAGTAAGGGCCACCTTAAATCACATGAACGAGGCTGCTACCACAACCGATTTATGCCAGTAATGGCCACCTTAAATCACATGAACGAGGCTGCTACCACAACCTATTTATGCCAGTAATGGCCACTTGAAATCACATCAATGAGGCTCCTACCAAAATCTATTTATGGCAGTAATAGTGACCTTAAATCATTTGAACTAGGCTGCTACCACAACCTATTTACGCCAGTAATGGTAACCATATTTAATGTCGGTAATGGCCTTTTTAAATCACATGTCATGAATGAGGCTGCTACCACAACCTATTTAGGCGAGTATTGGACATTTTAAATCACATGAACAAGGCTGCTACCACAACCTATTAATACTAGTAATGGTCACTTTAAATCGCATGCACGAGGCTGCTACCACAACCTATTCATGCTAGTAATGGCCACTTTAAATCACGTGAACGAGGCTGCTACAACAACCCATATATGCCAGATATTGTCACTTTAAATCACATGAGTAAGGCTGCTACCACATCCTATTAATCACAGTCAGAGTCGCTTTAAATCACATGCATGAACAGGGAAGTCATTTCACCAAAATGTCAGGTGTAGCGGAAGTGACATCATGCAACCCTTGACCTTTTGACCCCACCCCAAAGTGACATCACGGGAAGGGATGGAACACAAACGTTCACCGCTTGACAAAACAGGAAGTGGAGGGACCTCTTCCTGACAATATTGTAGCTTTTCCTTGTCTACCCTGTATCCTCTTTCTGCTAGTATGGTCATGAGTCAAACTGAGTCTTCTCTGCATCTTTCTTCTGTCTCACTGCACACCAAAATGTCCACATACAGAGTTATTGCACTCTCAAGCTCAACATTACCCATATCCATCTGGAGGACCCTGTTCAAGATTGAGTGGAACTCACAGTACCCTTGAGGCAAACAAATATGTTTCAGGCAGATATTTCTATTTGAGAATGAGATCAAATCTTGTGAGTCCTCATGAAGGGGACTTCAAAAGAACATGTTTTTTAAATCTATAACTGTGAAATATTTGGCTTTAGCTAGGATGTTGGATTTGGAACTAAAGGAAACTCTGCTTCAACAATATTGTTTAGGGGGCAAAGATCTTGATTACATCTCAATGACACCCCAGTTGTTTTCGTCCCTGGTACACAACTATGTTACATGAGGACTCATATGGCACCAATATTCCCTGCCTCATTAAAGTGGAAATTGTCTCAATTATGCCTTCATCTGTTTCTCTGAACATAGGATATTGCTTTGCTTGTGGTAAAAATGTCCCCTGTTTTAAGCTTGATTTGAACTGCTCCTACTCCTTTCAATAGACCCACATCGTATAGACTGGTGGTCCACAAAATATTTGGTGCTTTCTCTAAATCTTCCCGGAAGAATGATGGTTTCTTTTTTACCCTCTCCATTCTCTGCAGCATTGCTCTATTCTCCACTTTAATCCAATAAGTGAGACTTATGAAGAATACTAGCTCTTCGTCTGAATAATCATCCTTGAAAAGCTTGTCTGTCAAGTCTGTCAAACTATATCCTTCACTGAGGGCTATCACTTCTCTCCATCCTCTCCCCTCATCATCTGTCCCATGGACAACCACCCTTTCTTCTCTAGCCAATACTGCTTCTAACTCTAAGGGAATAACCTGCCCTTCTTCATCCATAGGTATGTCTGGTCTAAACAAAAACTCTTCAGCATTCTGAATATTCTACCTTCCACCTTGGGTAGCCATGATAATAAAAGAGTCACTCCATACAAAAATACTTCTGGAGCTAAAGGGACTCCTTGTAATGCCTTCTGGCCTGTAAAGGATAATATGAACTCCTTCACATTCATGTAATGTATCCCTGGAGTGGAGCACACTATTCCTTCATCAGTAAAACATATTGTCATATTAAGTTTTGTCACCAAATCATGCCCTAATATGTAAACTGGTGTCTGCGAGAATATAATAATGGCATAGACATGTCGTGTTCTCTTATAGAGATTGGTAATTTGTCTGTAAAAGGAACTAAATTCATCAGCCCAGAGAATGCCTGTGCATTCATGGCAATGCCTGACATTGGGTATTTTCCTCCCGGACACAGGAATGAGCTGTTCCAGTGTCTACAAGAAACAAAAATGCCTTGCTTCCTATCATTACGTTGGCCCTTGGTTCCTCTTGGGCGTCCAGAGTCACGGATAGTACTTAACACATCAGGTCACTCTGTGGGCTGTCCTATTGTGGATTTAAATTCATCCCTGTACCTGTGAAAGGATTTCCTCCTATCACGTTCACGCTCACTAATTTAGGTGTGGATGTTTATGGGACTCATGTGTTCATAGTCCATTGTGGTACCACAGCCTATTGTGTCTGTGCCTGCTGTGTGTGTATCTGATGTGTTTGCAAAGGCACTTGCTGTGGTTACCCTTGTGGTGATTGCATTTACTATGGACCATACTGTGTTTGCTGTGGTTGCGGCGCACGTGTCTGATTCTGCATGTGATCTTGGGCATAATACTCCTGTAGTTCTGCATTGTATTGTGGAACATAGCCCATTCCCCCGCTTGAGTCTGCCAATTTTGCTGCATACCCACTCTACTTCTACATGTTCTGGCTATATGTCCCATTCTCCCACAATTACAACATTGTTGCGGCTGTCTGCCATTAAATCCTCCTCCTCCCTGAGGGTTTTGAAATCTGCCTCATCTTCCTCCCTTAGGTCCATTCTATGTCCCTCTTGGCCAAGAATTGTACCCACTCTGCTCCATAGGATACACTATGTTGTTTTTCTGCGCTGGTCGCATTTCTTGTCTCGTCACACTTTCACCACTTGCTAATACCGCTCACTCTATGGCTAGTTTTGGCAATTCTTTCTGAACTAACTTCATTTCCTCCTGCTTTTTCTTATTGTTCTCCTCTAACAATCGGCACTGATGCACAATAGTCAACTGTATTTCTGGCCATAGCTTCACCTCCATCCCTACTTGCTTCTTCATCTGCGTGGGCCACTATGGCACAGGAAGTCCCTGACATAAAATGTGGTAAAATAATGCCACCATTGTATCCCACGGTTCTCACATCTCAAGATGCCATTGCTCTTGAATACCTTGACTAAAGGTGACAGGATCTTCATCCACACCCATTTTCCTAGTCCTAATCGCACCCATGTCTGATGTATCGGGATATTGTACTTTGAGCATTCGCCATACATCTGTTCTACAATTATTAAACTGTGCTCCATCATGTGTTTTGTTTTGTGCAGTCATACCCGCATACCCTGCTCATTTCCAAATGTCGTCAGCCCTCTCCCCTAGAATGGCTTCTAGCAGGCCATTTATGTCGCCTATTGCTAATGTCATTCCTGATGTCATTCTCTCCAACTCATAAATCCATTTTCCCACACCTGAAGTCAAACTAGGTAATTTACATTTCAAATTATCCTTATCCATTTGTGGTATATATAGTGGTCATCGTCACCCTTTCTCTAATAAAGGGAATTGTGTAAACCGTGATCCACAATCATGCCCATGTACACTTATCTTCTTGTTTTCCTAGTGGGGCTAGTCTCGCCCGTTCGTCTCCGTCATCTGCAGTGACCTTAATCTGCTTACATAATGTGGGGATGTATCCCCTGCACCGCACAACTGTGCTTGTGGTCGCTCAATGTATGATGTCGGTTCCGTTGCCTTTTCTTTAGGCTCCTCTGAATCTGACAATTTTCCCCCTTTTTCTATGCTCAAAAACTGCATGCACCCTCTCTTTGCGCATTCTTGTTTTCTTCCCTTTCTTCATCTGACCTCATTATGCCCCAGCTTCTATGGCTTTCATCCCTTTTCACATCATCAAGATCGAGTCTACTTAAAGACATCATTCAATGCTCATCTTTTTTCCCTTGATTAAGATCCCTCGTCATTCTCTTGAGTTTTATACCTGTCTTTATCCCTTATTTTCCTATATAAATCCCCAATCCTTTTCGATATATTGTCTGCTTCCTGCTCATCAGCCCATATTTGTATTCTCAGTATCCCTTGCAGCTGCCTGCGGGGCTGTTGTGGCCCTCTCGCTTCCCCAAATCATTTTTGTACTTCTATCAGCACCAGGTTTCTTTTGAATAGATCTATTTCATCATCTCTTAATCCCCTACTTTTGTCATCTCTTCTTCCCTTATCCTCATCCCTCTCATCTCTTCTTCCTCTTACCTTCTTTGAAACCTACGTACTTTCAATCTCTATGCTTCTCCTCTCATTTCTTTTCTTCTAGTATCTAGTCTTTCCTTGCCTTGTACCTACTTCGTTCTTCCTTTCGCTTGCTCTCTTTTTCCTTCTCTTCCTTAAATGCTCTTTCTTGTTCTCTTTCTTTCTTTTCCCGCTCAATGCATGTTCCATAGCTCTAAAACAGACAATCTTTTGTCTGTTTTAGAGCTATGGAAGAACAATTATGTTCTTTTTATCTCTTTGTTTACTTTGTCTATCTATTTTTGCTGTATCGTTTTATTATTGACATTTTAAGAATCTATTTATTATTCTTATTTGATGTTTATCCTTCTGATTGACGTCAATCTCTTCATTTCAAAATCTGATGATCACCTATGTTTTTTACTATCATTTTATATCTCCTAATCTAGACACAATAAAATGTTTATGCTGACATATTAATAACCCCCCTACTCATGTGCATGTTTAGATTTTTGTGCATGCCCTTCTTTACTATCTCTAGTAAATGTATCTCATCTCATTGTTTACCCCATTTTGGAGCTTGATACACACTTTTCTACTTGGCCTTGCCTCAGGAATCCTTAAATAACACCCTCCCTTGGAGTTCTAGTGTGTAACCTTCCACCCCTCTTGAAACCAGGAATCGAAGTATCTATTTCTCTTCTTTCTAATCCCAAATATCCTGTTACTTGTATACGTGTATTTAAAATACAGTCCCTCCACCTATATTTGCCACTTTTGAAGCTCTCCTTAAATCCGTGGCTCCGCTCGAGTCCCTCGGCATCGACTCTTCCACAATCGACCACTTCGCCTTCAGTCTGTGGGGAACCTGCAGGGACCGGACAGGAATTTCTTCAAAAGGGCACCTGCCGACAAATTCTTCTCACATGTGTGTATTTGCATGCTGAAGCTCCAGGATCTTCCGGCCAATTGACGAAAGCAGTCAAGAGTCCGAGATCTGGGCATATGTCGACTGGACCAGAACCATCCACACTGCTACCATAATGTGCTCTACCACCTTGAAGCGTCTCATGTGCTCGACGGAATTAGCAATAATGATCTCAGACACAAATGATCAGACAGGCTCAAATAATATGGAAAAGTACTACTTTATTATCAGTTCAAATAAAGTTGGGCAATCTGACAAACAACAAACTCTAGTTCACGCGCTCACAAGTTAGTTTCCGTTATACAGAGGTTTTATACTCCAATGTACGTCAGCTACGATATCATCCTACCTGGCAAACTGTAAAAGTTATTGAAGGGAGGGACTGGTTATGAGAACATGTGTACCTATATATCATATAAGTATTAGTAATATTACTGGATGCCCCTTATCTGGTAGGCACGCCTTGAACCACCTCTAAATACATATAATAACAGTAACGGGTTGGCCTGCGCAACATTGCATAGCATGTTGCTACATAGACCCTCTGATTGGTTGGCATTCTCTCCCAAACTGGCACTTCCAGCTTGTTAGCAGCACGTAAGCAAAATGAAACTCAGGTGCAGAGAGCAACGTCAGACTACAACCCACTTCCCAATTAGTCCATTATCTCTCATCGGTCCGGCCCCAACCCAAGTCTTCCTCTTTATAGTTGATTTTGCAGCCTGTTTCCTGTTCTGGAACTTTCAAGGGAGTGTAGGCACACCATTATCTTCATCCAGAGCTTAATGAATAGCCCTTGTTTTCGACTTCTGAATCAAGTGTGTAGACATCACGATTTTGTCCATTTTGACCTTTCTTTTACTGCTATTTGATTTAATTGTGCTGGGTGTCATTACTCCTCTTGGCCTCTGGAGACTTGCTCACACACCTTGCATAGACTTTTCGCATCTTAGATTCTCCAGTACTTGGTGCTTGCAGATGTTTTCTTCTTTGCTTAATCTAAGAGAAATACGTCTTATGTACATGGTTTATCCTCTTGACTTCCTTTGTGCCTTCCAATTATTCCTTGATGTGGCATCCTTGATCCCAGGCCAATAGATTCCTCTTTATTCCTCACATTATTTATTTTTATTCTACTTACCCTGCACTTGCCAATCTACCCCTTACCCTTGCACTTTTTCCCTCCCCTCTACCCCTGCACTTGCGCGACCTAAATGACACCTGGCCTAGTAGGATCGTTGTCTGTCTTCCCCTTGTTCCCCCTCCCTGCCTCGTCGCGCCTTGAAACACTTGTGTATAGGCGCGTTACAAATGCCATATCATATCATATCAAAGCTGTTTTCCAGCGTATCCTGGCTATGCAGCACTGGTCTGTCTCTGAGGTAGCTTGATCGGTTTCAACACGAGTCCAGCGTCCATCTTTCCATCATGGCCGCCCTAGCCACGTTATGTTTTCTTCTGTAGCAAAAATCTAAATGTCTCTTCTACCTTGTGTTTCTGCGTATTCACTTATTAGTCTGCTGGCCATTGCATCTTCCTTACATATATGATTTCTGCAATATTCAATTACAAGTTTCTCTTGTTATTTCAGTTACATCTTCACTCTTAAGTATGTTTATATTGTTTCAGTGCGTCTTTGTGTCCTTCCTTCATGACATCACTCTGCCCTCGTCGAATTTCATTTATAGCTCTTCGATGTCCAATGGTGTGTGAAGACATCCTTCCACCCTTTCAGTGCGAGGGTACATTCGATACGGTTGTCTAAGTACATATCTTCCCTCATACACTCAATGCGGTTTTGGGGCGATACCTGGTGTCCCACATTGGGCTCTTCTCCTGCTGTTCCAATATGATGGAAGCGAGGGAGCGGTAGCGAGGGATGGCATGTCCACCTGCACCTCTACAAACCCTTCACTGAACACATTCCCCACCCAATGAGGACTTACCCATCAATCATTTAGAATCTTGGTACCCCTTCAGTAGCTATCCACCCCCTGGCACAAAGGTTCCTGCCTACGATCACACGACACCAGCTGTAAGAGCCAAAAATATACATTTTAAAATCAGTGAATACTGGAATGTGAGCAGAGCGGGAAGTTGCCCCAAGTTTATTTCTTCCCACACATCTGCTCACTGGATTTGTTAAAAAACAATATTTTAACCCACGTTTCTGAGTACTGATCAGGCATCAATTTTGTTAATGCTCGACTGGTTTCAGCAGGTTTTTGTTTCCTATCTCAAACTTTCTTCAGGACCCAATAAATACCATTATTCCTTATGCCTAGAGTAACTTACAAACTTCCATGGGGCCAAAATACACATAAACACCCCTCGTGGTTTACCAGTATGTGAGTATCAACTACTCTAGCTAGGACAAAAGGTAATCTCGTTCACCGGCTACTAGAGTTACCACGATCATTGATTCACTGTTTACACAGGGGTTGTGGTAACAGCCTCTATCTGGGCTGCTGCATTAGTCTTCCAATATGAGCTCCCAGGCTCATACGACTCATTCTGTGGTTTTCGGGAATACAAAGTATCACAGCGCTGTGAGGAGGTTGGAGGGATCTGAGTCGGGTATGGAATGGTCACCCCAAGATCCATGGGCAGGACTGCAACCGCGTGGTCCCATTATTTGAAGGCACGCAATATTTCGCAGTTGTTCAACAACAGACAAGGATCAGGCAACTTCCTTGGATTGGCAAACCCTGACATCAGAGGACTGTAGATGGTGTGGGACAAGCAGCGATGGAGCATGGATAACTCTGTGAGTGGCAGTGATGGCATGAAGGACAAGATAGCAGGTGCCTTCTTTAAAGACTCACCCTGTGGAGCAGGCTAGCTCCACCAGTGATTCAGAGTTTGAATTTACCCAACCAGTCTTGATGCAAAAATGGCAGCGCACCACAGCAAATACGGGCACCTGCGGCAGGTCTATGGGCTGATCAAAGGTGTGGAGGGAGTCAGGGTAGGATGGCGCAGGTGGTGACAGACAATGCAAGGCCAGTCAGGGTACAGGGGAGAGAGCAGAAGAGTCAGGATAGGACAGTGGAGGTGGAGAGAGCAGCAGAGCAGTCAGGAGAGTACAGTGGAGGCAGAGAGAGAAGGCAATCAGAGCAGTCAGGAGAGAGCCATGAAGGTGGAGATAGGAGAACAGTCAGGAGAGGACAGTGGCAGTGGAGAGAGCAGGACAGCAGAGCAGTCAGGAGAGGACAGTGGAGGTGGAGAGAGCAGGAGAGCAGAACAGTTAGGAGAAGACAGTGGAGGTGGAGGGAGCAGGGGAGCAGTCAGGAGAGTACAGTTGAGGCAGAGAGAGAAGCCAAGCAGAGCAGTCAGGAGAGAGCCATGAAGGTGGAGTCAGGAGAGCAGTCAGGAGAGGACAGTGGCAGTGGAGAGAGCAGGACAGCAGAGCAGTCAGGAGAGGACAGTCGAGGTGGATAGAGCAGGAGAGCAGTCAGGAGAGGACAGTAGAGGTAGAGAGAGCAGGACAGCAGAGCAGTCAGGAGAGGACGGTGGAGGTGGAGAGAGCAGGAGAGCAGTCAGGAGAGGATAGTGGAGGTGGAGAGAGCAGGAGAGCAGAGTAGTCAGGAGAGGACAGTGGAGGTGGAGAGAGCAGCAGAGCAGTCAGGAGAGTACAGTGGAGGCAGTGAGAGAAGGCAATCAGAGCTGTCGGGAGAGAGCCATGATAGGAGAGCAGTCAGGAGAGGACAGTGGCAGTGGAGAGAGCAGGACAGCAGAGCAGTCAGGAGAGGACAGTGGAGGTGGAGAGAGCAGGAGAGCAGAGCAGTCAGAAGAGGACAGTGGAGATGGAGAGAGCAGGAGAGTAGTCAGGAATGGACAGTGCAGGTGGAAAGAGCAGGACAGCAGAGCCATCAGGAGAGGACAGTGGAGTTGGAGCAAGCAGGAGATCAGTCAGGAGAGGACAGCAGAGGTGGAGAGAGCAGGACAGCAGAGCAGTCAGGAGAGGACAGAGGAGGTGTAGAGAGCAGGAGATCAGTCGGGAGAGGACAGTGGAGGGGAAGAGAGCAGGAGAGCAGTCAGGAGAGGACAATGGAGGTAGAGAGTGTGTGACAGTAGGGCAGTCAGGAGAGGACGGTGGGGAGAGCAGGAGAGCAGTCAGGAGAGGACAGTTGAGATGGAGTGAGCAGGAGAGCAGAGTAGTCAGAGGACAGTGGAGGTGGAGAGACAGGCGAGCAGCCAGGAGAGAACAGTGGAGGCAGAGAGCAGGCAAGCAGAGCAGTCAGGAGAGGTCCATGAAGGTGGAGAGAGGTGAGCAGCCAGGACAGGACAGTGGGGGTGGAGACAGCAGGAGAGGAGCAAAACAGTCAGGAGAGGACAGTAGAGCTGGAGAGAGCAGGAGAGCAGTCACGAGAAGACAGTGGAGATGGATAGAGCAGGAGAACAGAGCAGTCAGGAGAGGACAGCGGATGTGGAAATAGGTGAGCAGCCAGGACAGGACAGTGGGGGTGGAGACAGCAGGAGAGCAAAACAGTCAGGTGAGGACAGTAAAGGTCGAGAGAGCAGGAGAGGAGTCGCGAGAGGACAGTGGAGGTGGATAGAGCAGGAGAGTAGAGCAGTCAGGAGATGACAGTGGAGGTGAAGAGAGCCGGAGGGCAGAGAAGTCAGGAGAGGACTGTGGAGTTGGAGCAAGCAGGAGATCAGTCAGGAGGGGACAGCGGAGGTGGAGAGAGCAGGGGAGCAGTCAGGAGAGGACAGTGGAGGTGGAGAGAGCAGGAGAGCAGTCAGGAGAGGACAGTGGAGGTGGAGAGAGCAGGACAGCAGAGCGGTCAGGAGAGGACAGAGGAGGTGGAGAGAGCAGGAGAGCAGTCAGGAGATGACAGTGGAGGCAGAGAGCGGGCAAGCAGAGCAGTCAGGAGAGGACCGTGAAGCGGGAGATAGTTGAGCAGCCAGGACAGTGGGGGTGGAGACAGCAGGAGAGCAAAACAGTCAGGAGAGGACAGTAGATGTGGAGAGAGCAGGACAGCAGAGCAGTCAGGAGAGGACAGTGGAGGTGGAGAGAGCAGGAGAGCAGTCAGGAGAGGACAGTGGAGGCAGAGAGCAGGCAAGCAGAGCAGTCAGGAGAGGACCGTGAAGGGGGAGATAGTTGAGCAGCCAGGACAGTGGAGGTGGAGAGAGCAGGAGAGCAGTCAGGAGAGGACAGTGGAGGTAGAGAGAGCGTGACAGCAGGGCAGTCAGGAGAGGATAGTGGAGGTAGGAGAGCAGTCAGTAGAGGACAGTTGAGATGGAGTGAGCAGGAGAGCAGAGCAGTCAGATTACACAGGATTACACGTCTTCATTCTGCCACCGCTGAGAGATTAACCTTTTCCTTTCCACACAGGAAATATGCTTTCACTGTGTAATCCTGTGTGTGATGACTTCATGTAAACGCTTGCCCTGATGAGGGCGCTCCCGGCCACCAGCGAAGACATGCATTGAAAATGTGCCGTCTCTATCATGATGGCGCTTATGCAGTGTGTGAAGCTCTAAGAGGGTCCATGGTAACAGACAGAGCAGAGACTCACAAGACAAGGAGAACATCTAATTCCCTCTTTCTACCTCTAGAACCCTTCGAGGCGTCACCATGGAACAAGGCACCGCAACCCTCATTGAATCCAGACAAAAAGTCAACAAACATCCAACCATTTTGCAGGGGGCATACAGAGGAATGCATAACAATTCCAAAAGAACAGGGTGACATTACAGAAGAACACCCCTGAAGGGTACAAGGACGTCATAATGGGCACTTTGCCCACAGGTATTGAGTGGAGGGCAGTTTTCCATTGGGGGCTCTTCCATAAAAACAAAAAGTGGCAATACTGGTCATCCAGATACCCCTAGATTAAGAACTTTTGATAAACCTGCTCCTAAATATTGGGTAAGACAAGCTCAACATGCCAAGAAAGCGCCGACTAACGCCAGTACCGAGAGTGTAGACTTTGGATTTCTGAGCCATGTTCTCTCTCATTGTAGCCAAAAGGATCTCCACTACAAAAGGTGACTTCCCAAAATGGGAGTGATTGACAGAAACAGGCTTCCAGCCTTTACAGTGTGAGATACGCGCATTCATTGGAGACTCCTTGAGAAAGTTCTAGATAATACTGAGATCAGCGCTCAACCCGTCTACTTACACAATACTACGTATGTATCCTGCATGTATCCCGCAATGTATCGTTCAATGAGGCGATCAGGTGCGCTCGTAGAGTTCCAGACTCTTCCAATAGCAAGAGCTTTCATCTTGAGGCCGACTCGATATACAGACATACAGTGTCCAGGCCGATATACAGACATACAGTGTCCAGGCCGATATACAGACATAGTGTCCAGGCCGATATACAGTCATACAGTGTCCAGGCCGATATACAGACATACAGTCTCCAGGCCGATATACAGACATACAGTGTCCAGGCCGATATACAGTCATACAGTGTCCAGGCCGATATACAGTCATACAGTGTCCAGGCCGATATACAGACATACAGTGTCCAGGCCGATATACAGTCTACGCTCCAAGACTCTGGAACCGCCTCCCGTCAACATCAGACTTGCACCATCCCTTCTACAGTTCATGAAAGAGCTCTATTATTATTTATTATTATTATTATTATTATTATTATTATTATTATTATTATTATTGTTATTATTATTATTATTATTAGTATTATTGTATTCATTGAACGTGGACCTGACTTCGAGAAGCAACGGAGCGCTTTATAGAGGTATACAACAGACCAGATGCATAACATAGCGCTTTACAGAGGTATACAACAGACCAGATGCATGATGGGGCACTTTTCAGCTGTAGCAACAGAACATATATATAAAGCACAGGGTTTGATACCGAGGGACACAGAGGAGGGGTACAGCTGTACTGGGTGGCTGGGAGGAGAGGGGTGGGAGGCGTCTAGTGAGTCAGGTGGCGAGAGGGGTGACATGATGGCCTAGGTGTTGAGGAGAGACTCCTTGAAGAGGTTGGTCTTGCGTTGAATTGTAGGAGCGTGAGTTCGAGTCTGATGCGGACGGGGAGGAGGTGCCATAGTCTCAGGGTGTAGGCAGAGAAGGCTTGTTTTCTGGTCCTTTCCTTTTTGCAGCAGCGGATCTCAAGTCTGCATGTGTCCTGGCTTCTGGTAGCGCACTGTCTGCCAAGATGGCAAGTTTCTCTGTGCGGTAGCTGGGTGATATGCGGGCGACTGCGTTATAGATGATGCAGCAAGACTTGAAGGTGATTCGTGCGTGGAGTGGGAGTCAGTCAAGGTCAATGGGGGCTGGGGTGAAGCTCAAGACCTTCCTCTTCAAGCAATGCATCATCCTTAACACATAGGTCCACACACCCTGCAGTCCACACCCTACCTGAGACTCGGAGATCTGCTCCCCACTGTTTCTCCTCCCATTGCTTATAGATTCCTTGCTGCCAATTGCCCACTCTTGCCTCTTAGCTCCTCACTACTTTTTTCGATGTTTCCCTCCCTGTGTTCTTCCCCCTATGATTGTGAAGCGCCCCTTTGCTTCATGAAGCTACGACCACACTCAATAAATACCCTAATATTAATAATAATTCTGAGGCTTGTGGATCTGCTTAGGTCACGTGCTGTGCATAGGCCGAAATCTAGTGGAAGCTGCGGAGTATTACAGTTTGTTTTTCGAAACTCGAAAAGGGGCGTCGAACTAGGGCGTGCCAGTAATACTATCCCTAGTGTGACGTCCACTGTACCCATGATCCCTCACGTGTGTAGGACCCTCAGATTGTTTTTTTCCGCCATACTTGCCGGAAGCATAGTTGCAGAGTTCCCTGGCTTTCAGCCATTTATCATAAATTAACCTAAAATTCCCGTTCCTCAAATCCCACGTCGAGGTTCCGAAGATCGACGCCGGTACTGGAGAACGAACAGCCGTCGAGACTGCACGACGGACTTTGGGCCTCGGAAGGCCTCTAGCCTCGGCCCGGGCCTCGGAAGCCCTCTGGCCTGAGCCCTGCAAGTAGGGAGAGTGGGGAGTCGACACACACTCGTTTTTTTTCCTACATACACTCGCCCGCTGCCATATATTAACATATGGAGAGTACTCCATTTAAATTCTGCCCCAAGTGCAACCGCAAGTTTCCTTGGGTAGATAAGCATAACACCTGTAATCTGTGCCTGCCTAGGGACCACCCCAAAGCAAATTGCAGAGTGTGTAAGCTCTTTAAGGCTAAAACACATAAGGACCGCTCCACCAAATGTTGGGCCCATTACGCCAGGCAGCTCGAGGCTATGGACAATGTGGTTCCTTCGGTGATGGCAGCAACACCGCCGTATCGAACGGCGAGGGCACAGGGGTGTCGTTAGACACCCAAGCGCAAGCCCCCGACCTTGGAGGACTGTCCGGCGGGGCAGTTATGGGGACTACACCCAGCGGCAAGAGCGTCACCCATACACCTTCATCTAAGCACACTAGCCCCACCCGAGACTCGACACGTGTGTCGAGTGATCGGCAGAAAAAGGCACAAAGAGAGCGGTCTCCAGAATTGGTGTCCTCTGGGTGCGCCAGATCATGGTCACCCCATGACACGCAGCAACCATCTTTGATTGCTAAGAGTGCCACGCTACCTAAGGTCACAGAGGTATGGTGGTCAGAACACAAATCCGACCTCTACCCCCAAACAGTACATTCAAAGTCGACTCTGGCAGTTCGCCCTATGTCTGCTTCCGAGTCTCGACGTCCCTCCTCTAAAACTACAGAACATCTTGTACTCACCTCCAAATCTCGAAGCCAGGTGCCGAAAGATTCAGGGAAAGCCAAGGAGTCAGGGAAACATGCCTCTACACACGGGAAAGGGGACAAACAACAGAAAAAAGCTTCTGAACACCAAGTCCAGAAGGAGAAACACAAATCTTCTGAAAAGTCCAAGACCCCTGACCCTGTCACTAGGCCTAAAGTTGACCCTCCCACTCCACATGATATGTGAATAGAAGAAGAACCACAGCAGGAAGTGATCATTCCGAGTTCCAATGAATGGAGCTCTGAAGACATCGACAGAGTGATGAGGCGAATGTCTTTAATGCAAATTCTTATGAGAAAAATCCTGATTACTTCCTAAGCTATCAGAATACCCCTGCTACCTCTACTCCTTCCCGATCCAAAGACCCTCAACCTCCTAGTAAGAGACCCCATACTGAGACTCCAGTTCAGGGCCTGATTTCAGACCCACTCACTATGGAACCTTATCATCCGTATGCTGAAGATCCAGACATACAAACACTGGACGACCAGGCAGGGGTGGAATATTTTGGAGATGATGAGGACCAGGATGAGGAGGAGGAAGACGAGCCAGAGGCATATAGTCTCGACTCCCCTATTCCCAAGGACCCACCAGTGAATTACTCACCTGTGGACAATCAACCATTACTGAACGAGGTCTTAGTTAGAGCTGCAGACCACTTTCAGATAGAAACTCAAGGGGCCCAAGAAGAGAGGGACTTTGCAGAGCAAATTATGGGGGATAGAAAATCCATTGCCCAAGCCATACCAATTCTGAAGTCTATTCAATGCAGAATTGACCCCTCTCAACTCACCCCTAATCTTACCCGGGCAGTTAACCCAAGAATAGAGAAATTATTCAGGGCTGCCCCCTCCGACCCACTTTATATAAGGGGTCAGCTTAAACCCGACTCATTGGTGGTTACAACCACCAGGAAGAGGGCGGGGACACCTCTAGCATCCTCTGAAGCTCCCCCAGACAAGGAGAGCAAAAAGATATATGGGCTCGGAAAGAAAGTGGCTTCCACTTCCGCTTACCAGGCAAGAATTGCTAATACCACCACTCTGCTGGCAAGTTACAACTGTCACCAATGGGAACAGGTAGCTGCCCTCATTGCCTCCGCACCTGAACCTCTAAAGAGCCGGATGGCCCAGATTGCGTCGGAAGGAAGATCGGTGTCCGGATGCATCCTCAAGGCGACTTTTGACGCAGCAGATAATGCAGGCCGGCTCATCTCAGAGAGCACTGTCATCAAGAGACACACTTGGCACAGACAGTCAGGGTTCAAACCCGAGACCCAGGCTACTCTTATCGACATGCCGGTGGAACCGAATGTCTTGTTTGGGAAAGCGGTGGAGGAAGCACTCAAAACTGCCTAAGAAGAATACGATACTCTAAGGTCCCTTGGAGAGTTAACTAATAAACCCACAAACCAACGAGGGAGTAATCATTTTCGTCACTCTCGCGGCCGAAATTCCCAGAGAGGGTCTAATTACTTTCAAGGGCAGGGAGCATCGTGGGGAGGCTACCAACAGGCTTCACAGAGTTTCACCAGAGGTCAAAAGACGGACCTTGGTAGGGGGAGGGGCAGCCCAGGTAGAGGCGCTACACCCCCCAACAAACAGTGACATTCCGCTCAGGGTCCCTTCCCATGCATCCACAGTAGGGGGGAGAATTTCCACCTTCACTCACGCATGGGAAGGGTTCACCTCGGACAGATGGGCGCTGTCCACAGTGTCCGTGGGATACTGTATCGAACTGTTGGAGCGCCCCCCGCGACCATCCTCCAGGACAGAAAATACACTCCTTGGAACACCAAAGAATCCTCCTCGAGGAGATCATCATTCTTCTTGCAAAGGACGCGATAGAACTCGCCCCGGGCAACCAGGTAAACAAGGGTATTTATTCAACTTACTTCCTTATTCCAAAATAAGATCTAACAATGTGCCCAGTATTAGACTTACGCCCTGCAAGTATGTCAAGCCTCAAAAATTTTGCATGACTATACTCCAAGAGGTAATCCCCCTACTAAGAAGAGGAGATTATATGGCAACATTGGACATGAAAGATGCCTATTTTCATATTTCCATGATCCCAGTGCACAGAAGATTCTTGCACTTCAAGATAGACAGCTAGCACTACCAGTTCAAGGTGCTGCCCTTCGGTATAGCCTCGGCTCCAAGGGTATTCACCAAGGTACTGGCCGTGGTGGTGGCGCACCTACGCAGGGAGGCAATCCCAGTGTACCCTTACCGGGACGACTGGCTCATCACAGGGGAAACCCCCGTAATTTGCAGATCCAACATTCAAAGAACGATCGACCTCCTCTTCCAATTGGGCTTCTCAATCAACGAGAAAAAATTAAGCCTCGTGCCAAGCACCTCCAAACAGTTCCTAGTAGCTGATCTAGACACACAAGAGGGGTTGGCCTTTCCATCAGAGGAAAGAATTTGGAATCTATTAATGCAAATTCCTCAATATCAGCCCGGTCGCCAGATAAGGGTTCGCAAAGCAATGTGTTTGCTAGGCATGATGACGTCATGCATTTACCTGGTTCCCCACATGCGCCTGCGCATGCGACCCATGCAGGAATGTTTGGCGAAACAGTGGTCTCAGGCAAGTGGTCAGTGGGGCGATCTAGTGGTCGTTTCTCCAACACTAGTACAGAGTCTTCACTGGTGAACAAGAGACAAACTTTCAAAGGGGAAACCCTTTTACGATCCAGAAATACAGGCCGTAGTCATGACAGACGCGTCCCTGTCAGGGTGGGGAGCACACCTCCTTCACCACACAGCTCAGGGCCGCTGGTCTCACACAATGGCCAAGAATCACATCAACCTGCTAGAGCTTCTGACAGTCTTCAGAGCGCTTAGAGCGTTCAAACCACACCTATTGAACCTGTCAGTACAGATCTTAACGGACAGCACGACCACAATGTTTTACATAAACAAACAGTGGGGCACTCGTTCGCCAAATCTGTCCAGGCTTGCCCAGAAAATTTGGATATGGGCACTCAGACGGAACATTTACCTGTCGTCTCAACATGTTCCAGGGGATCTCAATTCACTAGAGGACGCTTTGCGCAGAGTCCACCTCCCAGAAGAACACGAATGGTGTCTACACAAAGAGGTTGTAGAAGACCTCTTCTCACAGTGGGGTTTCCCCACTATAGACCTATTTCCGACAAGCGAAAACAGACAATGCCCCGGATTCGCATCCAGGTTCCCTCAGCCAGGCTCCAAGGGGAACGCCCTATGGATGAACTGGTCAGGGATGTTTGCCAACGTTTTTCCACCAACCCCTCTGATGAGGAAGGTGGTCAACAAGATACACAGGGAATCGATGACGCTCATCCTAGTTGCTCCCATGTGGGCGAGACAACCATGGTTCCCACACCTGCACAAACTGGTGGTGTGCGAACCCATCAGACTCCCGTGCTGGGTACAACCTACTCTCCCAGCATGGAGGACAAACAGTGCATCCTCAACCCAACTCGATGAACTTGGCAGCATGGCTCCTGAAGTCATAGGGCCTCATTACAAATCGCCCGGTATGGAAACAACGGTAGCGGTAAACCCGCCGCCACCGTTGTTTCCATGCCGGGCGATCACAACTCCTGCAGGCGGGAGGTGATGTTCCCGCCAGGTCTGACCTGGCGGGTTTAACACCGCCCGCCTGCAGGCGGACGAGGAAACACCGGCAGCATTACAAGATGCTGCCGGTGTTTCCATGATCCCCATTCCCATCGAGTCCCATAGGACTCGATGGGAATGGGGATTAACACCATTCCGCCTCCGTGATTCCTGGAAAACCGTGGTTGTAATGCCCCAGTAATTCCAGGAATCACGGAGGAGGAATGGTAATACGAGTCTGGCGGTAACCAGGCAGTTTTACCACCGCGGTTACCGCCGGACTTGTATTGAGGCCCATAGTGTTTGGACATCTCAATCTACCACAGAGATGCACGGATATCCGAAAAGAATCAAGGAAAATGAACACAAGACACTGTTACTTTGATAAGTGGAAAAGATTTGTTATTTGGTGCCAGAATAAACAAATCAACCCAGTCGATTGCACGCCTTCCACTATTGTCACCTACATACTCCACTTACTGGATGCAGGGTTGATATTTAATTCACTCAAGGTACACCTGGCAGCGCTGTCAGCCTACACCACCTCCCATAACAAGGTGTCATGGTGGAAAGTGCCAGTTGTCAAAGTCTTTATGGAAGGGGTGAAGAGACTCCACCCTCCAATTTCTAACCCACCTCCAGGGTGGGGCCTTAATGTGGTTCTTGGTAACCTAATGGGACCCCCCTTTGAACCCATGCATAAAGCTAGTCTCAAACACCTGACTTATAAGACTGCCTTCTTAGTAGCCATTACATCCATAAGAAGGGTCAGTGAAATTCAGGCTCTGTCAGTGCAGGATCCTTTCTTTTCTGTTCATAAGGATAAACTGGTTCTGCAAACTCACCCTAGGTTCTCACCTAAGTTAATTTCAAAATTCCATGTTAACCAGTCTATTGATCTACCGGCCTTCTTCCAAGAACCCAAGATCTCTGCTGTGGTGAAACTACACACACTAGATGTGCGAAGAGCGGTCCTCTACTACGTAGACGAGACCAGACCGCTAAGAAAGACAGATCAACTGTTCGTCTCCGTAGCTACAGGCAGAGAAGGAGATTGGGTCTCTAAAGGTGCCATCTCGAAATGGATAGTCAAATGTATCCAGCTGTGTCACTCCCTTTCAGATAAAACTCTGCCTTTCACGCCGAGGGCCCACTCTACAAGATGCACAGGGGCCACTCCGGCTTGCATTGCAAATGTACCCATTGACACCATTTGCAAAGCAGCTACATGGAGCTCTTTTCACACTTTTACTCAGCACTACTGCATTGACACTCATTCCAAGACAGATACTCAAGTGGGACAAGCAATTCTAAGACATTTGTTCACTCATGATCCTTCTCACATCCCACCTCCTTCTTCTAATACTGCTCGCTAATCTATGCACAGCATGTGATCTAAGCAGGTCCACAAGCCTCAGAAGCGATACATTATTCACCGTAAATGTATTTCTGATGCTTGCATCTGCTTAGATTCACATGTGCCCGCCCTTCCTCCCCTCGGAGAGAAGGCGCATGGATGCTTGTAGTCTTATCTTTATATCTGCTTGGATACTCTGTACTCACGCGACTACTCATGCTACCTCATGTCAGAAAAAATACAATCTGAGGGTCCTACACGCATGAGGGATCATGGGTACAGTGGACGTCACACTAGGGATAGTATTACTGGCACACCCTAGTTCAACGCCCCATTTCGAGTTTCAAAAAACAAACTGTAATACTCTGCCTATGCACACCATGTGAATCCAAGCAGATACAAGCATCAGAAATACGATTACGGTGAGAAACGTATCCCTTATCATTATTATTTAGGTATTCAGCAACCAGGTCCATGAACAGACGTGTAGCCTCTCCTGCAAGGTAGCATACATTGTGAGGATCACGTGCGCTCGTAGAGGCCCAGGCTCTTCCTATGGCTAGAGGTTGCATAATGCTTCATGTAGGACAGGTGAGGGCATTGGGACACCCACCTTTCCTATTGACTTGCTTTTAGGAAAACAGTGACATCCTTTTATTCTGTGTTCCACCCATTAGGCCCTTTCAATGACCCCCCTCTATTTTAGGGCCTTTTAGGCTGAGCACCTATAAGTACCCTTGGGTAGGAGTGTCCTTCTTTCTTGTACACTACATTACAATATGACCAAACACGCCAAGCACCTAGTGTGGTTCCCAAACAATAGAGAAAGAAACTTGCTCTATTATAATAAAGGGTCTAAAATAATACCTTGAAGGTGTGACAGCTAGTGCCTGTCAATTCTTTGTTGAATATCTACACAAAGCAAAAGAAAAAGCTTGTAAAGTAATAGTCATTTATACTGTGCCTGTCACAAACAGAGCAGCTCCTGGTGCTGGGGCGACTCCAGGGCACGTTTTGTGACTCAGGTAATCAGACCTGTGTCTGGAGGGCAGCGAAGAGATAGTGAGGCGCTACATTAATGGAAATCATGGTAGGCGGGGGTCCGAGGAATGCGTGTTTCGGCTTGGCTGTGTGGGAGAGGCAGTGGGGTTAGAAGGGTGAGCCAGTAGAATTTACTGCCATGTCTATGGTGGTCAGTTATTGGGTCTGCCAAGCCTTCCACATGGGGATAGCTTTCTGAAGGCCTTCTTTTGCAATGTGCAGTTACAGGAGATGTGTAATACGGTCACGTGGCCTTCACCACACACACATACCTGTCCATTACAGTTTTGATTCAGATGCCATACAGGCTGCAAAGGTGGGGCACACCGTGTATTCAATACGATTCTAGCTTCTGCCTCAATGAGAACAAAAATTACTACTTGCGGCTCTAAGCAACGCTTGTCAGTCTATACAATAACTTATATGTAACAGAATATAACCTAAAAGACTTGATTTGCAAGTGGATGTCTGTTCAAGATTCTGACGTCCACCACTTTCATGCTCAGTGATGTAAGTGGAGGGTACGAAGGTTGAGATGCTTGGATGGGAGGATGAGATGAGCTGTTGGAAGATGGCACACAACTGACATCAAAAGAGGGCAGGGTTTTATGCTAGCAGACAACACTGGCTGGTATTGTCCGGACCAAACATTTCATGGGAGGATTTTGAACTGCCTGTGAAGCTAAACTAGACATCAAACTGCAAAATCACTGTTACAGGTAAGTAACGTTTTGTTTCTGACTGGCAGCGGGCAACAATTGGATATGGCAAAGTCAAAATATTCTACCCATGGCTAGTGGCCTGACATGTAGCTGACTCTGCCCTGGCCCTGCTGGGCTGTTCGAGGCAACGAATCCCTGAGAAATGGTCAAGTTTTCCTAAAGGTCAAGCCCGGGACAACCTCAATCGGAATCACCAGCTTCTTGTTAGTATTGGTTGGTTACATTAAGCTAACATTTCTTTATTGCACTCAATGTGCAAGGCATTGTGGGGATTCTTAAAATCTGCAATTTGTGATATGTATTTATTTATTTATTCTGCTTTTACATCAAGTAAATTGTGTTTCAGAGCCCAGGGCTGAAAAGGGTCGGGGGAGCTTTCAATTTAGCGTTATTGAATTCTGCATTCTATGTTATAACAGGAACATAAAATTGAAGTTCAAATTATAAACATTTATCTAAATGTTTTGAACCTAGGGGGAGGGGAGGAGATAAGTACCTTATGGTTGGTATCACCTGCATCAATAGTGCACGTCAGTAAGTACTGTACCAGGTGTGCCTTGATGTGTGTTTATGAGAGGGCACAAATCAGATCACTGCTTTGCGTGGGATTATTGATCCTCGCTCTTGGCAGTGGAGTTTGATGACCCCATCAAAATTCCACTCATTTTTACATCCGGCATTAATGCCCTGCCAATCCAAGGATTCTGGCACGGGCGCAGAATGGGTACATTTCACAAACCATTCTCATTATTTCTTAAAAAGCCAGCCTCTACTTTTGGGAGCATATTTGCATGTTTTTGGCTGTTTTGCATTTTTACATTTCTTTCTATAGACAGTGTGGTGTTTTACTTCATTTTTATTGGTTGTAATGAGTCACACCACAATACATTTACTGTACTATGTATCAATCAAGGACAGTGCATATTGTGAATTAAGAAGGACAAATTAGACAATGTAGTCTAACAAGTACAAGTATTGTAAAAATAAATTATGTAAAAGCATGGAATTTAAATAAATGTCATCCTTAAATTACAAAAACTGAATGGAGAAAATACAGAACTTCTCAAAAAACAACAAAGGTTTCATAAAAACAAAAAGAAATGAGTTTGAAAGTCACTTGAACTGTTGTCAAGTCTTTTTTTTGTTGCCCCTAGATGCAGAGGCACTTCTGGGTCACCAGGGCACCAATGCCCCCCACACATATGAGGATTTCCGGGTGAATGGCGTCCGAGTCAATGGCATCGGAGGGCAAGAAGAGGCGCAGTACCAGGAAGTAGTGCAGGAGGAAGAGGAGGTACATTTGATAGTGCGTGGATTGGGAGGGGAAATGGAGCAAATTCATTTTCTGAAGGCGTTAAGCTACCAGCCCCTGTGCCAGGGTGTCCTAATGTGCACTGTGTGTTTATTCATAAGTGTGTCTGTGTTTGTGTCTCCTCTTGCTCTTAATGGACGCCCTGGTTCCTACACAGCTTCATGCTTCACAGGCAATCACACAGAACATGCGAGCATGTTCTGTCACCAGTCCCTCACGCAGACAGGGCTAGCAAGGGCAATGCATGCTGCGTGCAGTGTGGAGAAGCCTCCCTGATGCTGGGTAGGGATCAGGGCGATCCACCCCAGCATCCTTATCAGTCAGAACACTTCCTGCAATACTTTAGGCAATTCACAGGAGTAGAGTGGGTCACCAGAACTCAGCTATCTTAATCTGTGTACAGAAGGGCCTCATGTCCCGGGCCTCCCCACCTGCCTGCTTGATACAAAGGAGTAACAAACATACCTAACACATTTCATAATTTTGTATAGTTCACGGATGGGTCTCTGATCCGCCTGCTGGGCTGCGGATGACAGCTAAGGTCCAATGTGATCAACTGGTTTCCCCTTCATTCATCGACAGGAATTACTTCCTGGTCATTGACTACAAAGTAATTCCTTTCAAATGACATCATAAATTATAGGTATTTAAGGGTTAATGGATAAAAAAAGAGGTGGGGATGTTTTTAAGGAGGGGTAGTAATGACGGCGAAGAATAGGTAAGGGGGGACCACCAATTATTATTATTTTTTTTTTTTTTTTGTTTAGCAGTTTTTATTAGGCTTTGTAATGGATAAATACAGGATATAATCATTAACAATTAACCATTATAATACTTGCTAACCAATAGTCCAAGATACAAATGTAAAGTTGAGTTAACAATTAAAGGCACAGTGTAGTGTATCAAGGTTACAATAAATGTAGAGATGCACTAAATGTTCCTTGCAAAACTCTAACATCAGAATTCATTGAGGCACTATATGAGAAATAAATAATATATCTGGAAGGACTATAAAAGCACCAAAGAAGAAGAGAACAGACAGGACAATACAAGACACAAGAGGAGAAGGAAGAACAGACAAAACAAACTGAGGCAACACATTAAAAGGACACTACTGAGGAGGCATTAAGATATTCGATCAGTGGACTCCACTTTTCAATTATTATTTTTTTAAATGTCGATGTACATTTTCAAAGGAATTGCTTCATAGTAAGTTACCACAAAGTAATTCCTGTTGAGAAAATGACATGGAACAGATCAATTAATCCCATATTCTATTCAGTGTAGTACATATAGTTTGTGTGTTCACTAATTTCACCTTTCCTTGGGTAATATATAGCGGTGCATAAGCAAGTCATGAAAGCACACATGCATCCAAATATCATCATACAATACATAGAATCAGATAGAACATATGATGGACATGATCCACATGTAGAAGTAATATGCAGGGATAAGTGGTGAAGTTGATTGGTATCATCGACCTTGAAACGTATCATACGTATCCTCCAAACCCACGTCATATATTGGCCGGAATATCAGCTGCATTTAGGCAGAATGCCATTGCCCCTTCTGTGCATCTACACCCACGCCCCGAAAGAGTGGTTTTAGGAAACGCCTCCTCAGGGGCAATGTCGCGGGACACAGCAGAATCAGATACTTCAGATCCTCCGTGGCGCCCCTGCATTGGATCAAAATTTCACATACAGGGACCTTTCAGGCTTAGGACTGACAACATCGAGTCTCAAACCCCTCCTCCTAGGGATTCAGAACTTGTAGCTTTAACCAGAGTATCCCACCGCATCAGAAGTGATGCTGCGGCTTTACCATTAGCTTTGCAATGTGTGGTAATGGCAAGAGGGTCGCTCCAATAGCCAACCAGACCCATCAGTCTCCTCTTTACATGAACTGCCCACCTCTGATTCATGCCCCCTTGCTGGGAGAACACATCCCGCAGCGCTTCTCTGTATTTAAGTACAGCCGGACCCAGTAAAGAGCTGGACACAATTGGCGGGCAGACTCTTTTCCTTGCATGTTCGTCTCGAGACGCACCGGCAGGCTCGAGGAGCATATGAGCACGCCCAGTAACTTCTTCAGATACTTGTTTTCCACGACTGCCAGAGTGTGTATGTTCATCTGCCCCCACAACTCTGCTCCATACATCGCTGCTTGCCGTGCCTGAGCAGTATATGCTTTGAGAGAAACACGCGCGGCCACATTTCCATGCTCTGAGGTAAACCTGGCAAGTGCCCCACTATACCTCACTAGTGTCAGCTCCTGGGATAGTCGTATGTGGCAACCTGTTCGAGGCCCAGATTCAATCCCTTTTGCTTCCTCCTGCTATTAGTATTGAACATCATGGCTTTTGTCATTGTGACGTTCAGTGCTAAACCGTTTCTTTTACAAAAAGCAGTGAATATGTCCAGCTGCCTGTGGACACCTGCGCGTGTCATAGATAACAGAACCGCCTCATCCGCACACAGCAGGGCCAGAATCCTTTCCCCTGCCAATGTTGGCGCATCCGTCTGGACTTCCAATAATTAATTTATCACGCCATTAATAAACAAGCAGAAGAGCTTGGGAGCCAGTAAACATCCCTGGCAGACACCCTTTGTTATTCGAATGCTATCGGAGGTTCTCCCATCACTGCCCCATCCAACCACTGCGGTGTTGCCCATGTAGAGACTGTGTATTGCAGTCAGCAAGGAACCCGGGATGCCCTGCTTCTTCAATCTCCCAGATACGCTCCCTAGGGGCAGTGTTAAAGGCAGTGCACAAATCCACGAAGACTGCATACACACTAACTTTACTCAGGACTGCGTAGTAGTCACACACCAACCTGAGTCGGAGACTTTGGTCGACTGCTCAGTTCTTCCGGGAACCCCACCTGACGCAGATTAATTATTGACCTGCTGCTTTCCCAGTAGTCTAAATGTGCTAAAAAAGTCCGGGCTAAGATCCCCCCGCCCCCGCATCCAGGAGTGAATGGGCCTATAATTCAAGGAGTCATCTCTGGGGCCTTTTTTATAAATTGGGACCAACGCTGCTCTTCTTCAGGACTCTGGTACCGCATTTATGCTCAGAACTACATTTAACAGACCAGTTAGATATGGCACCCAGACTGCAATATCATTCCTAGAGAAGTCAATGGGTGCCCTATCTGGGCCATGTGCTTTCCCCACCTCCTCACATGTTAACCTCAGTGGGGGGGGGATAATTCGTGACAACTCCACCCATGGTGCACACCTCGTCAGGGCTAGTCTTCCCAGACGCATCTGCCTTTGCCCCATAAAGATTGCTATAGGGTTCAACCGAAGCTCGCTCTGTAATGCAGGCTTGCAGCGTATTGGATCCCTTTCCCTTCCCCGCCCTGATTAGGCTCCAGAACCCATTTGAGTCCCCTTTATCTATGGCATAAAACAACTCCCTCCAGATGTTCTCATGCCACTCCCTCTTTTTCCCCATCAGAATCCTGCAGTAATCTGCTCTGGCCAACCTTAGCCCATCGTCTCGTCAAGTGCTCGTTGTCTTGCTTCGTCATTCAGCCTGCCCTTAGCCAGCCTGCAATCTTTATCATACCAGTGGTTTGAAACCTTCACAGATCACCTTCACAGATCTGTGCACTACTTTTAGACTTTTAGAGAAGTGTGTCCCACCTTTGCTATCAGGTTCTCATGTATTGCCACTATAGCAACCCGTTCCGAGGGTCAGCTGGGGCAAGACCATCCAAAAACGGAACAATCTCTTCATATACCGGCAGAGGTACTTCGAGGTCAAGCTGTTAAGACTGATTTCCTATACTCTGGCCTGGTGGACAGATGTATAGAAAGCCAACCTATATTGTGACAGGGGCAACTCTGGGAAGCTGTAGCCAAACCACTTTAAGGTAGCAGTGACAGGCGGTCTAGGCTAAGATCTTCAGAGGGGTGAGATTGTAAAGGGTCCACAATGAGGTCGCACAATGGGAGTCACAAATTACCCTTAGACAGGATGTATAACAATACAGTTATTTAATTATGGCCAAATACACTATAAGAAAAATTAACACAAGCATGTAGACTTATCAACCAATACCATCAAACTAAAATACATATATACAATCACAGGTTCAAGTGCATAATACAAATCAGAATACTCCTGCAAGGAAATGAATAGGCAAATATTACACACGAAAAGGTCCACAGAGAATTAAACCCTAACTAATATTGTCCAACCCTAAATTGCCTGGGGCCTTGTGCCCTATTGTTCAGGATACAAAGATACAGCACTCAGGAGGCAGGAGAAAATGTATGTAGAGTCTCTGGGGTCCAGTGATGGATTCTTAGGGCCAGGGTTCAAGATAGACAGAGTCCAAAATTCCCCCCAACAGTTAGAAGTCATGCCAAGGCAAGTATTGACAAAGCCAATAGGTTTAAAATAAAGAGTATTGTAAGTCCATTGACATACAATGGGAGTGTAGGGGTATGTTAAAAGCTCAATAATTTACCCCCTCACTCCGAATCTTCCCAAGACTTTCCAGAACAAAGGAAGGGTGTCCTGGCTTGCTTTTCCTGCTGAATTCTGCAGTCCACAATTTTCACGGGTTGCAGGTTCAATTGATTCTCCTGTTAGGATCTTTTGCTGGTGCAAGGACTCTTGATGAAGAAATGCAGAAACAAACAATGCAGCACCCTTCTCGGGACTGGAGGTGGGTCAGAAAAGCAGTTTTCGGACCGTGCACGCCGTGCACAGCGATGCAGCAGGACTCAGTAGCCGCGCTTAGACTTTCTGGTCTTTCTTGGGTCCCCTTGGTGCTAGAATGCCAAAACTTTGCAGAGGGTGTCTTTCCAGTGGCAGCTGAGGTTGTACCAAGTTTCAGGCAGAAACTCGGCACGGCAACGAAGATAACCCGGTAGCCCAAAAACGAAGCTGGTCAGCCACAAGACGATTCCCAGGCACCTCCGAAGGTGGTTTTTGCATTGGGCACTGAGTAGGCTTAGGGAGTGGATGGTCCCTCCACGCCTGGGGGGTCGTAGTGCCTTCGCAGGCCTACTGGAGATCACGAGACAGACAGGGTCCACCAGGACTGCAGCAGAAGTTGGTTGCCAGGCCTCAGGTTTCTTTGCGGGTCTTCTCAACTGGACGGATTCTTGGCTCCTTCAGGTTCTTCCAGGATCTCTGAGAATTGCATGCAGGGGCCCTCTTCTTATCCTAACAGCCAGGTAGGAGTTGAAACTCCCACTATCCAATGGCAGAACTAGCCCACACACACACCCCACAGTGGTCCAATTAGGATCAATGGCAGGAACACTCATGCATACCACTCAGACACTCAGAAACCAGGCTGTGGATTGGGGTCAGATTGACCCAGCCCACATCCTGCCTGCAAACACACAACACCCTCCAATATCCCTCCAAAAGCACCTGCTTTCCCGGGCACTGGAAGTCCTTATAAGGATCTTTCTGGCCTCTGAGGCCAGGAAGAAGGCTAAACAACAAGATGCAAAAAGAATGGACGAACAACCCTGTGGCACGGCCATGTTTGGCCAGTAGCCACAGTAAGTAGCCAAATGCGGTAAACGCGGTTAAGCTAACACAAAATTCCCCAAAAAGTGGAGAAAAGTCACTTCTGCCACCAGCCCATCTTTTAAGCACCTCAGAATAACCAAAAAGTCCTTTGAGTGTTAGTCTAGGGCAAAACAAAAATGAACCCCATTGCACTGCAGTGTAAGATAGAAAGTTACCACATGTGATACAAAAGTAACCACAAGTAGCAACATAGTCACAAGACTAAGGGAAACACTGTTTCCCAGTACTGATGGCCTTAAGGACATATCAGTTTCCCCATAACATGTGAGCAAAGGCCAGAACAGTGAGGCTTAAGGCGTCACTGCACTGCAAAAAGTTCAGGTCAGATTGAAAAATAAAAGCACAAGGTTTAGGGGTTCTATAAAGATGGAAGGAAAGGTGCAGTAAAGAGAATCTTTCCTAACACAAGCGTACACCACCTAATATTACGCCGGGCGTGATCTAACTGCCCCCCTGTGGTGGCCCTACCCATGGCACTGGCATCTCACTCGGCTGCTGATGTCCAAGAGCCTCCCTCACTTCCAGAAGCAGGGGGTAACGGTCGCTTTCGAGACTATTGTAAATACAAAGAGAATTTGTGGAGCCCCATTGTCGAATGTTGGGCACCTGGAATATCCCCCAAAAATTGTCCATTACAAGCCCTTATGTTAGCCGCCATGAAGGCGATAGCAACCTCGTCTACAAGTCTATGCTGCCTGGTTGTGAAGCTTGCATTAAGGGTCCTCAGCCCCCAGCAACTATAAATATATTGATCAGGTGCAATAACCAAAGTAGAAATGCATAGTGATCCTTTTAAGCGCCACCAGGGCTCAACCAATAGCTCCAAATTCCAGCCAGGAAGACTCCGCCTTTCATCTGAATGAGGTTGATGAACCTTAGTATATGAAGTGTAATGATACTAATGGCTATGGTGCTACAGAACAGCATACCTGTACCGGAAAGCCTTTGTAATATATTTATTTTTTCAGGTTTAGAGTCCCCACCCTCCAAATGAGGTCTGTAAAAATTCTGCAGCCACCCCCAAGAAAGAGCATATTGCCATAGAGCCAACTTCGAGCCAATGGTACCAAAGTGTTGATACTCAAATCCCAGCTTTGCCTCTGTGCAATACAGTGATACTGGGCAGATTATTCCTTTCCAGAGCATAGGACTGTGCTGCCTTTGGTGAGAGTGGTCGCCTTCTTACATTCGGGTACCACTGATTAACCCATCGCCTGAACTTTCTTTTTAAATGGGCCAGAAGTCTGCAATCCAGATGTTTTGGACTACTACTCCCATCAGCCCTATTCAGCATAGTCAATGGTGAGAGATATTGGGAATTGTAGTCCTACACATCTGGAGAGCCAAAGGTTGCAGACCCTTGATAGAGGCGATTTAAGGGAAGGGCATCCTACACAGGACAGAGTCGGTAAAATGTCTGCGGCATCTTGGATATTCATTTTCTGGCCTGCTTATTTCACACGAACAATGATTTACTTGTTTCCACAGTTGCAAATGTTCTTGTTGACATCAGGTAAAGAATCTGCAAGTCTCCACGACTATAATCAGTTGGCCTTATCCCACCGTTTATTGTGTAGCTTATATAACAATCTTGACAATGCAATAGTAAAAGACAGATCGCGGGGTTCACATCAATTAGCATTGTGGCACTTGCACACTTCCCTTTATGATGGAGAAAATAAAGGTACAATAGTTCTCTTTTTGCATATCTAGTTTTCATATGGATTTAAAACACAATATTGTCATATTGGTTTATCATGTGAATTGTGTACTTTCCAACTCCAGATTAGCATACATCGTTTCATTTCAGTTCATAAAAGTGAAACATTCATAAATAATTGCACATCGCAGTACAAGAGGAATTGGGGCTCAATGTGGTTAAATACTGAAATATCCGAGTGGGCGAAAATCCCAGCTTCATCACTTCACTAAAGTGTGTGATTTTAGGAAAAGCAGGTTAGTCCCATAGTGCCTAATCTTAAAAATTGCCAGCCCATAAATTGTTTTAAAATTGTCTGTGCCCGAATAGTGATTTTATTTTCAGGGTTTCTCTTCAAAAATACATAATTCATGGCTTAACAAACTCTAGAGTTACACCCTATATAATAACAGTGGCCATTGCTATATTGCACAGCACAAAGTTGTTTCTTTGCTCACTCATGACAAAACCAGAGCCCTCTTCTAATCTCAGTCTAGGACCCTCATTACAGTTTCACCAGTATCCCGCCGGAACTACCGGCAGGATCCCAGCCGTCTCTGCCGCTGGATATCCCAGGATATTACGAGAAGCGGAGATGCCGATAAATTCACATTCCATGGAGACCCATAGGACTGGGATGGGATTGCTGGAATTTCTGGCACCTCTAGTGTAGTGTTGACTGAATACCCGGCAGGTCAGGCCTGCCGGTAGTTCACTTCCCCTAACGGCAAACTTGTGTTTCTCCAGCCCACAAGAAATGCTGGTGCTGGTTTTCCGGACCGGGGAACTTGCAATGTCCTGATATGTGCAGGTTCTGGGTAACCTCTTACCCGTTTCCTCTCCTTATGCGATTGGCTTTGACCTTCCTCATTGCTTCCGCTCCACCTCCTGGAGCCATGTCGCATTCTTTGGCACTCCTTGAAACGCCACTTACTTTTTCTGCTGACACCAGCAAACATGAAGGGGCAGGGGGCACTCCTTGGAGAGCCCATGCTTACTCTAATCGCTGCCAGGTGTTAGGCAAGAATTGATGTAGTAACACTGTGTGAGACTACACAACACTTGTCCTCTTGGTATTAGGTAACCCACCATTTGGTATAGGCCTGTACTGCACACGTTGGTAGTGTGACTGAGCAGGCAGGCTTATCTCAAGAGGGGTAAATGTGAGCTGTAGCAATGAAATCCACCAACACAAGTAGCCAAGTAACAACAACTCTCAAGGTTTCTGTTATAAATAGTTATTTATTTATGTAACGTCAGTTTTTAAATAAGCATTCTTTAAAAAGGGGAAATATATGTAACATCAAATATACTTAAAAATACTTGTCCAGAATCAGCATAAGTTTAGTGGATACTCTTTAGAGATGCTTTTTACACACTTCCTACACCCAGAGGTGACTTCATTCACAAGGACAGTAATGGTATTTATGTATCACTAGTACACTTTTCAGATTCTCAGGTTGCATAAAGGAAAGATTAAAGGAAAGAAAAAGGTTAAACAGGTTCTCAGGGCATGTGAGTAAACTTAAATCTTCCAATGAAGTCTAGATAAGACCTTTCCCAGCAATAACAGTCTAAAACCAAGTTATCATCTCTGAGGAACTGAAAATATCAAAGTCAATGGACTAGAAGAGTCTGCAGGGAGCCAGCACAGTCAAAGTCAATTGGAGCACAGTCTATGGAGCTGAGGCACTTCTTAGATAATAAACGTCTTGCAAAAAGTTAGAGAGTTTTGTAGAAAATAACTTGTAGGGTCACGAGCTGTTACACTTGTGGAAAGAAGAGCCGAAATCAACACTAACAAAAGTAGCGACTCCAAGTTTCAACTGAGAAGAGCAAAGCTAAAGGCAATGAGGTAAGTACCCCAAGTCTGATCAGTACCTCTGGTTGGAAGAAGAGTGGTCCATCTGGCTTCTGTCCTGTTGCAGTGATGGAGATCCTGGGTTCCGGAGCCTCAGTCGTGGGGACAAGAGAGAGGACGTCTGGAGGACTGCTGCAGCAGAAATCCGCAGTTTCAGCGCTCGGTAAACAGCACCACCATGGATATTGGATACCAGTTGGGCTTCCTTCACTCCTTGAGCCCTGCACTCTGATGAGGGGACTCGAGCTCTGGTCGCCCTGCTTCGGGGGGGTCTTAGAAGACTCCTGGAGCTTCTGGCTAGATTGCAGCCGTTGCACTCAAACACGGATTTCTCGACCCCTGACACTCGGTTCCTGCAGCAGCAAAGAAGTACAGCCAGTCGAGGAAGACGGTCCAGTGGAGTTTGTCTCGTGTTTAGTTGGTCGCACTAACCCAAGGGAAGAAGTCGATGAGGATGCAGCAAGCTTCGTTCATGGTTTCTTCGGTGGGTGTTCTTCCCAGTGGTCGACTCTATCTCTAGTCCCAAAACCCCCGCCTTTTGAGCAGGTTTCTCCCATTCATGCACAGCCTATGCTGTCACTCAAACAACAGGGTGGCTGTCCTAAAAGGATAGCCAGCCAGCCAATCAGGACCGGGTGCATTCAGGCATTCCTAAAGACAAAGGACAGGGGAGTTTCGGGAACCTGCCTCACATCCTGCCCTTCCAGACACACTGGAGCCAGAGGCGGGTTTCAGCACTGAACCCCAGCAAAGGCAAAATGAACAAAGGGCTGAAACCTGGCTTGGCGCACAGAGGAATACCCAAGGAAGCAATCTCAAACAAAAAATCGTGAAAAAAGAAGACTGGGTCCATTTTGCCAAAATGGTCACCCATGGGTTCTATACTACAGCTTAGGATTCAGCCTGCGGTAGAAAAGCATAATGGTAGGAAAATTAAACCACTGCCACCAGCCATTTAAAGTATGGAGGGTAACATAACAAATGTTACATTAGAATGTAGGATAAGGGGCTATTAGGTAACCCCCAGCACTCCACGTAAGATGGGATGTGCTGGACCTACAAAGAGAAAAGGTAAGTAAATTCAATTTCACTTTACTGTTCTTGGGAACAGTAGTTCTCACAAGAAAATTGATTTAAACCTTATGGGAAATCTAAAGGAGTTTGCTGTGGCAATGCACTGAAGGTGCTGTGTGTCACCATACTAAAAAATAGATGCTTATGTAGTTTGTCAGACTCTAAAAACAAAGAAAACATATAATCCAAATCAGGTCAAAATGCATGAGAGAGTGAGAAAAAGGTCTCACTCACTCCAGGGTTGAAGTCCTACCAGTAAAAGAGCTGGGGGTCTCTAAGGTTGAAGGGAATTGGCACAGACATGAGAATTCTCGCTCCCTAACACCAGGGCACTAGTGGTGAGCAGGGCACAGGAGGAGGGGGGCGGGGTTAGAGATTCTGGAGCCCTCCAGTTCGTTAATTTGGGGAGGGCAATTTTGCCTGTATACCATGCCAAAATATGCCCCTTAAGCCATAGGTGCAGAATATGCTTACAAAGCACTCTGGGGTCAGCTGAGCCAGTTCTTTCGGAACTCTGTGCAGCATTGTGCAGACTATCAAAGTGAAGTCAGCCCTGTCCTGTCAGAGGTACTTTAAGCATCCTTCATATGCACCCTGTGGGGCAAATGCAACTTACTGTAAGTTATGCCTCATTAGTCTCAGGTTCAAGTTCATAAGGTCCTCGGGAATGTGGTATCGTCTCGGGAGGATAGCTCAGCAGCAACGTGCTCGCCTTGGAATCAAGACAACACGGAGCACCACAGGTTCGATTCCCCGGGTCCATGCTTAGAAACCTCTGGATATTAAGCGCGATATAAATAACCTATCATATCATACTGCCCAGAACCAGGAATGACTCCAATGAACCTCTCAGGTCAGTCTCTATAGAAGAAGCGCAAACAAAAAATATCATCCTTAAAGAGGCCCTAGGAAAGCTGACAGCCCACTCTCAAAGGTTCACAAGTGCAGAGACTGGATCTACATCCTGGAGCATGAGCGCGCCGCAGGATGCAAGGAACAAAGGAATGGCGCGCCTGGAGAGGACAGGAAGCGAGTGAGGGTTACTCTGGAGGACCGCTTAGCAACCAGGAAATGTGGTCACTGAGCAGATCCGCTCATAAGGATCTGCAAAGGTCTGGCTGTTCAGAGGTGCAAAGTGCATGAAGAGCAAGCAGTGGCAATGCCAACAGTTTGGGCTTTTGTGTGGGCATGAGAAAAGCACCTGTCAGGCCTTGCCGTAGTGGCATTAACTGGTCACTGATGGTATCAGGTGCAAAATGATGCGAATATCTGGCCATCTAATAGCAGTGCCTGGCAAATGCCTAATACCGATAGACAGGCCAAAACGGTTGGCTTGGCCAATTCTTCTTTTAACAGGACTTCAGTGAAGGGCCCACATAGTGCTTATTCTTCGAGTGCCTGAAGATAGACATAGTTAGGAGCTGTTTACAACACTTGTAGCCTGTTTACAACCCCAATTAAGTCATTAACTCTCAGAAGACTGCTTTGGAAGGCACTTCGAGTGCAAAGTTTGATAGTAAGGCTTGATTAAAGTGAACTGGCCATAGGGATTAATAGCATGGCCATGGGCAGTGGGTGGGTAAATAATCAAACACCTACAAGCCATGCGACCCTCCTCATATGCCATTTCACCCTAGATCTACTCTGATGCAAATGTTGTAACTTATAGACGTCGCAAGCGACACCGAATATCCGAAAACTAAGAAACTTACTGAATGGTCATGACCGTTTGCTTAACATTTCTCCCCTACAAATTTAAAAGCACACTGTCCTTCACCTCCCTCTGTCCCCTCTCATCCACTGAATTATGTGCTGCAAAAATGACCATGCACTGACTTTGCACGGACTTTGCACAGCAAAAATACACTTTGCACATTTCCATGAATCAGGGTTTGTGTCGGCAGTGCAAAGTCACTTTTCAGCAGTGCAAAAAATTCCATGAATCGGGCCCATAGTGTGAGTGCAATGTAAAAATAATGAAGTAAAGAAGATCCAAAAATATGCCAGGACTTAAAAAGGGCTTAGTGTCATGGTTCATAGGGTGCCCACAAACGGTCGTACCCAAATGGGCGCGCTTGCAACTTGAGCAGATCACAAACGCCAGAAATCCAGAATATAAGAGGAACTTTCCTTTGCATTTTATTTGACAGACCAATCATTACCACTCATTGGGCTTCATTACGAGTTTGGCATTAGCCGTGCCCTTAATAAGGGCACGGCTACTGCCAAACTCGCTACGGGCACCCGGGAATGGCCCGGTAATTGCCCATTTGCAGGTGCGGGTATGGCCGGGCTCCCGATTCCCATTCTGCCCCATAGGGCAGAATGGTGGTGGGGAGCATGGTTGCACCGGCACCGTTCATAGCGGTACCGGTGCAATCACGAGTTCTGATTGCGGGTGCCGCTCTGCACGCCTGGTCCGACCAGGCGTGCAGAGCGGCACCCGCAAGCAGAACTTGTAATGTGGTGGTATGGTAACAACGGCACCAGTAGCACTACCGGCGCCGTAGTTGCCTTACCGCCACATTCGTAATGAGGCCCATTGTATTTGAGCATGCCGGGAAGTCTTGACAGTCTAATGGAAAACTCCCTCAGGTGGGCGACTGATTAGATCTAAAGCAGGGTTGTTCATCTCCAGGCCTCCAGGGCAGGAAAATGGATAGGTTTTCAGGACGTTCCTCATTAATATTCATGAGCTAACATTTGCATACATTTAGAATCATTGTATGTAAATTGATCTCATGAATTTTAATGAGGAGTATCCTGAAAATCTGCCATGGATCTGGCCCTAGAGGCCTGGAGTTGGACAACCCTGATCTAAAAAGATAAGTGAGTGATAAGGAGAATTGAAGAGAGTGTTCCACCGAATAAGACCCACTGCCTGAATTGGGATATAAAGGCCCTTTATTTCAACAAATTGACTTTCAAGGTACCTTGAAAAGTCCTGTTTCTACTTCTATTGTGTCTTTAGGGGGAAAGGGGGTCTGTGGTGCGGCCACAATGGCTGGAAGTGCCTATCACTATTTATTTTATAAGAAAAAGAAAGAGTTAGGAATGCTCACAAGGTGTGGCATGAGGTGGTGCGAGTGCAATGTGTGGCATGAGGTGGTGCGAGTGCAAGGCGTGGCATGAGGTGGTGCGAGTGCAAGGCGTGGCATGAGGTGGTGCGAGTGCAATGTGTGGCATGAGGTGGTGCGAGTGCAAGGTGTGGCATGAGGTGGTGCGAGTGCAAGGCGTGGCATGAGGTGGTGCGCGTGCAAGGCGTGGCATGAGGTGGTGCGAGTGCAAGGCGTGGCATGAGGTGGTGCGAGTGCAAGGCGTGGCATGAGGTGGTGCGAGTGCAATGTGTGGCATGAGGTGGTGCGAGTGCAAGGTGTGGCATGAGGTGGTGCGAGTGCAAGGCGTGGCATGAGGTGGTGCGAGTGCAAGGCGTGGCATGTTGGACGAGGTAGAGTGGCATGGTGGCACAAGGGGGGTTGGGTTGGGAGGTGCATGGCGGAGGGCGCTGGCGGAGTGCAGGGCGCTGTAGGGCAGAAGGGGTGGTTGGGTTGGGAGGCGCATGGCGGGGGGCCCTGGCGGAGTGCAGGGCGCTGTAGGGCAGATGGTGGGCATAAAGAGTGATGGGGTCAGACGCAAGTGGGTGTAGGATGCCCCGAACAGCCTCAGAAGGGCTGGGGTGGGGTGGGGTGTGCTAGGTGAAGTATCTCGAAATCTGTCACTATTGTACTACTGAAGATCCGGGGCTGAGAAGCCTGGATGAATGACAGAGGAGAGCGGTGGAAATGTGCACCTTGGGAGCAACCGGGAGCGACCTGTCAAAGTGACTGTAATTTTTTACACTTTTATAGGTAGGAGCAGAAGTCACAGCCAAGGCGTGTGTACGAGCTATCTACGACTACCACTTGGGTAAGACAATTCATACTTTATAATTTCCTCCACTAACTGTGGTGCACGTCACACTGCAATCCTGCCCTTGCCGCGCCATCTTCATCACACCTCACACTGCAGTCCTCCCCTTGCCACACCGCCTTCATCACACCTCACACTGCAGTCCTCCCCTTGCTACACCGCCTTCATCACATCTCGCACTGCAGCCCTCCCCTTGCCTCACCACCTTCAGCACACCTCACACTGCAGTTCTCCACTTACCGCACCACCTTCATCACACCTCACACTGCAGTCCTCCCCTTGCCACACCGCCTTCATCATACCTCACACTGCAGTTCTCCACTTACTGCACCGCCTTCATCACACCTCACACTGCAGTCCTCCCCTTGCCACACCGCCTTCATCACACCTCACACTGCAGCCCTCCCCTTGCCTCACCACCTTCAGCACACCTCACACTGCAGTTCTCCACTTACCGCACCACCTTAATCACACCTCACACTGCAGTCCTGCCCTTGCCGCACTGCCTTCATCACACCTCACACTGCAGTCCTCCCCTTGCCGCACCGCCTTCATCACACCTCACACTGCAGTCCTCCCCTTGCCACACTGCCTTCATCACACCTCACACTGCAGTCCTCCACTTGCCGCACCGCCTTCATCACACCTCACACTGCAGCCCTCCCCTTACCGCTCTGCCTTCAGGACACCTCACACTGCAGTTCTCCACTTACCACACCATCTTCATCAGACCTCAAACTGCAGTCCTCTCCACTTGCTGCTCCGCCTTCATCACACCTGGCACTGCAGTCCTCCCCTTGCCGCACTGCTTTCATCACACCTCACACTGCATTACTCCCCTTGCCACACCGCCTTCAGCATACCTCACACTGCAGTCCTCCTCTTACTGCATCGCCTTCATCACACCTCATACTGCAGTCCTCTCCTTGCCACACCACCTTCAGCACACCTCACACTGCATTCCTGCTCTTACTGCATCGCCTTCATCACACCTCACACTGCAGTCCTCCCCTTGCCGCGCCACCTTCATCACACGTCACACTGCAGTCCTCCCCCCTTGCTGCTCTGCCTTCATCACACCTCACACTGCAGTCCTCCCCTTGCCGCACTGCCTTCATCACACCTCACACTGCAGTCCTCCCCTTGCTGCGCCACCTTCATAACACCCCACACTGCAGTCCTCCCCTTGCTACACCGCCTTCATCACACTTTACACTGCAGTGCTGCCCTTGCCGCACCACCTTCATCACACCTCACACTGCAGTCCTCACCTTGCCGCACTGCCTTCATCACAACTCACACTGCAGTCCTCCCCTTGCTACACCACCTTCATCACACCTCACACTTCAGTCCTCCCCTTGCCACACCACCTTCAGCACACCTCACACTGCAGTTCTCCTCTTACTGCATCGCCTTCATCACACCTCATACTGCAGTCCTTCCCTTGCCGCACTGCCTTCATCACACCTCACACTGCAGTCCTCCCCTTGCTGCACTGCCTTCATCACACGTCACACTGCAGTCCAACCCTTGCCACATCGCCTTCATCACACTTCACACTGCAGTCCTCCCCTTGCTGAACCATCTTCATCACACCTCACACTGCAGTCCTCTCCCCTTGCTGCTCCGCCTTCATCACACCTCACACTGCAGTCCTCCCCTTGCCGCACTGCCTTCATCACACCTCACACAGCAGTCCTCCGCTTACCGCACCACCTTCATCACACCTCACAATGCAGTCCTCCACTTGCTGCACCGCCTCATCACACCCCACACTGCAGTCCTCCAGGTGCCGCACCACCTTCATCACACCTCACACTGCAGTCCTCCCCTTGCCGCGCCACCTTCATCACACCTCACACTGCAGTCCTCCCCTTGCTGCACCACCTTCATCACACCTCACACAGCAGTCCTCCGCTTACCGCACCACCTTCATCACACCTCACAATGCAGTCCTCCACTTGCTGCACCGCCTTCATCACACCCCACACTGCAGTCCTCCAGGTGCCGCACCGCCTTCATCACACCTCACACTGCAGTCCTCCCCTTGCCGCACCGCCTTCATCACACCTCACACTGCAGTCCTCCCCTTTCTGCGCCACCTTCATCACACTTCACAATGCAGTCCTCCCCTTGCCGCACCACCTTCATCACACCTCACAATGCAGTTCTCCCCTTGCCGCACTGCCTTCATCACACCTCACACAGCAGTCCTCCGCTTACCACACCGCCTTCATCACACCCCACACTGCAGTCCTCCACTTGCTGCACTGCCTTCATCACACCCCACACTGCAGTCCTCCAGGTGCCGCACCGCCTTCATCAGACCTCACACTGCAGTCCTCCCCTTGCCGCACTGCCTTCATCACACCTCACACAGCAGTCCTCCGCTTACCGCACCACCTTCATCACACCTCACAATGCAGTCCTCCAGGTGCCCCACCGCCTTCATCACACCTCACACTGCAGTCCTCCCCTTGCCGCACCGCCTTCATCACACCTCACAATGCAGTCCTCCACCTGCTGCACCGCCTTCATCACACCTCACACTGCAGTCCTCCCCTTGCTGCGCCACCTTCATCACACTTCACAATGCAGTCCTCCCCTTGCCGCACCACCTTCATCACACCTCACAATGCAGTTCTCCCCTTGCCGCACTGCCTTCATCACACTTCACACAGCAGTCCTCCGCTTACCACACCACCTTCATCACACCTCACAATGCAGTCCTCCACTTGCTGCACCACCTTCATCACACCCCACACTGCAGTCCTCCAGGTGCCGCACCGCCTTCATCACACCTCACACTGCAGTCCTCCCCTTGCCGCACTGCCTTCATCACACCTCACACAGCAGTCCTCCGCTTACCGCACCACCTTCATCACACCTCACAATGCAGTCCTCCAGGTGCCCCACCGCCTTCATCACACCTCACACTGCAGTCCTACCCTTGCCGCACCGCCTTCATCACACCTCACAATGCAGTCCTCCACCTGCTGCACTGCCTTCATCACACCCCACACTGCAGTCCTCCAGGTGCCGCACCGCCTTCATCACACCTCACACTGCAGTCCTCCCCTTGCCGCACTGCCTTCATCACACCTCACACTGCAGTCCTCCCCTTGCTGCGCCCCCTTCATCACACTTCACAATGCAGTCCTTCCCTTGCCGCACCACCTTCATCACACCTCACAATGCAGTTCTCCCCTTGCCGCACTGCCTTCATCACACCTCACACAGCAGTCCTCCGCTTACCACACCACCTTCATCACACCTCACAATGCAGTCCTCCACTTGCTGCACCGCCTTCATCACACCCCACACTGCAGTCCTCCAGGTGCCGCACCGCCTTCATCACACCTCACACTGCAGTCCTCCCCTTGCCGCACTGCCTTCATCACACCTCACACAGCAGTCCTCCGCTTACCGTACCACCTTCATCACACCTCACAATGCAGTCCTCCAGGTGCCCCACCGCCTTCATCACACCTCACACTGCAGTCCTCCCCTTGCCGCACCGCCTTCATCACACCTCACAATGCAGTCCTCCACCTGCTGCACCGCCTTCATCACACCACACACTGCAGTCCTCCAGGTGCCGCACCGCCTTCATCACACCTCACACTGCAGTCCTCCTCTTGCTGCGCCACCTTCATCACACTTCACAATGCAGTCCTCCCCTTGCCGCACCACCTTCATCACACCTCACAATGCAGTTCTCCCCTTGCCGCACTGCCTTCATCACACTTCACACAGCAGTCCTCCGCTTACCACACCACCTTCATCACACCTCACAATGCAGTCCTCCACTTGCTGCACCGCCTTCATCACACCCCACACTGCAGTCCTCCAGGTGCCGCACCGCCTTTATCACACCTCACACTGCAGTCCTCCCATTGCCGCACTGCCTTCATCACACCTCACACAGCAGTCCTCCGCTTACCGCACCACCTTCATCACACCTCACAATGCAGTCCTCCAGGTGCCCCACCGCCTTCATCACACCTCACACTGCAGTCCTCCCCTTGCCGCACCGCCTTCATCACACCACACACTGCAGTCCTCCAGGTGCCGCACCGCCTTCATCACACCTCACACTGCAGTTCTCCCCTTGCCGCACTGCCTTCATCACACATCTTATCTGCACATCCAGCTTCTTCCGTCTAGGCCTCTATTTCTGTATCTATTCATTATCTAAAAACGTCCTTCTTTGTGTTTTTTTGTGTTTCTTCAGCTTCCTGCTGTCTCTCCCAGATATTAAGTATCCATTCCTAAAACTCTCTCTGTGGACAGTCATTCCTTCCAAGTAACACTGTGTTATCCTGTAGTCGTGTCTGTGTCTGCTTGCCTCCTGAAAGTTGACTGCTTGCCCACAGTCACCAATAGGTGAGCCAAGAACAGCTCAAGGAACCCGTTTGCTCAGGGGTGGGACGGCAGCACCACACCGCGAGTTCGCTCGGATGAATCCAATCGGCCTGGGGGTGCCTCTCAGAACGTCCTTGCGACTGGTCCACCCTCGTTTTCCAGGCGTTGCGTTAGTGCCACCTGCGCTCAGGGTTTTGGGGCTGGCAAATAAGCATTTGGCCTTCAGGCTTTGGTCCATTCAAACCAAAAGGCGAGCCCCATGACAAGGTTGGCGGTGTGGGAATAAAGTGGCGATAATTCCATTACCGCCACTTTTCTGGCATTGCCAAATAATCATTTTGGCAGATTTTCTGTCTGCTGTATTACGGCGCAGAAAATATGTCCATTTTCGGAGGAAAAGTGGATTAACTGCACGTAATACTACTAGCGGTAAATTCACCAGAAAACACTAAATGGACTCCAAAAATGAAGAATTACCACTTGTAATACCATGTTAAGTGCATGGGACCAAATGGCACTAACGAGAATTGAGTTTGCTGGTATTTTGGCAGCTTTACCACTGGAATACCGCCAAACTTGTAAGGAGGCACTTGGACATTTCAAGATTGGCAGGAAAAGAAGGCGTGACATCCCTGTGGTGGCACTGACAAATGTTTGTGGCACGCATCCTGGTCCCCAAAAAATGTGGGGCTTTTTCGACTTGAAATCGAGGAGATGAGCTGCCTCGATTTTCAAGGAAAGGGGTGCCTTTTTTCCTCCCTCTACATTTATTTGGTGTTTATGGGTGAAACGCGCTAAAGAGTTCGGCAGTGATGGGGTGATGGGGTGGGGAGAGGATGGAAAGCTTTCAAGAAAACAATGTAATTTCTTTGGGCAGATGAAGCCATTATATCCCCCTGAATGTCTGATGTAGGTAGGTCCTTTTGTAGTTGGTTTCTGTGTTTGTATTAAAAATGCAATACACGTACTGCCCTCTACACTCGACTAACACCAGCACTCGCCATCAACACTACAAGACTGTTTATCACTAGTATGCTTTTTTGGAACAAGCAAACTGCAATGTAATGTGGGTAATGCAGATACGTGACGCGTGTTTATCGCTGACAGAGACAACTTCACTCAACTCAGTCACAGGGCAATTCCCAGGCTGCAGCCTTGCACTCAAAGGATGCAAAGCACAGACGCTCCTCCTGGGGTAGCACTAATTCATAAATAATATTGTTAATGGGAGATGTTTTCCGCAGAAAAGGGGCACCTCTCATTCATCGTAGAGGGCTCACAAACTTTGCAGAACACTGGCCACAATTATTTTTTTTCTTAACAAAAACAAAAAGTTAATCTGTGCCCCAGACCCGCAGAACTCCTCCAGCCATTACACTTCAAAAGGCGCTCGGACAAGAGCTGTGAGCCCTTACACTTCAGAAGGCGCTCAGACAGGAGCTGTGAGCCATTACACTTCAGAAGGCGCTCGGACAGGAGCTGTGGGCCATTACACTTCAGAAGGCGCTCGGACAGGTGCTGTGAGCCATTACACTTCAGAAGGCGCTCGGACTGGAGATGTGAGCCATTACACTTCAGAAGCCAGTCGGACAGGAGAGGACAGGAGATGTGAGCCATTACACTTCAGAAGGCGGTCGGACAGGAGAGGACAGGAGATGTGAGCCATTACACTTCAGAAGGCGCTCGGACAAGAGCTGTGAGCCATTACACTTCAGAAGGCGCTCGGACAGAAGCTGTAAGCCATTACACTTCAGAAGGCGCTCGGACAGAAGCTGTGAGCCATTACACTTCAGAAGGCGCTCGGACAGGAGAGGACAGGAGATGTGAGCCATTACACTTCAGAAGGCTCTCGGACAGGAGCTGTGAGCCATTACACTTCAGAAGGCGCTCGAACAGGAACTGTGAGCCATTACACTTCAGAAGGCGCTCGGACAGGAGATGTGAGCCATTACACTTCAGAAGGTGGTCGGACAGGAGAGGACAGGAGATGTGAGCCATTACACTTCAGAAGGCTCTCGGACAGGAGCTGTGAGCCATTACACTTCAGAAGGCGCTCGGACAAAAGCTGTGAGCCATTACACTTCAGAAGGCGCTCGGACAGGAGAGGACAGGAGATGTGAGCCATTACACTTCAGAAGGCTCTCGGACAGGAGCTGTGAGCCATTACACTTCAGAAGGCGCTCGAACAGGAACTGTGAGCCATTACACTTCAGAAGGCGCTCGGACAGGAGATGTGAGTCATTACACTTCAGAAGGTGGTCGTACAGGAGAGGACAGGAGCTTTGAGCCATTACACTTCAGAAGGCGCTCAGACAGGAACTGTGAGCCATTACACTTCAGAAGGCACTCGGACAGGAGATGTGAGAGTTCAGTGCAATCTATGTAGACTTCAGGTAGAGGTACAATGGGGCCAAAATCCCTGTAACAACCTATGTGCATTTTTGCATTTATCTGTAAGGCCCAGTCTATAGGCAACCAAAGGTGAACACAGTTTTCAGTGAGACAAAACCAATACAATAAATTAGATTTTCTTAGGCAAAACACAGCTATATGTGTTTAGCCAGTAGGACGTTATTGGGCTGAGGCTCCAAAACCTGGACAATCCCGATCCCATCTAAAAGGACCAACCTACATACCTATGTCACATTAAAAAAAGACAATTTTCCTTAAAAGGAATCAAAGGAAAGGAAGCCTGTAAACCTTTTAGTAAGAACAATCTATTTAGACCAAAGAAAAAAGAATCTTAAAGAAATATGACTGGCAATCTGTGTGTTTTTAGGCATAAGGGTGGTGTAACGGACGCTACCGGCTCCTTGTTTTCGGAAATATGGGGGGGTAAAATTAAGGCTCAAAAACAAGGAAAGGGGGCGTTTTCTAAAAATGGGGAGGAGCTTGGGTACAACATTAGACTGATAGTGCTACCACCGGTCGTGACATGCGTTGTCGCCTCTTCTGTGAGTACCCACACTCACCTACCACACTCACTGTAATGCCCTTGCCAGGCAGGAGGCCATGGCTAGGTGGCTGTAAGGCAGCGGGTGCTCTGCATGGGTATTCAGGCTGCATTCTAGCAGCTAAAATGCTGAGGCCCTCGCTATTGCAAATACTGCAGAATTTTATCAGCTGTCTGCGTCTGTTTTATATTCAGATGCTATGCATAGTCCACCATCTAGTGGTTGATATTGAGTATTACAGCTTGTTTACTAAACTGAAAAGGTAATCCGCAACCTGTGACGCCCACAAATGGCCTTTGTTGTCGATGGCCTCTGCCCATCTTTTTTTCCTGCCATCGGGATCGTGCAGTGAGAACTGAAAAAGGAAAAGAACTAGGGTGGCAGCGATTGGCGACGCGGGGGCAGTCCTGCGAGTAGGACACGCGCCTTTCATATGATGTGTGTTATTGTTTGGGGTTTCTAGAGTGCTTGGAATGGGGGAGGGTGTATTTGCGTACTCAATTGAGAGTGCCAAAGCTGAAGCAAGGCTCTCATGCTGGAGTCTCAAATCAGCAGCTGATGAGATGTTTTCTGAAGTTTATAGAATGCATTCCCTTTCTGAAAAGTGTGAGGAAGGGGCCACCCTGATGTGTGTCAAGTTGTTTGTGCAGACTCAGTCAATCGCAGGAAAAGGGTTGTTTTCTTGTTCTGTTTCTTTGTCGCATTCCCAGCCCTGCACTGCGGAGGCTGCTTGCACGCCATCTGGACATGGGCAGTTTGTCACCAAGTGCCTTAGTCGACGCGCGCTCGCGTGTGTGTGTATGCGTGTGTGTGATGCCGACTGTCTTGAGCTTGACACAGGGCTGTAGTGGCAGCGTGTGCTGCCCCTTGTGTGTAGGTGTGATGAGGACAAGTTAAGCTCCTTTCTGAAGTGGGCTGCAGCACGCTGGCTGGCTTTCAGCGAGGCCAGTGAGGATACATTGAGGAGGGCACTGCAACTGTCCATGAGGGAGAGGACAAGGGCTTGGATGACAGTCCTGGAGTCAGAGGTTAGGATAAGGTGCTTCACCCTGGTCAGAGAGGCTACTAGAAGGCTGTTTTAGGTTCTCTGGCAATGTGAGCCTTGATGTAGATGGTAGAACAGAAGGACGTGGTGTCGGCGGCCGCCTGGGGGAGAGCCCTCAGCCTTCATCTATTCTCAGAAGCATTGCTGGTGATGGCACATTCGGTCTTCCTGTGGCTCAGCTTGAGGTGGACGCTTGACACCCAGGTCTATACCAGAGAAAGGCAGACTTTTTTCTAAGCAGTGACTGTTTATGAAATATAAGAGTTATTTTTGGGCTACCTTTGTGGTTCCAAATTTTTCATGAACTCGTGTCAGGAGAACATAACGTTCTGTGGTCCCAAGGTGGGCGATAGGGCCTGGAGGAGCCTAAGGCTGTGTGGGCCAGGATGGAAGGTTGTGGGGGTTCTCCCCCCTCACTAAGAAAAAAGAAAGTTTAAAAAGTAAAAAGTTAATTTCGATATTTGGTCAAATAGATCTGGTTACTTCTCCATTATGTAAAACAATTCGGTCAAATCTACCCCATCTGACATGCTTAGTTCTGTGACAGCTGTTGTGCTTCATGATCGCCATATCAGCCCACGTCTATGAGGGAGGCTTTATAACAGCTCAAACATGGCCCACGCTGTCGGGCATGTGGAATACGGTGGAATGCAGTGGCATTTGGTGGAACGTGCTCTCCCTTCCATGTTTCCAGGGTTGTTGTCTCCATTGAACACTAAGTCTGAGCTCATTAAGGCTCTCATGTAATTAATAATGTCGGCCTTTCCAAGATGTCGGTAATGGCAAAAGACTGAAGCGTCTTCACTGTCTGCGCTTCCAACCAGTTTAAAATGATTAACCACTTTAAAAAACGAAGAATGTCTAGAAAAAGAAACTGTAACGTAGCCACTTATGGTTTCATATGTTATTATAAGGCATCATATGTCATACAGTGTGTACATATGAACATAAACTTCACAGATTGTGATTCCAGAAAATAATTGAAAACATGAAGTGCCAGCATAAAACCTCAACACGTGTTTCAACCCTTCCGGGCCGTCCTCAGGGCGTGTGGATATAAAAATAAGTAAATATCAACCAAAAAGCATATTACTGTTATCTGACTAATACTGAGCAAGGTACTGGTTAGTCGTGTGTTACCACACAATGCTTAGATGCATGTTCTTCAGGTTAAAGACTCCAAAATATGGGAAATCCATTTGTATTTAGGTAGTGAGGAGATTTAGGAATATTCTGTAGCAGGTGTTGCCAAAGTAATTGGTAGTTGGTTGGTGGCAAATGATACAAAGTTTCCAAAAGTTAACAAGTTGCCGCGTAAATGCGTTCGAAAAAAGGAAGGGTGCTGTTTAGCCGATCACGTTGTAATTACAACGCGATCGGCTAAACTGCACTCTTCCTTTTTTCGAACGCATTTACGCAGCAACTTATTAACTTTTGGAAACTTTGTTCCATTTGCCACCAACCAACTACCAATTACTTTGGCAACACCTGCTACTTTGTTATTGTCAACATATAAACTGGCAGAGAGGGAAGGGACAGGGTTTGGACCCCACCCAGTTGCCTTCCTCCCTCAGGGCCAGGAATGGGTATGAATTGTATGACGAAAGACCACTCACCCCATGTTTTGCAAAGCCATGGGACTGGCCTGGTCACAGTGTGTTTGGGGAGTACATTCTTGGAAATGTGTTTGGCTTGCCCCTTCCCTGCCACCAATTGTGCCTTTACTTCCTATTGAAGAGCCGTTTTTGTTTGATTATGAGATGAGACAGAAGGGCATTTTCTCAGACAGTCTTTTAGTTGGCTCCTTGCAACACCCGGAACACTGGTACTTCTACTGATGGGCTCATTCTGTGATAGGACTTGTCTCTCAACCATCTTTGTGACAACCTGGGTATCACTGATCAGGGGCTGGCCTGGCTGACCTCTTTCATTTCTGATCGACCCTCCCAGGAACAACTTGGGTCTTTCCTTTTATTGATCTCCCTCTCTACCTGTGGTGTTCCCCAGGGGTCTTATCTCTCATCCTTGCTTTTTAAGCAATACCTGGCAACTCTCGCCTACTGCATTTCCATTTTCTGCTTAAAATTCCAGTTCTATGCTGACGACACCCAACTCATTTTCTGGCTGCCCTCGGCCACCTCCTCTCCCTCCCTCATCTCTGATTGCCTAATCGCCATTCAAAATTGGTGTACTGCCAACAATCTTTGTCTAAATGCCAACAAGACTCAGATCCTTCTCATTGGTACACCTTCACCATCCTTTCCCCTCACTCTCTGCCGGCCGCCCTTGGTCCTCTTCCTACCCCCACCTGCTAGGCTAAGAACCTCGGGGTCATCTTTGACTCCACACTTTCCTTCTCCGCCCACATTTCAGACGCCTATAAAAAGTCAAACTTCTTACTTCACCTCCTCAGAGATACTCTCCCTTTCCTCTCCTTCCCCCAGAAGCTCACTAGCTTCCAAGCTCTGGTTCTCTCAGGTTGTTACAGTAGTAACAGCCTCTTTCTAAATCTACCTGCCTCCACTCTCTGCCTTCTACAACTAATCCAGAACAGGACTGTGAGACTTGTCCTTGGCGTCAAGCCCTGGGATCGTATCTCTGCAGCTCGGAAATCCCTTCATTGGCTCCCAGTGGATGCAAGGATTAAATTTAAAACCCTCTGCATTGACCTAAAAGGCTTTCTGGGGCCTGGGTCCAATATACCTTCAACTATCCCTCCATAAATACCTCTCCTCCCGTGCCCTTAGCTCCTCTACTTCAAAATCCTTCAGGGGGAAAAGAAACGAGCTGGGGGTAGATCTCTGTCTTCGGCTGGGGCCTCCCTTTGGAACAGTCTCCCTGCCACCTTGAAACTTGAGGAGAACCATCTCTGGGTTCCGGACGCACCTCAAGACCTTCCTCTTCTCTTTTTCTTTTGCCTCTCTTCCCCCCTGCTGACCTGTTTTCTCTCTTGGCACAGTTCACCTGGCCACCCACTGTCCTTCTGGCCCAGGTACCTGCTCACCCTGCCTCCCTCCTGCACTGCCTACGGGCCACCCACTGCACTGGGGTCTGTATCTGTGCTCATACTGCCCCCCACCTTTCTTCTGCACTTATCAGATACACCCTATCTGGCCAGGCCACGTGCTGGCTGCACCACCACCTCTTCATTGCCTGTATTTATTTATTTATGTCACTTATTATTTATTCTGTTCTCCTCTGTTCTGCACTTTCCACTTCTCCCCCTTCCATGCACTTTACCCCTTTTCCCTTCTCCATGCACTTGCGTATGAGCATATCATGTCATATCATATATCAAGATAAACAATTTGTTTTAGGTTATTTTATGTTATGTTAGGTTTCTCTTCCTTTTTATTCTCTGAAATAACCTGCATGTGTTGAATTCTTCCAGAAGATGATGCCCGGGTCTCCCTTGATGGCGCAGTCATGATCCCGCAGCTCGAGTCGAGGAACGAGGCCTGATGTTGCCCATGCCCGCAGGACGGACAAGGTGGCCTTCTCCCAACGAGCGAAATGAACATGGGACGCCAGAGACAGTAGGATGTGGACCCCATCCCAGACCTGATGAACTGGCACCGTAATGGCCTCCTGGATTGGGGATAACAGAGTGCCCGCTATAACCCCAATCGTGACACTTAAGAATTCAAATGGTAAAGGATATTTGTACACAAACTCAGGACTTGGTTCTGTTTGGGTGGATGAAAAGGACTGTGCTCTCAAGCGCATGGAAGCAACATCTGACCTTCAAAATCAAGTGAAGGGATGTGTCGCCGCCCTGGAGGATGCAAATGATAAAAGGAGAATCCTCGCACACGGAATCCCTAGGTTGGACATTGAAGAAGGGATCAATGATGTGAATGGGTTACAGTAGCAGCACATCTCACCGATTTCTTTCTTTCCAGACAGACAGGTTCTTACCATCACCCCCCAAAGATTCTCAGCCATGGATGTACAAAACACAGAGCTACGCGTCATTACTTCGTTGGTTCATGAATACGCCACGCCAGACCAGCATGGCGGCAACTTTCTGGGGGGAAAGGGTGCCTCCAATGGTTCTTGGTTTTGTTGAGGAAGTTCTTTGTGAACTAGATATTGGTTGGGGGACACTCCACTGCCAAAACAGTGTCGAAATGGCCACTTGCCAGCCAAGGCTGAACACATGCAGCATAATGTAGGGTTTCTGCTGATTACATATGTATTTGTTTCTGTTAAGGGGTTTGCTTGTGCAATGGGTGTTGATGTCTCAGCATACTGAAGCATATGTGTTCTCCTATTCCTATATGTGCCATATAGATCCCCTTTTTTTATTATTGAAACAAAGCTAATGGGGCTGTCTGATACGGCTCTCCAATCTCACTTTCCGCTCTGGTCCAAAGCCAGGGTCTGTATCCCCAGGAGGGTGGTAACTGTAGGGATTACAATGCAAAGCTATAAGAATCAGCATGCCGGGTCAGCAGTGCTAATATCCTTCCTCCGATAGGACACGCGCATCACACTTCCTGTGAGGCAGTCACCACACCGCCTCATCCGCCTGCATCCTCTCACCCCTCGTAATGTCTTACGGCAGATGGTTGATATTTGTGCTCTACTCTCGCCCGTGCCATTTGATGCCACTTGGACAGAGCCCGCTCCTCTTTATTCATGGCAGGTCCTGGCACTGAAGGAGGATGCGGACAAGCTGTGCTAAAGCAGAAGCGACATCAAATGTCAGCCCACGCATGTGGCTTGCACAATAAACCCACTAGTTGCCAATAACAGTGTTTGTCATAGAAATACTAGAAATATATACTAAAAAATCAAACGGAAGGAGAATGTTAGGCCGTCAGGCAAGGAAGTGGCGGGAAGGAAAGCGTGAAGGAGGACTGTGATAGAAAAAAGGAGTACAACTCTTTATTTCGGGAAAGCGAGGAGGGAGAAGAGTTTCTATAGTGGGTAAAGGTGGTGGCACGAGGTAGCTATGGCGAAGGAGGATGAAAGGGCATCTACAGATCAAAGGGCAAGTCTCTATTGGCTTCCACTTCCCTCCCTTTGTGTGTACAGAGGAGATCACAGATATACTGACATAAAAGTGTGGAACAACCTTCCATCAGGGATTCGGAAAGTAGAGTCCTTGGGGGTCATTATGACTTTGAAGGCAGCCTATTAGCACCATGGCTGTCTCCAAAGTCGTGTCCGGGTCCGGGTAGTCGGAATGGGGATTTACCGGGTCATTCCAACCTTGGAGGACCCGGTAAGTCCCCATTCTGAAAACCATTCCCCATTCCCATTCGAGGCCCCATAGGGCTCAATGGGAATGGGGAAGGAGCTAATAACGGGCCCGCAAATAGCGGGCAAGCTATTAGCTCCCTGGTCCCTTAGCAGCTCCCGCTACTTGCGGCTGGTAAAACCAGCTGGCTTTAGTGGGACCCGCTAAGGGACCTCGGAATGCAGTGGTAGGGGGTTATGAGGCCCCTTGTCTCGGTTTTGAAAAAAACTAGAAACCTATCCGTTCAAATAGGGTTAAGGATACATGGGGCCTCATTCCAAGGTTCGAGGTAACCATGCCGCAATTTGTGGTATGGTTACCTCCATACCGCATACCGGGTCCGGGTTCCTCAAATGAGGATTTACCGGGCCATTATACCTTGGAGGACCTGGTAATTCCTCATTCGAGGAACCCGGACCTTCCCCATTCCCATTCAAGCCCCCATAGGGCTCAATGGGAATGAGGAGGGAGCTAACAACGGGCCCGTTAATAATGGGCCCGTTGTTAGCTCCCTGGTCTGCTAGCGGTACCCGGTAAGGGCACCTGGTTTTACCAGGCACCCTTTGCGGGACCCGCGAGCAGATTCGTAATATGGTGGTAAGGGGTTAACGGGGCCGGCACCATTACCTTCACCGTTAACCCCTCGCCGGCCACCTCGCAATGAGGCCCCATGGTCTAGGACCGCATAGTAATGTTCCCTGATGTGGTAATCCATTGTTGAGTTAATGTTATAACACCTGCACCTGCAGCTGCATACAAATATCTCAATCAACCAATCAGTCAACAGAAAGAGAGAACGGGGGCAAATGGCGCCCAAGGCAGGAATGCCCGAGAAGACCGGAGGAGGTAGAGAATCCAGACAACGTCATCACTATATAAATATTGCCAGTTGAGAGGGATGTGGGGAAGGAGTCAGGGACAGCCACCTCTCAAAAGGGACTGTATCACCTGTATTGTGAGATTAAAAAGCAATCACTAGAGAGAGAGAGAGAAAGAGAGAGAGAGAGAGAGAGAGAGAGAGAGAGAGACAGACAGACAGAGAGACAGACAGAGACAGAGACAGAAAGAGACAGAATTGAAGAAATTGGAATATGTGGTTGGTCAGAGAGTCAGTCAGAGGGGGTGGATGAGGTATGAGTCCAAAAAGGTTTAGACTCAGAGGGAGGCAAGTCAGGAAAGAGGGGGGATCTACTGGTTCTACAGGAAATGCATAGAAAAGCAGTACTGGGAGGGAGAGGGGATGTCACATTGATGCAGAAGATTGGAAGTTAAGGCAAGTCTTGAAGGCACAATAAGGTGAGAGTCGACTCATATCGGAAAAAGGGAATGGGGCAGGTTTTGAAGTTTATGGAAGTCAGTCGGTCGAGCCTGTGCCCATGGTATGTATGTATGGGGAGCACTGTACATGGGGGGGTCGATGTCAGATCCTGTACAGGGAGGGAGGTGCGGCATTGGAGGAGCAGAGAGGGTTAGAGCATAAGTGGTCCCTATGGTGGGCTGATGAGATATTCCCTGAAGAGGGGTGTCTTTTGGTCTTTTCTAATCTGTAGGCGGGGTGGGGCGTGTCTGGTGTGCAGCCCAGTCTTGCTCCCGGGTGTCAGTACAGAGCTGGAGAAGGCTGCTCCCGGGTGTCAGTACATAGCTGTAGAAGGCTGCTCCCGGGTGTCAGTACATAGCTGGAGAAGGCTGCTCCCGGGTGTCAGTACATAGCTGTAGAAGGCTGCTCCCGGGTGTCAGTACATAGCTGTAGAAGGCTTGCTGCCTGGTGTCAGTACAGAGCTGGAGAAAGCTTTCTCGCGGATGTCAGTACATAGCTGTAGAAGGCTTTCTCGTGGATGTCAGTACATAGCTGTTGAAGGCTTTCTCGCGGATGTCAGTACATAGCTGTAGAAGGCTTTCTCGCGGATGTCAGTACATAGCTGTAGAAGGCTTTCTCGTGGATGTCAGTACATAGCTGTAGAAGGCTCTCTCGCGGATGTCAGTACATAGTTGTAGAAGGCTTTCTCGTGGATGTCAGTACATAGCTCTAGAAGGCTTTCTCGCGGATGTCAGTACATAGCTGTAGAAGGCTGCTCCCGGGTTTCAGTACATAGCTGGAGAAGGCTGCTCCGGGGTGTCAGTACATAGCTGTAGAAGGCTTGCTGCCTGGTGTCAGTACAGAGCTGGAGAAAGCTTTCTCGCGGATGTCAGTACATAGCTGTAGAAGGCTTTCTCGCGGATGTCAGTACATAGCTGTAGAAGGCTTTCTCGCGGATGTCAGTACATAGCTGTAGAAGGCTTGCTGCCTGGTCTCTTCTGTCTCATGCTTCTTGGGCTGCCATCGCTTTCTGAGATGGTGAATCTAGAGGCCAAGTAGATACAGTATTTGTATTGGTCGTAAATGCTCTCCTGGTGCAGGTCGCCTAAAGTGGGGGTGATCATGACCTACCTTGTTGAGTGCTTCTTTGAGTTTGGCCACTGCGCACATAGAAACACAAAATACAATGTGTTAACTTAAGATGTAAGAGGTCATCGGAACACAGAGCCAATGGTTCTAAGTTCATTCTCATCATTGACATCTCAGGAACCTCTAGAGGCCCCATTGTGCGGTTCTAAAGGATTCCATCGGGGGGGATTTGGTCGAGTCCAAATCCATCAAATTGTTTATTTTCTTCTTTTAAGCCATTTGGCCGCAAATATATGTGGGGTTGAACCCCTGAATCTCCCCCTTGCACCCGCACCTCAATTGTGAACCTTACCCACCCGCCACATATATTTGCAGCCACATTCGGCCAAAACAATTTGATGGATTTGGCTTCGACCAAATCTCCTGCTCTGAAACCTCCTCATCCCCCATTCTGAGTCTTTGCCCCTCACCCATCCTGCTCTCCTGGTAGTGTAAAGTGAAAAGGCACCTCAGGAGGGACTATTAATGCAAACAGATACGAAATGCCCACGTCCACTGCACGGCTGCCCGCCCACCCCACGTTAGCGAAAAGCAAGTCACAGACCCTGCATGTGACATGACCTGGACACTGCCTACATTTTCTGTATGTGCCAGAAACACTGATAGGCCACCTTGCGAGGGCCCTTGGGTGCCAGCCGTGCCGCTTCAGCTCCTAGCACGGTGTGGATGAAGCTCCGGTCCAGTGGAGAGGAAGGCTTGGACTAAACAGCGGGCGCTCACCTGCCAGGGGGTGTCTCACGCAGACACGTAGGCGGGGAGAAGCTGGCCCTCGCGGTGTTCCTCCGTGTCGCTCGGCCACCATAATAAGCAAGGGCGTCGCAGCCTTGGGCTCAGTCCTGGGTAAATGGGCAAAAACGATCACTGCCCTTCCGTCTCCAGGATCCTCCGCTGAAAATTCTTGCTGGATCATTCTGACCCATACGATTTATTCCTGTCCAAAAACACCAATAATCAAGATAATATGAATGTAAGATAAACTAGAAAACTATAGAAAAGCTGCAAAATAACATAAACAGCCAACATGGCTTCTGCGGCATCCTGCATATCCGGCCAGAGCTCGCGTTTATGGGGGACTTCTGTCAAGTTCCCATCCCTGAGCCATCTCTCATGAACCCCATGTATGACACTGAGAACGCCCTACTCACTTAGCCCGTTCCTATGAACTGAGTGCATGTTCTGAAGTGGGGGGAGGGTGGGTGGCTCGGTCAATTTCCCATCCCTGAGCCATTTCTCATGAAGCGTGATAATGTCCCCTATTCACTTAGCCTGCTCTCATGAAGTGTGCTTCTAAGAGTGACATGTATACTGATAGCGCCCGATTCACTTACCTGTTCTCCAGCAGGGTGCTTCTCTCAATATCCCGTCCTTTCAGCCTACTCTCATGAAGCTCAGGTGTGATATTGATAACGCCCTATTCACTTAGCCTGTTGCTATGAACTGAGTGCCTGTTCTCCAGCAAAGGGCTTCTGTCAATTTGCCATCCCTAAGCCATCTCCCATGAAGCGTGATAGTGACAAAGCCCTATTAACTAATCATGTTCTCATGAAGCGTGCTTCTAAGAGTGCCAAATACACTTAGCCTGTTCTCCAGCAGGGGGCTTCGGTCAATATCCCATCCTTTCAGCCTACTCTCATGAAGCTCAGGTGTGATACTGACAACGCCCTACTCACTTACCCTGTTCCTATGAAGTGTGATTCTAAGCACTTAGCCTGTTCTCCAGAAGGATGAAGCGAGATACTGGCAATGGGCCTCATTACACGGTAGGCGGAGGACCAAGGTGCTATTAGCACCTTGGTCCATGCCGGTAAAATACCGGCACCGCCTTGGTGGAAAGGGGAATTACTGCCCTATTCCAAGGTTGGCGGGGCGGTAATTCCCCCTTCCCCATTCCCATTTTTGCCCCATAGGGCTCTATAGGAATGGGGAAGGCGCTAATTACGGTGCCGCAAATTGCGGCACCGTAATTAGCACCCTGGTCCCTTTGCGGGTTGGTTTTTAACGCCTGCTAAACAACCTCGTAGCAAGGCGGTAAGGGTTAACGGTCACCGGTACCATTACCGGTGACCGTTAACCCTTACGGCCTTCCGTGTAATGAGGCCCAATGTCTATTCACTTAGCGTGTGTGCATTAAAGGAGCTTTTAAGAGACTTAACCTGTTCTCATGTCGGATGCTTCTGGGAATGCCCCATGCACTTGCCTGCTCTGGTGAAAGGTGTTTCTAGACCTATCCCCTTCACTTAGCCTGCTCTGGTGAAAGGTGTTTCTAGACCTATCCCCTTCACTTAGCCTGCTCTGGTGAAAGGTGTTTCTAGACCTATCCCCTTCACTTAGCCTGCTCTGGTGAAAGGTGTTTCTAGACCTATCCCATTCACTTAGCCTGCTCTGGTGAGAGGTGTTTCTAGACCTATCCCCTTCACTTAGCCTGCTCTGGTGAAAGGTGTTTCTAGACCTATCCCCTTCACTTAGCCTGCTCTGGTGAAAGGTGTTTCTAGACCTATCCCATTCACTTAGCCTGCTCTGGTGAGAGGTGTTTCTAGACCTATCCCCTTCACTTAGCCTGCTATTGTTAACCGTGGTCTAAGGAGAGCGTAGCCTTATACCCATCCACAGAAATGCCACAAAGTGTCTAGCATAAGTCAGGAGTTGCCTCGTACTACTGTCGGTCTTTCCGCAGCCTGTGTTAACTTAATGGTTCATGGTTGCAGTGTTCTTGTTGATGTGTCAATTGCATGCCAGTGCAGGTGCTAACGATGTCTGGTGCATGATAAAATAATGGTGTGCCGTGCAGCTAGATGGCCAGAAGCGTTGCTAGGGGTGGTGTTTGGGGGGCTTTAGCCCAGGGTCTTTTGTTTGTAGCCCTGGATAGAATAGGAGCAACAGCCAAAATGCTAGCTATCCCCCAGTCCCGACAGTCCCGACATTAGCCTAGCCCGGATCCTTTCAAGACCTAGCAACACCCCTGCACATGGCTACTGTTTGGGAAACCTTCTAGGTATGGCTCCTAAATGGTGATAGTGTGGCACTAGCAGATATTGTGCATGGCGACCAGAAATGTTCTATGATTGTGCAGCTATGAGCATATCACCGTGGTTAAGTATGGCAGGCATGATGGGGGATGGACCGCTCTCTTCCCCAAAAGTCAGGTGCTTTTTTTAATGCGGTTAGGACCTTGCAAGGTACACACACTAAAGGCGGTGGCCTGCGGCACACTGTGCAGCACGCCGGTGTGTGGCGGCACGGAGAAGAAGCAGAGCACGGCTCTTGCAGGTGAACCTTAAGGTGAGGGACTACGCCACAGTGAGGTTGGAGTGGTTATGGACCAAATATTAGTGTTGCAACTGAAAAATAATGATACAGAGGTGTGAAGACACCTTTACACCCAAGGAGACTGTCCCAATGGGCGACTGCATCCCAGTGAGCGAGTCCCAGGCCCGGTGCGTGCGACGAGACGAGACATGTTCAGGGGTAGACCAGGTGGGTTCTTGCCACACTAACGCTAACAGGGGGGATATGAAACGTGTTGTATATACTGAAGCAATATTGCCTATAGCCGAGGGACCCCCAGCTTCTTCGGTGGGGGGCGTCACGTGTAAATGCTCACTTTGTTTTTGGCTTCACCCTCACGTGCCTTTTAATTCTATGTTTATATTTAATCCACAGGGGCCAATTTGTTATTCCGGCCATATTGATTTTAACGCACACCTGTGTGACCTCTGTGCAGTTAGGAATACTCTCGTCCTGTCAATCTCTCATTTTCATGGCTGTCCTTTCTTGCTGTTTAAGTAACTTTCATTGTGGCGGATGTCGGTCTTATAAGTGAACCTTGACCTTCGTAACCTGCTCTTCTAAAAGTTCACATGACCTAATAAACACTGGGGTGAATGTTAAATCTGTGTGTGAGTATTCTGTGTGGCGGTCTTCCTTGTTTGCGGTGGGGGGGTGCTGAAGGATACAGGGAACGGGTGGGGCGACTGTTCCGTATATTCAGTTCCCTGCATGTGAACCGTTTCCATGAGGATAGTCTAACATCAGTACACACAAACGCATGTATGTGGCGATTCTCAGGCAGGTCTGTCTTAGGTCATTCACATCCGGCTAGAAAAAAGAACATGCAAACAACTCCTTATTAAGGGATAAGAACCCCAACATTACAGGTTTTCTGGTGTCAAGATATAATATTACACGGCACAAGCAAGTCAGGGATCTCTTCCCCTGCAATGAATGTGGCGCAGAATAAAACGCTTTTTATTTCTACAACCAGATTCTTTTTTAAGGAGGCCTCTAAACCATCTCACACCCAACCTCCACCAGCACCCTGTGTCAGAATGGACTAGGAACCAGGCCGTTGTGTATCAATAAATATTATTGTTTAATGTCAAATGAATAAACAAAGTACAACAGCCACCAAGGTGCAGCAACACAAAGGCAATATCCTTTTTGGTCAAGCAGCACACTGAGAAAACTCAAATATATATGGTACCAAGATTTACTTTACTTCGTTCACCACTACCATCAAAGCACAGTTCAAACACCGGGAAAATGAATGCAAACAAACAGGAAGTGCATGCACACACAAAATGATCCTTGAATCCCAGCAACCATCACCCCCCCTACTAAACATCCACTAGGCTTGTTAGTTTTGGATGGAAGGCAGTGGCAAGGAGTGGGAATACAAGGTAAAAAACGGATCTGGTGTGGTGCTTACAGAAACAATATGGGGAGTGAGCAAAGAATGGGGCAATTCGCTTTAAAGCACAATGAAAGAATGTGTTTGTAATTATTTAGCACAACTGCTATAGCAAACAAATAGAAAGACAGGGAATTTGCTTGCTTATGTTTAGAAAGACAGGCTGGGCTTTTAGGGAATACTAGTCAGCACACAAGGAGAACAACACATGGGCAATGGAAAGGGAATGCAAATAGAAAATCATTTTAACCACACAATAGGAAAATCGATTTTATGGAGGTTGAGCACAATTTCAACGGAAAAGAAAATGCACATGGGAATTCGTTTTTACTGATGCTGAAAATAACAGGTAGGCTCTGGGGAAGGGGTTAGCTCAGGAAAGGAAAATCGGTTTTGAGATAGGATAACAGATGCAAAGAGACATTTTGTGGCAAAGGCAAATTTGTTTAGCAGGGCATAATTTAAACACAGGGACACTTTTGTTTTTTAGATCTCAATGGGCTTACTTCTTTTGGGCAACACTTTTATAACTTATAACAATTGACAGGGCACTGGGATGAGATGGTGGGTTTCGAATTCCCACCATACAAATCCTGTGAAATAAATGGGGAAATTAATTGATTTACTTATAAAAAAAATCTAAGGATTTACACAGAGAAATGAGGGGGTTTTCAATGGGGAGATGCTAACATACACAGGCAAACATCTGTGTTTGCTCCTAAACATCCGTGAAGATCTGCTCACCAACCTTGACTCTAACATTCCATCTGTCCTCATCCTCCTCGTACTCTCTTCTGCCTTCGACACAGTCAAACATACCATCCTGCTCAACCGGCTCTGTGAAAACCTGGGTATCACTGATCAGGCTCTGGCCTGGCTGACCTCTTTCCTCTCAGATCGACCCTCCCAGGTCCAACTTGGGTCCTTTCTTTCATCTATCTTCCTCTCTACCTGTGGTGTTCCCCAGGGGTCTAACCTCTCGCCCTGGCTTTTCAACCAATACCTGACAACTCTCGCCCACTGCATTGCCATTTTTTGCTCAAATTTCCAGTGCTAGGCTGACGACAGTCAACTCATGTTCAAGCTGCCCTCTGCCACCTCCTCTCCTTCACTCATCTCTGATTGCCTAACTGCCATTCAAGATTGGTGTGCCGCCAATGATCTTTGTCTGAATGCCAGCAAGACGGAGTTCCTCCTCATCGGCACACCTTCACCATCCTTTCCCTTCACTCTCTGGTCGGCCTCTCTTGGCCCTCCTCCTATCCCCACCTGCGAGGCTAAGTACCTTGGGGTCATCTTTAACTCCACTCTTTCCTTCTCCGCCCACATCTCTGAGGTCTCTAAAAAGACACATTTCTGACTGCACCTCCTCAGAGGTTCTCTGCCTTTCCTCTCCTTCCCCCAGAAGCTCATGGTATCTCAAGCTCTGGTTCTCTCTAGCTTGGACTATTGTAACAGCCTCTTTCTAAATCTACCTGCCTCTACTCTCCGCCCTCTGCAACTAATCCAGAACAGGATTGTGTGACGTGTCCTTGGCCTCAAGCCCTGGGATCGTATCTCTCCAGCTCTGAAATCTCTCCACTGGCTCCCAGTGGATGCAAGGATTAAATTCAAAACCCTCTGCATCGTCAACAAAGGCTTTCTGGGGCCTGGGTCCAAAACACCTTCAGTTTTACCCCTCCGCAAATACCTCCCCTCTCGAGCTCTTCGCTCCTCTACCTCCAACTCACTCAGGGTCAGTCGTTTTTCTAAGAAACGAGCTGGGGGTAGATCTCTGTCTTCGGCTGGGGCCCCCCTCCAGAACAGCCTCCCTGCCACTCTAAAACTTGAGGAGAACCAAATCCGGTGCCGGAAGCACCTCAAGACCTTCCTCTTTTCTTCTGCCTTCACTCCCCCTCTCCCTTGCTGATCTGTTCTCTCTTGGCACCATGCTCCTGGCCACCCTCTGTCTTTTGGGCCCAGGTACCTGCTCATCCTGCCACCCTCCCGCACTGCCTCCGGGCCACCCCTGCACTGGGGTCTGTATCTGTACCCATACAGCCCCCCTTTTTTCTTCGTGCACTTATCAGACCTACCCTGTCTGCTGCCTTAAACCTAGCACTTGCAAATTGCTGGCTGCATTACCACTGTTTGTTGCCTGTATTATTTATTTATTGTTATTTATCTGTTTCTCCTCTGCTTTGCACATTCCATCTCTCCCCCCTTCCATGCACTTTTCCCCTCCCCCCTCTCCCATGCACTTGCGCGTTCTCAATATCACTGGGCCTAGAAAGATCGCTGTTTTGTTCTCCCCTGTTCCCCTCCCTTGCCTTGTCGCGCTCTGAAACACTTGTGTACGAGCGCGATAGAATTAAAATATCAATCAATCAAACAAAGGATTCTTCAATGGGAAGATGACTAAAATGCACTGGCAATTGTTTTTTTTTCAGTTGGGTCTTCAATGGGGGAAATATTGGATGCAATGCTACCAGAATGAAGGTTTTATGCAATGTAGCTCTGGGGTTATTGCTGCTTACAGGAAAGGGCTGGACTGGACATCAGGTGGCATCAGAGCACCACTACTCGGACAGCCAATGGGGTCAGTGAAGGATTTACTCCTTTCTCCAAGGGGTCCCAAGGCAGCTACTAGGTCCCCTGTCTCCTCTACAAGGTTTAGGCCTCACTGCTTGGATTTTGCTCCAGATTTTGGCATGTAGATCACCTCCTGGGTTAGTGGCAAGAGTCCAGATTGAGGTGGAGTTACCTAGTTATAGGGTAAATGACATCACCAATGTGTCATAGTTCTCGCAGAAGGGACTGGTGGAGCGTCACTAGTCAACTCCCATCTGTGTGCTAATAGGTTCAGAAAATGTGGGAGTGCTTTAGGATACCAGGGGATGAACCACTCCACCATCTTCCATCGACAGAGGGGCTTGGTCTGTTTCAGGGACATAGAAATCTCACTGTATGACAAGTGCCCTTAATCTTCATATTTTGCCAGAAATTATGGCATTTGTTAACACTATATTTTGCTATGAGTCCAATTATCTGCCTTAGAAGTTTGTAGGTTATTCCTAGGCAGAGCTGCAGTTTTCCCTTATTTACTCTGGAATGATTTTTGTGAAAAATATAGCGCCGGGTGTGCGAAATATGAATCATATTTTAAAGGTTTTGTCAAATTTTCAGATCAATCAACTACATAGGGAGGGCCCCATGATTTTTTCATAAATAACTTGGGTTGTGTAGGTCCCACCAAAATCGTTTTTGGTGGACCAGAAGCGTCTGTCTGACACCTTTCCAGAAATCCTAACATGAATATTTTGGGATGAATGTTATAGATATCAAACAATGAAAACCCTGTCTCACAATTTACACAAAGGGCCGTCACCTCCCCCTTGCCATATGCCTGTTCCTGGTTGTGACGTCAAGATGGTCTCTGTATTGAGATTAGCTTGCACATTCCAAGAGCTAAATGCCAGCCAAGGCAAGTTTTGTTGCGGCCTAAGTCATAAAACTGGGGAACAGAGCCACCTTATCTTGTCCACACCATGAATTTGATCTCAGAGCCTTCTATTCCTTGTATATTTAAAGGAAAGCCCTCATGTCTGAAGGGGAACCAGGCCTACATCCCCATGACAGCAGGTTTTGGAATCTATTTTCACATTTGAAGACCCAAGCAGAGGGAAATTAAACCATGATTAGGCCTGCCCTCACCTAGCCAATATGGCCTGTTAACTCCATTTTACATTACAATGAACTTTTGGAAATGCACACAATTTTAACACATAAAACCCTTACAAAGTAGTTCCCTGTACACAGTGGTTGAAGAAGGTTACACATTTTCTTTAATGTTTCTGCCAGAATGCAATCTGCTTCACTGCAGCTGTAGCTCACAACGCTGACATCCCATTAGAGTTCTGTGGACTGTAGTTTCTGATGATGTTACTTCCGCATTCTCATACTTTGGCAAATCTTGCCATGTGTCTTTCCCTTATGCCGGGCAATTTATATTTGTGTGCCTCTCCAGGTTTTGAGGCCCAAATTCACTCCTTTTTGCTTGGCAAGGGCAGGGCCTCATTTTGCACATTACTCCAGCGCAGGCGTTTCCTTGGGGGCATGTCCCCCCACTGACTTGACCTTTTACTTATGGCATTCAAGGCTCATTTCACCCCACACTGGCATCTACTTGACACACCTCTTTCCCTCTGTGTGCAATCGTAGACCAAATCCTTTAGTTTCTTCAAGGGCACGTAGTAGACCAACATTTTTTTCAATAAAGGATTATATTCATAATGTGTATTGGCCAAATAATATCCCATACATTCATTTCGAACCTTAAGGAATTTAGCTGGTGTTTCCAGGGAAGTCATTTCCACAAAATGCCAGGGATAGCAGAAGCGACATCACAGGACCCTTGACCTCTGATGACTTTACAGGAAGTGATGTCATTTGACCCCACCCCGAAGTGAAATCACGTGAAGCGATGCAACGCGAGCTTTCACCCCTAGACAAAACAGGGAGTGGCACCACATAGCATAACACTATGAAAAATATGGTTACAGTATCACTGTAATGTGATATACATTTCATACAAGTGTGGATTGCCATATCTATTGTTAATATCAGTGTGTATAGGTCCATATTACCAAGTTACTGTGAATGCAAGCAGATGTCCAAGGTCAAATGAGAATGATGTGTTATTATATAGCACTTACGCTTAAGTGCTTTATATAGAGCAAATATACATACAATATCACCCTACCTGTATTGGTACTCATTTATCAACCTCAGAAGGATGAAAGGCTGAGTTGGCCTGCCAGGGTTTCGAACTTCCAAATCACACACACATCACAGCAGCGAGCGCTCAACCCACTGAGCTCTTTCATAAGCTATAGCTATCATACCGGCTATAGTAAAATGAGCAATTACATGTGTAAATGTCGTCAAAGTCAGAAAGCAAATTATGTTCGGTAGTGGATACCATTAAAAATAGTAACTGAGATTTAACAGCAGGTCAGTTCATCGGCAGGTCTGGTGCAAAGTTGGCCACATGTCAAGCCTGCATGGATGTACTTTTCAGGCGTCAGAGTTTGGCAAAATACATACCATTGGGAGGGTTCATATTTCTTTTTTTTAAAAAATAAATTAGAGTAGCACAGGGTAAGCAGAGCACTCACACAGCATCCCGTACTCTGGGCACTCGTTAGCTCATACATGCAAACAAACATAATGAAAAGCATACCATGGAGATAGGAAAGATAGACACATTACAACAAAGCATTAATTGTGGCACAATGAAATTAAGGGCCACTTTCAGTGCTATGGTCAAAAATGTCTACACTGTACACAAGCTTTTAGGCACAACGATTTTGTCAAGTGACTGAGGACACCAACATGGAATGTCTTGTGATGACAACAGCAGAAAAAAACATGCTATAGCTGCAACTTTGGAAAAGCAAAATACGTAGTCCAAAATGGATGCTCATTCTACTCTGAATGTTTTTTGTCTGCAGTGTCAATTTGAGGTGTTTAAGAACAGACTGAATCAGGGACTTACTCCCTGAAGTGTGCCTAAAATATACCTTTAATGAGTATAGCAAATATTGTATAGAATTCCAGAAAGACACATTATTTGTTATTCCTATTCTTTCTTATTTCGAGTCACTGCTCAAAGTGTTACACTTGTGGAACCACTTGTTTTTTTTAAGAGACCTGAAAAAGAAAGCCAGCCACTCCAGAAACAAAGAGCTACATGGCACTGGCCACAGCCCAGGAGATTCAATTTAAAAAAGAAAAAGAACAAAAAAGCAGTAGCAAGGGAGAACTCAGGGTTAGCAAGGCAGACGTCAGGGGTCGCAGGTGTGACCCCTGGTGAACCCCAAATGACGCCCCTGAGTGTTTCCGATGGTACGGACAATGACGTCTCTATTGACAAGGCCTCCCATAGTTTATGCAGCCAGATGGCTGCCAGAGAACCTCTGTATTCTTCACATACTGTGCTGCAATGGACAGTCTGGCTGCTGTTAACAGATGTGTCAAAGGGTGGCAAGATTACCTCATTTCCGGTAATTTCCTCCCTCGTCTTTGTCTTTCAGCACTAGGAGTCATCCAAAGGTAATTGTATTACACGCGTTTCTTAATTCTCATAACAGTATATCTCTACCATTCACGTGCGCTACTCACATGCACTTGCGCTGCTCACATTCACACGTTTTACTCAAAGTCACACACGCTACTCACATTCCCACGCGCTACTCATATTCACACACACTACTCACAATTACACGCGCTACTCAAAGTCACACACGCTACTCACATTCACACGCGCTACTCATATTCACACATGCTACTCACATTCACACATGCTACTCACATTCACACATGCTACTTACATTCATACACGCTACTCACATTCACACACGCTACTTAAATTCACACACGCTACTCACATTCACACGCGCTACTCACATTCACACATGCTACTTACATTCATACGTGCTACTCACATTCACACGTGCTACTCACATTCACACATGCTACTTACATTCATACGTGCTACTCACATTCACACATGCTACTCACATTCACACGCGCTACTCACATTCACACGCGCTGTTCACATTCACACACGCTACTTAAATTCACACACGCTACTCACATTCACACGCGCTACTCACATTCACACGCGCTGTTCACATTCACACATGCTACTCTCATTCACACGTGCTACTCACATTCACACATGCTACTCACATTCACACATGCTACTTACATTCATACGTGCTACTCACATTCACACGCGCTACTCACATTCACACGCACTACTCACATTCACACATGCTACTTACATTCATACACGCTACTCACATTCACACACGCTACTTAAATTCACACACGCTACTCACATTCACACGCGCTACTCACATTCACACGCGCTGTTCACATTCACACATGCTACTCTCATTCACACGTGCTACTCACATTCACACATGCTACTCACATTCACACATGCTACTTACATTCACACACGCTACTCAAAGTCACACGTGCTACTCACATTCACACACGCTACTCACATTCACACACGCTACTCACATTCACACGCGCTACTCACATTCACACATGCTACTCATATTCACACATGCTACTCACATTCACTTGCACTGCTCACATTCACACGCGTTACTCAAAGTCACACACGCTACTCACATTCACACGTGCTACTCATATTCACACGTGCTACTCACATTCACACGTGCTACTCACATTCACACACGCTACTCACATTCACACGTGCTGCTCACATTCACACGCGCTACTCACATTCACATGCGCTGTTCACATTCATACATGCTACTCACATTCACACGTGCTACTTACATTCACACACGCTACTCACATTGCAGGCGCTACTCACATTCACACGCGCTGTTCACATTCACACACGCAACTCACATTCACACGCGCAACTCACATTCACACATGCTACTCACATTCACATGCGCTACTCACATTCACACATGCTACTCACATTCACACACGCTACTTACATTCACACATGCTACTCACATTCACACACGCTACTTACATTCACACGTGTTACTCAAAGTCACACAAGCTACTAACATTCACACGCGCTACTCACATTCACTTGTGCTGCTCACATTCACACGCGTTACTCAAAGTCACACACGCTACTCACATTCACACGCGCTACTCATATTCACACACGCTACTCACATTCACTTGCGCTGCTCACATTCACACGCGTTACTCAGTCACACACGCTACTCACATTCACATGCGCTATTCACATTCACTTGCGCTGCTCACATTCACACGCGTTACTCAGTCACACACGCTACTCACATTCACACGCGCTACTCATATTCACACACGCTACTCACATTCACTTGTGCTGCTGACATTCACACGCGTTACTCAAAGTCATACACGCTACTCACATTCACACGCGCTACTCATATTCACACATGCTACTCACATTCACATGCGCTACTCACATTCACTTGCGCTGCTCACATTCACACGAGTTACTCAAAGTCACACACGCTACTCACATTCACACGCGCTACTCACATTCACACGTGCTACTCACATTCACATGCGCTGCTCACATTCACACACGCTACTCACATTCACACATGCTACTTACATGCACACGGGCTACTCACATTCACATGTGCTACTCACATTCACATGCGCTGCTCACATTCACACATGCTACTCACATTCACACATGCTACTCACATTCACACATGCTACTCACATTCACATGCGCTGCGCACATTCACACAGCTACTCACATTCACATGCGCTACTCACATTCACTTGCGCTGCTCACATTCACACGAGTTACTCAAAGTCACACACGCTACTCACATTCACACGCGCTACTCACATTCACACGCGCTACTCACATTCACATGCGCTGCTCACATTCACACAGATACTCACATTCACACATGCTACTTACTTTCACACGGGCTACTCACATTCACACGCACTACTCACATTCACACATGCTACTTACATTCACACATGCTACTCACATTCACACATGCTACTCACATTCACATGCGCTGCTCACATTCACACAGCTACTCACATTCACATGCGCTACTCACATTCACTTGCGCTGCTCACATTCACACGAGTTACTCAAAGTCACACACGCTACTCACATTCACACGCGCTACTCACATTCACACGCGCTACTCACATTCACATGCGCTGCTCACATTCACACAGCTACTCACATTCACACATGCTACTTACATTCACACGGGCTACTCACATTCACACGCACTACTCACATTCACACATGCTACTTACATTCACACATGCTACTCACATTCACACATGCTACTCACATTCACACATGCTACTCACATTCACATGCGCTGCTCACATTCACACAGCTACTCACATTCACACATGCTACTTACATTCACACAGGCTACTCACATTCACACGCACTACTCACATTCACACATGCTACTTACATTCACACATGCTACTCACATTCACACATGCTACTCACATTCACACGCGCTGCTCACATTCACACGCACTACTCACATTCACACATGCTACTTACATTCACACATGCTACTTAGATTCACACATGCTACTCACATTCACACATGCTACTCACATTCACACGCACTACTCACATTCACACGCACTACTCACATTCACACATGCTACTTACATTCACACATGCTACTCACATTCACACATGCTACTCACATTCACACATGCTACTCACATTTACACGCACTACTCACATTCACACATGCTACTTCTTAGCGATTGCATTTCTTTATATTATTTTTAATTCTGCTTCTCATTTTAATAGTCATGTTCCTTGTATGTCATCAATTGGCAGAGGGTGCCTGGCCTCCAGTGCACACCAAGGCTTGCGCTCGGGCTCTACAGGTCAGTTTTTCTTTTCTTTCCTGCAGGCAGACACGCCGGGCAGTCTGTCCTCACTGCTGATGGGCAGTGGAATGGGATGGGATGGGATGGGATTGGCTCCGGTAATACCATGCAAACATATAGACGGAGGGTGGGCCGAGAGCGCAACAGTCGTGAGCAGCGCGAAAGAGCCTGTCATGCTGAAGATGTGCCAAAATGTGGCCCGTCTGGGCCTGTCCGGGGCGCGGATTGGCCCGCCGAGCAAGAGCACTTGATTATTAAGTACTAGCCGTTAGAGGCATTGCTCGACCAATCATCTTCAGGTACAGTGGGGCCCTATAATTCTTCTCGCAGGGACAGGGCTGACGGGTATTGCTGCTCCGGCTCTGTCCCACGCTCCCCCTGAGGGCTACAGTAACTCCTCCCCAATTGGATCTGATATCCCTGGAGCACAAGCTGGGCATGCGAGCTCTTGCAGTGCACTTTACAGTGTCGGCTTCAGTCTTGTGGCATTTTCTGATTGGATATCGCACGCCGGGCTCTTACTCATTGCTTCTTAATCCTTTTTTAGATTGTGTAGCTGCGTTGCAGGTGACATTTGCGAGTCTTGTGGTGCTGGGGGATTTTAATATGAGATTTAATATCCCACAGCTGCCAGCACTGGCCCAATTGTATGAGGCCATCCCGGATCTGGGGTTATTTCAATGATCATGTGAACCTACTCATTTTCAAGATGGCATACTTCATCTCATTTTTGCTCCGGAAGCCAAGATTTCCGTTGCCCTAGGGAAACGGGTGCTCTGGGCGGACCCTAACCGTATACCTCTTAAGATATCAGGGTGGGGAGCTTCTGCTAAAGCCGCGTCCACCACCTTCTGGAGACGAAATAGGCGTAATGTGGATTACAATCAGCTGCTGGCCCTGATTCGGGATAGATGTATGGGCACCGCGGAAATTAGTCTCTCCTCCCTCTTGCAGGTCCAACCACTCAAACTTACCCAAGCACGGAGATGTCCCTCTGAGCCGTGGTTCACTGACCAACTTAAAGCCACACGCCTGCAAGTGAGACACCTGGAGCGTAAGTGGTGAGGCTCTTATCATTCCGACAACTTACAAAAAACACCATCAAGAGATCTGGATGACTAAACATGCCTTTTTTATTCAGAGGGTGGAGCTAGCCCTTAACCAGTCTAAAGAACCTTTTTCAGTGTAGAAATCACTTTCACCTCCTACTCATACCAACTCAAACACTATGTGATTCTCTTTCTGAATTTTTCCTCTCGAAAGTGGCGGACATTTCAAAGACCGTCTCCAACAGTAACCTGAATGGGGCTATTTTCCCATTTCCTAAAATAATGTGTACTTCTATGAGTGTCTGGGCACAGTTCCAAATGTTCTCGACTGATGAGGTCTTGCAGGCTATTGCTCGACATAAATCTACCACTCCATCCGATCCAATCCCTTTGGCCATTCTTAAAGTGTTCATGGCAGGCATGATCTCTTGGGCCATGGAAGCGGTGAACATTGCTTGTCAATCTGGATCAATTCCTATGGAACTGAAACAGGCTATGGTTATCCCCCTCCTGAAGAAACCGTCACTGGATGCTTTGGTGTTGGCTAAGCCTCATCTTATTTCTGTACTCCCTTTCTTTATGAAACTGCTTGAGTCTCTGGTGGCACCCCTTCTTTCAGCTTTCTTGTAAACCTAACTTCTTTCATTCCTTTCAATCTGGGTTACATCCAGGATATAGTACAGAGAGTGTACTGGTGTCCGTGGTCGATGATCTGGCCATGCTGGTTGACCAGGGTGGTGTGGGGTCCCTGATACTTCTAGATCTGTCTGTGGCCTTTGACACTTTTGACCTCCCCATCCTGTTGTCCCGGTTAGGGTCAGTAGGTCTCGCTGAGTATGTCCTGGCCTGGTGCACCCCATTTCTAACTGATAGAACACGGTTCCTATCCCTTTCTTCTTTTCGGTCTTCTCGCTGTGCACTCTCTTGTGGTGTTCCTCAGGGTTCTGCTTTCTAACCCATGCTGTTTAATATCTATATGTTCAGCCGCTGGTTTGCCTCATCTACTCCCATGGCTTCCTATGTTACTCCTACGCCGATGACACCCAGATTCCAGTTCGATTCGATCTGGACCAGGCTGGGGTGTCCTTTGGGCTGTGTGTCTGTCAGCGGTGGGGTGGTGGATGAATGCGAACTGGCTCAAGCTGAACAGGGATAAGACAGATGTCCTGCTGGTGGGTTCTCCTTCTGGCTCTGCTATGTGGACTTCCTCATTCTGGCCGTCCACGGTGGGTGAAGTTCCCATTCCTGTGACTGTTTTCAGGAACTTGGGGATTCTTTTGCCATCTTCTTTATCAATGATGCCGCAGGTGAGTGCAGTCTGAAAAGCCAGACATTTTCTCCTCAGAGTACTTAAGAAAGTACTCCCTTCCCCCCCTGATTATTTGCGGCCACTGGTGGTGTCATCATTGATCACTAGCCGTATTGATTATTGCAACGCTCTCTACATGGCTCACCCCACAGGCACTATACATCGTCTGCAGCTGCTGCAAAATCTGGCGGCTCGGGTGGCCACAAACTCTCCCTATGGAAGACATGTAGAGTCCAGTCCTTCAGGCTCTTCATTGGCTTCCTGTGGCTCCGAGGATTAAGTTTAAATCCCTGTGCCTGGTTCATCAGGCTTTCTATGGCCAAGAGGCTGACTATCCCCACGACACATCTCGCCCTTATATCCCAGGGCGGGCACTCCTCCGTTGGTGGCAATCCCCAAACTCCGGCAATGCCAAGTTGGAGGACGTGCCTTCTCTTTCGCTGCGGGGAAGTTGTGGAATGGGCTTCCCTCTGATCTCAGAGGTATTGAGAACGGTTTATAGTCATAATTTCGAAACCAATAATGTCGAAAGTCATTTTTGCGAAAATAAAATGTCGAAAAAAAAAATGTTGAATTTTTTTTTAATGCATTTTTTTCGAAATGGGGGTTCCCCCACAACCCCCCTTTTTAATTTTTTTTTTGTTTTACCCATTGTTTTTATCCCGAACCCCAAAATAAATATATAAAAAAAAAACGGAATTCGACATTTTTTTTTTCGACATTTTTTTTTCGAAAAAATTGTCATTCGACATTATTTTTTCGAAAAAATGACCGACCACCATTGAGAACCACCTTCAATTCAGGCATGCTGTGAAAACTCTCCTGTTTTAATCATATGTGGTTCAGCCAATACCTTGGAATACTTCACACCAAGATGGCTTTGAGTGAACATGCGCGTCATAAGTGTTAATAACATAACATACCACTCGGCATATGATCATTTATCTTCTGGTGTTCCCCAGTCAGAAGGGCGATATGAATAGGAAATGTGTCCCTTGCCAAAGTCCTCCATTAGAGCTAGTTCAAGTGGCTGCCTACAGGGTCTATGGACATAGTGGAACGCCACAATGTATTGTACCTAAACCTCTCTGCTTCTCCAGTCTTAATTTACGTTTCGGCTCCTCAAAAGTTGGAAGAAAACATTGTTTGTAAAATTCTGCTCAATTTCCCACATCCTCTACACCTCATCCAATAATGCAGAGATTGTGTATAGATATCAGACGATGCCCGCTCATAATCCCTCTCTGCTTGGTCTAAAAAGGTATGTTTTGCTAAAGAAATCATTGTAACATGTTGTTTGGTGCCCACCAAACAAAACCCAGTTCGAGGGTGCATCTATCGAAAAGTGTGCGAGACCTGTGCAGCCCAAAAGGAGTGTTTTATGTTTAGGACATCAAAGAAATCCCACTGTTATAAATCTAAACAACACCTTCATTGATGATCTCAGATGATTATGTGCCCGAATGAAGGATAAGATCTTCTGTAAAAATTAATGAAGTGAACTCTCTGCGATTCTGCATCGGAGACGTTGGACAATGTAAAGGAGGCTAGGAAATGAATGCAATGTTACAGCATTCCCCTCCTTCTTCAGGAAATCTTCTGATTCGCCCACCTCTCCAGATCTCGTTCTAAGTCCCCAATTATTGGAGGGATATTATATTTTTTAAAGTTTGAAGAAAGTAGGCATTATTTTGATGCCATTATAGCTATGGCTGTCTCCCAGCTGATTGGAAACATTCTTTGAAGTGTGGTAAATGGAGCCCGATCTTCATTTATAGTCAATCCTTTTGATGTATTTAGATTGACCAAAAATCCAGAAACTGCTCTAAAGATTTCTGTTTCTATCGTCAGAGCCAGGAGTGAGGGCCAAGAATAAATACATTATGCTATGACATCACTGGCATATAATGGGATTTTGTGTGGAGATATCTTTCTCTTTACTCCCTGTATTTTACCTTTGACTCTAATCCTACAACAAGTGGTTCATTTGAATTCAATTGAAAAGGGCAACAATGAGAGGGCATGCAGAGAAACCTTGAAGAGTACCTCTGGATATCTTTATCAGCTCTGTTAGAACTCCATCAACCTTATTTCTAGTGGAAAGAATGACAAATAATGTGTGCACGCATTTTAGAACCTCTTGTCTGATTAAATATGTTTTTAATGTTTCCTTGATAAACCCCCAATCTACTTGGTTAAAAGCCTTATTTTGCATTGATATTATATGATATGATATTTTATTTATATTGCGCTCGTACACAAGTGTTTCAGAGCGCGACCAAGCAAAGGGAGGGGAACAAGTGAGAACAAAAAATAAAAATAACGATCTTACTAGGCCCAGTGTCATTAAGAACGTGCAAGTGCATGGAGAAGGGAAAAGGGGGAAAGTGCGTGGAAGTAGGAGAAGTGGAAAGTGCAGAGCAGAGGAGAGAAACGAATAAGTTAAATAAATGAATAAATACAGGCAATGAAAAAGTGGTGGTGCAGCCAGCAAGTGGCAAGTGCAAGATTAGTCAGATAGGGTGTATCTGATAAATGCAGAGGAAAAGTGGGGGACTGTATGGGTACAGATACAGAACCCAGTGCAGTGGGAGGCCTGGAGCCAGTGCAGGATGGAGGCAGGGAGAGCAGGTAACTGGGCCCGAAGGACAGAGGTTGTCCAGGTGCACAGTGCCAAGAGAGAAAAACAGGTCAGCAGGGGAGAAGAGGGGCAAAGGCGGAAGCGAAGAGGAAGATCTTGAGGTGCTTCCGGAACGAGAGATGGTTCTCCTCAAGTTTCAAGGTGGCTGGTGGGCTGTTAAAGGGAGGCCCCAGCCGAAGACAGAGATCTGCCCCGGCTCGTTTCTTTGAAAAACAACTGACCCTGAGGGAGTTAGAGGTAGAGGAGTGAAGGGCTCAAGAGTGGAGGTATTTGCGGAGGGATAGTTGAAGGTATTTTGGACCCAGGCCCCAGAAACCCTTGTGGACAATGCAGAGGGTTTTCAATTTAATCCTTGCATCCACTGGGAACCAATGAAGTGATTTCAGAGCTGGAGATACAATCCCAGGGCTTGAGGCCAAGGACAAGTCTTGCAGTCCTGATCTGGATAAGTTGTAAAGGGCGGAGAGTGGAGGCAGGTAGATTTAGAAAGAGGCTGTTACAGTAGTCCAACCTGGAGAGAACCAGAGCTTGAAAGAAAGTGAGCTTCTGGGGGAAGGAGAGGAAAGGCAGAGTACCTCTGAGGAGGTGGAGTAAGAAGTATTACTTTTTTTTGTGTGCGGAGAAGGAAAGTGTGGAGTCAAAGATAACTGTTAGGGAGAATTCTCATTTATGGCGAATTTCCCTCACCTAGTGAGTCCCCCAGCAGCTTTGCTGGACTTCCGGAGTTTATTTTTTTCCACTTGGTAAGAGTGTGAGCTTTTCCCCCACTCTTACCTGTGTTTTGGCATGTGTATTTCTCTGTTTTTGTGATTGTGGACTCTGACGTACACCACTTCAGTAGCCCCCTTCTTTTGTGTGTCACACAGCACCTTCCGTGCCGGGGCACTGGGTTGTCTTTGAGACTTACCCCCGACTCCATTTCTGAGGCTGACTACAGTCCCCCAGAAAAGGGTAAAGTTGCCATTAACTTTACTTAGTCAATCTACCACAGATCCAGTACACCCCATCTTCCATGGAGTACTGGAAAGGCTTAATTTGTATCCCTTTTTATCTGTATCTCCTAGAGCATTGTTTCGCTCTTTGAACATTTAGACTTGGCTGGTGGCAGTGGTATCTACCCTAACTTTTCTACCAAGATTATATTAGATAAACGTGGTATTGTCTTGGCTATTATATTAGCCTCGAACATAAACCCACTTGACCAAATTGTCTTTCTTTTGGCTCCGGTTGGGTTTATTCGCCATTTCTTTTTGTTAAAGTCCTTCTTGTGTTTTACTTTGCGCTGCAAACTAGGTTCGCCTTCTTTGTTCACTGTCTTTTGGCGGGCTTCTGCTCAGAAGCCTTCCACCAGGTGCCTGGGCGTCTAGGTGGGCTGAATGTGAGGGAGCGGTGTAGTCACCCCTTGCACAGGGTATCCTAGGAAACCCAAGTCGCACTTTGCCATGATTGGCTGAGGGGGTTGTCCAGGCTGGACAACCCCCCTGATGGGTGATTGACAGCCAGGCTGTGTGAATGGGGGTTTTGCGCATAAAAGGCAGGTCTCTTGGACTAGAAGTCAGAGTCGCCACTGGAACTACAAGGAACCGAAGAGAAGCAGAGAAGAAGTCGACTGCTGCAACTACCCCGTCCCGGTGAAGCCCTGCTGCAGTCCTAAACTATCTACCCTACGACGACCAGAGAAGATCCAGTCTGGAGTCTTCTTCCCTTGAGCCTGGTGGGGATAACCAGCTCATCTTCTACAGCCAGAGGATCCTCTTCGTGGTCGAAATCGCTGCACACTGCTGTAGTGGTCCGAATAGCCATTTGAAGAGCCTCTCCTGTTTTTAAGGAGCGCACATTTTATCCAATGTCGCTGCTGCCGGCTTCATCCCTGTGTGGTGCAGACCCCCTTCAGACGTCCTCCTTCACAATGAAGCTCCAGGAATCGTGGGTCTGCGGGAAACCAACAGGAACAACTGCCAGGGCACCAGCTGCACCATTGAAATGAGGTACTGTGTTCTGCTTGAAGAAACTGGGTGAATCCCTTTTCTTCATCTTCAAGGCTTGCCCTTGTCTTCCCTCCTTCTCATAACTTTTGCTTCCGAACATTGACAATATCGAAGTACTCTTGCGTGCGTGGAATCGGGAACTATCTGACTGTGTGATCTTCGGCAGCAGGCCTCCGGTGTCACTTGACCCTGGCTCCGTCCCTTTGACTTTTGAACTCCTGTCTTTGAGTGTTTCTTGATTCTGTCTGCCTAACCAAAATATTGCCTGTAATTTTTGCCTCAAACTCCCTCTGGGTATCTCAGGTGCTAAGTGTGTTTTTGCCCCGGTACCATTTCATGTCACGGATACGCGTTTAGTTAGTAGACCGAACTGTCAAAAAGTGATCGCAATCGTATTCGCGGTAACGTGTTTTGTTCGTAACACCGGTTCCTCCAAACACAGGGTACTTTCCTTGAGACATACTGTACAAAGTGAATTGGTTAGTTGTAGTATATTTGACATGTGGTTTGTGTTTAAGTCTAATAGAAGTGTTGTGTTTATAACAAATGGTTTAAAAATAAATGTACTTATATTTTTCTACCTGAAACCTTGAGTCAGTGTTTGATTGAGTCACAGTAATTGTGGTCCCTTTGTGTAATCTCTGCTACTGCTTATATACTCTTGAGATAAGCCTGGCTGCTCCACCACTGCTACCACTCTGACATAGTAATACAGGCTTGTACCAAAGGTAAAACATGTATTACCACTTGTAGTCTTAATTGTGTGTAGTGGTCCCTAAGGGCACTGCACAGGATTCTGCCTGACACTGACCTCGAAGTTCTGGGCCTCGCTGGTAGGGGTAGGAGGAAGGCCATGGGAGGCCGGCCAGAGACTAAGGGGAAAGGATGGTAAAGGTGTACCGATGAGGAGGATCTCAGTCTTGTTGGCATTTAGACAAAGATTGTTGGCAGTACACCAATTTTGAATGGCAATTAGGCAATCAGAAATGAGGGAGGGAGAGGATGTGGCCGAGGGCAGCCTGAAAATGAGTTGAGTGTCATCAGCAAAGCACTGGAAGTTTGAGCAGAAAATGGAAATGCAGTAGTGGAGAGCTGCCAGATATTGGTTGAAAAGCCATGGCGAGAGGTTAGACCCCGGGGGAACACCGCAGGTAGAGAGGGAGATAGATGAAAGGAAGGACCCAAGTTGTACCTGGGAGGGTTGATCAGAAAGGAAAGAGGTCAGTGATACCCAGGATGTCACGAAGACGGTTGAGCAGGGTGGTGTGGTTGACCGTGTCGAAGGCAGAGGAGAGATCAAGTAGGATAAGGACAGAGGGAATGTTAGAGTCAAGGTTGGAGACCAGATCTTCACGGATGTTCAGGAGAGCAGTTTCCGTGCTTCTGGTAGCTCTGAAGCCAGATTGGTGGTCTTGGAGAGAGCCAACAGCATTGGAATGAAGGTTTAGCTGAGAGATGGCCAGCTTTTCCAGGAGTTTACCCAAAAAGGGAATAATGGAAATTGAGCGATTGTTAGCCGGACAAGAAGGATCGGCTGTGGGTTTCTTGAGCAGAGGATGTACAAGGGAGTGCTTCAAGGGGAGGGGTAAGATCCAGAGGCAAAGGAGAAGTTGCAGAAATCGGCAAGGGCTGGAGCAAGGGTACCAATGTGGTCCTTAATGGATTTAGAGGAGCAGGGATGGACTTGTTTTGATGAGGCTTTCATATCTCAGACTTGTCTAGCGACCTCATCAGGGGAGAAAAATGGAAAGGAGGAGAAAGAGGGTGGGGCGGTAGCTGGAGGAGGGACAGCAAGCAGAGACAGAGAGGGGAGAGGAAGGGGAGCGGAATAGAGGGTGGAAAAGATGTCCTGGGTTTTAGAGATAAAGTGAGCGGCAAGGGCATTGCAAAGAGCCTTGGAGGTGAGGGGGGAGGGTGGAGACTGCAGCAGGGTTGGCCAGCTCCTTGCAGATTTTAAAGAGTTCTGCCGAGTTGTTAGATGCCGCAGAGACACAGGCTTGAATGTGGACTCTCTTCTTGGTGCGGACATAGAGTATGCATTGCCTTTGGAGCAGGCGACAGGCCAGTTTGTCAGAGGATGACAAGAGTCATACCAGGAATTGCACTTGGCTTTGGACTTCAAATGGATCCTCATGACAGGGGCAAGAGCATCAAGACTTTCAGGAATAGAAGAGTAGAGAAGGGGCAGGGCTGTGTCTGGGTGTGAGTCAGCCAGAGGACGAGGGGGGGGGGCTAGAAGGTGGCAGCGAAAGCCTCAACTGACATGCGCTTCATGGGCCGGATGTCCGAGAAGGTAGGTGGCAGTGTTGGGGTAGGCTTGGCTTCGGGGTAAGGGAGTGAGAGATGAGAGGAGAGGAGGCAGTGGTCACTCCAGGAGAGAGGAGTAGTCAGCGGGATGGAGAGGTAGAGGCCAGAGGAGATCAAGACATCAAGTGTGTGACCGGCAGAGTGAGTCGGGCCAGAGGGTAGGATGGAAAGGGAAAGTGAATTGCAGAGGTCGCGAAAGAGCACAGATGAAGAACAAGGAGAATCCAGATGGATACTGAGGTCTCCAATGAGGAGTAGTTGAGTGGTTGAGGCCAGGAGGGAGGAGGAGAGGTCAGCCCACTCAGAGAGAAAAGAAGTTATTTGACCAGGTGGCCGGTAGAGAGTAGCAACAGTGAGAGAGTGGCTAGGAGAGAGAGAGAGCTTGCAGACAAGGCATTCGAAAGAAGAGTAAGTCTGAGTAGGGATGAAAGAGGCTTGAATCCACTCAGGGTGGATCAGGGCTACACCCCAGCCAGGCCGGTTGGATCTGGGAGTGGAGAGGATCCTGTAGCTGTCAGGGAGGAGAGTGTCAAAACTCATGACAGAGCTGGCCGTGAACCAGGTCTCGGTAAGACCGAGGACATCAGGGTCAAGTTATTCGAGGAGGTGGCAGATGTCAGATGAGTGTTTGACAGCCAAGCGAGAGTTGAGACTGGTGAGATGAAGAAGGTTGCCAGCCTTAAAGACGTTCCGGGGAGGGGTACAGATCAGAGGTATGCCCTGCGGAGGAGAAAGAGCCCTAGGAGGGGCAGAGGAGGAGGCAGAAGAGGAGGAGAGAGAGGGCAAGGTAGCCAAGGGGGGAGAGGAGCGGACAGCAGGAGATGAGAGTAAATTGATGAGGCGAGGGAACCGTCTATCAAAGAGTAGGAGATTAGCCTGAGGGCCTTGCACCATGACAGTGCCACTTAGGTAGACATTGATGATGACTCGGGAGGAGTCAAAGAAAGCCATGAGGACTTCCCAGCAGGTGCCACCATTAATGGGAGAGGAGGAGACAGGACAAAGCACAGAGATCATATGAGGGGTCCAAAGATCAAGTGAAGGAACGAAAAAGAGAATGTCAGTGAGGGTTTGTCTAGCAGAGGCACTACAATAGGTATCGGCGATGGGGAGATCTGGGTTTGAAGCCAAGATATCCTTTTCAAATTTCTTCTTACCAGACTTAGTGAGAAGGGAAGGGTAGTTTATAGAGAAGCAGTTGGAGTAGATAGTAGAGATAGATACCGCCATGAGTGAGTAGAGAGAGGAGGCAGTAGGAGAAATATGCAAGAAAAGCAGTAAGGAACAATCACTGGGCTAGCCAGTTACAATTTAGGACCTGAAGTGATGTGGAAAACACACCCATATTTGACTTTCAGAACAACCCAAACTGCTGTTACAAAACACACCCAAATGTGACATTCAGAACAACCCAAATTTTAATATTAAGGCTACATTGGTGAAAGAATTGAGGTAAGAGTTAGAGGCAGGCGCTGAGCCTAGAGCATTTGATAGTGTACAGGGAGACCAGTTGAAGCTAGCAGAGGGAAGAGTGAAAGTCAATGAGGTGAACAGAAAGGGTAGGAAGAAGGATGGAAAGTAACCCATGGGGCGGGAGGTACAAGAGTCTTAGTAGTCCGGAATCATGCCTTTGAACTGACAGCACCCGGGAGGGTCAAATTGCGGTATTGGCCTAATGTAGCAAACTGGCAGCAGACAGGGAAGCTGACGGGGGCCTTAGAAGTGGGCCTTGAAGAAGGGGGGGCCGGCTGAAGCCTTGGTCCCCTATTGGTCATTTTATCGGGCCAGGTGGCCAATCGGTGCTCAGATGCAGGTGCTGAGGCCCAGTGCAACAGCCTCAGTACATCAAAACAATGCAGCGGCCATTTTGAAAAACGCTGCGAGAAACGGCAAAACAAAGGCAGAGACTGCTCCACAGAAGTCCAAAGGGCAGTCAAAACACCGTTGCCAGGCGGGCACACCAATAACTTTGATGCAGGAAGCAGGCACCACCATGTCTATTTTTATATTTCAAATTTCGGACCAAAAATGACATTTGAAAAACAAAAACACGTGTTACAAATCAGGACCGCACTTCATAATTAGCCAACATACCTCTGTGAAGATGTAGGAGCTCCAGCAGAGCGTAGAAAGGCAGCCAGGCTCCACTAATCGGGAGAAGCTGCAGAGGTAATCACAGCACAATGGAAGCAGAACATGAGAGCAAGAATTGAGAGTGCATCCCCTGATAGTGTGCCCTATTCAATGAGTCCATAGACCTGCAGATACTGTCATTTTCATTCCTGTCTCTACCACGACACCTGTATGTCTGTCTCCACAACAAGGCAAGATCTCTCATAAGTTGAGAGGAAAGTACTTTCGAATATATCTTGGCATCGACATTAAGTAGCATTAAGTGGCCAAAAACACTGCAGCCCACAGCTTTATTTCCTGGTTTAATAGCAATATGGTTCAGGATTCTAACACATTACGAATGGCCGTCCCAACACCTTTAAGGGATTTAAAAGGTTTCACCAGCGCATCCAAGAGTTGCAATTTGAATGTTTTGTAGGAAAGGGAAAAGAAGCCCTGGGCTTTCTTTTTCCTCCAGGTTGTAATAGCCAAAGCAACCTCCTCTCAGTCTTTTGACTTCTGGGAAGGACACGATCTGGGAGTTAGGGGATTTTAGCAAGGTCTTTATAACACTTTTCCTTCTCTTGTGATGGCTCAAGGCCAGCCAGTCCAGTGCAGGCCGGCGGGCCCGTTAGGGTAAGTACAGGGGTAGACTGGACAGGGGGCGGGGGTCTGGTGCCCTGTATGACTCTGAAGGAACCAGGCTGCACAGGAGGAGATTATCTGGGGAGTGGGAGAGGGAAGCAAGAGGAAAAAAGTAAGTTCTTGAGGAGCTTCCAGACTTAAGGAGATCCAGCCCAAGAGGAGTAGGGAAGCCATTTCAGAGAAATGGCCCCTCAGAGGAGAGAGATCTACCCCCCCCCCCACTCTCTGCTTGGAGAAACATCTGATCTGCAGATAAATAGAGCTCGATGACCAAGGGCTCTAGCCCTGAGGTATTTTGGGAGCAACAGTTGGACATAGCGGGTCCCAGGCCCCAGAAAGCCTTATGGATGATGCAGAGGGTCTTGAACCTGATCATTGCAGCAACCGAGGGCCAGTGGAGAGACTTAAGAGCTGGAGAGATGCGGTCCCTTGGCTTGAGGCCAAGGATAAGTCTTATAGTTCTATTCTGGATTAGTTGAAGGGGGTCAGAGAGAGGAGTTAGGCAGAATGAGGAAGAGGAAGTTGCAGTAGTCCAGCCTAGAAAGAACCAGCGCTCTAGAGAAATTGAGTTTCTGGGGGAAGGAGAGGAAAGGGAGAAGTCTCTGAGGAGGCGCAGCTGAAAATTGTCCTTCTTGGCAAGGTCCGCGATGTGAGGGGAGAAGGAAAGGCAGGAGTCGAAGATGACACCAAGGTTTTTTGCTTCACAGGTGGGTGAGGGGAGGCTGCCCATAGAGGGTGGCCAGAGTCTCAGAGGAAAAGAGGGAGCAGGGACCCAATGAGACGGATTTCTGTATTACTGGCATTAAGGCAGAGATCATTGGTAGTGCAACATGCCTGAATAGTAGCGAGGCATTCAGGAATGAGTGAATAAATGGAGGAGGGAGATGAGAGTAGTTTGAAGGAGAGCTTACGTGTCGTCTGCATAACACTGGAAGTTAGGAGATCAGATGGGCTAGAGGGGTCATGTAGATATTAAAGGGCCAGGGAGAGAGTATATAGCCCTGGGGGACACCACAGGTGGAAAGTGAGGTGAAGAACAGAAAAGGGCCCAGTTGAACCTGAGAAAGGTCGGTCAGAGAGGAAGGAGGTCAACCCACCCAGAGCTAAGTCCATGATGCCAAGGGTGTCACAGAGTCTATTTTTCAGGGTGGCATGATTGACCATGTCAAAGGCAGAGGCAAGGTCAAGACGGATGAGAACAGAAGGAGAGTTGGAATCAGGATTAGAAGGCAAGTCTTCACAAGTGTTCAGGAGAGCTGTTTCCGTGCCTCGGGCAGCTCTGAAACCAGACCGGTGATTGTGGAGGCAACCAACAGATTAAGTGTGGTGGATAAGCTGGGAGATGGCCAACTTCTCCAACAGTTTTCCCAAGAAGAGGGTAGTAGAGATAGGGCAGTAGCTAGACAGACAGGGAGGGGGTGAACAAAGAAGTGGTGAGGAGTGAAGGGAAATATCCAGTGGCAAAGGAATGATTGCAGATATCGGTCAAGGATGGAGCAAGGGCAACAATGCTGTCTGGAGGAGCAGGGTAGCACCTGTTTCTATGAGACTCTCATGTAGCAGAATTGTTTAGAAACCTTATCAGGTGTTATGGGAGAAAAATAGGGGAGTGGAAGGGAGGTAGAGGGTAGCAAGAGATGCATGAGAGAAGGTGAGAGAGAGGAGTGTGGAGTAGAGTAAAGAGAAGGGAGGATGTCCTAGATTTGAACATGAAGATAGTGGCCAGAGAAGTGTACAGGGCCACAGAAGGTAGGAAAAAGTGGAGACTGCAATAAGGTTGGCGAGTTCCCTGCAGATTTTGAAAATTTCAGCGGAGATGCTAGAGGCCGCAAAGATGTGGGCTTGATTATAGGCTCTCTTCTTAGAATAGTTAGAGAGTCTGTATTGCCTTCGGAGCAGGTGGCAGGGCTGTTTGTCAGAGCATGTGCTTGAAGCCTGCCACTTCCGCTCGGCCGCTCTACACTTGTGTTTCAGAGAGGCAAGGACAGAGTTGTTTCAGGAGCTGCACTTAGAGGCCGGATTCATGCGGATCCTCATGGCAGGGGCAAGGATGTCCAGAGGGTTGGAAATGGAGAGATGAATGTTAGTGTGGGATGTGTCAAGGTGAGTGACAGTGGAGAGAGTAGGATGGGGAGAGTAGGAGGCATCAAAAGCGGCAACTGACATTCGCTTCATTTGTCAAATGAAGGAGAAAGAGGCTGGCAGTGCGGGTGGATGCTTAGCCAAGGATGTCCAGGTGAGCAGACAGGAGAGCATGGTCAGACAAGGAGAGAGGAGTAATGAGAGGGTTGGAGATGGGGAAGTCTGAGGAGATGAGAGCATCCAAGCTGTGCCCAGCAGAGTGCCTAGGACCAGAAGGAAGAATGGAGAGTGAAAGAGAGTCACAGAGGTTGCGGAAGGGCCAGAGGCTGCGTTAGAAGAGTCAAGGTGAATATTAAAGTCTCAAAGGAGGAGATGTTTGGAGGAGGAGGTTAGGAGAGAAGAGGAGAGGCCAGCCCGTTTACAGAGGAAGAGGGAGACCTGGCCATGGATCCTATAGATGGTGGCCAGATTTAGAGAGAGGCCAGGAGAGACATCAAGCCTGCAGACAAGACATTCAAAAGAGGAGTAGGCCTGAGAGGGTATGATGGTAGCAGGAACTCTCTTAGGGAAGATCAGGGCCACTCTGCCCCCGGGACGTTTAGGCCTGGATTTAGAGTGGATCTTGTAGCCCTCAGGGAGGTGAGTGCCAACCCAGTGACAGAGCTCGCAGTGAACTATGTCTCAGTGAGTGGGAGGGCATCAAGGTGAAGGACCTCAAGGAGGTGACAGATGGCAGAATATGTCACAGGAGTGTTTGATGGCAGAGCAAGAGTTGAGGGTAGCTAAGTGGAGCAACTTGCAACTTTTGACAGACTTCTGAGGAGGGGTACAGGGGCGTGGCATACCAGTCAGAGGTGGCAGAGGAGCCAGAGAGAAGACAGAAGTAGGAGTGGCAGGAGAGTGGCGGAAGTTGATGAGCGATGGGAGACACCTATCAAGGAGGAGGAGGCTACGCTGAGAGCCCTAGTCCATGACAGTGCCATTTAAGTAGACCTTAATGATGATCCTAGAGGACAGGAAGGGTGCCAAGAGAACCTCCCAGCCGTTGGTACCATTAATGGCAGACAAAGAGAAAGGGGAGAGCGCAGAGACCAGATGGAGGGTCCAAAGGGCTGGGGAAGGGACAACAAAATTAGATTAAAGGCAACACATTGCAGGGAAAGGCAAAAGTCCAATGTAGGCCGGTAAGAAAGTTCAGAGTCAGGAAGTCGGTAAGATAGCCGGCCAGTGTGCAGGATCGAGGAAGGGCAACAGAGGTGCCAAAAGGTGTAGTTCTAGGCCAGCACCAAGCGAAACAGGAGAAAGGTCAGGAGGCTGCAAGCCGTGAAGACGGAAACGGAATAAGTGGAGTTGGGGCAGGATCCCGGACCAGCGGCTGCAGCATGGCGAGGACTAGGGGCCGCATAGGGCGAGTGCTCTGCAGCAAAGACTGACAGCAGCAAGTGGGGCCTGTGCAATTCTCTCCAGGGATAATGGATTTGGAGGAGGGACTTACCCAGCATACGCAGAATGTAGGGACGAGTCAAGGAAAGTAGAGATCCGGACAGGGATGTGAAGGGGAGGGCCCTCCAGAGCCCAGACAGGCCCAGACAGGTTTTCTCACGGCCCTTGTAGGTGGGCCTTAGAGAGGGCCGGCACCACCTACCGGCTCTCGGGCCTGAATGGTAATTCACTCGGCATAAGCCAATTAAGCTGAATGCAGGATTCCCAATGAACGCACAGCAATGACATGAAACACGGTGGCCATGTTGGAAAGGCTGCACCGTGTAGAAAGGCAAGGGCAGCTCCTTGAGGCAATTCTTCACTGGGCAGATATTGGTGGCCCAGGAGCATGTTGGAAATTGACCCAGACAGGGACACTTGCGGACCTTGTACGTGACCCTTAGAGCGGGCCGGCATCGCCTGCTTGTTTCCAGGTCTGAATGGCAATTCACACAGCGTCAGCCAATTAGGCTGAATGCAGGATTTGTAAAGCTTGCACAGCAATGAAACAAAACACGGTGGCCATGTTGGAAAGGCTGCACCGTGTAGAAAAACAATTGAAGCTCCTCCAGGCAAGGCTCCACTGGGCAGATGTAGGTGGCCCAGGAGCAAGTTGCAAATAGACCCAGACACTGTCGCTCACGGCCCTTGTACGTGGCCCTTAGTGGTGGCTGGCGCCGCATGCCGGCACGCTGGGCCTCCATAGTTATTCACTTGGCATCATCCAATCAGACTGAATGCAGGATTCCCAATGCATGCACAGCAATAAAACGAAACACGGTGGCCATGTTAGAAAGTTTGCACTGTGTAGAAAGGCAAGGGCAGCTCCGCGAGGCAAGGCTCCACTGGGCAGATGTTGGTGGCCCAGGAGCAAGTTGGTGAGCAATTGATCGCACACTGGGTCCAGAACATTATTAAAATCTCCTCCCATCTGTAAATAGCCCAAAGAAAAGGCTGATATTTTGGGACCAAGATCTGAGAGGAATACCTAATGTTATTCATTCAGATTGAACAACAGTTACCAGATATGATGTGATATGATATGATATGATAGGATAGGAAATGCCATTTATAACGCGCCTATACAAAAGTGTTTCAAGGCGTAAAAATCAATTCGACCAAATGACCAAAAAGCACCCCTTTTGTAATCAGCAGTCTAAGATTCAGATCCCTAAGGCTGCGTTGTCTTGAGAAAAGCACTCCTTTTGTAATTTGTTTGGCCGCCCCTCCTTTCATATCACCCCCAGAGGCGATGAACGGAGAGTGAAGGTGATGCCCATGGTTTGGGAGAAAGCGCGTTTCTTGAAGCCTGGTAAGTCTAGCCCTGAGGTTTTGTACACTGGAGACTGTGCCTTTACCCTTCATCAGGGAATTTATACCCTAAACATTCTGCGTCATCAAAGGGAGGATAGGCATGATATCAAAGTTAGTGTCTCCTCATTAATGATGCTAGTCTCATGTTCCCAAGGACTCTTAACACAGGCTTCTTACATATCCCATAAAACTCAACACCCTCCTCCCCCTATCCTGATAACTCATGACATTAAAGCAATACAAGGTTTGGGATAATGTTCCAACCAGGGCCTCACACCAGCCACCTCAGAATCTCCTATCTGAGTAAATGTGGTTAGAAGCATTCAATAATAACCCAACAATGTATGTGGCAGTCATCCTGGCTTTTCCAGACCCATCCATGCCCGTTCTCCCCTCAATGAATCCACCAACAGCTTTTGAGACAGTAGCACAGAAATCTCCCATTGGCAAAGTACTAAACACTGAAACCACCATAATAATGAAAGCTGGCACACAGTCATTAACATGATAGTTCAAATGTAGTATTTAAGCAAAGCAAAAGAACAAGTCATATGCCCTAGAAACCATTCAACTCCACGAATTTGACAATCAAGTCCCTAGCACTGCGTGGTCTTTCTTTGCAAAGCCCCTCCTACGATGGGATACTTCAGCCCAGGCGTGTCCGCGGGGTCTCTGCATTCACTGAAGGCATTGAGACTTCTTCTGACCGTTCTTGCTGGTCTGGATAAAGGAGCGAGTCTTCTTCCTTAAGGAGGATATTAGCCATGTCAATCTTTAGTCGAGAAGATGAGTGAGGATCGTAACACCCGTCTGTCTTCTACTTCCTGGTCCCTACCTAAGCAGACAATTGCTTCACAAAGAGCTCTACACTTGGTCAACGCGGCCATTGAACGATCTTGCAATAACTTTGGCATCACTGATGCAGATTTCTAGAAACATCACCACTGATTGAACTGTTATTTTTTTAGATAATAGAAACGTGCCGTGTTAGAACATTTGGACCCAGAATTTCCTTCCGTTGAAACGTAGAGAAGACCTAATGGTCCGCCTGGAACTTCCACATGCAGATCTGGAATGAAGTGGAACAGGCCTGACAGGAAACCCCTCAATTCTGGATGTGATACTATTGAGGAGCCCGTGCTTGTGGATCTTACTTCTCCCAGGGGGCTTTTAGTCATACTGCTTGATCTGGAAAGACCCTCATAATGATTCGAGAGGGGTGATTTTGTGAGATAATTCTAATATCTCACCGCTGTGGTCGCACAAAATCTTCTCCATGTCATAGATTAAGGTTCCAGTTACTTGCATCTGCTTATCCAAAGAGGCAGAGGTGCAGACAGGGTAGGGCCTGAGTTGGCAAGGCGCAGCCAGAATCTGTAAGTGCCCACTCAGCAGCGCTGTCTGGGCATTTACAGATGTTAATGTCACTGCTGTGGGCCCAACTACACTAGCTTCAGGCCCCACTTGTTAGACAATCCTGGCTACGCCTCTGCAAAGAGGTAACATTTTTAGTAAGCTCTTCCACGCTGCTGTGCATATCTGTTTCAATGCCCAGCAACACATTTTAAAGGTCCAGCTTTGTCGCTCTGGCATCTACTGTGAGTCTCTTTTTCCTCCTGCTACTGAGCACGTGGAATCAGCCTCCCTCTTCGTCTTCTAAGACCCCACCTTCTCTTCCCCTCCTTCTTGTGCATTGACCAATGTGTCCCCTCTTTCTAATACTGCCTCCAATATCCCTTGAGCCCCTCCAACCACTGCTCATTCAGGTCCCCTAACCTCTACTAATTCCCAAAGTCTACCCCCTTCTTCTTTCTTATCTCACTGTACTTAGTAATATTTAATTGCACTTTTCAATGTTTCCTTCTGTTTTCCATTCTTCCTAACCAAGAAAGGCCTCGTGCAATCCCTATTCCATCTCACCATCAACCTATTTCTCTACTTCCGTTTCTTCCTAGATTTCTCGAGCCTATGGTATAGTCCCAGGTCTCTTTTCTTCTATTATATTAATCTGGCTTTCAACCTTTTCATTCAATGTCTCTAATTCCTTGCTGTCTGCCAGATATTCTAAACCATCTTCATTGCTTATTCTTTTAGATATATCCACAGCCTTTGATGCTGCTGATCACTCTATTCCTGTGTCTAACCCTCTGTCACCTTGGTTTTTAGGTATCAGTGCTAGTTTGGTTTCACTCCTACCTCTCTCATCACAATTCCATCCATTCTGTCCTCACAGACTGTCTCCTTGCCATTCATTCTTGGATGTCTGATCATTTTTACATCTAAATCCATTCAAGACTGAAGTCTAAAGTAATCTTCTCCGCTGCTTCCTCTGTCCCCTGTGGCGAGCCTAAGAATGACATCACTACTCCCCATGGGAGAACCCTCTCCTGTCAGGCCAGGGCAGTGCAACCGCTACTCAATATTCCCCCCTGGGGGTTGTGTGACGCAGGAGGATCGGTCAGGGGAAGCTTCCCCTAGTGGAAAAAGGGACACTCATACTACACAATCACATCCTTTTCCCATTACACCTCCCATCCCCAACTTACACAACAGCTCCACAACTTCACCTGTGACTCCAGTCCCAACTATTGAGAGGAGTACGAACCAAGGAGTGAAGAGGATTACATCTGGAAAAACAATAAGAGAATCTGGGCCTTGTTTTCATACAGTGGGCCCTATAAAATTGCAAACAGACCAATATGGCCGTCGCAATGGATCAGCCAGAACCAGAAGAATGACAAGGCGGAGAGCCGTCAACAGTGGCCTCCAGGAGGGTGAACTGACCAGAGGGCGGAGGACCTCACGCTGCGCAGAGAATATTCCTAGGTGGTCCTGCGGCTGCAGGACCAAATCTAGATAGCAGTTGGCAAGCCAGTAGCACACCCTCCAGCGGGATGTTAACTGTTCGGTCCAACAACTGCGCCTTTACTGCAAAGGTCCTTACCTCCGAACTTGGGCTAGGCAGTGGAGCGGCCACCAAGTGGAGGTGGGCCATGCAGTCCAGCAACTATGCTGATACGGCAGGAAGCCTAGAACTGCTGGAGTACCACAGAACCAGCAAAGCTAAGGAAGGCCGAAGGAAGCACGGAAGAGATGGCCAGCGAGCCCAGAAGGTCCAGGGGAGGTGGACCATGCAGTCCAACAACTATGCGGATGCGGCAGGGATCCTTGAACTGCAGGACTACCGCAGAACCAGCGAAGCTAAGGAAGGCCGAAGGAAGCAGGGAAGAGACGCCCACCGAACCCAGAAGGTAAGACACCATACACAGGGGTCCACAAAGGTAATGGCGAGTAGGGCAGTCCAACATGGTGGGATTGTGAGAGACTGGTCCCTACTTCAGGCCTGGTCAAGTGACCATAGAAACCAAGTGAGCTGTAATCAGAAGTACAAAGTGTCGGGAAGGAAAGTACCTCTATGCAGCGGCAGCCATAATTCCACTGAATTGTTGAAGAGAGAAATATGTCACTACATCCAAGCAAGTAACCCTGGAAATTACAGAATACCCTTACAGAAAAGTACATAGGAATTGAAGTCAATTGATTGGCAATCTGTGAACATACTGGGGGAAGGGAGACATTCCCCCAGTTCAACAAACAAGTCTCGGTACTCGAGGGACATTGAAATCCTGTTGGTCCTACCAGGAGGAGGGAGTCATCCTCCTTGTCACCATTTTTATTTTGTTTTGATGAAGTTGTGACTGGGCTAGAGTAGGAGTTATGGACAGAGGACTTCAAATTTCAGTTTGGACATACTGACAACATACACCCGAGCTTTCTTTTCCCTTTTAAGTTAAATAAAGTAAATTTTATAATGACACCTCTGTCTCTGTCTCCTACGTCTGGCACTGTGTCACACATGGTGCCAGGAGTGTGGTACAACCCAATTGACACAACCTGGGGGGCCTTGAAATACTTGAAACACACACCTAAAGCCTCTAAACTCACGGTAACCACTGCAGAGTCCATAGGATTTGATCTCTGTAGTAGCCAGGGGGTACTAATTGAAATTGGGGAAAGAGAGCTGATTCCCACAGGTATAGTACTTACTCCCCTAAGGGAATGTTCTCCCAACTGGTGACAAAATTGGGCCTAGCTTGGAAATATGGACTAGGCATAGTAGCAAGGATTAAAGATCCAAACTACTGACGGGACATGAAAGTACTTCTACACAATAGTGGAAAGAAAGCCTTTGAGGTCAAGGAGGCGGAGAAGATCATCCCGGGTATATTAGAACAAGCCATGTTCCCCATACCCACAGAAGTACACAGACAGGTTTAGACAGAAACAGGTACAATGGAGTTTGGGTAGGCAGATGACATCCCTAGTGAAATACCTCTCATGTTGGCAGAGGAAATAGATTTAATTCCTGATGTCGCCTTTTCCCAACACAATTACCCTGTACTTGCTGAACCCTTTCTGAAAGTGGTTCCAGGGACTGAAGGGAGAGAGACAGGGGCCCATTCTTTTTTATCAAACAAGGTTTGTTATATAGAGGGGAAGTGACTGCTGAGGGACTTAGTCACTGTCAACTAGTAGTAACCTGCATCCATAGGAAGGTGGTCTTAGAACTTGCCCATGCCCACCTGACTGCTGGCCACCACTTGGGAACCACTTGGGAACCGCCAAAGCACAAAGCTAGGTCATCACTAGATTTTATGGTCTGGTAGTACAAGCAGATATAAAGACTTTTGTGGCCACTTGATTCCTATGCCAAAAGACTGCTCCTGCTTCACTTCTCCCTGCTCACCTACAACCATTGCCAATTATAGATATCCAATTCTCATGAATTGGAATGGATATGGTAGGTCCCTTGGAACCATCAAACATAGGGAACAGATATCTTCTGGTTATACTTCACTATGCCATCCAATATCCAGGAGCCTTCCCACTTCAAAATAATACATCACAGCAAATCCTCAAACACCGGCTGCTTTTTCTATCAAGAGTCTGGTTTCCAAAAGAAATCATCACAGATCAAGGGATGAAATGTATGTCGAAAATAATGGCCGAAATCAAAGAGATTCTTCTTATTAAAACACTGAGAACATACATGCACCACCGCCAAATGGACCGATTAGTTGAAAGAATTAAACAGACCTTAAAACGTATCTTAAGAAAACTGATTGAATCAGATGGCATGAACTTGGATGTTATGATTACCTGGGTCCTTTTTGCAATAATAAATAACTTCTCAAGCATCTCTTGGTTTCTCCCTCTTTGAACTCCTGTATGGGTGAGCACCTGAGGACATCCTTGATATGTTATGTGAAATCTGGGAGAAGAGGGAAGAGGCATCCTCCCCGTATCTCAAACAGTGCAGCGCCTAAAAGAACACATGCGTATTGTAAGGGGCGTGGTCACTAGGAATTTAGAACAACCGTGAGAACACCATAAGACCTGCTACAATAAGAAATCAGTACATAGGTCCCTGTCCATGGGTAAAAGGTCCTGGTACTCTAGCCTACCTCTGATTAGAAGATGTTATCCTGCTGGTTTGGACCTTATGAAGTCATAGAACAAAAAGGGCCAAGTAACTATCTAATCTCGCAACCCGATCGTAAAATTTGGTCCTCCCAGGAATATTCTCTCCTCAGTGTGAGGGTCCTCCGCCCTCTGGTCAGTTCAGCCTCCTGGACACCACTGTTGACACCTCCCTGCCTTGTTTTTCTTTTGGTACTGGCTGTGCCAGGTCAACGTCCATGTTGCACTGTTTTCAATTTTTATTGGGCCTGCTGGATGAAAACGAGGCCCAGAGTCTCTTGTTGTTTTTCCAAAAGTAATCCTCTTCACTCCTTGGTTCTTAGTAGTTGGGACTGGACGGGAGTCATAATACAACACAGGTAAAGTCAGGCATGTGTTGTGTAAGTCGATGATGGGATGTGTAACGGGAAAATGGTGTGATTGTGTAGAATGAGCATCCCTATTCCCACGAGGGGACTCCTCCCCTGACAGATGCACCCGTGTTGCACTGCCCCCAGGGGGAATATTGAGTAGCAGTCACACTGCCCTGGCCTGACAAGAGAAGGTTCCCCCATGGGGAGCAGTGACGTAATTCTTAGAATTGTCACATACCCTTCCTATTAGATCAGTGGCTCTCTCATCCCCAGTTAAAGGAAACCTTGAGTGGAAATCGAGGTTGCCCTGATCTTTACCTTTTCTATTTACTACAAAAAAGCAGAATGGTTGTAGATCAAGAAACTAATGCTTGATATGTGCATTGGTGTCTTCACGCAGACTAGGCCAGGTCAAAGCAGAGTGGTCAGTAACCAGGCGGAACTTCCTCCCCGTAAGATAATACCGGAGATAGCTAACTGCACACTTAATGGTCAGAGGCTCAAGCTTGATCGTGGCGTAGTTCTTTTCACTGGGAAACAATTTGTAGCTGATGTACAAAACCAGGTGTTCGATGCCATTGATCTCTTGGGAAAGAACTACGCCCAGATCCACCTTAGAGGCATCTGTCTGGAGTATAAATTCCCTATTGAAATCAGAGACACAATGAATGGGTTCAGTGCATAGGATGTTTTTTAGAAGGTCAAAGCAATCTTGGCCTTTCTTCTCCCATTTAATCTTCTGGAGTTCAGCATTTTTAAGGTTATCTGTTAGACCAGATGTAATCGTAATCGAGGAATACCAAGAGATAAACCTTCAGTAATATCCTGTAAGCCCCAGAAAGACCTGAACGTCTCTCTTGGTCTTGGGAGCCGTAGTATTGACTACTGCTTTGACCTTCTCCACCTGGGGTTGTACTAAACCGTTCCCAATAAAGAATCCCATGTATTTTATGGCAGATTGTGCCAAATGGCACTTTTTGGGATTTGCAGTTAAGCCCACAGATCACAGAGCTCTGACCACCTGGTACAAATGGAATAAGTGTTCTTCCCAGGTATGACTATGGATCACAGTGTTGTCTAGGTATGTGCCACAGAAAGATGTAAATGGGTGCAATATCTTGTCCATCAGTCGTTGAAGGTGGCTGCTTCCCCATTGAGTCCTAACGGGAGGCATTTGAATTGGTACAATCCTCTAGAGGTCAAGAAGGCTGAATTTCTTTATCAGCAGAGCCCAATGTTACTTGCCAATAGACCTTGGTCGATCGTGAAGATGAAGGTGATCATTCACCAGTTTGTCAATCAGATTGTCAATCCGGGGCATTGGGTACTTGTCAAACTGGGAAATGGCATTTAGCCTTGGAAAGTCTACACAGAATCTCCACGAGCCATCACGTTTTGCCACAAATACTATTGGCGTGCACCAAGGATTTTCTGAGGGCTCGATGATATCGGCCACCAGCATGTTCACCACCTCTTTAAGAACTGTTCCTTCTCTCACCTCTGGGATCCGGTAGGGCTTCAAATGGACCCAATTCCCATAGGGAGTACAGATACGATGTTTAAAATCCGTTACTTGACCCATTTGGTCAGAGAATACCTCCTGGAACTGGACTAAGAAATCTCAAATATCCTCCAGCTCTTGGTGTCAATTCAGGGGAAATGAGATTCTCATCAGTATTTCCATCCATCAGGAGGGTAGCCATGGTTACTGTCTTCTCTTCAAGATAATCACCTTCCAACTCCTTCAGCAAATAAATATGGTAAATGTGGATGAGTACAACAAGTGGCTGCTAAACCATTAAAGAAGTTGAAGAGTGCCATACGTGGAAAACCTCATTTGTGAACTCAATGCAAAGAAACGTAGGAAAAGCTAAATGGTATGGGACATATTGCTTGCGCAGAAACTTCCGGAATCAGGTAAAAGGAACAAAGGAAACTGTTTTTGGAAAGAGACACTTTTTGCCATACTCACAAAACTGTTGTTTGAAAGAGAAACTGATGCCCTCCTTACGAAACTGTTGTTTGAAAGAGACACTTTTGTCATCCTTAAGGACCTATTGTTTGAAGACATTTGCCATCATTAAGGAACTGTTGTTTGATAAAAGACACTTTTGCCATCCTTAAGGAACTGTTGTTTGATAAAGACACTTTTGCCATCCTTAAATAACTATTGTTTGATAAAAGACACGTTTGCCATCCTTAAGGAACTGTTGTTTGATAAAAGACACTTTTACCATCCTTAAGGAACTGTTGCTTGATAAAAGACACTTTTACTATCCTTTAGGAGCTGTTGTTTGATAAAGACACTTTTACCATTCTTAAGGAATAGTTGTTTGATGAAGACACTTTTACCATCCTTAAGGAACTGTTTTTTGATGAAGACACCTTTACCATCCTTAAGGAACTGTTGTTTGATGAGGAAATTTTTACCATCCTTAAGGAACTGTTGTTTGATAAAGACACTTTTACCATCCTTAAGGAACTATTGTTTGATAAAGATACTTTTGCCATCCTTAAAGAACTGTTGTGTGATAAAAGATATGTTTACCATCCTTAAGGAACAGTTGTTTGATGAAGACACTTTTACTATCCTTTAGGAGCTGTTGTTTGATATAGATACTTTTGGATCATTAAGGAACTGTTGTTTGATGAAGACACTTTTACCATCCTTAAGGAACTGTTGTTTGATGAAGACACTTTTACCATCCTTAAGGAACTGTTGTTTGATGAGGAAATTTTTACCATCCTTAAGGAACGGTTGTTTGATAAAGACACTTTTACCATCCTTAAGGAACTGTTGTTTGATGAAGATACTTTTACCATCCTTAAGGAACTGTTGTTTGATGAGGACATTTTTACCATCCTTAAGGAACTGTTGTTTGATGAAGACACTTTTACCATTCTTAAGGAGTAGTTGTTTGATGAAGACACTTTTACTATCCTTTAGGAGCTGTTGTTTGATAAAGACACTTTTGCCATCCTTAAGGAACTGTTGTTTGATAAAGACACTTTTAGCATCCTTAAGGAACTGTTGTTTGATAAAGACACTTTTAGCATCCTTAAGGAACTGTTGTTTGATAAAGACACTTTTACCATCCTTAAGGAACTGTTGTTTGATAAAGACACTTTTAGCATCCTTAAGGAACTGTTGTTTGATAAAGACACTTTTACCATCCTTAAGGAACTGTTGTTTGATAAAGACACTTTTAGCATCCTTAAGGAACTGTTGTTTGATAAAGATACTTTTGCCATCCTTAAAGAACTGTTTTGTGATAAAAGATACGTTTAACATCCTTAAGGAACAGTTGTTTGATGAAGACACTTTTACTATCCTTTAGGAGCTGTTGTTTGATATAGATACTTTTGCCATCCTTAAGGAACTGTTGTTTGATGAAGACACTTTTACCATCCTTAAGGAACTGTTGTTTGATGAAGACACCTTTACCATCCTTAAGGAACTGTTGTTTGATGAGGAAATTTTTACCATCCTTAAGGAACTATTGTTTGATAAAGACACTTTTACCATCCTTAAGGAACTATTGTTTGATAAAGATACTTTTGCCATCCTTAAAGAACTGTTGTGTGATAAAAGATACGTTTACCATCCTTAAGGAACAGTTTTTTGATGTAGACACTTTTACTACCCTTTAGGAGCTGTTGTTTGATATAGATACTTTTGGATCATTAAGGAACTGTTGTTTGATGAAGACACTTTTACCATCCTTAAGGAACTGTTGTTTGATGAAGACACTTTTACCATCCTTAAGGAACTGTTGTTTGATGAGGAAATGTTTACCATCCTTAAGGAACGGTTGTTTGATAAAGACACTTTTACCATCCTTAAGGAACTGTTGTTTGATGAGGACATTTTTACCATCCTTAAGGAACTGTTGTTTGATGAAGACACTTTTACCATTCTTAAGGAATAGTTGTTTGATGAAGACACTTTTACTATCCTTTAGGAGCTGTTGTTTGATAAAGACACTTTTGCCATCCTTAAGGAACTGTTGTTTGATAAAGACACTTTTAGCATCCTTAAGGAACTGTTGTTTGATAAAGACACTTTTAGCATCCTTAAGGAACTGTTGTTTGATAAAGACACTTGTACCATCCTTAAGGAACTGTTGTTTGATAAAGACACTTTTAGCATCCTTAAGGAACAGTTGTTTGATAAAGACACTTTTACCATCCTTAAGGAACTGTTGTTTGATAAAGACACTTTTAGCATCCTTAAGGAACTGTTGTTTGATAAAGACACTTTTACCATCCTTAAGGAACTGTTGTTTGATGTAGACACTTTAACTATCCTTTAGGAGCTGTTGTTTGATAAAGACACTTTTGCCATCCTTAAGGAACTGTTGTTTGATAAAGACACTTTTAGCATCCTTAAGGAACTGTTGTTTGATAAAGACACTTTTACCAACCTTAAGGAACTGTTGTTTGATGAAGACACTTTTAGCATCCTTAAGGAACTGTTGTTTGATAAAGACACTTTTACTATCCTTTAGGAGCTGTTGTTTGATAAAGACACCTTTGCCATCCTTAAGGAACTGTTGTTTGATGAAGACACTTTTAGCATCCTTAAGGAACTGTTGTTTGATAAAGACACTTTTACCATCCTTAAGGAACTATTGTTTGATGAAGACGCTTTTACTATCCTTTAGGAGCTGTTGTTTGATAAAGACACTTTTGCCATCCTTAAGGAACTGTTGTTTGATGAAGACACTTTTAGCATCCTTAAGGAACTGTTGTTTGTTAAAGACACTTTTACCATTCTTAAGGAACTGTTGTTTGATAAAGACACTTTTGCCATTCTTAAGGAATAGTTGTTTGATGAAGGCACTTTTACTATCCTTTAGGAGCTGTTGTTTGATAAAGACACTTTTGCCCTCCTTAAGGAACTGTTGTTTGATGAAGACACTTTTAGCATCCTTAAGGAACTGTTGTTTGATAAAGACACTTTTACCATCCTTAAGGAACTGTTGTTTGATAAAGACACTTTTGCCATTCCTAAGGAATAGTTGTTTGATGAAGACACTTTTACTATCCTTTAGGAGCTGTTGTTTGATAAAGACACTTTTACCATCCTTAAGGAACTGTTGTTTGATGAAGACACTTTTAGCATCCTTAAGGAACTGTTGTTTGATGAAGACACTTTTACCATCCTTAAGGAACTGTTGTTTGATAAAGAGACTTTTGCCATCCTTAAGGAACTGTTGTTTGATGAGGAATTTTTTACCATCCTTAAGGAACTGTTGTTTGATAAAGACCCGTTTACCATCCTTAAGGAACTGTTGTTTGATAAAGACTCTTTTGCCATCCTTAAGGAACTGTTGTTTGATAAAGACACTTTTGGCATCCTTAAGGAACTGTTGTTTGATAAAAGACACTTTTGCCATCCTTAAGGAACTGTTGTTTGATAAAGATACTTTTACCATCATTAAGGAACTGTTGCTCGATAAAGACACTTTTGCCATCCTTAAGGAACTGTTGTTTGATAAAAGACACCTTTGCCATCCTTAAGGGACTGTTGTTTGATAAAAGACACGTTTGCATCCTTAAAGGACTGCTGTTTGATAAAGATACTTTTACCATCATTAAGGAACTTTTGCTTCTTAAAGACACTTCTGCCATCCTTAAGGAACTGTTGTTTGATAAAGATACTTTTGCCATCCTTAAGGAACTGTTGTTTGATAAAGACACTTTTGCCGTCCTACATGAATAATCCAGGCAAGGGAGCCATCCTCTGGATCCAAGGATTTCTCCTTGAGAAAGACTATTTTTTGTTGGCATGGCACTCCTAGCCTTGGCACATATGGCCAAGACAGCAGGAAGTAGGAACACCACCATTATATGCATTTGAAAATAATGTAATGACTTTGCAAACACAAAGGCTGTTTACATTATGAAATGCAATGAAACAAACTTTTTTTTAGTTTACAGTTATGGAATGTACATAAGTTAAGGGGGGACTGCCGTATTGCCCTGCCCCCCAACCCGTTGGCAGACCATCTCCTGCCGGAAGGGAGAATGACAATTATGACCAATGACAGCGCTATTATATATTGCACTTGAGACTTGAGGTTTGGCAATGGCTTTACAGGGAATTTCTTAGTCAAATAAATCAAAGTTTTACCCCTGAAGAAGCCCAGGCTAACCCAAGAAATTGAATATTGTGTAAATGGTTGAAATACGGTGGTTTTGAAATAGACAAGAGTTTGAATGTTATAAGAGAATGGAAAACAGACTAACATATAAATATAAGTCCTACACTAGAAATACAACATTTACATATTGGTGAAATAGGGATTGAGACCTTGACGCTTTGTAATGTTTGAAAATAAACTGTTTTAACATGGATTTATGTATGAATGATAGACGTGGCTGGAGGATGTATGTCTAGGAGTTGCATTGTCTGAATGATAGACGTGGCTGGAGGATGTATGACTAGGAGTTGTATTGTCTGAATGATAGACGTGGCTGGAGGATGTATGGCTAGGAGTTGTATTTTCTGAATGATAGTCGTGGCTGGAGGATGTATGTATAGGAGTTGCATTGTCTGAATGATAGACGTGGCTGGAGGATGTATGACTAGGAGTCGTATTGTCTGAATGATAAACATGGCTGGAGGATGTGTGGCTAGGAGTTGTATTGTCTGAATGAGAGACTTGGCTGGAGGATGTATGGCTAGGAGTTGCATTGTCTGAATGATAGACGTGGCTGGAGGATGTATGACTAGGAGTTGTATTGTCTGAATGATAGACGTGGCTGGAGGATGTATGGTTAGGAGTTGTATTATCTGAATGATAGACGTTGCTGGAGGATGTATGGCTAGGAGTTGTATTTTCTGAATGATAGACGTGGCTGGAGGATGTATGGTTAGGAGTTGCATTGTCTGAATGATAGACGTGGCTGGAGGATGTATGACTAGGAGTTGTATTGTCTGAATGATAGACGTGGCTGGAGGATGTATGGCTAGGAGTTGTATTGTCTTAATGATAGACGTGGCTGGAGGATGTATACCTCAGAGTTGTATTGTCTGAATGATAGATGTGGCTGTAGGATGTATGACTAGGAGTGATATTGTCTGAATGATAGACGTGGCTGGAGGATGTATGACTAGGGTTTGCATTGTCTGAATGATAGACGTGGCTGAGGATGTATGGCTAGGAGTTGCATTGTCTGAATGATAGACGTGGCTGGAGTATGCATGACAAGGTGATGCCTTGTCTGAATGATAGACGTGACTGGAGGATGTATGACTAGGAGTTGCATTGTCTGAATGATAGACATGGCTGGAGGATGTATGGCTAGGGGTTGCATTGTCTGAATGATAGACATGGCTGGAGGATGTATGGCTAGGAGGTGCATTGTCTGAATGATAGACGTGGCTGGAGGATGTATGACTAGGAGTTGCATTGTCTGAATGATAGACGTGGCTGGAGGATGTATGAGTAGGGGTTTGTTTGTTTGTTTAATTTATTTGTAAAGCGCTCCGGTCTCAAGGGTATATGGGTGCACAAGAATATGGTTACAGAGTACAAGTTAAACATATAGTACAGTTATACAATTTGCAACTACAGTTTTTTATACATTTACAGTTTGCCTAGGAGATATATAATGGCAATAATATATACACAAGAATGATACAGAGGTTGGTGCCCGCAGATAAATGGGGGTAGTGAGTGAGAGCTGGGAAGGGTAGGTGTGTGAGGTGTCCTGAGTCACCTGTAGTGGGGTGAGTTTTTATTCAATAGCCAAGTGATAACCTGGGTTCTGAATGGTTGAAAGGTGGAGATGGTTTGATGTCCAGTGGAAGTGTATTCCATAGTTGGGCAGCAAGAACCGGGAAGCTGGTTCCTCTGGCTCGTTTTAGGGTGTATTTGGGCACCATCAGGCATAGTGTGTTGGTGGATCTGGTAATTCTGATATTAGGTTTTAAGGTGAATTTGTTAGTTAGATAGGGAGGTGCAAGGTGGTTCAAGGCTTTGTAGGTGAGGCACAAGGTTTTTAGGTAATTTTTTTGTTCGATGGACAGCCAATTACATGATTTTCTGATAGCAGAGATGTGCTCTCTTCTGGGGATATTAAGCGCAGCTCGGAGTGTGTTATTTTGGAGGACCTGCAATTTATTAATGATGGATTTGTTTGCGCCTGCATGTAAGCCGTTGCAGTAGTCCAGTTTGGACTGTATGAGTGCTCTGGCTAATATAAGGCAGCTACTAGTGGATAGTAGAGGTCTGCAAGCCCTTATCAACTTACCTGTATAGGCAGTGACTGAAGCGGTCATATTGATTTGTTTAGAGAGGTTGGTATTGGTATCTAGATAGAAACCAAGGGTTTTTACACTTTTGGAAATGGCTATGCGATTTCCATCGATAGTAATGCTGATGTAGTTGGGGCCGAGTTTCGAGAGGGTGTTGGAGGAGCCGACCAGGAGCAGTTCTGTCTTATCATCATTCAGGCAGAGGCCATGTGTGCCCATCCATGCCTGAATGATGGTGAAGACTTTATTGATTCGGTCGACATCGGAGTTGTAATTGCCTGATAGGGTTAGGAGTATCTGGGTGTCATCAGCATAGTTGGTGTAGGTGACACCCAGATGGTCCAGTTTGTCAAAGAGGGGCTTTGTAAATATGTTATACAAAGTAGGTGAGACACATGAACCTTGTGGGACACCGCATGTGATGGGTATTGGGTCGGCCGCTGCTAGTGGTGAAAAAACACGCATGGTCCTGTTAGCAAGGAAAGATTGGATCCATGTGACCGCTGAATGGGAGAAGTGTGCAGCCGATGACAGGTGGTGACATAGGATTTTCTGGTCGACCAGGTCAAAGGCTGCAGAGTGGTCCAAGAGAAGAAGCATGGCAGCCTTACCTTTATCTTTGAGTTTGTCGATCTGACTTTTAAGATCAACAAGGGCCGTTTCTGTTCCATGTTGAGGTTGAAAGCCAGACTGACAGATTCCTAATAATTGGTTGGATTCTAGATGGTCGTGAATTTGTAAATAGGCGACTCTATCAAGGATTTTAATAAGAACGGGACAGTGGTGATAGGTCTATAGTTAGTAGTTATCGCCGGGTCAAGAGTTTGCTTTTTGAAGAGTGGGAGGACCCAAGATAGTTTTAAGTTACTTGGGACTGCATTGCTGGAGAAGGACAGGTTTATTAGCTTGGTAATGAAGGGGGATAGATCCCTGGCTGCATCTTTTATGATTTGTGCGGGGCAACTATCCCCTTTGCAGTTTGAAGGTTTCAGGGAGGCTATAATTTTTTGTACTTCGGGTGCCGTTACCTTTTTGAAAGTAAAACCTGAATTGGTGTCACAGGGTGATTGTAAGGTCAGATTGGCAGTTGGGCTATTGGAGAGTTGTTGTCGTTTGTTTTCAATTTTAGTTTGGAGCCCAGTGATTTTGTTGGCGAGAGCATTCTGGATGGCCGTGCACCAGGGTTTATCCTTGGTACATGTATCCGTGGGAGGAATGGGGTTTTCAAGTTCTTTTAAGATGTTGAATAGTTCTCTAGTACTAGATCCTGCTTTGGTAATCCTGGAGTTGAAGGTTTCTTTTTTGGCACGTATTATCTCAGTTTTATAGAGAGCAGTGATATTGGTCAGGTTAGTTCTATTTTCTGAGGAGGGAGCTGTTTTCCACAGTGTTTCGAGTTTGCTTTTTCTTTGTCTGAGTAGTTTGAGTTCCGGGGTGTACCAGGAGTTCAGGTGTGCTTTCGGTTTCCCCTTGCACATTTTGTAATGGGACAACAATGTCAATCGCTTTGGACATGGATTCATTGTAGGTGTGACCAGCAGGTTCAAATCAGCTGTGGCTGGTAATGCGTTGAGCGTGGGGAGTACCAGGGGTATGAGCGCTTCGGCTGTAATGTTACGCTTATTCCTTTTTGGGCAAGTGGATGCAGGAGGAGGTTTTTTAGGCAATGGGTTGTTAATATTGATATCAAGCGAGATGAGGTAGTGATCCGTCCAGACAAGGGGTAGGGGGTTCTTGAGGGTGATGTTGCAGTTAAGGGCCGTTATCCAGTCGAGAGTTCTTCCTTTCGAGTGAGTGGGTTGGGAGCAGAATTGCGTGATGCCGTGCTCGGTTAGTGCGTTGGCCAGGGAGGTGGCTGGGGTGTCATTAGGGTCATTATACCCGAGGTTGAAGTCCCCAAGGATGATGATTTGTGCTGAGGGTTTGGAGCTCTCAGCTATTAGGGATGTGATATCTTCTTCAAAGTGTCCAGGCGGGCCAGGAGGCCTGTATATTAGATGCACTGTAATTGTGCTCTTGGGGGATGCTTGAAGTTTGACTGTGAGATACTCACATGATTCCAGCGGGGAGGTGGGGGCTAGTCTAATGTCGAGAGAGTATTTAAAGATAATGGCTACACCACCTCCTCAAGCGTTAGGTCTATCAGCTCTGAGGATGGAATAGTTGTGGGGAATAGCTAGTGATAGAGATGGGCCTGCAGCGTCATGCAACCAGGTTTCAGTCACTGCAAGGAAATCAAGGTTGTTGGTCAGGATGATGTCAGCAGTTACTATGGGATGGGCAACTAGTGATCTAACATTTAGAAGTGCTCCTTTAAGGGGAGGTGGGTTAGAATTGTTAAAACTAGATTCTGGTTGTTGGACTTGGTGTGAGGTTTAGTCGGATGGTTGCTATTTTTATGGGCAAGTCTGGTACCTAGTCTGTTGTTGCGCTCAGTCAGGTCGAAAAAATGGTGGTGTGTGTGTCTGCTTGGGTGTTAGTGCTAATCGGGCTGTGATCACGAGCAGGGCGTGATGCGTTTGAGCTAGGGTCGTGACCTTTGGGACTATTGGTGTTGCTGTTGGCAGGGATGACATCTACGTGAGCGCTGCTATAGGTAGGATGGGCGTATCGTGAGCATTGCGGGAAGGCTGGTGTAGTGGGTAAGAATGGTGTGGGGCAGGCGATAGGGTGATGCCTAGGGCAGACCAGTCTAGCTAGGCCATCCTTGTAGGCTATGTAGTTATTACCACTACAAGGTACACTGTTATGCACAACACAGAATGGGAACATGATAAAAAAGATGCAGAGTAGCATGGTGTTGACAAAGTGACAGAGGTACAGTGCAGGTTTAGCCGTATGGCATCAATAGTAAGAGGTTAGGTCATATATATACAATACATAGATCATATGCAGGAGATATAATTGTAGCACATAGTAGGTGGCTATATTTTAAATAGATCTATGGTTGGGGTAGACTAGATGCAGATTACCGGATCAGAGCTGATACTAGGTACAGAATACAAAATCAGAGCTGGTATAATATTAGGCACGATTTGCTACTATGCTTGTGAATGGAATTAGGAAAGGTATGTTATGAGCAGGGTGTGCACGAACAGATAGCATTGTAAACCATAACAAATTATTTTTGGTAAAGGCATCATCATTCATAACCGGCATTTCGTTTGTATTACAGACGTGTCGCATGTGTCATAACAGGCATGTCTTTTGCATTACGGACATATCGCATATAGAGTATACAGGGCAGGCAGCCGTAACACATGGGACGCTTTGATACGAGCGGGAGGGTGTTAGCACTGCCGGCCGTTCGGAGAGCGTGACCAGTGCAAGAGGTAGGATAACTTGCATAGGCGTTCGTTCGGGCGGTGCAGTGGGCTTGTAGGCTGATGTTGGGAGAGAGTCAGAGCAGGACAGGAAGGTGGTGTGGCAAGGGGGAGTTCATGGGTCTGGACCACGGGGGGGGCTTTGAGGTCTGTAAGCAGAGGGTTGCCACTGTGAAGGGGTTGGGTTGCAGAGGGGGTCAAGGTTCAAGGCGAATCCTGTAGCAGCGAGATGAGGATAGTGGATTGTTAATGTTACCTTATGATGAGGTCAGCGTTTAGACGGGAAGACTTTCTGGCGATGGGCGTGCAGGCTAGTGACAGGCTAAGGACAGGAAGCAGCCTTGTTTCCTGGGCCTTGGTGAGGGTGGGCCGGCTTACGCCTGCCGGCGCCTGATAGGTGCTGATGTAGGCAGCAGCAGCCAATCCAGGCCTAGCAGAAGTTCGAGGGCTTCTACAGTTGCAGGTCCATCAGGCCTGGGTCGGCCATCTTGGAAAGGGCACTCCTCGTGGTGCTTGATGGCGAATTCGGCGGTCTGGCAGCATATTTCGATCGTGGATGCACTTATGAGCAGAGAAATCATGCGGCAGTGCTGTGTGTGAGCACATCTGAATTTGGACTGCATTGTCTGAATGAAAGACGTGGCTGGAGGATGTATGGCTAGGAGTTGTATTGTCTGAATGATAGACGTGGCTGGAGTATGCATGACTAGGAGTTTTATTGTCTGAATGATAGACGTGGCTGGAGAATGTATGACTAGGAGTTGCATTGTCTGAATGGTAGACGTGGCTGAAGGATGTATGACTAGGGGTTGCATTGTCTGAATGATAGACGTGGCTGGATTATGCATGGCTAGGAGTTGCATTGTCTGAATGATAGACGTGGCTGGAGGATGCATGGCTAGGAGTTGCATTGTCTTAATGAGAGACGTGGCTGAAGGATGCATGACTAGGAGTTGCATTGTCTGAATGATAGACGTGGCTGGAGGATGCATGGCTAGGAGTTGCATTGTCTGAATGAGAGACGTGGCTGAAGGATGCATGGCTAGGAGTTGCATTGTCTGAATGAGAGACGTGGCTGGAGGATGCATGGCTAGGAGTTGCATTGTCTGAATGGTAGACGTGGCTGTAGGATGCATGGCTAGGGGTTGCATTGTCTGAATGATAGACGTGGCTGGAGTATGCATGACTAGGAGTTGCATTGTCTGAATGGTAGACGTGGCTGGAGGATGTATGACTAGGGGTTGCATTGTCTGAATGATAGACGTGGCTGGAGGATGCATGACTAGGGGTTGCATTGTCTGAATGGTAGACGTGGCTGGAGAATGTATGACTAGGAGTTGCATTGTCTGAATGGTAGACATGGCTGAAGGATGTATGACTAGGAGTTGCATTGTCTGAATGATAGACGTGCCTGGAGGATGCATGGCTAGGAGTTGCATTGTCTGAATGAGAGACGTGGCTGAAGGATGCATGACTAGGAGTTGCATTGTCTGAATGATAGACGTGCCTGGAGGATGCATGGCTAGGAGTTGCATTGCCTGAATGGTAGACGTGGCTGGAGGATGTATGCCTAGGGGTTGCATTGTCTGAATGATAGACGTGGCTGGAGGATGCATGGCTAGGAGTTTTATTGTCTGAATGATAGACGTGGCTGGAGGATGCATGACTAGGGGTTGCATTGTCTGAATGGTAGACGTGGCTGGAGAATGTATGACTAGGAGTTGCATTGTCTGAATGGTAGAAGTGGCTGAAGGATGTATGACTAGGAGTTGCATTGTCTGAATGAGAGACGTGGCTGGAGGATGTATGGCTAGGAGTTGCATTGTCTGAATGAGAGACGTGGCTGGGGGATGTATGGCTAGGAGTTGCATTGTCTGAATGATAGACGTGGCTGGAGTATGTAGGAGTAGGAGTTGCATTGTAGCCACATCATGTATTTTGAGTATCTGTTCCAAAAAACGGAACACTCTAAGGGTGATGTATTTTTAGATGTAGGACGTTTCATGTGAAAATTCATTGATATAATTTTGATACAGATAAACATTTTTTAAAATGGTATACATTCAGTGTTCAATTTTTTGTGTCAATTTCATCTTTATACAGTGGCAAGAAAAAGCTTGATCATAGGGATTATAAAAATGCTTTTAAGGCTTACTCTTAGGGAGTGTTTTTATTCATATAGTGCCAAAAAGCACTTGCAGCAAATTCTATGACCGGGTTAAATTACTAATCTAACCCCTGTCCTGGAATATTGGGGACAGTGCTGGAAGGTGGTCAGGGAGCCATTAGGAATACATATCGCTTCAAAAATTGCATATTTTCCATAAATATTCCCATTAGATGCTGACCTTCACAGCAGGGCGATGCACTATTAAAGGCTCTGTCTCCATTCACACTCTAAGCCTTGATCCCTGCTGGATGGTGGTCAGAGATTTCCAAACATCGCTTCCATTTTAATCCCTTTGCTACATCTTCCTTCTGCATTTCACTTTCAACTAACATGCAATACATGCATAGCACTTGCACATACAGAGAACATGTATCAGGCTCATTAACCCTGGAGATGGAGAAACATCATAGAAAATCCATATTTGGACTCTGCACGAATTGTATTAACCCTGGTAAATACCACAATCAGGCTTCATCCTCTGCTCCCTGGCTGCGAATTTCTGTCCATGTGCCAATCTTCTTTCCACAGACATTTAAAAACACATATTTTCTGTTTGCTTTCCCCCAATTTGAGAAAAAGTTATATAGTTTGGTTCAAATGGGTTTGTCTTTTCTCAATATTTTTTAAATACTTCTATACATTGCTTCATGCCTGCTTCTTCCTTTCATTTACATTTTCCTTTGATTTGGGTAATCTATTCATCAATCTCATTCTTCAGATTGACATTTTATTCTTAAATAGTTCACAGTTTCCAATTACCCTTTGACTGTTAGGATGCCCTCTATACACTTGTTAAATATCAGGATTTTAAAATGTGTCCTCATCTTCAGCTGGCCCTGAGGTTAGAGTCCTGACATCACTACTATTACCTGAGAGAGGGAAAAACAGGGCCACCAGGGAGAGGGGCTCTGTGCTGCCAGGCACAGAGATAGGCTGATCTAGGACCAAGTGGACAACCAAGGCCTCCATGTAGAAGCAGGAGGGGTGAAGTGAGCCCCACGCACAGCATGAGGGAAACACACCAGGCCACCAGGGAGAGGGGCTCTGTGCTGCCAGACACAGAGATAGGCTGAACTAGAAACAAGTGGACAACCAAGGCCTCCATGTAGAAGCAGGAGGGGTGAAGTGAGTCCCACGCACAGCATGAGGGGAAACACACAGGGCCACCAGGGAGAGGGGCTCTGTGCTGCCAGACACAGAGATGGGCTGAACTAGAGACAAGTGGACAACCAAGGCCTCCATGTAGAAGCAGGAGGGGTGAAGTGAGTCCCACGCACAGCATGAGGGAAACACACCGGGCCACCAAGGAGAGGGGCTCTGTGCTGCCAGACACAGATAGGCTGAACTAGAAACAAGTGGACAACCAAGGCCTCCATGTAGAAGCAGGAGGGGTGAAGTGAGTCCCACGCACAGCATGAGGGGAAACACACAGGGCCACCAGGGAGAGGGGCACTGTGCTGCCAGACACAGAGATGGGCTGAACTAGAGACAATTGGACAACCAAGGCCTCCATGTAGAAGCAGGAGAGGTGATGTGAGTCCCACGCTCACCTTTTCCACCTTATTACCATGGAGGGATTTTGGAAACTTAAGTATGTAGGAACTAGAGTGTAATACAGTGAGATGCAGTGGACATTGAAGATTCCCCCTGCTAATAGCGCAGGGAGCTCTTGATTCTATTAAAGACAAGGAGGCGAGCATTAAGCTTTCTCTTCTCTTTAATTCACTCTCCAGCAGTTTCAACAAATACATCATATTTCGTGAAAATATTAAAACTTTTTTTTTTCTTCAATAAAAACCTCAAATCCCCTCATTCCCTGTAGTTCTAGTCTCTAGTCTCTGTGCCTTAGCCCTTCCTGTTCCTGTGTTCCTCCTCTTCTTTGACTGCTTAACTGTAATCCTCTGTAAGATTAACTTGCCAACGGGCCCAACAACTTCCCTTTTTCCAGCTTTCAGCAGAGTTCGATCTCTTGCCTCGGAACTTGCAATCTGATCGCAACCATCCAAACTCTTCGAATAGAATCATCCGTTCTTTTGGTCATCTCCTAGCGTTGGAAAGTAAACAATAGAGATATGTTAGGGCTGGGAATACACACCCTATTTCGAGGAGAAAACGGTCATCATGATTATTCACAATTCATATTTCCTTCATTACAATACTCTTCCCGTTTTCTGTGTATCTGGGTCAGGAATTTAATGCTCGCCTCCTTGTCTTTAATAGAATCAAGAGCTCCCTGCGCTATTAGCAGGGGGAATCTTCATTCTATATCAAGACGGAGGCGAGCATTAAGCTTGTTCAAAGCTTCTTGCTACTGCAGCTGCCATCGTGTTGATTGGTCTAAAATAAAACGTCCTAAATGTTTTATCACTAGTCCAATCTGCTGCCTTCATGATATCTTGTAATGATGCGCCTTGCCCTAATGCTTTTGACGCCATCGCTCCTCTGACAGAGTGTGCTCCAAATGCAGATACATCAATGCCCGCTAGGCTCATGATACCTCTGACCCATCTCGCTATTGTGGCTGATGCTATGCCTTTGTGTGGTTTTCTGCGCGCTATAAGTAGTTGGGTTGTACCTACTGGTCTCATTTCCGCTGTCCTACTCTCATATTCCTTAATACATGAGGCCACGCACCATTTGGGGTAGTCCTGCATGTATGGGTATGTGATTGTAGATGAGTCTGTTTTAGTTCTCTTCGCCAGGTAGAAAGTTACTCCTTCCGGTCCATATGTTTTCCTATCTATTTCCAGTACCTTCACGTCTGCTACTCTCCTACACGATACCATACACAGTAATATGGCTAGTTTCCCTGATAGTTGTTCTAACGATAGGTATCTGTTGCTAGGCCAGTCTGATAGTAGTTTCAGCACCACCAATACGTCCCATAGTACTTTGTACTTAGGTTGAGGTGGCTTCCTAAATCTTATGCCTTTCAGGAGTCTAATCACTGCTATGTTCTCCCCTACTGGAATATCATCCAATGGCATGTGACCTGCTGAAATTGCAGATCTGTAGACTCCTATGGTTCTATATGCCTTGCCGTCCTGCAGAAGCTCTGCCAGGAAGTTCAGTATTTCGACTAAAGGTGCAGAAACGGGATGAAGATCTCTCCTTCTGCACCATGACGACCACTTATTCCAAGCCGCGTCGTAGCTCCTTCTGGTTGAGGGTGCCCAAGACTCGGCGATAAGACTTGCAGCCTGCGCCGAAATGCCTGGGAGGTTCCAGCGTCTCCTGCTATCCTGCACGCCATCAATGGCAACGTCCCCTTCACTCTCAGAGGGTGAAATTACCCAACTGGGTCCGTGAGCAGGTCCACTCCTAGTGGCAGCATTCTCGGATAATCTACTAGCATTTCTATGAGAGTTGGGAACCAAACTTGTGATTTCCATATTGGCGCTATTAGTATCAGATTCGCCGCCTCTCTGCAAGCTTTCGCTAGCACTCTGCTCAACATTAAGAATGGCAGGAAGGCGTATAGCGTCTGTTCCCTCCAGTCCTGCAGGAAGGCATCTACTCCAGCTGCTGCTGGGTCTAATCTCCAACTGAAGAACTTCGTCGTCTGTGCGTTCAGTCTGGACGCAAACAGATCTCTATGGACCGGCCCCCAACGTTCTTCCAGTTGTCGAAAAACTACTCGGTCCAGCTTCCAGTCGCTGGAGTCCGAGAGGTACCTGGAGTTCTAGTCCGCTATCACGTTCTGTGATCCTGGCAGGTATTCCTCTACTACTGAAATCCCTGATACCAGGCAGGAGTGCCAGAAATCCTTGGCTATCTCCGCCCGAAGTTTGGATCTCGTTCCACCTAGATGATTGATATATTTCACTGCTGAAATGTTGTCCATTTTCAACAGAATACAGTTCACTTTCCCTTTAGTAAATGCCTTGATCGCAAATGACCCTGCTAGTAATTCTAGACAGTTGATGTGAAGTTTGAGTTCTTCCGGGCTACACTTCCCTCCTGTCTGAAGGTCTCCGCAACGGGCTCCCCAGCCTGCTCTGCTGGTGTCCGACTCTATGATCAGGTCTGGACGATCGCCGAAAATGGCTCTCCCGTTCCATGCTTCCATATTTGCTAGCCACCACTCCAGCTCTGTTCTGGCCTCCTGGTCGATGTGGACCAGCTGATAATATTGCAGACCCTGCTGAAGGTGTCTTATCTTTAGTCTCTGAAGGGCTCGATAGTGCAGGGGCCCTGGGAATATTGCTTTTATGGAGGCTTCTAGGAGGCCCACCACTCGAGCTATTGTGCGCAGTGATATAACTGGTCTGCTGAGACATGTCTTTATCTCTCTTTTTATGTCTCGAATTTTTCTGTTCGGAAGCTCTAGTGTCGCTGATCTGGTGTCTATCACGAAACCTAGAAATTCTATTCTCTTGGCTGGTCTCATTTCCGATTTTTCTCGGTTCACTAAAAATCCCAGCAATGTCAGGAGATTCACTACCCAGTCGGTCTGATAGTGGAGCGTCTCCCTGCAGCTGGCCATCAGTAGGATATCGTCCAGATATATAATCATACGAATCCCCTTCTCTCTGATCGCTGCCGCTACTGGTTTCATAATTTTTGTGAAAGCCCAAGGTGCCGATGCTAGGCCAAACGGCATGGTAGCAAACTGCCATAATTGCTTGCCCCAGTAAAATGCTAGGAATGGGCGGAACTCTTTTCGAACTGGTATTGTCAAATAAGCGTCTTTGAGGTCTATCCTCACTAACCAATCGTCTTGTCGGAGTGTGTTTCTGAGTTGATGAGTACCTTCCATTTTGAAGTGGTTGTAAGTTACCCATCTGTTCATGTCCTTTAGATTTATTACGGGTCTCACTTTGTCCTTTCGATGGACTAAGAACATGTTGCTCACAAATTTGGGAGGTGTCACGCAAGGCTCTATCGCTTGTTTCTCCTCTAACTGCAGCAGTTCTGTGTGCAGAAGATCTATCTCTTTTCGTGTTTTCGCTAGAGGGCGTGGTGCTTGACGCTGGTAGGGAGTCTATAAAATCTATGCGCATGCCTTTTGCTGTCTGTAACACCCATGCATCGCCAGAAAGCGCTTGCCAGTTCTCCCAGAATATTGCTGTTCTCCCCCCAACTGGTGGATAATTTGAGACTCTCACCTGTGGGAGAATTGTGTCCTCTCCCTTGTCCTCTGCTACGTCTTCCTCTCGGGAAGCGACCCCCTGGAGGGAAGAAGGCGTCTGGCTATCTGTTTTCTCAGTAATTACTCCTGTTTCCTTGAGGCCTCCTGAATGTTTGGTAGCGACCGGCCGCTCTGCCTCTACACCGACCGGTCCCTCCAAAAATTTCTGTGGGGAAAATCTTTTTCATGGATGCCTGGGCCTTTTCTAGGGATGTGTATGTTCCAACAAACCTCCCCATTTCTTTTCCGAAGGTTTCCCCGAATAGAAGGCCTTGTGCGGCTTCGCCCGCTTCATAGGATGACAGGTCTCCTAACTTCTGATCAATTTTTAGCAAGAGCCCTTTCCTGCGTTCAGAAGAAATTGCGCAGTTCGCATTGCCTAGCAGACATACTGCTCTCTGGGCCCAGTTTGCCAGAACTCCTGGGTCCACTTCTTCCCCCGTGTCCTTCGCACGTTCGGCTAGATCATGATTTTCGGTAATGGTCCCGCTATGTCAAGAAGCTTCTCCTGGCAGCTTTTCCAAGAGCAGTCAATGCCCTTTCTTGGATCTTTATTCGCCTTTGATACAAATGACAGCATTTTCGGATCAAGCTCCGGAGCCTCTGCTACCTTCCCCGGTAATTCTGGTTTCGGGCACTCTGCCCTCATCCTCTGCCTCACTTCTTTTTCTAAGGCCTTTCGCAATCTCTGCGTCATGTATTTCACCACTCTTAGCGACGGTACCCATTCTGATGATCTTGGGTTTCTGATATCCTCGAGGTTAAACATATCGGTGGTCTCCTCCTCCTCTAAATTGTTGAGCTTTCTGAGCCTCTTCTTCGGCGGAGGTTGGCTGCTCTCGTCCCCCTCGTTGTCCGCGTCTTCTTGCAAGGAGGTAGGTGATTCTGGGATTTCCTCTTCGGGGAAAACTCCCTCTATGTTGCCCATATTATCATCCCCTGGGTAGGGGGTCTTGAGGCTCGGCACCTGTGTTTTCTTTATGAACGCTTCTCTTAGCTTACTAAAAGCGTCTCCAGCCTCCGGGGCCTCAGTATTCGAAACCTCAGTTTGGCCCGGGGGTCAGAAGAGTCCTTGCTCTTCCGGGCCTTGATACACCCCTTGGGGTCTTTTGCAGCGACCCTGGTGGACGTGCTGTCTCCGGTGCATTTACCTTGAGTACTCAGGTATAATTCTATGGTATGTAGCCTGTCTTGCAGGGGTCTCACACCCTGTGCTACTGCCTCTGTGAGCGAGTCTCCCAGCACTTCCTTAAAGCTGTAGGCTAAATCCTCTGGGTAGGTAGCCTCTTTCTCCTCATCACTCCACTCAAAGTTAGACATTATTGTGCTGTTCAGGTGCCTTCTCAATACCTTTCCAGGTGTAAGTGCGCGTCCACTGCTCCACTCTATGAGGCTGCACCTGTTTGCCCTTTTTTCCTGCAGTGCAGGGTACGTCAGTTATGGGCTTTCTGATTTATCAGTGAAAAAATGTGCTTTTCAACTATCTTGCTGTGTAATTAGTCCTTTCCTGAGCTTATTAGTGCTCCGAACACGAAACACGGTGAAAAACCCTTTCAAATTCTGGATCTCACCATGTCGTGTATATTGCCCTTCCTCCCCAAAGGTGGGGGCTCTCAGGAGCTGAGCGCTCTCGCTCTGATTGGCTCCCGTGCACTTCACTCTTCCAGGAGGAGGGAGTCCACCTCTCCTAGAGCGTGAGCTTCCGGGTCCTCGTGCTCCGCCCCTACGAGGGTGGGGGCTATCTCACTCCCTAGCGCGAGCGGGAAGGCAAAACCTCCCGCTCGCGCCGCTTGCTCCGCCCCCCCAAGGGTGGGGGCCGCTAGCCCTCGATCGCGCTATGGAGCGCTGCGGGCTTACTTGAGGAGATCGGCAGGCCCCTACTGTGTCGGGTAATGCGACACGGGGCCGCCGAATCTCCTCAGACAAATATAAACTGCTACGCTGCGCGCGGCACTCACGTCTCACAAATACTCTTATGACAATGTATGCCTTATAAAAATGTTAACACACGATCTCACATGTATATTAAATAAACACATTCACGGAGCTCTACAATAACGTGTTACTTATCTGGAGAGCAGGAAAAGAAGAGGAGGAACACAGGAACAGGAAGGGCTAAGGCACAGAGACTAGAGACTAGAACTACAGGGAATGATGGGACTTGAAGTTTTTATTGAAAAAAAAAGTTTTAATATTTTCACGAAATATGATGTATTTGTTGAAACTGCTGGAGAGTGAATTAAAGAGAAGAGAAAGCTTATTGCTCGCCTCCGTCTTGACATAGAATGCCGTTTTCAGCACAAGTCTCCTTAGTCATTTCCCTGGCCAGGAAAGGACGTTGGTCCGTTTTCACCCAAAAAGAAGCTTGTACAAGATGAGTTGTATTCAGCGGATATGAAGCAGCCACAAGATGTTGCTTGGAATCTGATTCCCGGTCCGGATGTGAGCGCATCCTCCCCCTAGTGTTGCCAGTGCACTTGTGTCAAGAGGCTGATCAGGTAAACAGGAGCTTTAGGGATAGGTTTTATATAAAACTGCCAAACAGTCAGTACATGTAAGCAAGGCGTTCTCAGTATCCCACTTCTGACACCAAATGCGGTAAATGTAGCAGATCAGTTGATGTGCCACATGAATAAAACTCTGAGCCACTAAGTAAGTTGTTTGGATTAAGAAGAAAATCCAATTCTTTTATTAATATAACTGTTTTTCCCTTTCAGGAACCTTAGCAAAGGATACGTCTTCTCTTGAATTTTCTATAGACTCCGTAACAGGAAACCAGTATAGGTAAGTTCAGGTAAGCGTTCATATACTTTCTGAAATGTCTTTTCACTGTTGTGACCTTTTTTTCTTCTTGTCCATGGTTAGGTTTTCATCCGTCTCGGCAGATACCTTTGTCTTTTCTCGTTAATACTTTCTGTGCCTCTCTTCACTTCTTGCCACTTCTTTAAGGTTTAATTCTTATTGTCCATTTTTCTTCTCTCTTTCTTGTTACGTTCCATACATCTATCAGATTTAAATGTTAAGAAAGTCTGTGTATCTAGGATTTATGCCCCTTTTAGTCTTCCTCCTGCCCTTGTCAAGACTATTCTGTATTTTGGCTTTCTCGCCTTTGTTCTTTGGGTTAAGGCCCTTCCCCCTCTTTGTTCTTTTCAGATTTCTAACTTTTTTGAAATGAGTATTCCTCAATATGCGTCTCGGTGCTTCATACCAAGTTCAAAGCGCAACGGCGATTCCCAAATAGTTTGTATTCTAATTGTACTTCATCAGTCGCTTATACCGTGACGACACTTCACAGAATGTCCTTAGCGCAACGGCGCTTCCTAACAAATCATAACATGTCCTCTTCAACTAATATATATATATATATATATATATATATAGCGCAACAGCGCTTAACTTTCAATAATAAAGAGCGGTTGCATTCACCTTTCTGACGCTCTTCGTTTCGTCGTGCAGCGTAGCTCTTTCTTTAACTCTCATGGCTTACCACTGATCAGCTGGTCTCATCGTGCGGGTCTCCCGCTCGAAGCTCCGACGCTTCACTTCGTAGGGTAGCGGTGCTCGGTCATTCACAGCATCGGCTTACCGCTGATCAGCTGCGTCTCGGCATGCGAGCTTCCTGTGTCCGCGGCTCTCCCTCTCATTCTCGTTCTCGTCACACGATTCACTTCACCTCTTCTCGGCTGAGTCATCCGATCAACTGTGGCCTTCAGCTGTTCTCCCTCTTGTCCCTCGCTAATACGCCCAGCTGAGACCGTTGGCTTCCAGCTCCTCCTCTTCAACTCTGGTCTCCTAGGATACCAGGATATAAGTCATCTTGTTAGAGGAAAGTCCCTACATAAATCTGAATCTCTTCCTGCTTTAATGTTTATTATGGCTTTACAGGTCTAATAGGACTTAACAGGGCTCCCAGTTACTTAAGCAGGGAAGACACTTTACATCATGTCACATTGTCACACCCCCTTCACTAAGCCCTTACGCTCGGGAATGGTTTCTGCTCTAGACAGGTAATCAGCTTTGGCCAGAAACTTTCCAGGTTTATGCAGTGTTCTAAAAGAGAAGGGCTGGAGAGAAAAAAACCACCTCAGTATTCTCTGATTAGTATCTTTGTTACGAGCAAGCCAAACTAATGGAGCATGGTCGGTTATTAATGTAAATTCTCGCCCTAGCAGATAATATCTTAGGGCGTCAATAGCCCACTTCACAGCCAAACATTCCTTTTCGATCGTTGGATAACTTAGCTTGTGAGGTAACAGCTTCCGACTGATAAACAATACTGGCCTTTCTTGTTTTCCCTCATTCTGGAACAGTACTGCCCCAAGACCTGTACCTGAGGCGTCCGTATGAAGGAAAATGGGGCACTAAAGTCCGGGCAGTGTAACACCGCTTTTTCCGTGAGGGCTTCCTTTAAAGAATTGAAGTCTTGCAATGTTTCTGTCATTTTCCAAATTTTCCTTGTAGACGAGCTCTTCTTTAAGAGATCTGTGAGTGGAGTGGCCAGGGTAGAGAAGTGTCGGATGAATTTTCTATAATAACCGACAAATCCCAGGAAAGCTCGTACTTGTTTTGGCGTCTCAGGGAATTTCAACTCTTTGATAGCTTTGACTTTCTCTTCCTGGGGACTGATGATGCCTTGGCCTACATAATATCCCAAATACTTCGTATGACCCATGGCCACATGAGTTTTCTTGGGGTTTATATGTAATCCCGCCTGCTTCAGCTTTTCCAGTATCTTTTCAAGATGTTGTAGATGTTCAGTCCAGCTGTTACTGTAAATTATGATATCGTCAAGATAAGCCCCGACATACTGTTCATGTCCCTTTATAAGATAATTCATCAGTCGCTGAAAGGTTGCGGGAGCTCCATGTAGCCCAAAGAGAAGCACGGTGAATTGATATAAACCAGTGGGCGTGGCAAACGCTGTCTTCTCCTTATCTGAGGCTAGTAACGGAATTTGCCAGTATCCCTTGGTTAAGTCAATGGTGGTCAGGAACTTTGCTTTACCTAGACTATTTAACAGGTCTTCTATTCTTGGCATTGGGTATGCGTCAAATTTGGAAATCTCATTTAACTTCCGGAAGTCCATGCAGAATCTCACACTCCCATCCGGCTTCGGTACCAAGACTACAGGCAAACAGCATTCGCTATGAGACGGTTCTATGATCCCCATCTCTAGCATTTCTTGTACTTCCTGGTTGAAAGCTTTAATCTTAGACTCAGGTAATCGATAAGGTCGTAGTCTCACAGTGGCCCCAGGTTTGGTGACTATACGATGATTTGTTAAATTCGTTTTCCCTGGTAAGGAGGAGAATATGTGAGAAAATCTTTGTATTAAGTTAGATATCTCAATTTTTTGATCAGGTGTTAAGTTTGGGTTGATGTTTAAACCCTCTAAACCTGCTTTCTCTTTCAATTGCGGAAAATGTTCTTCTGTTGACGCATCCAAAGATATCATGGCCACTGTTTGGACTGGTGTTATCCATTTTTAAGTAAATTGACATGATACGTCTGATAAGGAATTCTACTGTCCGTTTGTTTCACTCGATATGTTAACGGTCCCAGTACCTCTTGAATTTCATAAGGACCTTTCCAGGCAGCTAACATTTTATTTTCTGACGTAGGTACCAAAACTAGGACCTGGTCTCCTTTCTTGAAAACACGTAACTGCATTCTGATTATAGTATTTCTCTTGTCTTATTTGCGCTTGTAGGAGATTATCTCTGGCAACACTTTGTAGTTTTTCCACCCTTTCTTGCAGCTGAGAAGCGTACTCTGTTAATGTTACTTCCCGATTCGGCTGTTCCTCTCAGCTTTCCTTCAACAAGTCTAACAGAGTACGTATGGGTCTTCCGAACAATAATTCGAAGGGTGAAAACCCAGTTGATGACTGGGGGGTATTCCTAAGGGTCATTAGAATCCAGGAAAGCATTCTATCCCAATCTTTACTCTCTGGGGATGTCGTTTTCTTCATCATTTGCTTGATGGTTTGATTATAACATTCTACCAACCCATCAGTCTGTGGGTGGTACACAGCTGATTTCAAATGATCTATTTAAAGCGTCTCACAGACTTTTTGGAGTACTTTAGACATGAAATGTGTTCCCCTGTCGGTGACAATTTCCCTGGGTATCCCTACTCGCCCAATAAAAGGTATTAATGCATCACAGATTTGTTGGGTATTATTTGCTATTAAGGGAAACGCCTCGGGGTATCTGGTTGCATAGTCCACCACCACAAGAATTTACTTGTGACCCCTCTGGGTTGCTTCCAAAGGTCCCACTATGTCGATTCCTATTCTACTGAATGGTTCCACAACTAGGGGCATAGGCTGAAGTGGTGCTTTCTTCACGTTGGCCCTCTGTTCTTCAGTTGACACTCCTCACATGACTGGCAGAACCGAGCCACTTGTTGGTATACGCCTGGCCAATAGAATCTATCTAAAATCTTTTTAGTTGTTTTCTCCGTTCCTAGGTGTCCTTCACCAATTTGAAGGTGGGAGACCTCCAATATAGTCTTATAATACTTCTGGGGTACGAGCAACTGTTTCAGTCTTCTCCATTCCTAGGTTTATCTAATCTGTAGTATAAACCACTTTCTTTTATGAAGCGAGGTCCCCGTCCTGCTGATTCTTCCTGAGCACGCTTCCGAGCATTTTGTAGCAAAGGATCTAGTTCTTGTGCTGACCTAAAACTGTCTCCATCTTCCTCTAGCCTCCAATCAACTGCTACAGGAAACACATTCTTGACTCCCCACTCTCTCTTCATCGACCTCTTGGTCTTTCTGCTCTTTTGGGTTTTTGGAGATGGGCTAGGTATTTCCTCTCTATGGAAAGGTGCCGTTTCTAACCAGCTCTTCTCAATTTTGTGTACTAATTCTGGAAAGTTTGGTATATCTGACCCAATTAGAAGGGGTTTTGGTAAACGGGGTAACACTGCTGCCGTCACTCCCATTGTCTCCCCGACCATTTTAATTTGGATTTCTTTCGAGGGATAAATTCTTATATCCCCATGGACACATCGGATAGGAATTTCTCCTGGAGAACAGTGATCTTCACCCACCAGCTTTGATGTCAAGGCGGTCTGAAGGCTTCCTGAGTCGATCAACGCTGTGGTGGGTTTTCCATCCACCTCTGCTTCAGATGTATATAGATATTGCGATTGCGATGGTCTTCCAGTTATCTGATCTGAGAGTTAATTTCCCTTTTGGGTATCAAGAAGTCCAACATCCATTGGTTCTACTTTTGGTTTCTTCGGACAAAATCTTGCGAGGTTACCCTAATCCCCACAGTCAAAACACTGAGGTCCCCTAATTGTAGAAGGGCTTTGGCGATAATTTATCGGACCCTCGCTGTTGGGTCGGGAGCGTATATTATCTCCTTCCAATCTTCGCAACATTGAGTGGGGCCACCTTGGTTGTGTTGCCGTCTTATTTACCATAAGGTTTGGCTTATAATTCGACGTATAGGTCATCACCTTGCCTTGTCCAGCTTTTTGGTAAGCTGATGCTACCTCTACAGCCTCGGTTAATGTCAAGCTGGGATGTTGTTTAACCCACCTCTGCACTGGCCCAGGGAGAGCCTCTACGAACTGTTCTAGAATGACCTTCTCCGTTATCTCTGCAGAAGAGGTTGTAGCAGGCTGTAGCCATTTCTCTGCCATCTCTTTTAGTCGGTAAAATAACTGTCTCGGGGTCTCTTCCGTCTTCAGTTTGACTTCTCCAAACTTGACTCGGTAGGTTTCCTCATCGTGTCCCATCCGTTCCAGTACAACCTTCTTCATATCTCCATAGCTGGTGTCGCCCGCCGGGTTTGCAGCTTGGTATGCACATTGCATTTCACCGGTCATCAATGGTGCGATGTAATGGCACCATCTCTCGGCGGGCCATTGTGCATTTCGAGCTACTCTCTCGAAGTTCACGAAAAAATGACCCGGATCTTCACCGGCTGAGTACTTCTGTAACACAGAGGTAGGGACCTGAGGATTGTGCCTCACATTAGACATTTAGAGCAATTGTGCCTGCTGGATTTGTAAAGCCTGTTGAAAGGCTAATCTGTCGGCTTGGGCTTGTTGTGACTGCATCTGCAACGCTTGTTGTAACAGCTGTTGACCTTCGCTCAGGGTCTTAATAAGGTCCTCCATGGCGTTCTCAGTATCCCACTTCTGACACCAAATGTGGTAAATGTAGCAGATCAGTTGATGTGTCACATGAATAAAACTCTGAGCCACTAAGTAAGTTGTTTGGATTAAGAAGAAAATCCAATTCTTTTATTAATATAACTGTTTTTCCCTTTCAGGAAACTTAGCAAAGGATACGTCTTCTCTTGAATTTTCTACAGACTCCGGAACAGGAAAGCAGTATAGGTAAGTTCAGGTAAGCGTTCATATACTTTCTTAAATGTCTTTTCACTGTTGTGACCTTTTTTTCTTCTTGCCCATGGTTAGGTTTTCATCCGTCTCGGCATATACCTTTGTCTTTTCTCGTTAATACTTTCTGTGCCTCTCTTCACGTCTTGTCACTTCTTTAAGGTTTAATTTTTATTGTCCATTTTTCTTCTCTCTTTCTTGTTACTTTTCATACATCTATCAGATTTAAATGTTAAGAAAGTCTGTGTATCTAGGATTTATGCTCCTTTTGGTCTTCCTCCTGCCCTTGTCAAGACTATTCTGTATTTTGGCTTTCTCTCCTTTGTTCTTTGGGTTAAGGCTCTTCCCCCTCTTTGTTCTTTTCAGATTTCTAACTTTTTTGAAATGAGTATTCCTCAACATGCGTCTCAGTGCTTCATACCGATTCAAAGCGCAACGGCGCTTCCCAAATAGTTTGTATTCTAATTGTACTTCATCAGTCGCTTATACCGTGACGACACTTCACTGAATGTCCTTAGCGCAACGGCGCTTCCTAACGAATCATAACATGTCCTCTTCAACTAATATATATATATATATATATATATATATATATATATATATATATATATATATACATACATATAGCGCAACGGCGCTTAACTTTCAATAATAAAGAGCGGTTGCATTCACCTTTCTGCCGCTCTTCTTTTCGTCGTGCAGCGTAGCTCTTTCTTTAACTCTCACGGCTTACCGCTGATCAGCTGGTCTCATCGTGCGGGTCTCCTGCTCGAGCCTCCGACGCTTCACTTCGTAGGGTAGCCGTGCTCAGTCCTTCACAGCATCGGCTTACCGCTGATCAGCTACGTCTCGGCATGCGAGCTTTCTGTGTCCGCGGCTCTCCCTCCCATTCTCGTTCTCGTCACACGATTCACTTCACCTCTTCTCGGCCAAGTCATCCGATCAGCTGTGGCCTTCAGCTGTTCTCCCTCTTGTCCCTCGCTAATACGCCCAGCTGAGACCGTTGGCTTCCAGCTCCTCCCCTTCAACTCCGGTCTCCTAGAATACCAGGATACAAGTCATCTTGTTAGAGGAAAGTCCCTACATAAATCTGAATCTCTTCCTGCTTTAATGTTTATTATGGCTTTACAGGTCTAATAGGACTTAACAGGGCTCCCAGTTACTTAAGCAGGGAAGACACTTTACATCATGTCACATTGTCACAGACCCCCAGCAATCATGAAAGATTGTCAAGAAGAATATGAAGTGCAGAGTATTCTGGATGTAAAAAAAAGGAATCAGCAATTTTGGTACCTCATTCAGTGGAAAGGTCTGGACCAGAAGATTGTTCTTGGGAACCCGCAGCTGAGGTACATGCTCCAAAATTGGTCAGACAATTTCATCGGCAACATCCTGATAGACCGAGCCCTTGGAAGGGCCCTGAGAGAGGAAGTAATGTCAGGGATATGGGATGGTGGAGGTGAAAGAGGTGTTTAAAGCTGAAAAGAGCTTAGTATTGGTACCTGGGCTGGAAAAACTACATTTCAAGCAGCCCTTTTTCATAACGTAGTCCTTGCTGTGTGCGTTGACCAGCTGTCTGTAATTAACAACAGCTTATCAAGGGCCAACACCGCACGGCAGGTGTGGCTTATTGTTTCCACGAGGCAAAGCCATGCCGGAGGTTCGTGTGGTCCAGCGCACGCTTACAGCAGGATTCAGGAATCTTGGCAGCACACGGAGAACTATGCGGTCCTAGAAAGTACACGTGGCTAAGCACATGAAGCAAGAAGACTCGAACTACTTCATTAAAGTTCTGCTATCTTCTCCCGGCGCGGACATTGCGAGCGGGGTCGCTCTCATTTCCATCAAGGCATCATCGTTTCTCGTCTGGGACGGCTTGCGATTCTCCCAAACGCACAGATAAGTGCTCAATGCTTTTGTTGCTTTTCGTGAATTAACGTAGGGCAATGTTTGCAGGACTTCTTTGAGCATATCATATGTGTTGAACTCTTGATTAGACCAGGTCTGGGAATTACTGAATGTTTGACATTAAGGAGGCAATAAGCGGTCACGCTGTACAACATACAGTTTATCATTAGGGGCCTGCTACCTCATTATATATATATATGTGTTGGAGTTCATTCTATGTGGGTGTTGAAAATCACACCTTTGGTCCTACATGTTCTATGAGTGTTTATGTTGCTTTTGCTTGCCCAAAAGGGCCATGGGCCATGTTCTTCATGTTGGGCAGTCATAGCCCGTGAGTTTGTTTCATTCACGCTTGCTTATATATATTCCATGTCCTAGTAATAACTACATGTGCCTGTATCAAGAGGCTATTAGAGAGAACAATTACACTATCTAAGGTCCTTATTCAGCCTGTATTAAGAGGGCATATTGGTGATCTATTTGTGTGTTATGTTTAATGGTTTACCATATTAGACAGTGTAGGTTTTTTTTCCCTGTTTATTCCCCCATCCTATCCACTGTAAGTTTTTTACTAACCATCTATCCGGTTTTCCTTAACCTCCCCATCCCCGTCCTCAACCTCTCCCTAAACCTCTTCCCCCCATTGGCTGCCACGTGGTATCCTGTGTTTTGAATATCAGGTATCTGTGCCAACCACGGGTGGAGGGTCGACTTCATTTGGCTTCTGGGGTTCGGGGGAGAGTGTCGACACTTTCCTCCCCTATGGTGTTTTTGACAATTATGCTACCAAGAGGGGCACGTGGTCTATCCCAATAATTTATCAACCTGCGATGAGAAAGAGAAAGTACAGCCCATAATATTGATCGATTAACTGGGACTGAATAATAGGGTATTCCTACGCCACCTGAAACACTTGTGTAAGAGTGCGATATTAATAGAATATCATTTCACTCTGCGGGACATATGAACAAAGCCAACAATGTGTTCTATTAGTGACTTTTTTAATGTTGTCCAAAACCTGTATGTATGAATTATTTTGGTAACCATATCTCTGAAATATCTCCAAGGAATGATGAGTATGGGTTAAGACATGGGGGGTAAAAGGGAGCTCAGTTGTGTCTTCAGTGTCATTGGGAAGAAGTATATTTAAGAGATGCACAGAATCATGTTCGAGGAACCAAAAGAAGGCAGAAAGTCCTATAACTAAAATCGTACAAAATGTCAATATTGCTATTCGGTCTTCCGTTGTCCATAGTTTTCGGGAGCAAGAAAGTAGAGTCACTTGATTGTTTTTCATTCAAATTTGATCACCAAGTGGAAACAACTCCATAATGCAGGTTTTCTTCTGTCCTTAGATAGCCAGTTACCTCCTGGTGTGCACAGGGATCAGGACACGTTGATTTCTCGTGGGTGCAAGGCTGACCTCAATATCAGACCCGCACTTGTAGGTTTCCGGGTGGGCACAGACTGACATCATTACTAGATCTGCACTTGTAGGTTACCGAAGCCTGGTCCTATTCCTTCCTCCGTCACAGATTATATTTAGTCGCTCCTGGGATAGTATGATATTTGAACACAGTGGGTGTCTGTATTGAAGACTTTGGGCCTCATTACGACCCTAGCGTTAAGGGTTTTACGGCGCCGTAAAAGGTGTCGGCGCCGTTAAACCCTTAACGCCTCATTACGAGTTCCCTTTGCGGGACCCGACCTTAATGCCTGCTTTTAGCTGGCATTAAAGTAGGGTGCCGCAAAGGGACCTTGGTGCTAAGTACGGTGCCGCAATTTGCGGCACCGTACTTAGCGCCTTCCCCATTCCCATTGAGCCCTATGGGGCAAAAATGGCAATGGGGAAGGGCCCATGGTGAATGGGGAATTACCGCCCCGCCAACCTTGAAATGGGGCGGTAATTCCGCCATTCACCATGGCGGCCCCGGCATGGACCATGGTGCTAATAGCACCATGGTTTAGCGCCGGGGTCGTAATGAGGCCCTTTATATCGGATTTTGACAGACTCAAAGGGGTGCACGAATCCTCATTTCAGACGAAGGAGGATGATCTCCATCAGAGGGTGAGGGCAAAGGAACCAATTTGATGTGAGCAGCATGGATACAGTGCATTTTCCCTTCTCTCGAACTGCAGTTTGGGTGGCCAACAGCACGGTATGGTCTTAGCCAACGTGGTTCCAGTGCAGTGCTTCTTTAAAAGTTTTTGACCATCACCAGGTCGCCAGGACTCCTGATGTCCCTCTCGCAAATCTTTGTCTGGAAAGCTATCCTTCACCTGCTGATGGATAGAATGCAATTGTTCAGTCAAGTGTTTACAGTAATCAACAAGTAGTGGGTGCTCAATGTCCTTCAATGCTCATGGTCTAGGAACACCCCAAACATTAGCATTAGCTGGTCTGTCCATAATGATTGTGGCGCACAATTAACCCCACACTTTGACGATTAGCCACGTGAAATGTCTTTTCAATCTGCAATCCATTATACAATAAAGTGGGGGCCATCGTCAGACCAGATTACCCTGGGTAATACAAATCTGGGGAAATATTCTTTTAACATGATTTTCGCAGTGGAGATGGTTGTATAATCTTTCAATGGAAAAGCCTCTACCCATTTGTTAAAGGCATAGATCACTACTAATATTTCAAATTATTACATCTTTCTAATTCAATAAAGTCAAAATGCAAAACTTCAGATGGGAATGTCAGAGGGTCACCATTTCCTGCGGAGACCATACATTATGTTCTAAGCATATCATACAATTTTTAACCGCATTCTCAGCTGTTGTAGTTTGTTAGCAAATAGCTTTAGCATGTATGTGGGTGGGTCCATGGGTCATATGCACATCCAGAGGTACATAGGCATTGGGCAACATCCACAGTTTTTTAGACCCTTTGATCCAACACCCCTCTTTATCCTGTATAGCAAAGCTGTCTTCCCATGCCCTTATTTCCTTATCAGTGGTCATTGCTTGTATCTCTTTAATGCTAACAGAGATTTCCTCCATACATCCTAAATCCTGAGCCCTTCTAATATTCTCAGCATTATACATTCCCTAGGTACAATCTAATGCTATTTGCTTAGCTATGGAGTCAGCAAAATCATTTCCTTTATGAATCTCTGTCACTATTTTCAGATGGGCAGCACATTTAATATTGGCTAGTTTATTTGGTAGCATTAGAGATGACAACAGTCGCAATATTAAGGAACCATGCTGTATCTTGGTTCCATGTGAAGGCAAAAATCCCCTTTCCGCCCATAGGTTTCTGAAATTATGTGCTACTCCGAACGCATACTGACTGTCAGTAAAAATATTTACAGAAAGTTTCTCTGACAATTGGCAAGCACAGGTGAAAGCTATGATTTCTGCTGCTTGAGCTGAATTAAAGGGTATTTGTTTGGTCTCAACTATAGTTTTTAAAGTAGTAACTGTGTGAGCTGCATTTGTAGTTCCATCAGGCATTTTAAAACATGATCTATCACAATATAATTATCCTTCCGCCTGCGGAAGGGGGGTATCTTGCAAATCAATTCGGACCTTGGTGTCTTCTTCAGTTGCAAAGATACAGTTATGGTTGGCTGCTGTAGGATTATTTAGTGTGTTTTGGAGTGCAGCGCCACTGCACGGGATCAATGTATAGCGTGTTTTTGGAGTGCAGCGCCACTGCATGGGATCAATGTATTGCTATAATGCGGTACAGCAAGCCATGTGTTGCTAGTGTAACATATGGACATGTAAATGAAGACAGGCTACTCAGTCAAAAACACATAATTTATTTCACATTTAAAAACACACCATTTTTTTTCGCACCTGAAATGCCTCTGTTGCAGGAGACACATTAGAGGATTAATGAACTAATATAATTAACAGTACTAACATGATTCTAACTTCTTAATATTATAATGTGTTCTCCATGTGCAAAATGAGGCAGGCTGAAACTCATTTTAAACAGGCATTCAGAATTGTTTTTTCTTTCTCTTTCTCTGTGCTTTTCACGGTCCTTGCTCAGAAAACAAAACTCGAATAAGCAGGAAATTACTGGATACAGTTTCTTACTGAAAAGTGGGCTATTGTTTGAAGAAGGAGGGTATGATATGATAGACTTTTATTGGATGCACGTCACGTTAGGGGCTGTAACAGAGGTCTCTTGGTGCATCTCGGGGAGAAAGAAAGGCAGTGGACATTTTGCACAGCTTCGGTGAGGACCTGAGGGGAGTTGCTGTGGGGCTGCCTAATTGAGGGGCGTCGTTCCAGTGTACTGCTGAGCATCACAGGCTGGAGATTCCAGTGAATTAGCACCGGCTTGAGGACAAAAGAGTGCAGATTGGAACTGCATGTCCTCGGCGGGTGCTCTAAAAGGAAGCCCTGAGCCATTTAAAGAAAGCGACCAGCCCAGAGAGTTTGCGTGCTGAACAGCTACAATTTGCTGGTAATTATCTTATACAAAGTGAGAGTGCGGTGTGTGAATTAAATCTATTTCAGTCAGGCAGCGTCGTGATAGCTGCATTCTAATGTTGCCATTCAGAAATGCAAGTCAACTGATGGACTGTTCTTTTTATTGTTGCAAAGAATCTAATGAAATGCCATGTATTTTGCAATTATTTCTCTTATGTTTATTCTAGAAAAGACTGCCTCGCAAAACTGGTAATGCATGATTTTTGAAATGAAACTGATGTAAATCACAATCTGTGTAAAGGCTTCTATTTGCCTCTGTTTTTCTCTGGTGCAGTTAGCCCATATCACATGATAAAAGGGGAGGTTATTAGGTAATATATGCCAAGCATCCCATGTGGAAAAAGTTATGTTATGAGTAATTATAAATAGCTGTGTGCCTGGTTCCACTCAGTGTATATGTGTGTGTGACTTCTGAGTGGTTCACAATCTGATAGTCTGCTGGACGTACATGAGTCAGCAGAGAGAGAGGCCTCTGTAAATAGTTTCACTAATGTAAATAAATTAGTGATTATACCACATGTTATTGTGAATACTTTATGGAAGCATAGCTCACTGGTGTAGATAAATCAGTGATAACAGCCATAAGTGGCACTCCATATGAAAATGTGGTGTTATTGAATAATGTAGAAGCCTGAGGCCTCTAGAGATCACAAAAACAGTCTAGACAAAAGAAAGGGGTTTTGTATGATGGGGCCACAAATAAAACAAAGAAATTATGCCCATCACTATACCACAACGAAATGTATACCAACCAAATATATCTGTGTATGGAAATAATGCATAGCCACGATACCACTATAATACCAAACCCAATCTGAATGCAAGGAGTGATTATTGCTAAATTATTTTTATTTTTGGCGGTAAGAAAATACTGCTAAGCACAAAAATATACAAAATACCCAACACTGCCTCATTGTCCCTGATACTCTGATTTGGTATGGGTAATAGCTCAGCGGGGTTGAGTGTGTTGCAGCGCTTAATTTTGATATGTGGTGCAAACAATATCAATTCATATCTGGTAAGTCGGGCCGTAGACAAATATTGGGTCGGAGTCCTATTTAAAAGTACATTGACAGTGTGAGGTACCATCACAGTTAAAGAATGACCTAAAACCATACCTTCACTTTGTTTCACTGACGAATCTGCAGCTGCTACTGTGTGCAAACATTTAGGCAAAGCACATACAACAGGGTCTAACGTGGAAGAAAAATAGACACACTGTCTATTCCTTCCCCATGTTCCTTTGTAAAAACAGTCAAAGCACATCCATTAACTTCATGCACAAATAAGACAAATTCCTTTTCATAATCCAAAGCCCCTAAAAGGAGAGCAGAACAAAGCACTGTGCGCAGCAACACAAATGCCTCTTGATGTTCATCAGTCCATGGCACCGGATCCTGTACATTTTTAGTCATGAATTGTATTAAAGGCTTGACAACAAGCGAAAAATTAGGTATCCATTGTCTACTATCAGTGCTCTAACCTCTTTCTGTGTTTTTGGATGCGGCATGTTGGAAATTGCTCGTATTCTGAGTGGTGCTAGTTTCCTACCCTCCTTAGACAGGAGGTACCCAAGATATGCTCCCTCCTGTCTACAATACTGACATTTCTTGAGAGAAGCTTTATGGCCATGATGAGCCAGATGTGTAAATGATAATAAGGTTGCATGTTTGCAGAGTTCCTCTGTGGTAGCTGCAATAAGCAAATCATCAATGTATTGAATAATGTAACAGATGCAGTCAATTTCAAGGAATCCAACTGCTCCTTAAATGCCCTACTCTATATACTTGGACTGGATAAACAGTAAAATAATAAATACAATAAATAAAAGTGCGGCCAGCTGATGGCAAGTGCAAGGGTAAGTGCAGACATCAGAGTCAAGTGCTGTTAGGGGCTGTTCGGATACAGAAACAGTCCCAGAGTGCAAGGGTTGCCAGGGGGGCGGTGCAGGTGTGCAAATGATGGGGAGGGGACCTGGGCCTGAGATCAGAGGGTAGCCAGGTAACAAGTGCAATTTCAGATTCAGCCAGGAGATCAACAGGGGATAGGAGGAGAGAAAGCAGAAGCAAAGAGGAAAGTGTTGAGGTTCTTCCGGAACCGGAGATGGTTCTCCTCAAGTTTCAGAGAGGCTATTCTAGCGAGAGGCTCCAGCAGAAGAGATTGACCACCAACTCGCTGCTTAGAGAAGCAACTGACCCTGAGGGGGTTGGAGGCGGTGAGCGAAGAGCTTGATACAGATGATTTTGGTATTGAGGTCCCAGGCCCCAGAAGGCCTTGTGAACAATGCAGAGGGTTTTGAACTTAGTCCTCGCCACCACTGGGAGCCAGTGCAGGGATTTCAGTCCTGGAGAGATACGATCCCTGGGCTTGAGGCCAAGGACAAGTCTTGCAGTCCTGTTTTGAATGAATTGCAGAAGGCGGAGAGTAGAGGCAGGGATAATACCTCTGAGGAGGTGCAGCTGGTAGTTTGACTTCTTGGAGATGTCTGAGATGTGAGGAGGGAAGGAAAGCGTGGAGTCGAATATGACCCCAAAATGTTTTGCCTCAAAGGTGGGAGCAGAAGGATGGCCAAGAGAGGCCAGCCAGAGGGTGACAGGAAAGGAGGGAGCAGGTGTGCCGATGAGGAGAATCTCAGTCTTACTGGCATTAAGGCAGAGATCATTGGCAGCACACCACTACTGGATAGCGGACAGTCATCGATGAGAGAAGGAGAAGAGGTGGAGGAAGGGGGCCTAAAAATGAGTTGAGTGTCATCCGCATAGCACTGAAAGTTGGCGGCCGAGAGCTGTGACACGGTGGGCAAGAAGTGTCAGGTATTCTTTGAAAAACCAGGGAGAGAGGTTAGACCCCTGGTGAACACCACAGGTAGAGATAGAGATAGAGGCGAGGAAGGGCCCAAGATGGACCTTGGAGGGTCGATCGGAGAGGAAGAAGGTCAGCCAAGCCAGGGCCTGATCAGTGATACCCAGGTTATCACAGAGACGGTTGAGCAGCATGGCATGGCTGACTGTGTCAAAGGCGGAAGAGAGATCAAGTACGATGAGGACACAGAGGGTGTTTGTTTGTTTATTTACTTGTAATGCGCGCCAGACCCAAGGGTATCAGGGCGCAGAATAACAGGAGTAAGAGTGAATACTTTCAGCTTGTTGTTACACAGATTACAGAGGAAATATACAATAACGTATAAATGAAATACAATAAAGAATTATGTGCTAACTAATTATATACAGTTATATACAATATCTATGTACAGTTGGGTCCGGTAGGTGAAATCAGGCGGCATGGGAGAAGCGGGTCAGTCAGTGGGTGAATTAGTGATCTTTATCTCTGAGCCATTTAATGGTGTTGTGTCTGAAGTTCAAAAAGGTTTGATCTGCCCTCAAGGAAAGGGGGAGAGAGTTCCATAGTTGTGCTGCTTTGACTGGGAAGTTACCACCACTTGCTTTTGTCAATTTAAACCTAGGTACGATTAGACAGTCTACATTCATAGTCCTGATGGGACGGTTATAGATTTTTCTGTTGATTCTCTCCACAAGGTATCGGGGTGCAGCATTTTTCAGGCATTTATGGGTCAGTGAAGCTGTTTTAAGCAGGGTTATGTCGCTGGTGGACAGCCATTTGTCCTGTCTTCTGGCCTCTGAGATGTGCTCTCTTCTCGTGATGCCTTGTGCCGTTCTCAGAGCATTGTTCTGGAGGATTTAGATCCTATTAATAGTATGCTTACTGGCACCAAGGTAGAGGGAGTTACAATAGTCCAATTCGGACAAAATTAAGGCACGGGCCAGTGTAGTACAACTGTCCTTAGATAAGAAATGGTTGCCGGCTCTGATCAGCTTACATGTGTATGCAGAGGCCGATGCCATGGTGTTGACCTGATTAGCAAATGTGAGGGTAGAGTCTAAGTAGAAACCTAACATTTTCACCTCTTTAGCCACTTTGATAAGGTTGCCATCTATGTTAAAGGAGGTATATTTGTGACCAAGTTTATTAAGGCTGGAAGTAGTTCCCAGAATGAGGAGATCAGTTTTATCATCATTCAGGCATAGTCCGTGGGCAGCCATCCATGCCTGAATGATGAGGTAGATTTTATGTACTAAGGCCCTATCCTTATCACAATCCCCGGTAAGCAGTATGAGAATCTGGGTGTCATCTGCATAGTTTGTGTAGGTGACACCCAGAAGGTCCAGATCATCGAATAGTGGCTTAGTAAATATGTTGTACAAAGTGGGTGAAACACAGCAGCCCTGTGGCACACCACATGTACTGGGGAATGGGGTCTGCCGCAGCGGATGTCGAGAAGACCCTCATGGTCAAGAAGGATTGGATCCATGCTATTGCATCCTGCGAGAAGTGAGCAGCTGAGTCACGGTGGTTGCAGAATACTTTATGGTCTAACAAATCAAAGGTGGCTGAAAGATCCAGGAGAAGTAGCAAAGCTGGGATTTCCCTGTCCTTAAGTTCATCGATCTGGGTTTTTAGATCAATCAACGCAGTTTCAGTGCCATGTTGTGGCCTGAAACCAGATTGCCGTGTTCCCAGGAGCTGATTGGACTCTAGCTACTCCAGTATCTGGAGGTAGGTCACTCATTCTAGAACTTTAAGTAAAAACGGCACTGTTGTAATGGGCCTATAATTGGTAGGGATGGATGGATCAAGCTATTTTTTTTGAGGAGGGCGAAGAACCCACGGATCCTTTAAATTATTAGGGATGGTGCACGATGCAAAGGAGCTTGGTTATAAAAGGTGAGAGATCTCTCGCAGCCACTTTAATAATTTGGCTGGGCATATGTCTCCCTGGCAATTAGAGGGTTTTAGGGATAGAATGATTTTTTCAACTTCAATGGTTGAGACTCTTGCAAAACTGAACCGGTGAGCCGGTTTGGTTGAATGCAAGTTAGTACTGGCAGGTATGTTTGAGCTATTTAGGTTGACTTTTTTATTGGCGATCTTGTTCTGAAGAAGGGATATTTTATTACCTAAGGCATTCTGTATATCAGTGCACCAAAGTTTGTCCTTGACACAATCGTCTGCCACAGGCACAGGGGTTTCTAGTTCTTTTAGTATCACAAAGAGTTCCTTTGTACTAGAGTTTGCTTGCAGGATCCTGTTGTCGTATGTTTCCTGTTTGGTATGTATTATTTCTTTCTTATAAAGAGCAGATATGTTGATAAGGTTTGTTTTGTTTTCAGCAGTAGGTAGGTGCCTCCAGATGCCTTTGCATTTTCTTTTTTCAGTTCTCAGCGTGGTGTGGAGTAAACCAAGAGTTCAGGTGGGATCTGGGTTTACTTTTCCTCATTTTTAATGGGGCGATGATATCTAAGGCTTTAGTCAAGGTATTGCTGTATTTGTCTACTAGCGTGGTGTGGTCATTGGAATCTGGTAGTGAGTTAAGGACGGGTAGTATTAGAGGAATACTTTTGTCTGCCGTTTTATTCTTTTTGTTCCTTGTGAGGGTGGGAGGAGCTACTAGTTTGTTTTTAGCTGTGGGAATTTTAACTGTGAGTGGAATGATAAGAGATAGTGGTCTGCCCATAGCTGTGGAGTTATGGAGGTGATGGAGGCGTTACAGTTGAGTTCTGCCACCCAGTCTAATGTTCTGCCTTTGTTGTGGGTGGATAGAGTCACTCTTTGGGTAACGCCAAGTTCAGTGAGCACATTGGCAATAGCTGTAGCTTGCCTGTCATTTGCATCGTTGCATCCCAAATTGAGGTCCCCCAGTAGGAGTATTTGAGAGGTAGTTCTCATACTGTCAGTAAAGGATGGTGGCAATGTCCTCATCAAAGGCGCCGATAGGGTCTGGAGGCCTATAGATTAAATGAATAGTTAGCGTTTGGGAGTCAGAGATGGGTAGTTTAATAGAGAGTGATTCACATGACTTACTGTCAAGTGAAGGGGCTAGTCTCATGTTAAGGTTAGATGTAGCTATGAGAACTAAACCTCCTCCTTGTGAGTCGACTCTCTCAGCTCTTAGTATGACATAATTATCTGGGACTGCGAGCATAAGGGCAGGGCCTGCTGCTGCATGTAGCCAAGACTCTGTTATGGCAAGGAAGTCCTGGTCTTCAGCCCGGATTAAGTCGGCTATCTCGATAGCGTGTGCCACCAGGGATGGGGCATTGATTAAGGCGCCCTTGAGGTCTGGGGCGTTGCTACTGGGCCGAAGGTTCAATGGTTTGCCCTTGCTTACTTTTTTAGTTAGAGACAAGGTAGGGGTAGTGTGTTCACTTTGAGGTTGTTCATTATGAGTGAGAACCTCAGAATTTGGTAATGGTGCCGTATTTAGGGTAATGCTTTTATTCTTGGCATTGTGTTTGTACGGTGGGCCTTCATTCATTGGGCAGGCGGTTTGTATAATCTAGCCAATCTGGAGCAGAGTCTAGTTTCTTAGTGATAGAAGACATGGAAGGTTATGGACAAGCACTCAGTGAGATCAGGAAGGGTGGGTAGTTGTTGTACTAGGTTAGCAGCACAGTAGTGGTCAGTTTGGGATTTAGCTTCTGTTGTGGTGGTAAGAGTATTACCCCTTAAAGGTACCATGGTGATTAACAGAAGGTGGCGGGATGAGAAAGTCTTAGTATAACCTACAATACTTGACAGCTGTCCTAAAACCAATAGGGCACACAAATGGTGGGATTGTGTGGCGGTAATGGCAAACATGGTGCACTTCAGGTAGACTTCTATATAGTAATACTCGGGCAATGATTTGGTGCTATAACAGAGCATAGAATCATGTCAGTAGTTGTTGACCATAAGGTGTGTACAACGGGGTCCACAAAGTTACAGACATTCACATACGTAACTGGTGGGCAAATAATACAATCCACAAACTAGCAAATATATAAGGTCAGGTCAAGGCAAATAGCAAATAAAAGCAACAGCGTCAGTAATGCCCCTCGCAGGTTAATTAGATGGGAGTGTGTTTGTCTGCCCTCAAATCGTGACTGAAGTAAATATGGTACAAGTCCTGCTGGCAAAACTACTTAGTAAGGATGGGCCCTATCCCAGGTGCTGTAATAAGGGAATACATTAGTGATTGATGTGAACCTTTAGAGAGTAGAAGCAAGGGCGTAACAGCTCAGGATACTGGTCAACCTAGACAGCGGTTGTTAGGCAATAATGGGGATACATAAATCAGACAAACTAAGCACATTTGTATATTAGCTAAGATCTGAGCATGCTGAGCGTCCAAAGAAGGTTTGCTACGGAAAGGCACCCAATAATGCGATTAGGCAATGTCCCAATGGAGGCTAATCATCGGCAAATACATTCAACAACCATACCACATATAGGGCGAATGTGATGCGGTAAGATTGCGCTCAGTAATGAGAGTGGCAAAGGTAAATTGGACGCTTGCAGGCATATTCAATAGGAGTGGTGTGCTCCAAATACATTTGTGGTAGCAGATCAGGGATAAAGCGATCAAACAGGGAGCAATAGTAAAGATACTATAGCGTGGTCAAGACGCCAGTTGACCTTAGACGAAACGAGGTGTGACTCAGGCAGAGGCAAATAGGTAATAATTTATGCAGGTCCCCCAGGTAAGGGGGCGGAGGGAGCAAGGTGCTTGTCTAATGGGTATGTGGATGTATTAAGGTTTCCTGATTAAGCGTGACTTGACCGAAGTATGAAAGATTATTATTTTTTTTAAAAGTATTTTATTGGTTTTTTCAAGAAAGTGAGAGACATTACAAACTTACAAGTGTGGTAATAAAAAAAAAGCGATACAACAAACAAACAAAAAAGAAAAAAGAAATAAAAAAAAGTAACGTGAGAACAACCAAAACAACAGCAGTCTACGTGTAGCGTTAATTATGAGATATTTGGTGGCAAGTAAAAATTATAGTTCCGATATTACAGGAAGCGAGGGGAACAGTTTTGGGTAATTCCATCTCTGTATCAGTATGAAAAATCGGGTGTTGCAGGACGCCACAGTCCCTCAGGGAGGCTTATAGTTCGCCTTGAAGCGCATGTCACTCAGGAGGGCTTTCCAGGAGTCCAGGGTCCCACTTGTGGCTTCTCCGCTGGTTGTGATCCCATCTTGCCAGGCCCTGGTTTCAGCAGTCGTCCATCTCGCCAGTTCGCTCAGCCACCGAGCATGGCTGGGGCCCGCTGGGGTCTTCCAGGCCATCGCTATTGTTCTCTTGACCAAGATGCATGAGATGTCATTAGTTTCACCAAATGTTTAAGTTTGCCCGGTCTAGGATATATACCTAGTAGGCACTCACCGGGCGTCCAGTCGTATCTTACCATGCCAGCTTCTGCGCAGGATTGTTTGGCTTTGGACCAGAGTGTTTTCACTTTGATGCAGGACCAGAACATGTGGATCATATCTGCCTTGTCATTTCCGCACCATGGGCACGTCGGGGGTATTTTCGGGTTGAATGTGGCAATCCTGTGGGGAGTCATATATGTTCGGTAAAGGACATTCAGCTGTATTTGTCCGAATCTGGAATTCCGGGACACTTTCTTGGGGTAAATCAGTGCTCTCTCCCATTCCTTGTCAGTAAGTGGTGATTCAAGATCTGCCTCCCATTTCGCCTTCAGTGCCTGACCTTTGGGGTTAGGCTTGTCTATGAGTCTGTTGTAAAGTCTGGAAACTGGTCTCCAACCATCTGAGAGGTCATGCATTTCCTGTAGCAGTGGGTCTGGGGTGGGCTCTTCCGGCCAACTGTTCCACTGCTTCTTAGCGATCTGTTTGATCCTGTGGTACCAGAGGAACTGGCCCTTGGAAAGTCCTTCAATGTTCTGTAACGACTCGAAGTCCCTGAATTCCCCATCTGTGAACATGTCTCCCCATGTGTATATGCCTGCTTCTTCCCATCTCCTGGGCGTGGGAAGTTCCGCCTCTGACTTGCACACATCCACCATTATGGGGTTATCCGGTGAGTACGGATGTTTCACTTGCCTTATGTGACAGGCCCTGGCCCATATCTGCCTGCCCAGTTTGACAATCATCGGAGCTTCGGGAGGTAGCCGAGGGGGAAACCATAGAGTTTCTTTAGGTATTAAGTTTGTGGAAGATTGCCTGAGTAGTTCCAGTTCGGCCGATGTGTCATCAGACAGCCACTTCGTAATGTGACTGAGCTGGGCCGCCAAGTAGTAAAGGTGAAGGTCTGGGAGTTTTATTCCACCTTCCTTATGTGGGAGAGACAGCGTGGCCAGTGTGAGCTTGTGTCTGCGCGGACCCCACAAGAAATCCTTGATGATGGCCTCTAGTGTCTTGAAGAAAGGCGGGCGAACGTAGTGGCAAATATTGGCAAAGAAGTACAGAAATCGAGGAAGGATTATCATTTTGGCAATCGCCGCTCTACCCACCATTGACAGTGGTAGTTTGGACCAAAATTTGATTGAACGCCGAAGGCCGGTGACTGCTGCTATAGTGTTATGTTCCTGTGTGAGTAGCGGGGTGTGACCCACATTGATTCCCAGGTACCGGAACTTGTCAAGTTGCCACTGTATTCCGATAGGCGGGAGGTCGTCTACTGCAATGCCCCTCAGGCTAGCTAGGGGGAATGCAGTTGATTTGTGTCTGCTGAATCGTATCCCTGAGTACTTTGCATAATTGTCGAGAACTTCTAGCGTTGTGGGTGCGTTGAGCTCAGGGTTCCTCAAGTAGAGAAGTACATCATCCGCGCATAATGAGATTATATTGTAAGCGTTGCCCACCTTAATGCCCGCATCAAAAAACTGTTGGCGAAAGTATATGGCTATTGGTTCTAGGCCCAATATATATAGCATGGGCGAGAGTGGGCACCCCTTTGTATTGCCCAGGATCCCGAGACAATTCTGCCTGTTTTAACCCTTGCCATTGGCGAATTATAAAGTACCTGGATCCATCTGATGAAGCCCGCACCAAAGCCGAAGCCCCTCAAAACCTCCACAAGCCACTCCCAATAGATAGAGTCGAAGGCCTTGATGGCATCAAGTGACAGTATCGCCAGGTCCTCCTCTCGGTCGTGGGTTTCGGCCATGATATGTTGTAGTCTCCTGAGGTTGGCCGTGGTATTGCGTCCTGGGACGAATCCATTTTGATCTTCGTGAATTATGGATCCTACCACTCTGGCGAGTCTGTTGGCTAATATGGAAGTGAGGATCTTACTGTCGTAATTCAGCATAGCCAAAGGTCGATAAGAATCACATTCGGTGGGTGACTTGTGCGGCTTGAGCATTGGAATAATTATGGTCTCTTTCATGGTGTTGGGCAGGATGCCATTTGTGTAGGCTTCTTGATAAACTTCATGCAGGATGGGGGTGAGTATGGGTTCGTAGGTCTTGTAGAATTCGGGCGGGAGACCATCACTGCCGGGGGCTTTACCATTAGCGAGCGATCTGATGGCCGCTGTCACATCTTCGGAAGTGATGTCTGAGTCCAGTTCCTCCCTCTGCTCGCTGGAGATTTGAGGGAGGCCTATCTCCTCCAATGTTTCAATTAGTTCTGCGGCGGGCACCTGGGACTCGTGGGCATACAATTTGGAGTAGAACTTAGCAAAAGTCTCGTTGATCTCCATCTGCGTCTTGTGTGTTGCTCCTTTTTCGTCCTTTATCTCCGTTGGCAGGTGTTTAGGGTGTTCCCGCTTGCAGAGCCAGGCAAGGTGTTCCCGCTTGCAGAGCCAGGCAAGCAATCTGCCGGGTTTGTCAGACTCTCTGTGGGATCTGGCGGTGCGTGTTGCGAAGTCAAATTTCTCCAGTCTGACCCATGATTCCTGGCATTTTATACGGGCTGTTTTAAGGATCTTTTCGGACTCTGGAGAAATGTCAGGGGCGGACTCTAGTCTTGCGATCTCTAATTCCTGGGCCTCGAGAGAGGACTGTAGTTGTCTGCGGGTTCCGCCCGCTCTTGAAATGATTTCTCCCCTGGTAACTACCTTCATGGCCTCCCACAGTGTGGACCAGGTAGCCACCGATCCCTTATTGATTTCGACATATTCCTCTAGCTTCTCAGCAAGGTCCTCTCTGAACTCCGGATCATCCAACGCTGCTGTAGGCATCCTCCACATGGGAATTGGAGGTTTGGGTCCACGCAGCTGCCAATGCATGGCAAGCGGGGAGTGGTCGGAGATCGATCTCCCCAAATATTCAGTGGATGTGGCCAGTGGAGATTGTTCCCTATCAACAAACAGGTAGTCGATCCTTGTGTGGACGCCATGTGGAGCTGAGTAGTGTGAGTAAATTCTGGCCTCTGGGTGTTGCACTCTCCAGATGTCTACCAGGTTGAGCTGGTCGAGTGTTTCCGTCAAGGAGGTGGATGCGGGATTGCTTGGCTGAGGAGGAGGGCGCGATCTGTCCTTGCTTAAGTCCATGACGCAGTTGAAGTCTCCCCCCCACACGAAGGTCCTGCCTCGGTGTTGTGCCAGTCTAGCACTCAACGTGCTTAAGTGTGACGGGATTCCGTGTTGCGGAAAGTATGTGTTAATGAAGCACACTGGGGTTTGTTCTATGGTGCCCCACATTGATGTATATCTCCCTTCGTTGTCAGAATCCCAGCCTTCTAGCTGGAAAGGCACATTCGGGTTCACCCATATCAGTACGCCTCTCGCATATTTGGAGTAAGGAGACCCCCTCGTGGTCCCATCCCATCGGTCTGTTAACTTAGACATGGAGTCCGCTGTAAGGTGGGTCTCTTGTAATAGCGCAATCGAGACCTTCTTCCTCCTGAGGTAGGACTGTACGCGGTTCCTTCTGAGGTATGAAGCCATCCCCCTCACATTCCATGTCATTACAACAAGTTGCGACGCCATCGGATCGGTGTTCTGAATTCGTCTTGGGGTTCTGGCCCTCTGGCTCGGTGGTACGACGAGCCACAGGAGGCGTTCTGCGGGCGGGGGGCCCCTGGTTCATGAAGTCTTGTGTCGTAACTTGCCACCATCTTGTACTTTACCAACATTGATGATTCGTAGACTGCAAAACCAACTAAACTAATGATATAACACAAACTGGTGCGCCCAGCGACTACAACACTGTCGCGGTGCTCAGGCGCTCTCGAGCCGTCTGAACCCATCCGGGAATCGGGCGCGAGCTGGGTCGGGCGGTGAACTGGCCCAATTGGATTTTCTGCTGGGGGTAGGGTTGGTGCGAGGCGGCAGGGCCGTGCGAGGGCCGCTTCCGTAAGTTAAACTGTTATTTGGATTACCTGCTGGGGTCCGGTTACTGGTGGTGCGAGGAGACTCGGGACTTAATCTTCATTCTGAGGGGGATCCTTGCCATCGGCTAGGTTGTTATCTTCTAGCCACATATTGGCCGCCTCCGGGTTTTCAAGAAATATCGCTCGCCCATTATGAACAACTCTCAGGCGCGCGGGGTACAGCAGCCTGTATTTAATGTCCAGTTGGCGAAGCTTTGCCTTGATCGGGACGAATGAGTTCCTTTCCCTCTGCACTTTCTGGGTGTAGTCGGGGTAAATAGTAATTTTTGAGTCCCCCCTTTCTATGGGACCTGCTTCCCTGGAGTGCCGTAGGATGGTTTCTCTATCTTGAAAATTCAATATTTTGGCTATTATTGGCTGTGGATACGAGCCGGGGGGAGGACGTCTCTGGAGGGATCTATGTGCCCTTTCAACCGCAAAGCCTTGGGTTAGTATTTCGGCCCCGATCTCCTGTAGCAGAAGGGTTTCGACATAGGATGTGGTGTTTAGGCCCTCTGTTCCCTCCGGGATACCCAGGATCCTGATGTTCCCCCGTCTGGCCCGTCCTTCGGCTTCCTCCACCCTTCCCTCCAGGAAGGCGACCCTCCTCTTTAGATCGGAGACTTCGGACTTCAGGGTTGTGGTGGCCCCGGACAGCTCCGTCGTGGAATTCTCGACGGTCGTTACCCTCTCCGTCAAGTTGCGGGCATCCTGGCGGATGAGTTGTATGTCCATTTTGAACTCATCAATCTTGGCGTCAATGTGGGTTCTCAGTGAGGCAATGGCATCTAATATCTGAGAGCGATTGTCGTTGACCTCCCCTTCGTTCGGATGGGTGTTTTCGGAGAGACTAGGTCGGGACTGGGTGGAGGTCTTCGCCTTGGTCGAGACAAAGGAGTCCATGGTGGCGGCCCTGCTCTTGTTCTTGGTGGCCATCTTGAAGCCGCTGGACGTGGATCGCCGAACCTGCAGGGCAAGTGCGTGCCCCGGGCAGCCGAGTCGGGGAGCCAAGTGCAGGCGGCCCGAGGGTGCGGTGGTGGTAAGGGGCCCACCAAAGGGTGTTATGTAGGCTCACGCCTTGAGTTTCCGGGCCACCGAGTGCTTCAGCTGGAATCAGATCGTTCGGGTGATGGCCGTGGGGCGGGGTGCTGCTTCACAAAGGTGGCGAGTTTCTCTTTATGTGATGCCATCCACGTGGTTCTAGTTGTAGTCCGCGTTGCATAAATTGGGCCAGCCGAGGGGTAACGGGGTCAGGTACCTGGGGGCCTGTGTCGATTCAGCGTCGGACCGGGGTCACCCCCCCCGGGCTTGTTGTCAATCCCCAAAGCGCTCCGTCAGGGGACTCTGGTACAGGGGCTGTGTGAAGCTGTGCCAGGCGCCATCTTGGATCAATGCGCGGCGGAGGGGAGGGCGGGATCCGGAGCCCACCGTTCCCCCCGGGGGCACCGAAAATTCCAACACTCGAGTAATTCCCAATGGGGAGCACCTCCCCCACCGATGCGTGCTTTTCCGCTGGCTGCAACCACTCTTGTACCGGAGAAAAAGGATCAGGAAGCGTCGTCTCGGCCGTAGCCCGGCAGATCAGCTTCTGCCCTCCATCGGCTCCAAGCCACGCCCCCCGACCGAAGTATGAAAGTTTATAAAGCTAGTGTGCTGGTAATCCCATGTGCAGAGTGCACGTTTCTGGTCGTGGGCCTAGGGCGCAGGTGGCTCAGTAAGCGTGAGGTCGCTGCGTAGTGAGGTTTGCATAAGGTTGTTCTATGATACATTCAGTAGTAATTTAAGCAGGCATTAGTGCGAGTATGGGCGGCAATCCTGTATATCTGTAAGATGGTAATAAATCAACAAAGATGCATCAATTCTGTGATAGGCGGCCTGTGTCAGGTGCAGTAATTGCAATACATCAGAGGATTATAAATGGTTTATGTTAGGAAAGATTTCGTAATTGTAGGTAATTTTCCTTCTATGTGGCAACCCCTAAACTTTTTGCTGTTGTTTTTCACCTTGTTCTTGACTTTGCCAGAGAAGTGCAGCCTTCTGCTGCACTCCTCTGGGCTTTCGCTCCTTTTCTTATGGGGAAACTGACATGCCCTTAAGGCAGTCATTACCGGGGAACGCTGTTTCCCGTAGTTTCTTTTATCATGTTGCGGCTTTAGTGCAACATGACACAAGAGGGCACTGTAAGCTAAGTTACAGCTCTCTTGGGTCTCTAGCCTTCTACAGGCCCTAGATACTCGTTTAGGATTGTATTTGATCGGTGCAAGTGATTCAGGGACGGGAATGGTGGCAGCGATCGTTTCTTTGTATTTTGAGCTCCTTTTGGCGTTCTAAGGCGTTTTCTGCGCTTCACCCAAAATGGTGGCCTGGCTCCCAAAATGGCCAGACCACGAGGCTCCTTTGTCCTGTCCGCTGACCGTCTTGCTCCCTTCACCTTCCCCAGGTCGAGCCGACCCGGGGCCTTCCTTATTTGGGCATGTACTTTCCCGCGAAACACGGATGCTTTCGCGGGCTTCTACATGTCTTTTGTGTGCCTCCAGGATGTGGGCTGGGATGCCTGGTCCCAATACACATCCTGGGTGCCAGAGAGTCTAGGGTGGTGTGAATGCCTGGGACCACCGTGGTCCGTGATTGGTCCATGAATGGTGTGAGTGTTGATGAGCGGATCTCCCATTGGGTCCCCTCCGTTTTGGCGCGAAGGGAACCGTGGATAAGAGGGGGCTGGAAACACCACTACCATGTCGATCTCCTGAGTTCTCACAAACGAAGGAATACAGGAGCCAAGTATCCTGCAACCAAGAGGCTGGACCGAGGAATCGCTGGTGACCCGCTGAAGGACTCCTCCTCTGCACTGCTGTCGCCTTGTGAAACCCTTTTCACCTTTGATCGAACCAGATGGCCTGTACTGGTACTTCGACCCTTTGGAATAGCGGGAACAGCTATTCTCGGCATCTTCACCATCTCCTGCCAGTAAACCTTCGGAAGCGTCTCTGGGCCATCCAGTTGACTGACCAGCTTACACAGGAGTCTTGCTCTGTAACCACCGCCAGGTTGTGTAGTATTTCGAGTCCTTGTCACTCTCACACGCTTCGTACACTTGGCGTTCCCAGGTCGGAAGTGAGTAGTGTACATTTGGCTCAGATACACACGGCCGCTCCGTTGCCCTGCTGTGGTGACAAAACTGTGCAGGTTTCTTCGATTGGGACGTCTTTTTACTCAACACGACGACGAGGCGTTCCCTGCTCTTCTGAACCTGCCAGCTGCTGAAACTGACGCGGAGAAGCCTGGGTCTGCTTGCATCGGGGACCGGTGAGTAGTTTAGCTAGGATCTGGTCGCCCTCCTGCAGGAGCCCATTGCTTTTACCCGCTGTGTAAAACAGCACCCTTTTGCCGTACTCGCGCTCTGCTTCTGCCCACTGTGGAGGCTGCGCTTGAGTCGCAGAACTTGTTCTCCTTCAATTGTGCACTGAACTGAACTGCCTGATTTCCTTAGAAGAGACTCTCCTTTTGCCCGTTGGCACCAGCGTGTGCAGGTACTTTTGAGCACAAGGCTCCACTCTTCACAGGGCTCGGACTTCCATCTAGTTAGGTGCCTCTGAAGGCGAACTGAGTCTAAAGCATTGTATCGCACTGCCTGTTTTCCTTCCCTTGCAGGTGGACTACACATTTTGTGCATATAACGCTTGCGACTGTCATATTTGTATATATATTGTGTTGATATGGTATGTGTTGGTTTAATATTGTTATATTGTGATTTTCTCGCTACGGTCATTGTTTTAAAGGCCTTGAAATAAATGTGTATATATTTTTTATATAACAACTGTTTGGAGTAGTTTGTAAGTGATCTTGCTTTGTGTGCTCATTGCGGGCTTTCAGTCACCCTCACCCCTCTTGAGACCTAGTCTTGACCGCCGCGATCGCTACCTTGATTGGTCTGGCTCGTCCAGAGGTTACCCTGTTCCAAGTAATTAGGTTGGCCTTCTGAACTTCTGCGCCACCAGGACAGAGTTCAGAAATCCGTCTTAACAGTTTACGATGGTACAGTGTATGTTTAGAGTCTCAAGTGTCCAGGGCCTTACCATACGGGTGATAACAAGGAAGCATTTTGTAGAGGAGAGGCAGTTCGTAATAGTACGTATGATAGTAAAGGTTTAGTCGGGCAGGGGTCCTAGCAGACACACGACACCTCGGTCAGCCTCAGTCAGGTTCCTTAGAGAGTACCTTTTGCTGTGGGCCGGCTTCGCCAGCTGGTGTGTCCCAATTGGACAATGAGGTGGGGAGTAGCCAATGGGCTAGATGGAGGCCGAACCAGGCCCAGAACTCTCAGATTCCACGGCGGTGGGCATCTTAGATGAGTTAACCCTCGTGGTCAGAGTTAACATTGGAGCATGAAGAACATGTTGGAATCAAGATTGGAGAGTAGGTCTTCACGGATGTTCAGGAGAGCAGTTTCCATGCTTCTGGCAGCTCTGAAGCCGACTGTTGGTCATGGAGACAACCAACAGATTCAGTGTGAAGATTTAGATGGGATATGGCCAGCTATTCCAGGGGTTTGCCCAGGAAAGGAGTGATGGAGATTGGGCGGTAGTTAGCAGGGCTGGAGGGGTCGACAGAGGGATTCTTAAGAAGAAGGTGCACAAGGTGTTAGGGAGAATTCTCAAGAATGTGCTAATTTCCCTTACCTTTTGAGACCCCCCAGCAACCTTCAGTGCAGTGGCACAGGGTGTCTTTCAGACTCCCCAAGGTTTAAATGTCTTCTCTGGGACTGACTAGTCTCTACCAGAGCATGTAAAGTTACATTGAATGGAGTGTCCATTATATGTATGTAACCTACATATACAAACACATTTTGTATTTTGTAAAACTTTGAACATTCTAGTGTGAGACATTATTGCTGGATTTACTTTTGAAGACTGATTCTGAAACCGACATCTGTTCACACCAGTGCACCTAAACATGGCAGATGATGAATTACATTGAATTTACATCTACAAATAATGAGAAAAAACCTGTTTCTGGACATCAGATGTGAGACTCCATTTTGGGAAAGAGGCACTTTGTGTCACCTGATTCTAATAAAGACTTTTGTACACATCAATAGACCTTAAATGGGCACATTTGCACCTTAGCTAAGTATACCAGAAAGTAGATGTAGCAACTGGGAACTTATGAAGGACTCCTGAAAGGCGACTTGTGATGTTTGAATGAAGTGACTCATTGCACATTTCATCACTAATGTTAATATCAAGGATATTTAGTATGCTTGTATCTTAGGCCTTATAACACCAATGTAACCACAGGTGGTGTAGATGGGCTGGATCACATAACTAGGTAGCCTTTTCTATTTGTTTCACCTTTTGTCCCATATGGATTTTTCAGTCCGATGATATATAACTCTGTATTAGGTAATATTTTGAGTTCATCACCCTTGGAGCCTGAAAAATACATTGCATATTTCCTGAATTTAATTGAGATGGCTGCAATGGCATGGCATGGCACTAGTGAGCTCCCAAATGAATTTTCAGCACTCTAAGTTCTTCCTTCACAGAGAAAAACACGCTTTTCTCTCTGCCTCACCAGTGATGCAAAGTGCAAAAAATTTCAAGATTACTTGGAAAAATGCACTACATGCAAAAAAGACTGTATTCAGGGGCTCCAGAACAAGATGCATTAAATGCATATCTCAAAATATTGAAAAAAGTGCACAGCAAAAAAAAAGTGAGCTTCATGTGTCAGACAGTCAATTTTAGGAAAGCGGCAGAGTTCCTGCACAGACATCACTCACGAGTGATGCACACACAACACTCAGAGACAAAAGGGTCACATTCTGTTTGTGAATGATGACTTGACATCACATGTGCCGCTTTCCTGAAATAGGCTTTCCCACATATGATACTCAATTTGTCTGTGTGCTATGCCGCTTTTTACATTTATAGATATACATTCAATACAGCTTGTTCTAATGCACTTGAACACAGTCTTGTTGGTTCTATTTAGTGCATTTCACAAACATCTTTGCGCTACACATCACTTAGCTACCCTCATCGCTCGCTCTGCTGTGAAACACTCCTCTGCCATCTGTCACCTCCTTGAAGACTTTGCCCTTGATATCCTCGCTCTCACTGAGACGTGGTTCACTGCCAGTTTTTGTCACTGTTTTTGACACACTCCTCCAGGAGGGATACAAGATCATCTCTAAGCCCAGACCAAACCGTTCGAGAGGCAGAGTGGCCCTGATCCTCCCAGAATGAGTCCCTGCTACTATCATACCCACTCAGTCCTACTCTTCAAATGCCTCGTCTGCAGGCTTGGTGTCTCTCATATCCTCCCGCTGACTCTTGCCACCATCTACAGGACCCCTGGTCTGGTCTACCTCTTCCTTTCGGAATGGTCTGACCTCACCTCCCCTCTATTGACTTCCACCTCCAAGCTTCTTCTCCTCGGAGACTTCAATATTCACCATGGCACTCCTGAAGTGGCCACTGGAACCTTCTGCAGCCTCTGTGATTCTCTTTCCCTCACCATTTTCTCCTCCGGTCCGACCCACTCAGTCAGAAACATGTTGGATGCTCTCATCTCAGCAGGCATCCCCATCTCCAACCCTCTCACTACACCTCTCTCTCCTGGTCTGACCATGCTCTCCTGTCCTCTCACAATGATCTCTTGGGTCCCCCGGCTATTCCTTGTCCCGTACTGCCAGTCTCCTTCTCCGTCAATAGACCGATGAAGCAAGTGTCAGTTGCTGCTTAAATCACCACTTTTATTCCCCTGCCCACTCCAGCCACTGACTCTCTCACTGACACAGATCTTGCTAACCTTCAGGGGCAACAGAGAGGGGGTGGGGAGAGGAGAGAGGCTGGACAGGTGGGTTGTGGTGAGGAAGTGGGTGGGAGTAGGGAGTGGCGTGGGTAGGGGATACAGACGGTAGGTAGGTGGGGTCAGGAGGGGGTGGGTGTGGGCCAGAGACAGAGGATGTGGGTGGGTGGATGGTAGGGAGAGGTGGGATGAGTGGGAGTTAGGGAGGGGGTGGGTGCAGGTAGGGGTGTGGGTGGGGGAAGGAAGAGGGTTGGTGAAGGGTAGGAAGAAGAGTGTCTAGGGTAGGGAGGGGGATAGGGAGAGAACAATGGGGTAGGGAGAGGGAGGGGTGGGTGGGGTGTTAGAAAGAGGAGATGGGTGGCTGGGGGTTTGGTGGGGGATAGGTAGGGGTGGGTTAGGGATATGGAGAGGGGTTGGGTGGAGGGTAGTGGTGATAGGGAGCGAAGGGGGTGGGGTGTAGCGGGTTAGGGCAGGGAAAGTGGGTGGATGGGGGATAGGGAGGGGGTGGGTGCTAGGGAGAGGTATATGCAGAATGAGTGGCTGGGTGATGGGTAGATAAAGGGGGGTGGGTGGATTGGGGAAGGGACAGGAGGTGGTGGGGGCTAGAGTCAGGGGTGAGGAGTAAGAAGAGGGGGCTGGGGGGTATAGAAAGTGGGAATGGAAGAGGGGGTGGGGCTAGATGAGGGGGTTGGGCTGGTGGTAGCGAGCGGTGGGTGGGGGTAGAGAGAGGCTGATATGGAGATGGTGGTGGGTAGGGGTAGGTAGAGGGGTGGATGGGGTAGGGAGGAAGGGTAGGTTGTGGTAGGGAGGGGGAAGGTGGGTGGGGGTAGGGATCGTGGGGTAGGGTGGGAGTGGGGTAGGAGGGGTGGGGGTAGGATGTGCAATGAATGGGGGTAGGATGACGGGTGGGGGGTAGGGACAGAGGGTAGGTTCTGGTAGGGAGAGGGCCAGGTGGGGTAGGGAGGGGGTTGAGGGTAGGTAGTGGTGGTGAGGATTCGGTAGGAGAGGATGGGGTAGGGAGGTGGTGGAAGTGGGGACAGTGGAGTTCAAAGGTTGGGGATAGGGGAGAGGGGTGGATGGATGGGGTTAAGCAGAGGTGGCAGCTGGCAGTAAGGAGGGTGGTGGGGTAGCAAGAGGGGGTGTGGGTGGGGATTAGGGAGAAGAGGGTGGGGGTAGGGAGGGTTAGCTGGGTTGTGGGCTGGAGAGAGGGGGTGGGTGAGGGTTAGGGAGGGGGTAGGTGTGGAGTAAGGCAGAGGGGTATGGTGGGGGGTTAGGGAGAGGGGGGTTTGTGACTGGGGGTAGGGAGAGAAGGCGGGCAGGGGTCTAGAGGGGGATGGGTAGGTAGATGGATGATAGTGAGATAGGGTGGGTGAGTGGAAGGTCTCTACCCATATCTCTATATGGGGTGGGTGGGGTGGATATAGGGAGGGGTGGGTTGGTGAATGATGGGGAGATGGGGTGAGATGCATGGAAGGTAGAGAGATATGGTGGGAGGGGGTAGGGTGAGGGGGCAGTATGAGGGTGAATGAGTGTAGGGTCGGGGGTGGGTGGGAGGTAGGGAGAGGGAGTGGGTGGGGGGCAGAGAGGCATAGGGAGGGAGAGAGTTGTGTGTTTTATAGGGAGGGGTATAGGGAACGTGGGCGGTAGGGAGAGGGGGTGGGTAGGTGGAGGATAGGGAGAGGGGTGAGTGGGGGAGAGGGAGGGGATGGGTGTGGGCTCAAAAGAGGGGGATAGGGAGAGGGGAGTGGGTGAGGGGTAGGGAGAGGGGGTGGGTGGGTTGGTCCAATGAGAAAAGGTGGTGGGGCTAGGAATGGGGCGAGGAGTAGGGAGAGGTTTTTTGGGGGGATAATGAGGGTGGGGGTAGGGAGCAGGGTAGGTGGGTGGGGTAGGGAGAGGAGAGGAGAGGAGGGAGGGGGTGGGGGTAATTGGGGTGGGTAGGTTTATATGGAGAGGGGATGGATAGGGTAGGCAGAGGGGTGGGTGGTGGTTAGGGGGCTGGGTGGGGTTAGGGAGAGGGTTTTGGGAGTGGGTGGGTGGGTTTTAGGGATAGGGTGGTGGGTGGTGGTTGGGGAGGGGGAGAGATGGGGTTTGGGTGGGGTGGTGGGAGTAGGGACAGAGGGGAGGGAAGGGGTGGGTGGGTGGTGATAGGGAGTAGAGAATGCTGGGTGGGGGTGAGGTGAGTTTTGGTGAGTGGGGGTAGGGAGGGGATAGTTGGGCAATAGGGAGACAGGGTGGTGGGTGGAGGGTAGGGAAAGGGGGGTGGGTGGGGGTAGGGAGGGTGGGGTGGATGGTGGGGAGAGGACAGAGGCAAGGTTAGGGACGGGTTGTGGGGTTAGGGAGAGTGGGTTTTGTGGATGGGATAGGGAGAGGGGTGGGAGGGGGATAGAGTGGGTGTAGGTTGGTGGGGGGTATGGAGGCTGGATGGGTGAGGGTAGGAAGAGGGGGATGGGTGGGTGGGTGGGGGTAGAGAGAATGGGGTGGCTATGGGGTAGGGCAAGGGGTTGGGGTGAGGAGGGAGTTGGGGGTGGGGAGACTGGTTGTTGGATTGTGGGAAGGAAGAGAGGATGTGGGTGGGTGGATGTAAGGGAGAGGTGGGGTGAGTGGGGTGTAGGGAGAGGGGTGGGTGTAGATGGGGGGTGGTTTCGGTGTATGGATAGGGCTGGTGATGGGTAGGAAGAAGGGGGAGTGTGGGGATAGGGTGGGGACTGGGTGGGTAGGGAGGATGGTGGGGGCTTGGGAGAGGGGTGAGGGGTAGGAAGAGGAAAAGGTGGGTAGGGTATAGGGTGAGTTTGCGTGGATGGGGGTAGGGAGGCGGTAGTTGGCAGTATGGAGATGGTGGTTATTGGATTGTGGGTAGGAAGACTGGATGTAAGGGAGGGGTGGGGTGAGTGGGAAGTGGGGAGAGGGGCGGGTGTAGGTGGGGGTAGTTGGGGTGTAGGGAGAGGGGTGGTGATGGGTAGGAAGAAGGAGTGAGCGAGGATAGGGTGGGGACTGGGTGGATAGGGAGGTTGGTGGGAGCTAGGGAGAGGGGTGACGGGTAGGGAGAGGTCGTGGGTGGAGAGTAGGGAGGGGTTGGTGGATGGAAGGTAGAGATATGTGGTGGCAAGTTGGATGGGTTTAGAGAGATGGGTGGGTGGGGATAGGGAGAGTGGGGAATAGGGAGAAGGGGTGAGTAGGTGGAGGATAGGGAGAGGGGGTGGGTGGGAGAGGGATAGGAATGGGTTGGGTAGGGGATCAGGAGAGGCGATAGGGAGATGGGTGGATGGGCTGTGGTAGTGCAAAAGGGTGATGGGGCTAGTGATGGCGGTCAGGAGTAGGGAGAGGGAGTTTGGGTGGTGGTAGGGAGAGCGGAGTAGCAAGGGTAGTTGGGGTAGGTGGGTGGGGTTATAGAGACTGTAGGGGCAGGGAGGGGGATGAGTGGCGGTTTGGGAGTTGGTGGTGGGTGGGGGATAAGTGAGACTGGCGGTGGGGTAAGGGAGGGTTGAAGGGATGGAGATGGGGATATGGAAAGGGGGTGGGGATAGGGAGAGGGTTTGGGTGGCTGGGTTGGAAGTAGGGCAAGGGGGTGTGTGGTTTGGGGTAGGGAGGGTATTGGGGTTAGGGTTGGGGAGTGAGGAGTAGGGAGAGGGAGGGGTGGGTTGTTGTAGAGGGAGGGAAAGGTCGGTGTGTGGATGGAAGTTTGAGGTGGGGTGAGTGGGAGGTAGGGAGGGGGTGGGTGTAGGTAGGGTTGTAGATAGCGGTAGGGAGAGGGTTGGTGAGGGGTAGAAAGAAGGGGTGTATGTAGGTAGGGGCAGGGGGATATGGAGAATGGGATAGGGAGAGGGGGATTGGATAGGGAGGGTTGTGGATGGGGTGATAGGGACAGGGGATGGGTGGCTGGGGGTAGGATTAGAGGGGTGGCTGTGAAGTAGGTGCGGTGGGTGATGTGTAGGGAGAGGGGTGGGTATGTTAGGGTTGGGGTTGGGGTTGGGGTTGGGAAAGAGGGTGGTGGTGGCTCGGGATGGAGTGAGGAGTAGGGGAGGGGGATGGGTGGGGGTATGGAGGCGGATAGGGAGAGGGACGTTAGGGAGGGGTAGGTGTGTGTGGGTAGGTAGAGGGTGGATGGGGGTAGTAGGAAGAGGGATGGGTAGGGAGGGAAGTTATATTGGGGTAGGGAGAGAGGTGAGCGGATGGGGGTAGGGAGAGTGGATGTGAGTGAGTGTGCGGGTGGTAGGGAGAGTTGGCAGTTGGGGTAGGGAGGGGGTGGGATTAGGGAGGAGAGGATGGAGGGATAGAGGGTGTGGGTTAGAGGATGGGTAGGGAGAGGGGGGTCCAAAGGTTGGGGTAGGGGAGAGAGGTGGTTTGGTGAGGGTAGGGAGAAGGGGCTGTTGGGGGGTAAGGAGGGGGCGGGAGTAGGGAGAGTGGGTGTGGGTGGGGATTAGGAAGAAGAGGGTGGGGGTAGGAAGGGTTAGGTGGGTGAGAGGTTATGGAGAGGGGCTGGTTGGGGAGTAGGGAGACAGGGAGGGTGGGAGCATGGGTGGGATGGAGATGGGGATAGGGATAGGGGTGGATAGTGGGTACAGAGAGGTGGGTAGGGAAGGGGGTGCGAGCTATGGATTGAGGGTGAGGGGTTGGTAGGGGCAGGGAGAGAGGGTTGGTCAGTGGGGTTCAGGTGAGTTTGAGTGGGTGGGTGGTTTGTAGGGAGGGGAGTGTTTGGGGAGTAGGGAGACAGGGGTGGGTGTAGGGTAGGGAGAGTGGGGTGGGTGGAGGGAGGGTCAGATGGATGGAGATGGGAATAGCGAAAGGGGGGTAGGTGGGGTTTACAGAGAGGTGGGTGAGGGTTCTGAGGGGGTGGGGGCTATGGAGAGGTGGGTGGGGTGGTTGAGGGAGGGGTGGGGGTAGGGAGATGAAGAGGTAGGTTGAACATAGGGAGGTGGGTGTGGGTAGGGTGAGTTTGTGTGGGTGGGTGGGGTAGGGAGAGGGAGACATGGAGGTGGGTGGAGTGTAGCGAGTTGGGGTTTGGTGGGGTTAGGGAGAGGGGTAGTGGGTGGTTTGGGGAATGAAGAGGGGGCTGGGTGGGGCTATGGAGTGGGGTGGGTGGGAATAGGAAGGTGGGTTTGTGGGGCTATGGAGGGGGGAGTGGGTGCGTCTAGCAGGAGGGTTAGTGGGTGAGTGGGTGAAGCGAGTGGGGGAGTGCATGGGGGTAAGGAAGGGATGTGGATAGAGGGGGGTAGGGTAGTGTGGTGGTTCTGTGGGGGTAGGTGGTTGTAGGTAGAGAGGGGTGGGTGGTGGTAGGGAGGGGGTTAGGGAAAGGGAAAGGGGTGGGGTTATGGAGAGTTGGGTGTGTAGGGAGTAGGCTGAGGGGGTGGATAGGGAGGGAGACTAGGCTAGTGAGGGTTCAGAGGTGGGGCATGTGGCGGATAGGAAGAGTGGGAGGTTGGAGGGAGTAGGAAGAGGGGATTGGGTGGGGGTAGTATGAGCGTGTGGGGTGGGGAGAGAGGGGTGATGGTTAGGGAGGGTAGTGGACAGGTGGGGCGGTGGGAGAGTGGAGGTTGAGTCGGAGGTAGGTAGGGGGTGGGTACAGGTAAGGGGGTAGGTGTGGGGTAGGGAGATGGGGATAAGGAGTCAAGGTTTGCAGGTGGGTGTAGGGTGGGTGGTGGGGCTAAGTAGAGGAGTTGAGGGAGAGGAATGGCTCGGTGTCGGTAGAGAGAGTGCTGGGTGGGTGTGGGTAGGGAGAAGGGATGGGGTGGGTGGGTAGGTGGGAGTCAGAATGCTTTGGGTGGGTTAGGGGTAGTGGTGATGGCTAGGGAGAGAGGGGTGAGCAGTAGGGAGGGGTTGGGTGGCTGGGGGTACATACAGAGAGGGGGTAGAGAGAGCAGGGTGGGTTTGGGGTTAGGAAGATTGTGGTGGGTGGGATGAAGGTGAGTGGGTGGGTGTAGGGAGAGGCAGAGTGGGTGTATGGGGTAGGGAGAGGAGGTTTGTGGGTGGGGGCCGGGAGAAGATTTGTGGTTGGGTGGAGGTAGGGTGGGGGTGGGTGGGGTAGATAGAGGGGGTGGGTAGGGTAGGGAGTGGAGAGGTGGGATTAGGGAAATGGGGTGCATGGGTGTGGTTAGGTAGACAGGAGGGTGTTAGTGGGGAAAGGGGGTTCAGAGGGAGAGGGTGTGGGTGGGGAGAATAGGGTGGGTTTGGGAGGCAGGTGGGTGTGGTTAGGGCAGGAGGAAGGAATTAATGGCAAAAATGAATTAGGGGTGTGGATATAGGAGAGGCAAATTGAAAGTAGAGGGCAAGAGGTAAAGGTTGGAGGTGGCCGGGAGAGACAAGGACATGAGGGGATATGGTGCAATGGGTTCGATGGGAAGTGTGAAGTGTGAGAGTGGGAGAGAGCAGCAGGATGAGGAGGGTAAGCAGGGACGTCATTTAGGGGTTGCCAGGGGTGGCACTTGTGACCCCTGAGGTCTCCCTTGCTACCCCTAAAAAAAGGCTTTCTTAAAAAAAACAGGGGGATCCACACGTGTAACACTTTGAGCAGTGACCCTAAATAAGAAAGAATAGGAACAACAAATAATTTGTCTTTATGGAATTCTATACAATAATTGCTAGACTCATTAAAGTTTTATTTCAGGCACACTTCAGGGAGTAAGTCACTGATTTAGTCTGTTCTTAAACACCCCAAATTCACAATGCAGACAAAATCCTCCAAAAAACATTTGGAGTAGAATAAGCATTCATTTCGGACTATGTATTTTGCTTTTCGCAAATTGCAGTTAGCAGGTTTTTTCTGCCATTATATATATGTAGTGATACATTCTTGTATGAAATGTATATCACGTTAAAGTGATAGTGTAACCATATTGCTCATAGTGTACATTAGAAACAACGCTATGTGATGCCACTTCCTGTTTTGTCAAGGGGTCGTATTCCATCGCTTCTCGTGATGTCACATTGAGGTGGGGTCAAATTACATCACTTCCTGTGATGTCATCAGAGGTCAAGGGTCATGTGAGGTCAACTCCGCTACCCCTGGCATTTTGGTGAAATGACGTCCTTGAGGGTAAGGTTATGAGGGATTTATTTTTATTTTATTTATTTTTTCATTTGTATAGGGCACACAAACCCTTGGCCATCAGGGCGCTTTACCAGTTACATGGGCCCCAGATAACTGTGACTGCCTTAGAGTTACAGAGTTGTAGGGTGAAAAGCAAGAACATATACAGAGAGTATCTTGCCAAGGTAGTTGGGGGATTAGGAGAGGTAAACATTTGTGAGGGGGTTTAAGGATGAAGTGTGGGGCATGCAGTTTGAATAGCCATGTCTTTAGGGTTTTTCGGAAGAGCCTGCGGGCAGATGGGAGGGCGCTCCAATATTCAGCAGCTAGGACTGGAACGCTAGAGCCACCTGCTTTAGTTGCTTTGAACTTGGTTTGGAGGAGTCTGTGGGAGTAAGTGGCACGTGTTGGCCATTTGGATTGTACTTTGGTAATGTTCTGTGATAAGTAGGGTGGTGCAGTGTTTGAAATGCACTTGCAGGTGATAAAGTCTTGAACAGAATTCTTTCCTTCACGGGTAACCAGTGGGCAGCTCTCCTAGCTGCCGAGATGTGCTCGGGGATGGGAGCGTCGTGATTGACGTGGGTTTGGGTTGAGTGGAATCAGGAGAGAGAAGTGAGGGCAGGGAAAAGGGGGAGTTGGAGGCAACACGGTTGAGGTGGAGCGGATTAGAGAATAAAGGAGCCGGACAGAATTGGGGTAGAGTTGGGATAGGATTGGAGAAATGGTATTCAGAGGAAAAAGTCAAAATTCAGAATGACAGAGTTTAAACATGGTTGAAATGTGAGAATTGGGGATTGAACGTTGGATTAGAAAGACAATAGTGAAATAGGGTTAGGTTAGGGGATTGGTAGGGCTCAGAGGGAGCAGGATTTCAGGGTCGGGGTCAAAGGAGGTTTCAGGTTGGTATTCAGTTTGATATTCAGTTCAGTTCCGTTTGGTTCAGTTTGTTTATGTACTTACCTTCTTCTCCTTGCCACCTCCCACCCCTGGCCCTCTTCAGGTCATTGGTCCTGGGCACCTCAATGCAGCTTGCACAGCAGTGATCCTTCCTGACCAAGGCCCTGGTCTCCAATGCTGCAGCTCCCTGGTGACCAGACTTTTATACCAGGAATGTGTCACAATGGGAAATGTATCACATGTCATGATGACATCTCTGCAGTGTGGGTGATACCATGTGCCCCCTGACTGAAGGGGGAAAAGAGCAAAACTAGAGGAGGATTTACCACTGACAAATCTACTGAAGATAATCAGGCTATGCTTGAAACTGAATAGAAGGCGTGCTTGCTTACTGTATCCAGCCCCAGTGATGCTCCTTCCCTCCCCCCACTGTAGCTGAGCTCTCTCATGTGCACCCTCTAATGTCTTTCTGTAATCTACACTGTTAGGCAAAAACCTGTGCAGTTCCGTCTGGGACCACTGCAAAAAGTTTAAGTCTACAGGAGTTAGCAGTAAACCCAATTGGTAGCAGTCCGTACCACCCAGATTTACCTGGTAGCGGTGGCTGAGCAGTCAGACTTCTCTCAAGACGAGTTAGGCCGTATTTGGAGTATACAGGATAGGGCAATTTACACAGTAGAACAAGCAGACACTGATCAGAGCTTTGGTGTAAAGATATATAATTATTTATTTAAAAACACATCTATGGAAAACACACTGGCACTAATATGGCAAACAATTTCAATCACAGTTACTATAAGTATATATCAATCCCATAACAATATTTCGACAAGTCTCGGTTCAACGACACCACTTATTTGCAGACAGAGGTGAATGCTTTAATCTAGATGGCACTCTAGTATTCGTTAGAAAGGGAGATAAAAAGGCAGGGTATGAAACCAACTCAGTACCAACACTTTTACGAAACAAATGCAAGGCGAACAAGGCAGGGTCTACTGTAAATCACAAAGTTCAGAGGCCAGGCCCACTCGGAGAGAGGCAAGGCTGTATGTCCCAAAAGTATCACAGTGGAAATGCACTTCAAGTCTTTGTAGCAAAATGTCACAGAAAGGTTGGACCAGTTTAGAACAAATGTTTAAGAAGGTCTGGAGGCGACCCAATGGAAAGGTAAGGATTTAAGACTCCTCACACTAACCGTTTCAAGGGAAGCCAGGCAGACACAGTACCTTGCAAGTGAAGAGACAGCTCCGGCGGGGGCAGTGGTTCCTGGTGGTGGATGCAAGTCGGGGCTTTGCCAGAAGATGAGAGGATCCCGTCGTCGAGGAAAAGTTGAAGATCGTTGCACCACCAGGGAAGAGACCAGCCGCGGAGTGCTCCGTCACAAGGCACCACCTTTTGGTCGCGGTACAGAGGTTAGTGGCTATACGGTTGCCGGGGTGCTCAGCACGGGCAATTCGACCACTAGACGTCCTGGAAGCGAAGAAAAAGCAAGGGACTGGTTGTTCCCACCAGTCAGGGGAAGAAGACTCTCCAGCAGGGAGATCTCCTCTGTCGTTGGGAAGTGCTGAGTCGGTTCAGCAGGGCTCCACCGGAGGTGTCGTCTTTGCAGGTCGGCTCAGCTTTACCCTCGTCGGATTCTTAGGTCCTGTGGTGACTTCTGAAGATCCAATCCCAAAAGCCCTGCTTTTATGCAGAAACCCCCCATTCATTCAGCCTAGCTGTCAATCAACACACGCTAAGTGGTGAGCGGGGCGGCTCACCACTCGGGCCAATCACACCAGAGTGCGACTTGAGTTGGCAAGGCAACTAAGTCCAGGGTGCCTAAACCCCCCCCACGCCCCCTGTGGTACCCAGACAGAATGGCACCACTCTGGAGGGCTTCTGTGCAGAAGCCCGCCAAAAGTGAAACAAAAGGGCTCAACCTTTGGTTCAGAGTTACAGAGGCGAACACATTTATTTAAGACAAATAAACCGGCGGTATGTTAGAGACTAATGTGAAAAAGTATTAGCCTGCAACAATGGGAAGAATCCCATAGGAATATATTCGCGGTCGAATATAAAAAGTAGTATCCAATGCCACCAGCCAAAACTCGACGAGGGGGACGGGACAATGCCCCCTCGAACAACAGACCCAGGGGTAATCGAATTACCCCTACCAGTACGTCCACAATAGGATGGTTTGTACTAGTTCTGTTAGTAAATTTAGGTCTAGTAAAGCCAATGGTGACTTTACATGCCCTGGGAGACAGTAGTCAGTCCCAGGGTATGGAGTCTATGGTGGGGATCCTCTAGGACACCCCAGTGTTACAGCACGGAGGGTGCGGTGTAACACACATAGCAAAACACATGAGACCCTATGGAGTAAAAGACCCCATAGCTCATAGAACACATTGGGCCTCATTCCGATTATGGCGGTAAGGGATAGCGGCCACCGGTAACGAGACCGGTGGCGGTATTCCCTTACCGCCATACTCTGAGTTCCCTTTGCGCCCTCGCCCTTAACGCCTGCTTTAGGCAGGTGTTAAAGTCGAGGGCGCAAAGGGGCCTCCAAGCCAATAACGGTGACTATGGGGGGCTCATTTGGGAATGGGGAAGAGCCTTGGTGAATGGGGAATTATCGCCCCGCCGACCTTGGAATGGTCCGGGTACGGCGTCAACCAAGGCGTTAATAGCGCCATTGGTTAGCGCCGTACTCGGAATGAGGCCCATTGACATTCAAAGAAATCAACCACATTCATGTCCAAGAGTGGGAGGAAAAGAGTCTCACTCTTGGCAGGATGAAAAAAACAAACTCCGGAAATCCTGCAAAGCTGCTGGGGGACTCACTAGGTTAGGAAATTCAGCCTAAACAGAGAATTCTCCCTAACATACACCTTGTGACATCACAGAGCTATGCCAGTGACATCATCAGTGTTCAGCTAGCCTGATAGTGCGGAATAGACATGGAGACATTTAAATGTAGTGTCATTAATGGACACTCTTCTCAGACAGCATTTCAAAGGAATGCCTCTACAGTCACTGCCCCATCTTCCCTCATCACATTGTTCAGTATCTGTCTCCAGGCGCTACTGGGGTAATGAGGCTGATGACCTTTCAGACTATTCTGCCACTGGGTTTGCTCCTTAATCTTTAATAATCATGAAACACACTCTCTTCCAGTGAATCCCTCACTTTTGTGCCTAGACCAATAGAATAAAAGCCATCCAGGCACAGAAAATCAGAAATTCAGTTTCTGTCATGTCAATTTCTGTTACATGTACTGTCTTTGTGGCTATCCCTAAAGCTCTTGTGCACCTGATCAGCCTCTTGGCACAAGTGCACTCGCAACAAGTTGTAATGTGTCTTGCTAGCTGAGTGGATGACATCAATGCTAAATGGAATGTAGTGATGTCAGTGTGAGTGGAGTGTTGGTGTGTTGTTATCTCAAGGGGGATTCTATGCTTGGCAGTTGGAGGTATGCTGACTTGGAAAGGACATGCCAATGTTTTGTTCCTGGCATTGAACTACAATAAATCTACTTAATAACTTACCTGCTGGCTCGGGTGTTCTCAGCTTCCAAGTTATTGCACAACACTAGGGGGAGGATGCGCTCAAATCCAGAACAGAGCCCCTCACCCTGGTGGCCCTGTTTTTCCCTCATGCTGAGCGTGGGATTCACTTCACCCCTCCTGCTTCTACATGGAGGCCTTGGTTGTCCACTTGTTCCTAGTTCAGCCCATCTCTGTGTCTGGCAGCACAGATCCCTCTCCCTGGTGGCTCTGTGTGTTTCCCTCAAGCTGTGCGTGGGACTCACTTCATTCCTCCTGCTTCTACATGGAGGCCTTGGTTGTCCACTTGTCTCTAGTTCAGCCTATTTCTGTGTCTGGCAGCACAGAGCCCCTCTCCCTGGTGGCCCTGTGTGTTTCCCTCAAGCTGTGCGTGGGACTCACTTCACTCCTCCTGCTTCTACATGGAGGCCTTGGTTGTCCACTAGTGTCTAGTTCAGCCTATCTCTGTGCCTGGCACCACAGAGCCCCTCTCCCTGGTGGCCCTGTGTGTTTCAGTCATGCTGTGCGTGGGGCTCACTTGGCCCCTCCTGCTTCTACATGGAGGTCTTGGTTGTCCACTTGGTTCTAGATCAGCCTATCTCTGTGTCTGGCAGCACAGAGCCCCTCTCCCTGGTGGCCGTGTGTTTCCCTCTGTCATGATGCCAACCCCCGGGGACCCAGACCAAATCCAGCAACCCCGGAAGCAGGCATCAAGTTATCCTAAGCAAGCCCAACAACCCCTGCTAGGTGCTATTTGGTTCCAGTCCTGGCGCCTATGGCGCCACGCTCATATGGAGAGTCAGTCCAGGCGCCACAGGCGCCAGGCTCATAGATTAAAACTTGCCTGATGCAGACCATGCTGCAAACTTACCTGGTGCAGACCATGCTGCAAGAGCTCCAAGCCAAAGGAGGCTTGGAAGGGACTACTTTACTTAGGGACTATTTTTACTCGGGTGGGGCTGGGGAGGAATACTTACCTGGGACTACTTTGGAGGCTATTTAAACCACGCCCGAAGAGCAGCACACGCTTTGCATTATTCTGCATCCAGCAGCGTAACGCTCACCGTGCATGCAAGTCTGCATCCAGTCTTCTGCCACGCCCGCCTCGAATTTGGAGCTCCTAGAAAAAGGGAGAAAGAAGGAGGAAAGGTTAGAACAAGAGCAATGCCTTTGATCCTTACCTGAATTCCCGATCCATCGCACCTTCGAGCTGGAAGAAAGAAGTTATTTTTTGCGCGTCGCCGTACCTGCTGCAGTGCCGCGCTGAACTCACCGGCCTTCGCAGCATCTTCTCATTTCACTGCATCCTCCTGCATGTTCCCGCCGCACTCCGGCACCTAAGGAGAAGACAAGAACAGCAAGGTGAGCCAAGGGAATACACAGAGGAATACCCCCCATAGACTTACCTGATTTTACCACCGGGGGTACTATTCTTCTTCACGGGTCGGCGCAGCTTCCACTGCATCCTAGCCGAACCCAGCCCCTAAGGGGAAACAAAAGGACAGCAAGGGGAAACAAGAGACTAACAAGGGGAACCCTCCTCACCACAAAAGACTTACCTGATTTTACCGCCAGAGGCATTATTCCCCGAGACTTCATACTTTCTGTCAGCGCCTGAATAAGGGAGAAAGCAACAGGTTACATATGGACATTATTTTATCGAACTGTGTTGGATAAGACAAATCCTTACCAGAACATTACCGGTTGCCTCGAGGAACTCTTCAGTAGGGTCAAGCGGCAACCTCCAAGGAATCGGACAAGAGTGAAAGTCAGGCATTTGAACTCTTACGAACTACATACTTACGGCGTCTTGCCGTGAATATCGGAGTCAATATTATCCTGGAACTCACCAATTCCTTCGAGCCAGTGAAGCAACTGGTTATCTACGTGCCCGTGCGCTCAATGCAGGATGGAGAGCTCATCTTTTCAAATCATCAGGTGAGACTATAAGAGGGGACATCCAAGGTGATCAGAGGGGAGAACAGCGGGAGTGGTGGGGGGATTCACGCTCAACTCCACGGGTAGTTAATCCCCTTTCTCCATTTGCAGAAGAACATTCCTATGGGCCAAGCAAACGAAGCTAGATGGGCCAGTCCAGTCCGTCATCTCGGACTTACGCATCACATTGGTGGAGACCGCAGCAGTCCAGTCCAGATCGACGCCTCTGTGGGAGCCAGGTGAGGGTAACACCCTCATGCTGTGCGTGGGACTCACTTTGCCCCTCCTGCTACTACATGGAGGCCTTGGTTGTCCACTTGTTTCTAGTTCAGCCCATCTCTGTGTCTGGCAGCACAGAGCCTCTCTCCCTGGTGGCCTTTTGTTTCCCTCTCTCAGGTAATAGTAGTGATGTCAGTACTCTCTCCTCAGGGCCAGCTGAAGATGAGGACCACTCTTAACATGTTTATATTTATCAAGTGCACAGAGGGCATCCTAACAGTCAAAGGGTAAAAGAGGTATTTAAAAATGAAATGACAGTTTGAAGAATGAGATGAATGAATAGAGGACCCAAAGCAAAGGAAAAAGTAAATGGAAGGAAGTAAAGCAGGCATGAAGCAATATATAGAGTACTATTAACAAATGAAAGAGAAAAGACAAACCCATTAGAACCAGACTATTGAACTCAGTTCTCAAATGATGAGACAGCAAACAGAAAAGATGCATTTTAAATGCCTGTGATGAGAAGAATGCTACGGGCCAGAGCTTCACAACCAGGGATCAGAGGCTAAAGCCTGATACAGTATTTACCAGGGTTAATACAATACATGCAGAGTCTAAATATGGATGTTCTATGCTTTCTATCCAACTCCAGGGTTAATGAGCTGGATACATGTTCTCTGTATGTGCAAGTGCTATGGATGCATTGCATGTTAGTTGAACGTGAAATGCAGAAGGAAGAGGTAGAAATGAGATTGAAATGGAAGCGATGTCTGGAATTCTCCATCCCTCCCAGCAGGGATCAAGGTCTAGAGTGTGAATGAAGACAGAGGGCCTCATTACCATTATCCCGGTCTGGTAACAAGGGTGCCGGTAAGCTACCAGCACCCTTGTTACCGGAACGGCATACACCGAGTTCTGCATGTGGGTGCAGGTCAGACCTGGCGGGCGGAGCGGCACCCGCTCGCAGACCTTGACGGTAGCTCCGGGCACCATTATGAATGGTGCCGGTGCTACCGTCCTCCCCATTCCCATTGAGTCCAATGGGACTCGAATGGGAATGGGGAGTCATTTTTTCCATCGCCCGGCAAGGGGGAAATACCGGGACCGCCAGGACTGTAATGCCCCGGTAAGTCCCCATCGCTGGGCACTGGAAAATAAAAGACGCCAGCGGCAGCCGCGCTGTTTTTACTGGCACAGTTACCGCCGGGGTCATAATGAGGCCCAGAACCTTTAATAGTGCATCACCCTGCTGGGAAAGTCAGCATCCAAAGAGAAGATTTATGAATAATCAATTTTTGAAATAACATTTGTTCCTAATGACTCCCTGACCACCACCCAGCACTATCCCCCCAATATTCCTGGACAGGGGTTCGATTAGTAATTTAACCCAGTCCTAGAATATGTTGTAAGTGCTTTTCGGCACTATTTGAACAAAAACACTCCCTAGGAGTAATCCTTAAAAGCATTTCTATAATCCCTAAGAACAAGCCTTTTCTTGCCACAGTATATAGGTGAAATTGACACACAACATTGCACACTGAATGTATACCATTTGTAAACATGTTTATCTATAACAAAATTATATTGATGCATTTTCATGTAAAACATGCTTTTAATTTGATGTCATTCTGCCACCTCACTGGCAATCTTTTAGTTGGCCGATGCGGAAACCTGCCGGGAAACGTTAATACTGGCACGCTAGTTGCTCAGCAGCCAACTCGTAAACTCGTAATGAGCCCCAAGGTCTCAATTCCTATTTCAATAATGTGTAAATGCTTAATTTCTAGTGTAGGCCTTATGTTTATTTATATATATATATATATATATATATATATATATATATATATATATATATATATATATATATATATATATATATATATATTGCGGCCAGATCTTGGGTGCATGGCCGTATTATGCTGTGGTGGTTGTGGCCAGTCTCTAGATTCTTGGGTGCATGGCAGTATTATGCGGTGGTGGTTGTGGCCAGTGCCTAGATTCTTGGGTGCATGGCAGTATTATGCTGTGGTGGTTGTGGCCAGTGCCTAGATTCTTGGGTGCATGGCAGTATTATGCTGTGGTGGTTGTAGCCAATGCCTAGATTCTTGGGTTCATGGCCGTATTATGCTGTGGTGGTTGTGGCCAGTCTCTAGATTCTTGGGTGCATGGCAGTATTATGCGGTGGTGGTTGTGGCCAGTGCCTAGATTCTTGGGTGTATGGCAGTATTATGCTGTAGTGGTTGTGGCCAGTGCCTAGATTCTTGGGTGCATGGCAGTATTATGCTGTGGTGGTTGTGGCCAGTGCCTAGATTCTTGGGTGCATGGCAGTATTATGCTGTGGTGGTTGAAGCCAATGCCTAGATTCTTGGGTGCATGGCCGTATTATGCTGTGGTGGTTGTGGCCAGTGGCCATATTCTTGGGTGCATGGCCGTATTATGCTGTGGTGGTTGTGGCCAGTGCCTAGATTCTTGGGTGCATGGCAGTATTATGCTGTGTTGGTTGTGGCCAGTGGCTAGATTCTTGGGTGCATGGCAGTATTATGCTGTGTTGGTTGTGGCCAGTGCCTAGATTCTTGGGTGCATGTCCGTATTATGCTTTGGTGGTTGTGGCCAGTGCCTAGATTCTTGGGTACATGGCCATATTATGCTGTGGTGGTTGTGGTGAGTGGCCAGATTCTTGGGTGCATGGCAGTATTATTCTGTGGTGGTTGTGATTCTTGGGTGCATGGGCGTATTATGCTGTGTTGGTTGTTGCCAGTGCCTAGATTCTTGGGTTCATGGCCGTATTATGCTGTGGTGGCTGTGGCCAGTGCCTAGATTCTTGGGTGCATGGCAGTATTATGCTGTGGTGGTTGTGGCCAGTGCCTAGATTCTTGGGTGCATGGACGTATTGTGCTGTGGTGGTTGTGGCCAGTGCCTAGATTCTTGGGTGCATGGCCGTATTATGCTGTGCTGGTTGTGGCCAGTGGCTAGATTCTTGGGTGCATGGCAGTATTATGCTGTGTTGGTTGTGGCCAGTGCCTAGATTCTTGGGTGCATGTCCGTATTATGCTTTGGTGGTTGTGGCCAGTGCCTAGATTCTTGGGTACATGGCCATATTATGCTGTGGTGGTTGTGGCGAGTGGCCAGATTCTTGGGTGCATGGCAGTATTATGCTGTGGTGGTTGTGATTCTTGGGTGCATGGGCGTATTATGCTGTGTTGGTTGTTGCCAGTGCCTAGATTCTTGGGTTCATGGCCGTATTATGCTGTGGTGGTTGTGGCCAGTGCCTAGATTCTTGGGTGCATGGCAGTATTATGCTGTGGTGGTTGTGGCCAGTGCCTAGATTCTTGGGTGCATGGACGTATTGTGCCGTGGTGGTTGTGGCCAGTGCCTAGATTCTTGGGTGCATGGCCGTATTATGCTGTGCTGGTTGTGGCCAGTGGCTAGATTCCTGCGTGCATGGCCGTATTATGCTGTGGTGGTTGTGGCCAGTGCCTAGATTCTTGGGTGCATGGCCGTATTATGCTGTGGTGGGTGTGGCCAGTGCCTAGATTCTTGGGTGCATGGCCGTATTATACTGTGGTGGTTGTGGCCAGTGGCCAGATTCTTTCGTGCATGGTCATATTATGCTGTGGTGGTTGTGGCCAGTGCCTAGATTCTTGGGTGCATGGCCGTATTATGCTGTGGTGGTTGTGGCCAGTGCCTAGATTCTTGGGTGCATGGCCGTATTATGCTGTGGTGGTTGGAGCCAGTGCCTAGATTCTTGGGTGCATGTCCGTATTATGCTTTGGTGGTTGAGGCCAGTGCCTAGATTCTTGGGTGCATGGCCCTATTATGCTGTGGTGGTTGTGGCCAGTGCCTAGATTCTTGGGTGCATGTCCGTATTATGCTTTGGTGGTTGTGGCCAGTGCCTAGATTCTTGGGTGCATGGCCATATTATGCTGTGGTGGTTGTGGCCAGTGCCTAGATTCTTGGGTGCATGTCCGTATTATGCTTTGGTGGTTGTGGCCAGTGCCTAGATTCTTGGGTGCATGTCCGTATTATGCTTTGGTGGTTGTGGCCAGTGCCTAGATTCTTGGGTGCATGGCCATATTATGCTGTGGTGGTTGTGGCCAGTGCCTAGATTCTTGGGTGCTATGCCATATTATGCTGTGGTGGTTGTGGCCAGTGCCTAGATTCTTGGATGCATGGCCATAGGCCGTAGGCTGCAGGCTCTAGACCGGCTGATGATTTGCAGCTTTACAAGCAAGGTAGCTTGGCAAATGGGTCATATACGACACATTTGCCAAGATGTCACTAATTCTCATGTCTAGGCAAAATATAGTTTTTGTGTTTCTGATGGCGTTAGTACATTTAAGAACACAACAGTGATGTCGATAGATTTTCACGCATATGTAATAACATATATATGTCGAAATCTTGGAAATTCCGGTGTGAGACCTTATTTGCAGCCTACTTTTAAAGACTGATTCAGAAACCGACATCTGTTGACACAAGTCTACCTTAACTGAGCATATGTTCAGCTTAACTAAGCATACTAGCCACTATATGTAGCACCTGGGAAGTTATGGAGAAGATGTTACCAGCAATGTAGCTTTTTGAAAGAAAGTGACGTCTTGGCTATAATACACTCTAAAGTCCCGGAAACCAAGCATAGGCCTCAGTGACGCAAAGGCCTTTCACTCCATGTCTGTGGCTTAATATGGAGGGCTTCAAGGATTCTAGAACCATGACATTGAGTATTTGTAGGGTTTCTGTGTGTGAAACATGTTTGCCCTCCAAGTAGAAAGTTCTCAGAGCACTAACATCTTTCACAAAGAGAAGCACCTCTGTTGACATGAGGTCCACATATATAGAAGGGGTTCATTTTCCAAATGGAATGCTTCTCCTTCCTATTTCCATACCAAGCCTGCACCGGCAAAGGGAAAGTCGCAAAGGGCGAAGCCACGGGTTGTAGAGCGGACATCGGGGAAAAGGTATGCAGTGGAAAAATGGGGGACTACCATCTGTTATTGGGCCGGTGCTGTGCAACCTTATTTGTTGGCATACTCCACAGGTGCCACTAAAGAATATTTACCCTTATATGTGGCAACACGTGCATTATTGAAACCAAGCCTGATGTCTCTAGGCACAGCCGGACGTCTGCTTCCAGTGTTAACGGGTCAGGCCAGAGGTTTTCGACTTCAGGCTTTCAAGGAACACCTGCTGTGGATTTACAGAATGTATCTAGCACAAACTCCCAGCATTGTCTCTATATCTTGGCCCCCAACAGCTTTAGAAATGTACACAGTCCCACCAGAAACAGGGTTTTCACAATTGGATGTATAGGAGCAAGCCCTCATTTTATCTGATGAACTGTGGAGCTTTGTCATAGTACTTGCAACTGAAACCACAACACAGCGTTCTTGGTGGTGAAATCATCTTAAGTATTTCTGAATTCTGCCACATGTGTATTCAATAAGGCATGCCTTAGATAGATGCCTATTAACGCACTCTAGGGTCAATCTGCAAGGTTCTCTTTTGGAGGGGTTATGTGGCTAATAAAATAAGAAAGGCGATCAGCCAATTAGGGATCTGCCCTTGATTATAGCCAGACCTGCTCAGGACTCTGCTTCTAGTACTCAGGCTGACTCAGGATACTGAGTGAAACTTCAGAACCTGGCTGCCGATTCTCAGACACTGCTCCTGATCAAGCAGAGCTGATATATTGATTATTGCCCGGCGCCATCAGAGTTCGCCTTTCTTGATGCACAAAACCCGCACAGACCAGGGTCTTACAGGAAGGCATGATCTGCCACTCATAGCGCCCAGACTCACTCAGGGCTCTGCTCCAAGTGCCAAGAATGACTCACAGCACTGCTCATAGCACCAAAGACCACTAAGAACGTGGCTGCTGACAGCACTTGAATAATGATCCTAATAAAAGAAATGACCACTGGGAGCTAAACTATTGAATACTCCAGGACTACTTCATAACGAGTGCTAATACTCACACATCACACAGACCCAGATTCATTCATGTGGGCAGTCATTTGGCCATTCATTAAGTCATTCATTCATCTATCCATTGATCTATTCCATCACACTCCCTAAGCCTTCTGGCATCATGGAGTGGTTGTTGCCCCTGCCGGACCTTTCACTGAATGCCCACAGAAGTGTAGTGGACCACTGGCACTGCTCTTGCGGCTTAGGCTGGCCCACCGGTACCGCTCCTGCGGCTTAGGCTGGCCCACCGGTACCGCTCTCACGGCTTAGGCTGGCCCACCGGTACCGCTCTCACGGCTTAGGCTGGGCCACCGGCACCGCTCCTGCCGCTTAGGGTGGGCCACCGGTACCGCTCCTGCGGCTTAGGGTGGGCCACCGGTACCGCTCTCACGGCTTAGGCTGGGCCACCGGTACCGCTCCTGCGGCTTAGGCTGGGCCACCGGCATCGCTCGCGCCGCTTAGGCAGGTCCACCGGGACCGCTCTTGCGGCTCAGGCCCATCCAGTGGCATGCCCTGCTGCACTTTCTTGCCACTCCTGGTTATTGTCACTCCTACTCCATCTCTGATCCCAATTTGCAGGGGCTGACATTTCTTTGCCTGTCCTTCAGTGGGTTCTTCTGGGGCTGGAGGCACATAACCAGAGGGGTGGGGGTCGTCATTTGCTGATCTTGCCCCCCTGGCTGACGCCCACACTGTCTCCTGCTGCTCAAAGAGGCTTTAGATTCACCTCTGACTAAACTGCCAGCAGGCCGTGGGGTTACACAGTTTAATATAACAGATGCAATTCCAATCATGGATGCCCACTGTTAATTCAGGGCAGCCCATGGCTTTGGAATTGGTTTGAATTCCAGTGGGCTGTTGCAGGGATGCACATGTTACTGTGCGGCTGCCATGTTGCCAAGCCATTTGGCAATTGATGGGATGTCAGCAGAGAGGCTTCTGCAAAGAGAACACGTGTACTATAGATTTTCAGCCTGGAGCATTTAGAAAGTGAGGCCGGATTAGCAGAACTCACTTTCAGAGATGGAGAGAAAACGGTGTTGATTTAAACACTACACGTTGAAATAAACTCGGCCTGCATACACACACGGTGTGCGGTGAAAAAGTCGGAAAAATTATGTCAAAAGTCATAATGTCGAAAAAAAAGTCACATTTTTTTTGGAATGTTTTCTTTTTTTATTTACATGATTTTTTGGGTTACACAAGTAAAAAAAAGGGGTAAAACAAAAATAAAATTACAAAAAAGGGGGTTTGGTAAAGCCCTGACGCAGAAGGGCTGTGTGATTCTGTTTAGCTCTGGCGGCTGGACAGGCAACTGTTCTCTCGTGGATTGTTTTGGCTGATTTGAGGAGAAGCTGAACTTCTTTTCCCCTCTGCTTCCAGCCGACCGACTGAAGGAAAAAGCGAAAAGCGAACGGTGAAAAGGACGCCGTCGCTTTAATTCGCTTTGAGACTACGAGGATTCCCCCTGCAGTGACGCGCTAGTCACGTGACCCTCTGCCGGGCTTAACAGCGTACCCGATCCACCCTTGCGGCGTAAGCCCTGAGGTACAAGGGCTGTGTGATTCTGTTTAGCTGTGGTGGCGGGACAGGCAACTGTTCTCTCGTGGATTGTTTTGGCTGATTTGAGGAGAAGCTGAACTTCTTTTCCCCTACGCATCCAGCCGACTGACTGAAGGAAAAAGCGAAAAGCGAATGGTGAAAAGGACGCCATCGCTTTAATTCGCTTTGAGACTACGAGGATTCCCCCGCGCTAGTCACGTGACCCTCTGCCGGGCTTAACAGCGTACCCGATCCGCCCTTGCGGCGTAAGCCCTGCTGCAGAAGGGCTGTGTGATTCTGTTTAGCTGTTTGGCGGCTTTGGCGTGTGGCGAGTCTTCTGAGCCTTGGACAGCGCAACAGCGCAGCAGGTAAGAAGTATGGCTATGGCAGAGGCTGGCCCTCTGACTCGTTCAAAACTTAAGTCCTGTACTCAGGCTTTAGAAAAAACTATTTCTAACGAGGGAAACTTGCATACTGGCAAGTGTGACCTTGAGGGTTATAACTGGTCGAGTCTCAAGCAAAAGAACCTGATAGATGACGAGAGACAAACTGGCCTCACAGCGCAACCATTGCAACCAGTCAGCAATGATTTAGTTACTTTTCCTTCTTTGTCACTACTTGTAAGAAAATTTCTTGCTGGACTGACGGCAGCTACTGCTCCAATGCCTTACATCGGAGTCCAGGAGAAAAGTGTGTTAGTAGATGCACTAACAGGAGAAAAACGAAGCCTTGCCAGCGGCAAGGGAAAATTGGATAAAGCAGTGACTGAGTTTGAGAGCGAACCGAAAAATGCACCATGCAATGAACGGTCTAAAACAATCAGTGCTTGTTGCTTACTTATAAATTCAAACGAAAACACTAATGACGGAACAAGTGGCAAAGAGATCGAAATAAACACTGCAGTCTTTGACTCGCCTTTTGACGTAACAGACATCGAGTTTTTGCAAGTAGAAGTTCCTACTCTATTGTGTGAAGAAAATTCATTGAGATTTACATTTCCGCCTGAAGTAGGAAAAATAACTCATTTGAATATGTGTAAGAATTCAGAAAAAAACAAACGAAACCCATGGACAAAAAAGCAAGATACATTTTGGTGCATCAATAAACAAAGATCTGACAGACGAAACAAATAAAAATGCGGCAAACACAGGATCAAAGTTGGTGAATGAACGTCAAAGCTCGAGGAAAAGTTATGATGGTCAAAACAACAGTGCATGTCTAGCACCAACTGTTTGCATGCCTACTAGCGGCTTTGATTATGCAGGCCGCGAGGCGCGGCTTACAGAACGCTTAAAAGCTGACTTTGAAGCTATGAAGAACAAATTAGCAGAAAGCTTTACAACATCTAACAAGTCCAAAAATAGACATCCACGGGACGATCTCCTGTGAAATAACGTGAAGAATAATGTTCCTCTATACTTACAAACAAGTCCAGAATTATACGGAAGTTTAGGGTTTCATGCACCTAACATGGATAATCAAGTGCGTAGAAACCTAAGTCAGGTCACTCGTAGTAAAATGCCAAAAGACAAAACGTCCGAATTCCTAGTAGAAAGACACGGCTCAAGGAAATTAAGGCAGCAGATGGTAAGCTGTTCAACCCCAGTCCCGGAGATTGCTTCAGTTGTTGTTAGTCCAGGCAAAAGGAGTGTCTAAGCGGACGGAAGGGACTTGGTGATAGAGATCAGTGACACAAAACACAATGACTTGGAAAATGAGCAATCTTTTAAATCCAATTGGTCAACTGCGGTTGCAATACAGATTCATAATAATGTATTGGCCGCCACGTCCTTAGCATTGATTCCATTCGTTAAACTGTATGAATCACTTCATGAGGAACTGCAAAACAACAGCGCACAAATCAGTCACTTAATCGAAAAAATCAACAAAATGGAATGTGCTAATACATTATATAAACAACAATACGAAAACGAAGCCTCCAACACTGCGTCCTGGCAAATGGAGCAAAGAGAATACATCAAAAAAGATCTCCTTGATAAAAATTCATTTTTAGAAATTCTGAGGGGAAGTTCGATGCAAGGGCGATTGGAGCATAACAGCACATCATTAAACTGTTTGTCCATGCAGGGACTTAATAAAAATGCTAATACACAGGTTGTGGAAGGAAACAATGGTGAAACAATGGCAAAAATACTTGAAAGAGACGAAGCCACAGTACACTTGAGCTACCTCCCTGAGACTCAAGGCCACAGTTCAAACGAGAATGAAACTCAATCTACTGGGGTAAATTTGACGGGGCAGGTAGCGGACAATACTATGCCTCATGCCGACATAAATCATCCTGAGGCGGCTCTTAACCCAAGTCTACCAAAAAATGCAACAGCTGGCGTAGAAAACATCTAAAAATCATTGGAAAAACCACAATGCTCGACTGACAAATTGACCTATGGAATTTTTGGAGGCGCAGCAAAAAACATTGTAAGTGAGTCCAAAATGGGTCCAGAAAAAACAGACAAGCAGTGTACAACAAGAAAAAAATGGAGAAAAAGAAAAATCTGGCAGCTGCAAAAAAACACTCAAGTGGCTCACGAAAATTCATACGAAACCTGCCAACTCCATTCAAACAAACCCTTTTTGTTAGAGATAAACAAAATCAGCATAAAGGCTTGGAAAAAGTAAAAGCACTCATAAGAATTGCTGGAGTAACAGTCAAAACAGGCATAAAAAATCCAAAAAAACGAATGAGATTAGACTCGGACAACAACTCCATCCAAACAGAAATATCTTCGGTAGATCTTTGTGATCTGTCAACATACTCCGATGACTTTGGAGAAGAAAAGTCGTCCGAATCCCTAGAGATGGATGAAACGAGTCAGATGACCGAGAAGGATTCCAACGAAAGGGTCGTGAAACAATCTCTAACACAACCAGCAAAAAAATTCGGAAAAAAAACGTTTCCGAAAGACAGCAGGAAACTTCTAGAAAGCAGCGTTGCCCACCTGATACTAAAGAAAGTCCCAAGAGGGAAACAGCGATGAAACAGCATGTGACATTAAATCCGAAACTCACTCGAGCACAATCCAAGAAAAAAATTCTTGCTGCGGAAAAGAGCAATTTGATTAACACTAAAACACAGCAGGGAAAAATACGGATTGAAAACATATTCCACAAATAAAATGATGTAAACTTAAACAGAGGCAACGTACTTCGACTACTGCATTCAGTGCCTATACTAAGAACAGTGACAACACGAGACATTAGAATAGTGGAATATGTCTCGGAAGAAAGCACAGACCAAGTATTACTGCATATAAACTCAAATGCAGTACGAAAAACCATCATGGTCGCAAAAGATGAACTTCTGTTCTTGGGTTTCGAGATTTCGGAAGAACAACTGATCACAAAAAGTCCTAGAGGCCAAAACAAGAACTCAGATGATAAAGAATCTCTCGAACAGCGCCGAGAGACTTTAAGGAATCAGCTAAAAGCAGGTAGGTCCACTCCATTAGTAACAAGCACCATGGAAACAAAAAAGAGAAAACATTAGCTAGGCAATCTTAACCATGAAGGACTCGTTACACTAATATCCTGGAATACGAGAGGGTTTCAACACCTATTTGACGACTTCCCAGTAGACCAGACTGACAACGTCCTAATTTGTTTACAAGAGACATGGCTCCGGACTCCACCGGCAAAAGATGGGTACTTAACATTGCTCAATCCAGCGGGGAAAAATGTCCTGGGCCGCCCTTACTCAGGTCTAATCACCATGGTGAAAAAAGGAACCACGTGGGAAGTATGTGGAAATGAAAATCCAAATAGCTTTGTTCAGGCAACCCTAATCCAAAAATGACATGGAAAATTGTTGAAAAGTCAATACTTTTTATTAATCAACGTGTACTGGAATCCAGCGAAGATCACAACTGAGAAGTTCATTCAAGCAATAACAAACATAATTGATAAAAACCAAAAGAAACATGAAGGCCTATCAATAATCATATGTGGAGACATGAATTTAACATGGTTCGACAACGAGATGAAGCTCATATTATAAACATCAAAGGAAACACAGAACACCATTGATAGGAGAGTTCGATGGGCTGACGAAATGGACACAAGGGATTGTGACATGGTTAATGGCCAAGTAACTGGGGACATGCCACCTAAGTTTACCTGGCGAAATTTTGGCCATGAAAAGATCCTCGACTATATCTGGACATCAAATAATTTATGGAATAAGATCCAAAAGCTACGAATTGTCCAGACAGACGGAAATGTCATGGCCATTAAGCCAAAAACCAGTGGTATCGATTTGTAATCAAGCAGTGGAAGTAAATCAAGGGCGAAATCGGTTACGCCTAAAAGAGACACAAATAACAGGCCTAACAGAGGAGTATCGATTCTTATCTGACAAAACACCAAACCTGATAAATTATGTCGCCTTATTGCCTTATCAAAAAATGTGCGATCCAAGGACTGCAAACAGCAGGAAAATACATCGACACAAATGGAGCCGACTAGTAAAAGACCAGAAGAAACTGTTCAACAAAGACATAAGAGAGATAAAACGAAATCTGGGAGAGAACGCTGCATTATATATCAAACAACGGCGACAAAAATACTGTCATTGGCACAAATCATTTTCCTGCATGAGAGATCAAGAACGCGGAGAGATGATGCTATCCTTAATAAAAACTAATAACTCAAGAGAGATATGGTGCATTCTAAATAACGACAATGCCAATCAAACAGATATGTTAGCAAACGGAGTTTCAGAGGGAGCCTGGCAAAATCATTTTGAAGGAGTATTTGAACAAACTCACCCCGGGTTAACAGAAGAATCGAAAACAGAGAAAAAGCGATGGGACGTATCGGAAACCGATGACAACATTCAAAAAGTAATTTCAAAATTTAAAAATTCCAGGGCCGCAGGGCCTGATGGAATTACAAATGTGGTGCTAAAAACCCATAAAAATGAATGGTCAATTTTCATAGCTTTGCTATTTGACAGAATCGCCAAACAAAAATCACTACCAAAATCCTGGGCTGAGGCGATTGTTGTGCCAGTCTTCAAAAAGGGCGATCGTGTTGATCCTGCCAACTACAGGACGATCGCCCTTCTTGACACTATCAGAAAGATAATGGCGACCTTTCTTCAACAAAAATTAACAAAATGGGCAATCAATAAAGGAATTCCCGACTGCTGGCAGACAGGCTTCATGAAAGGTGTGGGGACGGAAATTAACCTGACGATAATGAATTTGTTGAAATTTGATGCCCTAATGAAGAGCTCAAATTTATTTCTCGCATTTGTGGACATGCAACAGGCATTCGACACAGTAAATCAAGAAATATTATGGAGGAAACTTAGAAATTGGCGTTGGCCAGAAAACATTCTACATCCTATGATGGCCTTTCACTGCAAAACATCAATTCGTGTAAGGATAAATGGAAAAGGAGAGTTAACTGATCCAATAGTCACAAACAAAGGAGTAAAACAAGGTTGCCCCCTAGCTGCACTTCTGTTTACGATATTCATCGCTGACATTCCAAACGACCTAACTAGTATACAACGCTTCTCGCCGAAAATAAATGGGCATCAAATTTGGTGCGTAACCTACGCCGATGATCTGGTACTGATCGATAAAACCCAAATAGGGCTACAGCGACTTCTTTCAGGATTACAAAGATACATGGTGAAAAATGACCTGAAAATTAATGTAAAAAAGACCAAAATCATGAAATTTGGCCCGACTAAGGGAAAACTAAATCGAAACTTCAAATGGAAGATCGATAATGAGGAAATTGAAGCAGTGGATGAAATACGCTATCTGGGAATCCCGATAAACAGGTCTATCAGAGTAAGAAACTGGGTATCAAATTTGTTCCTACGAATGAAAACATTCTCCTTACAGGGTGCGCGCATCCACTCCCTGTTTGGAAAGTTTAGCCTAATCCCTGTTCGACAGTTTTACGTACAAAAAGTAGTCCCAGGAATTACATTTGGAGCAGAAACAGGCTGGAACTTAGATCACAAAATTTGGGCACAACTAGAGGGAATTTTCTGGCGGCGAGTACTAAAATTACTCAAATATATATCCATCATTATAATTCGGCATGAACTTGCACTTGAAGAATTATATGGCTCCGTCGTCTGGAAATCGCTGGTGATCTTACGTAAAATGTCAACCGCTAATCCAGAACCTGCATACAAAATACTAGCGCCAAGAGACAATATTGAATACACTGGACTACTTAAGATATGGACGCAAAAGTTGGTGGCAGTCCTGAATGCGACTGACACCGAGATGGCAATGCTGTTAGATCAGCCTCAAATTGCAAAGAAAAAAATAAAACAATGGTTCTGGATTCAAAACTTGCTAAAATATAAAAATCTTTCAACAGCACTCGATTTGGACACCATCGCAATGGATTCCTAAGACTGCGGGTAAATGCGCTAAAAACGAAGCAAATGCTAGTGGCACGCCATATAGAAACATCTGATGACAACAGTTGTAGATTCTGTATGGCTGAAATAGAATCAGTAAAACACTTAACAACAGAATGCACTGCGCTAAAGATCCAAAGATCAACTCACCTAAAACAGTTTGCGCCAGTTGATGGAAACTTGGATGAATAGTGGCTTAGGATTTTAGGTGGAAGCTCAGTACACTTAACATGCTCTGTAATAAATTTCCTGGATAATATTTTGGAACAACAAACAAACGGCTAGCAATAAGAATCATATACCGGGAGACAGACACTTGAAAACTGAGATGAATTATCGAAAGCACATTTCAATTATGGATTGTAAATTGTAACGGAAGATGGTTGTATGTTTGCTTGTTTTTCTAATGAAATGTGAAAAATTGTTGTGAAAAAAGTTTGACTTAAACTAAAAAGTCACAATGATAAAACCATTTAAACAAAAGGTGGTTTGGGGGGAACCCCCCCATTTCGAACAAAAAACAAACAAAAGAAGACATTTGAAAAATATTTCGACTTTTTATTTTCGCCATTATGACTTTAGACATAATGTAATTCGAAATTATCACTATTAACCTACACACACAGTTGGTACCTTTTCACAGGTGCATAAAGTGAAGTTGTTTACAGACTACCTTCAAGGATGATGTGCTTAGGGAAGTGTGTCAGTCCAATGTGGATGGAGGAAGCTGGCTTACCGAAAGGTCACATTTCTGCAGAAATCAAAAGGTTTCAAATATTTGCTGCCACCGCTGTAGTCAGGGAGACAGATGCTGCTGCCACATCTCCTTCTTCTCCAGACGTCCTCACCAATGCAGCTTGCAACTGGCTGACGCGGGAGACCCCAGAGGCCTAGAGTATAGGAAGCCAGATGGAGCACTGCAGGGACTAAGTGCTGGCTTTGCTGATTAGGAAAAGGAAGAGTCAATGAAGAGAAAGAAAATGGCCACCAATTTCCGCTGGGGAGGCTGGAACTAGAGTCTCCCAAGGTGACTATTCCTAGCACACCAAGAGCTCATGGTGTATAGCCCTTACCCACTGAATTCAGGCCCACGTCCCTGCCCACCCAGCTGCATACCTGCACTGCGTCCTGGCAACCCTTGCACTTGGGTCTGTATCTGCAACCCTACAGTCCCCTTACCTGCACTTATCAGACACCCGTTGTCTGCGCTTAACTCTTGCACTTGCCACTTACCGGCCGCACTACTTGTTGTTTTGATCCCTTGTTCAGCACTTTCCACTCCTCCCCTGCCCCTTGCACTCTTCCCTGCACTTGCGCCATCTCAATGTCACTGGGCCTACTAAGACCGGTGTCTTCCCCTCCCTTGTTCCCCTCCCTTGCCTCATTGCGCTCTAAAACACTAGTGTATGGGTGCACCATAAATAAAATATCATATCATATCGCTCAAGGCGCAACAGTGGCTACACGTGGTGTGCTGCTGTAGCTGGGTGCTTCTGAGTGTGCTTGCATGCTGCAGGAATTGTCTGGGAAGGACTGAGCTATGCCTTCTTTGGTCTTCCGCCTCTGAGTGGCTTTGAAGCAATTCTTGAGTTGGCTGAAGGAGTGAGACAGAAACAGGGTGCTGTACTTTGGGTTGCATGGGCCCATGATTCTCTAAATTCATTCTCTCTATGGATCACGGGTAATCATGTGTGTTCATCTGAAGACAAATGTACCCGTTTTGTATTTTTGTGTTTGTACAAAAAGAAGGGTTTTAAATAAACCGTACACAAAAAAGGATAGCTTTAGATACAATATAGCACACAGTTACAACAATCAGATACGTTACTACACATTACGGAACACACTACATCATATCTCACCATCATACATTACTGTGCCGCCGGATCAACCTAATACTAATTATTTCCCATTATAGCCATCTAATACATGCATCATATTATCTTTAAAACAGTCTCAAAATACAGGATACATTTGTCCAAAAAACCCTAAAGAATAATACTTTCTGTTAAGAATGAGGCTCAGATAGTGAAGGCACGTTTTAGCATGTAATAAGTAGCGAGAACACACGACAGCAGGCGCTGCCCTCCGAGGCAAACTCCAACTTACTATTTAGAATCAGACATGAAGGAAAACACTCTAAAACAGAATAGTATGATATCATAATACAACTCAGCACTCATATAAAGAAAAACATGTAAGTGGAACCCACAAGTTCAGAACATGCATAACATTCTATCTAATGATTATCCTAGTTCCTAACATATATCTAATAGGTAAACAAACCCAACACATCTCCTCCCTTACAATGTTGACAGCATTACTCAAGGTAGTAATCTTTCAACCAGAAAGGCTTGTTTCTTATCCTCTCTGAGTTTGCATTCATGCCGCGTTGCTCACTCCTGATTCAAACAATTGCTCATTGTCATTGCTATTTTCACTTGTTTCATGGTCCACTGCCTCACCATCATTGTTGCACTTTACTAATCTGGACATGGACCAACACTCTCCCCCTTCCATGATAGCTACATTGCCTCTCACCACGGCAATCTTCTTTGGACCAATGAACTTACTCTCAATGCATTTGGGAGACAACCTGGGATTCTTGACGTAGACCAGATCTCCCTCCTTCCAGGTTATCTCCTTGGATTTTCTTTCCATATCAAACCTTTCCTTATATTCATTTTGGACTTCTTTGATAAGTGTTATGATCTTATCTCTATCCACATTCACACTCCTTGCCAAGTTTAGCCAACTTGGGCAGAGTTTCGTACCCGGTTGCCTACCCTTGAGAGACATGAAAGGAGAAACTTTAGTAACTGAATGTGGAGTCGTGCAGTAATTGCAAATCATCTCTCTCAACACCTTCTGCCAGTTCAAACCCGCTGCCACCGCGAGCTGTAAACCCCCTTTCACGAATCTGTTGGCCCTCTCCACCAGACCATTTGCCCTGGGTTGATAGAGAGCTTTCCTAAAATGTTTTATACCAAATTTCTTGAGAAAAGCCAACATCTTATCAGAACAGAATTGGACACCATTATCCGAAATCCAGTCTGTAGGGAACCCCTCTCTGTAAAATACTTCCTCAAAAAACAAAATCATTTGGGAGATGGTAGCTTCGCAAATCGCCTTCCGCTCAATCCACTTTGAGTGGTAATCAACTAGAACAACCAGATACTTGAAATCATCGCCCAAATTCTGTAGTGGACCCACTAAATCTACAGCAACCTTTTTCCAGGGTTCATCGGGCACATGGGTGCTTCTCTAACCACTTTGCTCTTATCACTTCTCTCACACACCCTACAGTTCTTTACGTACTTCTTCACATCACTGTCAACTCCTGGCCACCAAAAGGATTGTCGAAGATATCTCTTCGTGCCTCCCATGCTCAAATGTCCTTGATCTGCTATACCCACTAATTTGGACCTGATGTTACTGGGGGGAACTACTTTACTACCTTTCCTAAGCTTGAAACCATCCTCTGACAGATGTAACTTATCCTTAATCCCGTAATATCAGTCACATTTCTTCTCAATAAGATTCCTATGAGGCCACCCTGTTCTAGTCCACGTTTTGACTTGTGTTAACACAACATCTTCACCATCAGCAACATCCCACTCATCCTTACTTACGGCCTCGTACTCAATTTCTTAAATGCTCAAACCCTGCTCTACAAATGCCTCCCTGACATCTTTGCCTCCCAACGGGTAGCCTAGAGAGGCAGTCCGCTGCAACATTTTCCTTGCCCGGAATATGCACAACCTTGAAATCATAGTCCAATAGTTCTATCATCCATCTTGAAATCCTGGGAGACTCTTTGGCCCATTCCACACTACCCAATAGTCGGACTAGAGGTTTGTGATCTGTCCTTACTGTAAAAGATTGACCCCAGAGATAAAATTTAAAATGTGCAACAGCCCACGAAACTGCCAATGCTTCTCTTTCTATCACGGAGTAATTTTCCTCCGCCTGTCATGATGCCTACCCCCAGGCATCCGGACCGAGCCCATCAGCCCGCGAGCAGGCATCTAGACATTTAGTGAAACCTCAGCAGCCCCGGCTAGGGGGTATCTGGTTTCAGTCCTGGCGCCTAAGGCGCCAGGCTCATCGTAGGAATCAGTCCTGGCGCCTAAGGCGCCAGGCTCATAGTCATTACTTACCTCAGGCAGACCATGCTGCAAATGACTCCAATCCAACATGAAGCCTGAAAGGGATTATTTTTCTACAGGGACTATTTTTTACTCGGGTGTGGTTCTAGGGACTTCTTACCTGGGACTACTTTTGAGGCTATTTAAACCACACCCGACCAGCAACACACGCTTCGCGTTATTCTGCATCCAGCAGCGTAACATTCACCGTGCCTGCATCCAGTCTTCTGCCACGCCCGCCTCGAACAGGGACAAGGTTAGAAAACAAACTTATTTCTATTCCACACCTGATTCTGGATCCATCTCGTCTCCGGACCTGTAAAGAACATCATTTCTGCACGCGCCGCACCTCCAGCTGCAGCGCCGCGCCATACTCACCAGTCTTCACAGCATCCTTCGGGTCGGCGCTGCCTCCATCATTTCTTCACCGGAGACAAAAGAAAACCACAAGGTGAGCCGAGGGAACCAACAAATATAATTCTTACCACCATAGACTTACCTGATTTACCACTGGAGGCATCCTTTTGTGACTCTCCATATTTTCACATGCCGCATCTGTAAAGAGAGACAAAACAACACGCTTTCCACGTGCAACATTTACCGGACAGCGCCGGGTAATACAGACTCTTACCTGAGTGCCACCAGCTGCCACAAGAGCATCTTTTCACGAGCCAGCTGCAAGACAAGAAAGGAAGGGGGGAACAAGAGTGAACATCGGACGTATTGAACTCTATGAACTTAATACCTACTGGTCCTCACCAGGAACCTCAGAGTCAATACTCTCCGGAATCCCGAGCCTTCAAACCAGTGAAGTAACTGGAATCGACGCGCCACTGCAAATCCACGCAGGATGGAGAGCTCATCTTTCAAGAATATAAGGTGAGATTGCTGTGAGGGCATTTCGGAGGTGATTAGTTGGGGAGGACTGTGGGGTGCCATCACTTGAATCCACAAGTGGGTAAATCCATCTCTCCACTTGCAGGAGAATATTTCTATGGGTTAAGCAGACAAGATTCGGAGGGCAGATCCAGTCAGTCACTGCTGCACTGCGCATCACGTGGGTGGAGACCACAGGGGTCCGGGTCTGACCGACGCCCCTGTGGGAGCCAGGGGAGCGTATCAGAATGCGAAGCCTATCTACAAATCTCCACCCGGGCATTATGGAAACCTCAGAAACCGACCAACTAGCCCTATTGTTAGGGGAACTTAGGGCAGAAGTCCACTCCGTGCACCAAGAGACTAATGCCCTCAGGAGAGAACTGATTGTGTCAAAGGAGCGCACTGATGATCTTGCTAGACAATTAGTTCAAAACCAAGCTGGGCAAACACCATTAACTGGACTCAGGGGAATCCAACTCCTGTTTCATCGAGCAATCCTGTACAAGTGGTTCTACCAGGGAGCATTCCTTTAGCTCCACCCGAACGTTTTGCTGGGGACCCAAAAAAGTTCGCTGTGTTTATGAACCAATGCCGCTTACACTTTTTATGCAGACCTGGAGCTTTTCCGAACGACCAAACCAAAGTAGCCTTTGTACTATCATATTTTAGTGGCAGCGCAGCGGATTGGTCAATTCCATTAGTTAACCAGGATGACCCTCTTCTTCGGGATTTTCAAAGTTTTCAATTGAGCATGGAAAGACTATTTGCCAGACATCTACAGGGACAGGCCCTGGATAACGAACTTTTATCATTACGACAAGGTAACCAGGATCTACTAACCTATATCGCCACTTTCAATAGGTTAGTGGTGGAAACCAGATGGCCAGAGGTAAAACGAATTACATTATTTCATCGTGGACTTCGGGGTGAACTCAAAGACGATTTGGCCCAAGTTGTGAACCCACCTCAGGATTGTGCAGAATATATAGACTTAGTGGTCCAGTTAGACCACCGACTTCAGAATAGAAAGGCTGATCGAGCTAAGTTCGAGAATCGGGTATTGGTTAAACCCAATGTTACCCTCAAAGGAACAGATGTATCAGAACCAATGCACATTGGGGGGGTCAAGGGACCCTTAACTCAAAAGGAAAGAGAAAGAAGACAGCAGATGCAATTGTGTCTGTACTGTGGGGCCACAGGACATTTTCTACGGGATTGCCCTATAAAAACATCTAAAAAAGTAGTTGGAGTTGCTGATAAAAATCAAACAGAGCCTGATTCGGGAAACAACCACGCCCGCCAAGCATATAGGTCCGCTTGCCGAACTTGAAGAAGTAAACTCAGACCTCGCACTTCATCATACCAATGGTCCTTATAGATCCAAGGCAGCCATCACGTATGCACGCAGTGAGGGCATACATTGATAGCGGGGCCATAGGAAACTATCTGGACCACGAGTTGGCTTCTAGGATGAATCTATATCTCTGCAAAAAGACCACTTCGGATGTCATCACCACAGTCGATGGAACTGAAATTGCCTCTGGGTCTGTAACTCATTCCACCGCAGAGATGACACTATTGGGTCAGGATGGGCATCGAGAGACTATTGTGTTTGATTTAATCAAAGCCCCGCAGTTCCAAATAATACTGGGGATACCTTGGTTGTAAACACATAATCCTTGTATTGATTGGCGAGAGAAGAGAATAACCTTCCCGGATTGTGCACATACTTGTTACCCAAAAAAACCCTTGAACCAAGGCCTGGCCACAGTCGCTACTCCAGTCGTGCAGTTACCTCAGGAATATCAAGAATTCCAGGATGTTTTCCAAAAGGAACAGGCAAACACCCTACCACCTCACAGATCATACGATTGTCAAATCGATCTCATACCCGGTGCACAACCTCCATGTAGTAGGATCTATGCCCTTACGGAACCCGAAAAACCTTCACCTGCGACAATACTTGGACCAATGCCTTGCTAATGGCTTCATTCGTCCATCCAAGTCCCCTGCATCTTCAGCTTTGTTCTTCGTGCCTAAAAAGGAAGGTGACCTCAGAACGTGCATAGACTAGCGCGCATTAAATCAGATCACGGTTAAGAACCGATACCCATTGCCTCTGATCCCCAAATTACTAGACCAAGTAAAGGACGCTTGCATCTACACTCTCCGAGGGGCATATCATCTGGTACGTGTAAAGAAAGGCGACGAATGGAAGACTGCTTTTCGCACTAAGTACGGGTTATTCGAATACCAGGTGATGCCCTTCGGGTTGTGCAATGCACCAGCAGCCTTCCAGTATTTTATGATCAATGTCCTTCGTGAACTCATTGAAGTCTGTGTTGTTGTTTACATAGACGATATTCTAGTGTACTCCTCTTCAGAATCAGACCATGTGAAGCACATTCGTGCAGTCCTTGAGTAACTACGCCAGCACAAGTTATATGCAAAATTGGAAAAATGCGTTTTTCATGCTACGGAAGTTGAATTCCTTGGATTTATCCTGACTCCAAAAGGAGTCCGAATGGACTCTCGAAAGGTGGACGCAATCCTCAAGTGGCCATCACCCAGTTCAGTTAAAGGGGTACAAAGCATGCTCAGATTTGCTAATTTCTACCGCAGATTCATTCCGGATTTCTCACATGTTGTATACCCTATCACAGCACTTTTGCAAAAAAACAAACGCTTCTTGTGGACCGAAGAAGCTGAAAAGGCCTTCCAAGAGCTGAAAGTGAAATTCACGTCTGCACCTGTCTTAAAGCATCCACGCCCCGAACTTCCATACATAGCTGAAACGGATGCATCCAGTTTGGCTATGGGAGCTGTCCTGTCCCAGAAGGATCCTGAAACCGGTCAACTTCACCCAGTAGCATTTTGGTCCAGAAAATTCTCGCCACCCGAGTTAAACTATGCGGTTACCGATAAAGAATTATTAGCCATCAAATCCACCTTCAAGGCTTGGCGGCATTATCTTCTCTGTGCCAGGCATACCATTACGGTAATCACCGATCACCGGAACTTGCAGTATATAAAAACAGCCAAGGCCCAATCGTCGCGTCAACTTCGATGGGCATTGTTCTTTTCCGAGTTCGATTTCGTGATCACTTATCGACCAGGTTGTAAAAATGGCAAGGCAGATGCCTTCACCTGAATAGGGATGGGAGAAGCATATGCGAACCCAGAACCAGTGCCTATAATTTCAGAACAAAGAATTCTTGGCATAACCACTCTACAGACACTAGAGGATATTCAAGTAAAGATCCAACAACTCTTCGATCCAACAGCCCTGCAGGACTGGGTGAAGAAATGCCCGGACTACTCTGTCATCAATGACCTACCTTATTATCAAGGGCGACTATTTCTACCACACAGGGAACAACAAGAACTAGTCATCTCCAATTATCATGACGCCCTGACGGAAGGGCACCCAGGTATCGCAAAAACTGAAGCTAAAATTAAGAGACAGTTCTGGTGGCCCACCTGGCGAAAAGACGTAAAGTCATTTGTAATGTCTTGTGGCATTTGCGCACAAAACAAAAGTCAGAAGAAAAAACCAGCTGGCCTTTTACAACCTTTGGATATTCCACCTACACCATGGCACACCTTATCTTTAGACTTTATTACAGATCTACCTCCATGTAATGGATTTAACACCATTCTAGTTATTGTGGATTTTTTTCCAAGATGGCCCACTTTATTCCTCTAAAGGGATTACCTTCTGCTTCAATTCTGGCCAAGGAGTGCCTCGAAAACATTGTTCGAATGCGCAGATTTCCTTCCGTATTGGTCTCTGACCGAGGTAGTCAATTCATTTCACATTTTTGGAAGAAATGTTGTCAACTGGCGCAAATCGACGTGAGGTTATCAACCAGTCACCATCCCCAGACTGATGGTCAGACGGAGAGGACCAACCAGACCCTTGAACAGTACCTACGTTGCATGCTACACCAGACCGAAAGTAATTGGAAAGATATTTTATGGATTTCCGAGTATGCATACAATAACTCTGTACATTCAGGAACCGGACAAAGCCCCTTTTATACCATATATGGACATCACCCTCGAACCTCAGAACTAGATTCGCCTCAGCATTTAGAAATGCCTGCAGTTAGTCATTTACATTCTACTATTACACAAGCCTTTAAAGAAGCAACAGAACATTTTAAACAAACAAAAGAGAAATATAAGAAAAATGCTGATCAACATAGAAGTGAAACTCCACAATACCAGATTGGGGATCAAGTTTGGCTGGCTACAAAACACATACCTCTGAAGGGAACTCAGGCTTTTAACCCTAGATATTTGGGACCTTACACTATTAAGGCCATTATCAACCCGGTAGCCGTAAAATTGGAATTACCCTCTAATATGCGCATTCATCCTGTCTTTCATGTTTCACTTTTAAAACCAGTTCAACCAGGAACAAGATTAACCAAACCACCCGACCCCATTTTGATAGATGGAGAACCTGAATTCGAGGTAAAAAATATCCTGGTCTCCAAGATGGATAAATCAAAACTTTTTTATTTAATCGATTGGAAGGGCTACGGACCACAAGAAAGGTCATGGGAACCTAGTGACCACGTCCCTGCACCTCGGTTGGTGAAAAGATTCCATCGGAACTTCCCAGACAAACCAGGGCCCAGGGGAAGAACAACTTTAGGAGGGGCATTGGGGGGGAGTGCTGTCATGATGCCTACCCCCAGGCCTCCGGACCAAGCCCATCAGCCCCGGGAGCAAACATCTAGACATTTAATAAAACCTCAGCAGCCCCGGCTAGGGGCTATCTGGGTTCAGTCCTGGCGCCTTAGGCGCCAGGCTCATAGTCATTACTTACCTCAGGCAGACCATGCTGCAAATGACTCCAATCCAACACGAAGCCTGAAAGGGACTATTTTTCTACAGGGACTATTTTTTACTCGGGTGTGGTTCTAGGGATTTCTTACCTGGGACTACTTTTGAGGCTATTTAAACCACACCCAACCACCAACACACGCTTTGCGTTATTCTGCATCCAGCAGCGTAACACTCACTGTGCCTGCAGCCCTCATCCAGTCTTCTGCCGCGCCCACCTCGAATCCGGAGCTCCTAAAACAAAGAGGAAAGAAAGGGACAAGGTTAGAAAACAAACTTATTTCTATTCCACACCTGATTCTGGATCCATCTTGTCTCCGGACCTGTAAAGAACATCATTTCTGCACGCGCCACACCGCCAGGTGCAGCGCCGCACCATACTCACCAGTCTTCACAGCATCCTTCGGGTCGGCGCTGACTCCATCATTTCTTTGCCGAATTTAGGCACCTAGGAGACAAAAGAAAACCACAAGGTGAGCCAAGGGAACCAACAAATATAATTCTTACCACCATAGACTTACCTGATTTACCACCGGAGGCATCCTTTCGTGACTCTCCATATTTTCATGTGCCGCATCTGTAAAGAGAGACAAAACAACACGTTTTCCTCGTGCAACATTTACCGGACAGCGCCGGGTAATACAGACTCTTACCTGAGCGCCACCAGCTGCCACAAGAGCATCTTTTCACGAGCCAGCTGCAAGACAAGAAAGGAAGGGGGGAACAAGAGTGAACATCGGACATATTGAACTCTATGAACTTAATACTTACTGGTCCTCACCAAGAACCTCAGAGTCAATACTCTCCGGAACTCTCCCGAGCCTTCAAACCAGTGAAGTAACTGGAATCGACGCGCCCCTGCAGATCCACGCAGGATGGAGAGCTCATCTTTCAAGAATATAAGGTGAGATTGCTGTGAGAGCATTTTGGAGGTGATTAGTTGGGGAGGACTGTGGGGATGCCATCACTTGAATCCACAAGTGGCTAAATCCCTCTCTCCACTTGCAGGAGAATATTTCTACGAGTTAAGCAGACAAGATTAGGAGGGCAGATCCAGTCAGTCATCGCTGCACTACGCATCACGTGGGTGGAGACCGCAGCTGTCCGGGTCCCTGTGGGAGCCAGGTGAGCATAACACCGCCCCCTCAACGGTCTAGATGCAAAAGCAATGATATGTTCAACTTTTCCAGTATCATACTGGGATAATGCAGCACCAAGACCAAGAGTACTTGCATCTACAGCCAAAACTGTTTTCATGCCTGCAACAAACCCCCCCAAAGAAGGTGTTTGTATAATACACTCTTTAATCTTTTGGAAAACCTCCTGGCACTCACTCGACCACTCATACTTTACACCCTTTTTCAGCGAGTGTCTCAACGGAGAGGAAATAGTGGCAAAACCACTAACAAACTTATGGTAGTACTCCGCCAGCCCCATAAATGAACGCAATTGTTCTTTGTCCTGTGGCTGGGGAGCACTACTAATACTTTCAACAAGGGACCTCTTTGGAGAAATACCATCACAGGATATTTTGTGGCCTAAGTATTCCACTTCTCTTACAGCAATTTTACATTTATTCCTCTGGACAGTTAATCCAGCTTCCCTGAGTCTAATTAGAACAGCCCTTAGTGTTTCATTGTGTTCATTTTCATTATCAGCAAATACCAAAATGTCATCCTGGAAAACCGTGACTTTTCTCAAACCCTTAAGCACTTCCTCCATCACCCTCTGAAATACAGACGCAGCCGAAGCTAGACCAAATGGCATGCGACTGTACTTAAAGATACCCTCAGGGGTGATGAAGGCAGTAAGGTGCTGAGACTCTCTAGACAATGGAACCTGATGATAAGCCGCTGACAGGTCAATGACAGGAAATATCTTTGGTTCACCTAGCGTGGAAAGAGCCTCTGAAATGTTTGGGAGTGGATGCCTCTCAACAATTATATTCTGATTTAGGCTGCGCAAGCCAACACATAGTGTCATCTTCCCGTTAGCCTTGGCCACCAGTACAATAGGCGATAGCCATTCAGTGGCTGTCACCGGTTCAATCACCCCCTTGCCAATGAGATCATCCAACTCATCTCGAAGTTGACTCCTCATGTTCAGTGGCACCTGACTCACTTTGTGTACTGCAGGTCGTGCACCATTCCTGAGTTTTATGTGATGTTCAAAATCCTTAAGTCTCCCTAATTTTTCAGAAAATACATCAGGAAATTCCTTGGTACAGACATCCTCAACTTGTGCAATCGTCACTGGGTTGGGCGCCCTTGCCTGTACTCTCACACCCAAGCTCCTTTGTTCCTCCCATCCTAATAAAGAAGCCCCCTTTTTAGCTACCAGGATGTTGGCTAGGCACTCTCTTTCTTTGTAAAGCACTTTTCCCAGAAACCTCCCCAAGATCTCTATTGCAGATTCACCATAGCCACAAGCCTTAATGTCAGTGGGGCGAATTATAGTATCACTCATCTTTAAAGTGTTCACCAAAGTGTCTTGCGATATTATGGTCCAGGGAGAGCAAGTGTCAACTTTCATTACTAGTTTGCGTCTCCCCATATATGGCGAAATTTCAAACACATGCCTGGGACCGGGTTCCTGTGTGCTCGAGACTTCTTGTATATTGTAATTCCTCCGAACACTCTCTTCACTGCTGGGTCTGCTCTCTATACTGGGCTCTACAAGGTTTATGGATATGGCTTTACAAGCATTCGCGAAATGCCCTCTGCCCTTGCATTTGAAGCACTCTGCGAACCTGGCGGGACAGGACGGGAAGTTGGGATTTCCACATGGAGAACATGAATTCCTCACATTCCAATTTCCCTTCCTTCCTGTCGGAATGCTTGTTCTCTTCCTCTGATCAATGGCACACACTGACGTAGTTGGGGAGGCTTGTTTATCGATCCTGAGCTCTTTGATGTCCTGGGACATCCACTCAATACTCCTGCCTAACTCAACCGCTTCATCCAACATCATATCCTTAGTGAGGAGCTTCTCCTGAATTCTGGCATTGTTGGTGCACCTGACCAACTGATCTCTGATGCTCAAATTGACAGGAATAACTCAAGGATCAAAAACAGGCAACATAAGACTCCACTGACTCTGACTGTTCTTGGACTCGCTCGAAAAATGTGTGCCTTTCAAAACTGATATTTTTCCGTGGTTCAAAATGGTCCTGCAATTGCTTGAGAGCCAAGACATATTCATCCGCATCACCAGCCTCAAGCACTTGGTTCCTAGCCAAACCATCAAAGATTCTGCGCCCCTCCACACCCAGATTGTGGAGCAAAAGGGCCTTCTTGCGTGCAGAACTAAATCTGTCACCCCCCATAGCTACGAGATAATTCTCAAAAACATCCTTCCACTTGTCCCACCTGATGGGGAGATGGCCTGGTTCGTTCAGGAAGGAAAGAGGAGGAGTAATGGAGGCAGCCATGACAGGAATGGAGCAAGATTAAGTCTCCTCTTTGGAAGGTGTTTGTAGAAACAAAACTTGTGGAAGTAAACCAACAACCTAATGCCAGTGTTAAGGGAGTCAAATGCCGTAGAAAATGAATGGCCCATTGTTCACACACTCATAATGTTCCCTTTTTGAGCTGTGAAAAAAAAGAAACAAAATAATGCAGGCCCTCTAATCCACGTGGCAGTATGAGCAAAAAATACAAAGTTGCTGTGTCACATTCTTCGTTCTCTGCAGCAAAGAAACGAAACCGAAGCCAGGATTCCTGTATGTGGCTCTCCGGCGTGAGAATCAGGTTGCCAGGCAACTGACGTCACAATGGGAAGGACCGGGATTCGCAGAAGGCGGACATGCCCCCCAGACGTGCGCATCACAGACGGGCGCGGGTCGGAGTCAGGGCTCCACAAGACTCCGCTCGCGCACAGCTCGGACTGAGCACAGCTGCGCTCCCTTCGCAGGGAATTCCAGGCCAGCACTGTTGCGCACACTGACTCCCCACCAGTCTTGAATAATTTCTCCTGATTTGCCTGGCCGCACCGGAGAAATCCGCTGCACTCCTCCTTCTGTCTGTTCCTCTTCCTGCTGTCGTGCGCACAGGAAGGAGCAGGGACAAAGCGATCCGGAGACACCGCAGGACTGGGCAGCAAGTAAAAGTCTGTGATGAGACCTCGAGGTGGGTCCGTAGCATGAACCCTCGTTGCCAATGTTAAGAATGAGGCTCAGATAGCGAAGGCACGTTTTAGCATTTAATAAGTAGCGAGAACACACGACAGCAGGCGCTGCCCTCCGAGGCAAACTCCAACTGACTGTTTAGAATCAGACATGAAGGAAAACACTCTAAAACAGAATAGTATGATATCATAATACAACTCAGCACTCATATAAAGAAAAACATGTAAGTGGAACCCACAAGTTCAGAACATGCATAACATTCTATTCTATGATTATCCTAGTTCATAACATATATCTAATAGGTAAACAAAGCCCGACACTTTGTTAACTCACATCACAGAACCATTCTCTCGCCTGGCAATCCTGCGTAAAGAGCGCCAGTGCTATACAAGAAAATCACAGTAAAAATATAAACATTTCCTAAAACATCAAATCATAAACCAAATACGGCCTTCAATAAGGCCAATGTTCTGCTTAAGGTGTAGGAGTGCAGCAATGAATGGGCTTTTCCTTGGGTTCTATTCATGAACCAATTACAGGCCTTCAATTTATACTGGAACCCAGTGGCATGGGGAAATACACATGTTCATATATTGTGTGACGGCTTTGATCGGCGATTTTAACATCTCATTGTCAGAACCATGGATCATTTTGTGTGGTGGCCTGAACATAGACTGTCTGGTAATTGAGGCGAGAGAATGTATGAATGGCTGGAGTGAGCGGCAGGGGAAGAAAGGTAGACCATTACCTTTGGTTACAGAAGTACAAAATCGAAACTTCCAAATGTTAAATGGTCATACAATGGGTGACATACCGGGTGCACCCACATGGCACAGAGGATTGCAGAATTCCATTCTCAATTACTTGTTTACCTCACAAAATATCGCCAACTGGTAAGACCGCGAGAGGTAATTCCAACTCCTAATAGTGAACATGACTTATTGAAAATGACATGGTGTCTCCCTATTCAGAGTTACCGAGATGGGTGGGTGGCGAAAGTGGAGGTAGAATAGGGCCGTAATAGGCTGCGGTTAGAGGCTCGTGTGCCACGACTCACGGAAAAATATCTGTCTGTGTTGCAACGCTACTCTTTTGTGATTTATTACACGCCTCTGTCATTAACAGACACATGCAAAAGATATTCTGGCTCAAAAGAAAGAGCTTCATATGGATATTGGGGGCATGAGAAATCTTCCCGCCCTGGTTAGAGCGACAGGCTGTAAGGAACGAGGCAGCAGTATAAGAATTGGGGGATTTCCCACCATAGCGACATTCTCCAACAGGACGCAGAATCAATCCTTAGACTGATATCTTCTGAGAATGCCAGGAGTTTGTGTCAGGTCTTAAACAATGCTGGGAAATGTCAACCAGCATTACAAAGTAACTTGGTGCCAGAAGATAAGTGGGCCGAACACTATGGAAGTCAATTTGTGGCCCTGGAATCGAATTAAATAGACTCGCTTTTTAACCGTTTAAGAGCCATGGGTATTTCCCCCCAGTGCCAAGGCCTTTTTTGGTGATTTCGGTATGTGGCCATTCAATGCCTTGTAACTTTTTTGTTACATGAGTTATCTCGGCAAAATTTGGCCCCTTTTTTCCCACATGTAGGCGGTCGTAACACTACAGCAATCCTAGGTTTGTGTAGGGGGGTGAGAGAAAATAACAAAAAGGGCAAAAATGTTGTGTTTTTTCAGAAAATGCCAATAAAATGATGTACAAAGAAGCCTGTGTTTTCTTTGTAAGAGCTAGGAACAAATGGTTTGCTGTGCTGAATTCCCCAATTTCCTGACTTTCAAGAACAGGTTGAGTGGAAACGAAAAAAACATTATTTTGATGAGGTTATCAACCATTTTGTGAGAGGTAGGGGATTTTGGCCATTTTTGCCAATTGGACATGCATGGACGGAATGGAAGAAAAGGGTAGGAAAGTCGAAGTGTAGGACAGAAAGGCATACATTTCTAAAAAGTAGACAAAATTCCAAGTTTGGGAAGGGGTGATTTGCGCAGGTCGGGCAACAACTAGGTAGGGGAAAATGCCATAGATTGGGGAAAAAGCAGGAAAATGACCGTAAACAAGGTATGTGTTGGACATGGTTGGCTTGGTACGGCAATGGCGTCTATGAATTTTGAGAAAAACAATGCTCAGCTACATTCCCCCGACTCTTGCAGTTAGGAAAACACACATTTTTTGTAGTATTTCACAAAACAAGCAATACCACAAGCCAAACGCTGAGCCATGGTACACAGGAGTTTTATGCTTACAGCCTGAACAGACGTACTTAGCATGTGTAAATTAGGTAAACCAATGTGGTGAGGAATGGCAAGCATACATTTTTAGAAAGAGCCCAGACAGATCTTTTCAAGGGTAGGTAACTTGTGCAGGTTACAAAAGTGATGGTGGCTAAAGCAGCGAATAAATGTAGGTCACATTTGGGAAATGAAAGGGTTGTGTGACCACCAGCAAATGGGTCAAAACGTTATGAAAACCACACAAACACAACACATGGCCTACCGTCCCGTGTTCCCACAGGTGTCCCGATGAAAACGGTACCTCACATGTGTGGGTGCACCTACCTGGGCACCAAGGGGAAAGCCTAAAACACAAGTAACCCCAAGTCTGTTTTCAGACCGGAATTTCAAACTCTCTGCCGACCGGCACACCATACAGATATGTGCCTCGGGTGTCAAAGCCACCAAGGAAAACAGGGAACCCCATGCATTTCTGAAAAGAGGACACCCGTGGGAATCCACAGAGGTCTGACCTGCACAAATCGGCCCAGAATGTATTACCCAGACACCACAGCAAAGTCCGAAATTAGGCACAAAAAAAACAATTTTCCGCACATTTCACTCGGCTCACCCAATGAAACACGCCTCCAACAACACATGGGCTACCGTCCCGCATTCCCACAGGTGTCCTGATGAAAACGGTACCTCACATGTGTGGGTGCCCCTACCTGGGCACCAAGGGGAAAGCCTAAAACATGGGTAACCCCAAGTCTTTCGGCACAGCATCATTTCAGGAATTCTTCTCATTCGCACATCCCACAGATTTGGGCCTAGGGTGTCCAAGCCACCAAGGAAAACAGGGAACCCCATGCATTTCCGAAAAGAGGACACCTGTGGGAATCTGCAGAGGTCTGACTTGCGCAAATCGGCCCAGAATGTATTACCCAGAAACCCCGGCAAAGTCCAAAATCAGGGGGGAAAAAAACAATTTTTCGCACATTTCACTCAGCTCACCCACCGAAACACGCTGCCAACAACACATGGCCAACGTCCCACATTTCCACAGGTTTCCCGATAAAATTGCTACCTCACATGTGTGGGTGCACCTACCTGGGCGCCAAGGGCAAAGCCTAAAACACAGGTAACCCAAGTCTTTCGGCACAGCATCATTTCAGCAATTCTGCTCATGCGCACACACACTACAGATTTGGGCCTAGGGTGTCGAAGCCAGCAAGGAAACAGGGAACCCCATGCATTTCCCAAAAGAGGACATCCGTGGGAATCCACAGAGGTCTGAAAAAAACAAAAAACAATTATCATGGCTGGTGTTGGGGGGAGTGCCCCCCACTGGACCACCAGGGAATTTCTTTTTTAATGGAAAGGGGTTGTCCCTCCCACCCAAAATGGACTTGGGGTCAAGTCATACAGCCCTCCCTGGGGGCAGTTATCTGCTCTTAGGAAGGTGCACGTAACCCCAGGGAAGGCTGCATGAGAACCCCCCCTCTTATCTGCCCCCGGGGGGGCTGAATGAGATGCCCCCCTCCTGCATTTGGTGTGGAGGGAGAGGGTCAACCCCCTTCACATTAGAAAATTCCCCAGTGGTATAGGGTGCCCCTCAGGCCCCCCTAAAGTGACGCCTGCCATTTTCAATCTTTTTCTTTGTTTACCAAACTTGCCTTAGTGCAGAGGGGCACATTGGTGTGCCAATCTGGCCCCGGGGTGCCCAAACCTTACTGTTCCACCCACTGGGGGGCCCTCTCACCCCCACCCCAATTGGAGGGGGGGTGTACCTCACGCAGCCATTTGTTGGAGGCCCAGGGAGGCCTGCATGAGGTGCCCCCGCCACCCATTTGGGGTGAGGGGCCAGAGGGCCCCCAAAGAGTGTGGGACAGGCCCCCCAGTGGGTGGGGCAGTAAAGTTTGGGCACCACAGGGCCTCTGCGCCAAGGGGGGTTGGGTTACCAAAGGAAAAAAGTGAAAATGCTGGAACGCATTTCAGGGGGGGGCTGTGGGGAATTTTCTAATGGGATGGGGCGGTGACCCCTTACCCACAATGGAGTGGGGGCCATGTCATGCAGCCCTCCCTGGGACCAGATATCTGCTCCTAGGAAGGGATGCCTGAGCCCAGGGAGGAGTGCAGGACAGCCCCCCCTATCTGCCCCCAGGGAGGGCTACATGAGAGGTGCCGCCCCTCCAATTGGGGTGGGGGTGGAGAGGTGCACTCCCCTTCACATTAGAAAATTCCCCAGTGGTGTAGGGTGCCCCTCTGCCCCCCATTCCCCTATAGTGCAGCCTGTCGTTTTCAATTTTTTGCTTTGTTTACCAAACTTGCCTTGGCGCAGAGGAGTACATTGGTGTGCCAATCTGGCCCCGGGATGCCCAAACCTACTACCCCACCCATTGGGGGGGCCTGTCCCACAATTTTTGGGACCCCTCTCCCCTCCACCCCAAATGGAGGGAGGGTGTACCTCACACAGCCGTTTGTAGGAGGCCCAGGGAGGCCTGCATGAGGTGCCCCTGCCACCCATTTGGGGTGAGGAATTGCAGGGATCGCTCAAAACAGAGTGCTAAATAGGACGAGCTATCTCGTCCTTGGCACTACGGAGGTAATGTCATGGACGAGATAACTTGTCCTTGGCACTAAAGGAGTTAAAGACCAAGACGAATGGGTAATTCCTTTTGATAAAGATGAGATAGTGGTTTTGATCAAAAAGGAGAGTAGTTCCCGTGCTCCCGAACCAGATGGATTGACAAACTGTGCGTTGAGAGAGGCCCCGAAGGAATGGTGGAATTTACTTTGATTTTGTTCGATAGGCATTTGGATTCTGAAGGCTAGGGAAGTTCCACCGTCATGGAAATTGGCTTTCTGGTTCCCAATCTTCAAGAAGGGAAACAGGGCGGATCCTAAGAACTAGCGCCCTGTTGCTCTTCTTGATGTTTTGTATTGGTGAGATTGCGAGAATGGTAGAGCACTATAACAGTTGGCAAACAGGGTTTGTTAAGGTGGTTGGGTATAGCGTAGATCTGTTTCTGACAAACATATAGAAAATACAAGCAATAAAGGAAAATAACAGGCTATACCTAGCCTTTAAAGACTTGGAGCAGTGCATGGATAGCATAAACCTAGATCTGCTTTGGATGAAGCTCTGATTATGGAATTTCCACAAGAGATTTGGTTCTGGCAATTAAGGCACTGTATAGAGAAACGTCAGTTCAGTTGAGATTGAACAAATTGGGACTGCTGTCGAAAATGATCACCACCTACGGAGGTCTAAAGCAGGTTTGCCCTTTGACCCCTGATTTGTTCAATTTGTTCATTTCTGATCGGAAAGACGTTATGAATCCACTCAATGCATTTCTGCAGAGGATAAAAGGTATCCTGGTGTGATGGATGATGTACACCGATGATTTGGTCATCCTTGACCAAACCCCCATTGGACTACAGAGAAAACTGAAAATCCTGCAGGACTACGTAGAACCGAATGGGTTAAAATTAAATGTAGCAGAATCAGAGGTCTTGGTGCTACAGAAACTAACAGGAAGTAGGGAAAGTTCCTTTCAATGGCTAATTGGATCATAATTGGTGGGGCTAGTGGAATCGGTAAGACTCTTGGGAATGGGTGTAAACGACTCCTTATGGGTCACCAGGTTTAAAGTAAAAGCAAAAAGCTTGGCGGCACCGGGAGCCATGATACATGAAACATTTGGAAAATGCTCATTAATCCAGTTCTAAAGTTCTTTAAGCAAAAGGCATCCCAGCTATCTCATACCCGGCGGAGTCATCTTTGTGTCTATCATGGGAAATTTGGGGTGTATTGGGGGCCCTTTTTGGAGGAGAATGTTATGCTTGCTGAATTGCATCACAGTCTCAATCATAAGATGTGAACTGGGTCTCCTCTCATTCCACGCCATGGTGGCTTAGAAATCTCTTGCGTTGTTCCGCAAATTAATCATGGACGCCAAGATTTTAAGAAGCATGGGTAGTACTGAACAGTTGCTACAAACCAATCCCGACGTGGTAAAAAAAATCAGTTGTGGTGTAAACACTGGATGGAAACAGAGATTAGAAAATAGCAGTTTTAATTATTCACACATTTAAATAATGGCATGACATTTTTGAATGTGCTCCCAAAATATCATAATGAAATTCCCCTGAATATACTGCAGACAAAAGAGGTCTTAGTGTCTCGAAACCAAGGGGGCTTCACAGATGAAGGGTGCAGACTGTGTAAAAACATGAAGGAGACCTTACAGCACCTAAGGTTATTCTGCCCAGCGTTGAGAGGTTTAAGAACAACCTATTTAGGTGATTTTATATTGGAAAAACCGTCACAGGGTGCTGATAAATGGTGGAAGCATATGTGCGGGCGCTGATTGTGAAATATTTACACTAACACAATTTTTAGAAGTGTTTTCACAGGAATTAATTGTGTGGTGGGATTTTAAATTTTGATATGATAAATTGCGAAAATGTTGTATTGTTATTGTATTGATATTTCATGATGGTAAAAGTTTGAAATTAACTCAGTCCCTGATTCATGAAATTATTTGCACGGCAAACAGGGAACTTGTGTGCCAAACTGCGTGCAAAATCCTGTTGATCGATACACAGAATCGACTGCATGGCACTTCTTGTACTTTCCGCAGGCTTGGCAGATCTCTGCGAGCGGCCGAGTGCCTTGCGCGAGACACCACACAGAGCATGGGTGTGGCTTGCGCAGAGGGCAGGGAAGGGTGCGGAACTCATAAAATGACAAAGAACAAGGAAAATATGGGCGTTACGAGGGACGGACCGCAGGCAGTCCATTGCATGCCTCCTATTGCATGGAACAACATGTATTCATGAATCGAACTGCATAACTTCTCAGCAGGGTAATGCCCACGGAAAGCCCTCCTACTATCCACAACTCGAAGGCAGGCATAAAGACACTTGCGCATAGTATTCAACACGCCGAGGTAAGATCGGGTGTTGGATTAAGGGGTTCCCATTTAACTCAGTGGTGAGTGTACGCAGTGTAGCATGGTGCAGGAACAGTTAACGGGGGATCGCAACACAGATTTTCACAGTTTTACCCGAGTTATGATAAATCGTACGCATGATGTCGGGATGCCGATACAGTTACGGAGTCCCTGCGCAGGGTCCATGAGATGCAGGCCTGCTTGTGGGGGACACCACACACTGTTGTATGGGTGCATGTATTGGTGCCCAGGAAGCACACAAAGGTAGCTGTTTCTGGATGTTTTTGCTTTGCGTGGGGGCATGTTAGGGGCGTTACGGCAGCGACTTGTGCATACGGTAACTTTGCACTAACAATTCCATGAATACACGGGTGTTAGGCAGAATCCTGTGTAGTGCTCTTAGGGACCACTACACACAATTAAGACTACAGGTGGCAATACAAGTTTTATCTTTGGTACAAGCCTGTAATACTATGTCAGAGTGGTAGCAGTGGTGGAGCAGCCAGGCTTATCTCAAGAGTATATGAGCAGTAGCAGAGATTACACAAAGGGACTACAATTACTGTGACTCAAGCAGACTCAAGTGAGTACTCAAGGTTTCAGGTAAAAAATATAAGTACAATATAAGTACATTTCTTTTTAAACCATTTGTTATCAACACGACACTTTTATTAAACGTAAACAAAAACCACACGTTAACTATACTACAACTAACCAATTCACATTGTACAGTAAGTCTCAAGGTAAGTACCCTATGTTTGAATGAACCGGTGTTAGGAACAAAACACGTTACCGCGAATAAGATGGCGATCACTTTTTGACAGTTCGGTCTACTAACTAAACGCGTATCCGTGACATGAAATGCTACCGGGGCAAGAACACACTTAGCACCTGAGATACCCAGAGGGAGTTGGAGGCAAAAATCACAGGCAATATTTTGGTTAGGCAGGCAGAATCAAGAAACACTCAGAGACAGGAGTTCAAAAGTCAAAGGGCCGGAGCCAGGGCCGAAAGACACCGGGCCCTGTTGCCGAAGATCACACAGTCAGACAGTTCACGATTCAACGTATCCAAAAGTACTTCGATATTTTCAATGTTCGGAAGAAAAAGTTATAAGAAGGAGGCAAGGCAAGGGCAAGCCTTGAAGATGAAGAAAAGGGATTCACCCAGTTTCCTCAAGCAGAACACAGTACCTTGTTCCAATGGTGCAGCTGGTGCCCTGGCAGTTGTTCCTGTTGGTTTCCCGCAGACCCACGATTCCTGGAGCTTCGAGGTGAAGGAGGACGTCTGAAGGGGGTCTGCACCACACAGGGATGAACCCGGCTGCAGCGACAATGAATAAAAGGTGCGCTCCTTAAAAACAGGAGAGGCTCTTCAGGTGGCTATCCGGACCACCACAGCAGTGTGCAGCAATTTCAACCAAGGAAGAGGATCCTCTAGCTGTGGAAGATGAGCTGGTTATCCCTACCAAGCTCAAGGGAAGATGACTCCGGACTGGATCTTCTCTAAGTCGTTGAAGGGAAGATAGCTCAGAACTGCAGCAGGACTTCACTGGGACGGGGTAGTTGCAGCAGCCGTTGTTCTCTCCGCTTCTCTTTGGTTCCTTGTAGTTCCAGTGGCGACTCTCTGGCTTCTAGCCCAAGAGACCTGCCTTTTATGTGAAAAACCCCCATTCACACAGCCTGGCTGTCAATCACCCAGCAGGGTGGTTGTCCAGCCCGGACAACTACCCTAGCCAATCATGACAAAGTGCGACTTGGGTTTCCTAGGATACCCTGTGCAGGGGGTGACTACACCCCTCCCTCACATTCAGCCCACCTAGACACCCAGGCGACTTGAGGAGGGCTTCTGAGCAGAAACCCGCCAAAAGACAGTGAACAAAGAAGGCAAACCTAGTTTGCCGCGCAAAGTGAAACACAAGAAGGACTTTAACAAAAAGAAATGGCGAATAAACCCAACCGGAGCCAAAAGAAAGACGATTTGGTCAAGCGGGTTTATGTACGAGGCTAATATAAAAGCCAAGAACAGTACCACGTTTATCTAATATAATCGCGGTAGAAAAGTTAGGGTAGATACCATTGCCACCAGCCAAGTCTAAATGTTAAAAGAGCTAAACAATGCTCTAGGACGTACAGATAAAAAGGGATATGAATTAACCCTTTTCAGTACTCCATGGAAGATGGGGTGTACTGGATCCATGGTAGTTTGACTAAGTAAAGTTAATGGTAACTTTACCCTTTTCTGGGGGACGGTAGTCGCCTCAGAAATGGAGTCGAGGGAAGTCTCAAAAACAACCCTGTGCCACAAAAAGAAGGGGGCTACTGAAGTGGTGTACTTCAGAGTCCACAATTATAAAAACAGATAGAAACACATAGCAAAACACAGGTAAGAGTGGGGGAAAAGCTCTCACTCTTACCAAGTGGAAAAAAATAAACTCCAGAAGTCCAACAAAGCCGCTGGGGTACTCACTAGGTGAGGGAAATTAGCCATAGATGAGAATTCTCCCGAACACTGGGGCGTGCAGAAAATCTTCTGTGTGCAGCCTCGCACAGAGTCGTTCCATGAATTGGGACCTAAATACCAAATTAATATAAACAAATAAATAACCGTTATACAATATAGCGTTAACCCCCCATTCCAAGTGTTGGAATGGGGGGTAATGGCTCAGCAGCCCAAGCTATTGGCCTGAGCGAAGCAAAGGGCCTATAATGAGGACACCGGGCTGTTATCCCACGGGAACACACACTATTAGCACCCCGGGTTACCAAAGCTGTAACCCGGGTGCTAAAAAATAAGCATTTTCATTCATTCAACGAGATGCTGCACGCATTCCATTGAATGAATGAAAATACTTAACCAAAATGGCCGCCATGGTTATAGAAGGCAGGGCGGAGAAGGGAAGAAGCTGCTGCGGCGCCGCGACAATCTGGTAAGTGGGGATGGGGAGGGGAGTTGGGATTTTCTAAAATGGATAAAGGGGGGTGGAGGTGGTCAGGGGTTAAGATGACCTCCCACGGTGGGGCCAACAGCCCGAGGGCTACAGGGAATGCATACTGAGATGTCAGGTATCAGCCCGCGATCCGCAGAACCTGATTGGCTGCACCCCCCCCCCCGCCCCAGGTGCTAATCCCAGTGATATTACATTATCTGGCTTGATTTAGCGCAGCTTCTGACATGTGTAGGCCCTCTTGGCGCTTTTGATCCTGTAAGGGAAGCAGGAAGCAGCTGCAGCGCAGGTTAACTTTTTCTAAACTGATGATGCCTGGGGAGATCAGAAAAGCCGTGCTCTGCTGTGGGTGAGCGTGTTAAAAAATGTGTGGTGATGTGTGTTTTGGGGCGATTGTGTGCAGGTCAGTTTGATTGCTGCTGGCCGGCCTGAGAAGGCTTGGGTGTGTTGCCCAGTGCCCAGAGGCAAGATCCTGGAAGCAATGAGGATGTGGGGTGTGTGCTGAAGCTGGCTATACAGTGCTTCAGGGGTGAGTGGCATGAGGCAAGTGGTGTGTGGAAAAGTGCTTAGAGCTCGTTTATGTCACTTTCACAGCAGGTTATTGCAAAATAAAGGATTGTGCAAGGAATGGGAGCGAAGAGTCACGTGCAAAGGAACTGCTTCTCTCTTTTCTAACTCCATAATAATTACAATAGGTCTTTGTGAGAAGCTAAGATGGCCCATTGCGTCCTGCACTCCAGGAAGGACCAAAGACCCTAATCTTTAAGGAGCATCAGGCCAGTGAGTGATTACTCCTCTTAACCTTTTGCTCCCCCTCTGGAGTCCCCACCTCTCCCATACTCCCCTTAACTGTTCCAACGCCTCTGCTCCCCCCTGCTGCAACGTGTAACCCCTATGCGCGCCCCCTGTGTACAGCGCTCCTTTCCTTCCCAGCTAGGCTTGCGCCTTAAAAATGGCACAGGCAAATATATACATACATGTTTCCATTCACAAAATCCCAGTATACACCGAATGTGAGAAAACATACATATGCCCAGTTTGCTACATTTTTCAATCCTGGTTCGTTCCTATTACGTTAATTATCCCATTGTACCCGAATGATTGTCCTAGCATTTCACTCCTAAAGACTTCCAAGCCCAGTTTGAACAATCCCAGTACATTTTCAATTATCAAATTGCAGTCGTAAATGTCACCCCATATATTCCCTTCGTGTCAATCGCAAACTACTTGGACAGTCGCTTTATATTTCCATTGTGACTACCTGATTGGAACACCTGTGGTGGGTTCCTTTTACAGTATATCCTAGTTGCACACAGGGGATCTTACAGTATTGCACTAATGTGCTGCTGGTCCTCTGCATACCATGTTCAACACTCGCAAAGTAGAGCGTAATCATAAGGAGTAAATGAAGGCAAAATTGCGTTTACTCCTCACATTTCACTCCGCTTTGTGAGAAATAGAAGGCCACCTGCACATTGCACTTTGCACTTTGCGCGCTGCCATTCATAATAGGTTCCAATGGAATTAGCCCGCGCTTTAGCAGGTGCTAAACCAGCGGGTATTCCATTGGAATCCTTTGGTTTTACTCCTGACAATGCCACGCAGGCATAAAACTGTGCTGCCTTCCTAAGCCTCGGCAATGAACACACATGCGCGAGAGCAGAAAACAGGGGTGCAAAAGCAACCAACCTTGCGATTTATTTTCCACTCTGCTCATTTAAAAATTACCCTTGAGGGTGTTGGGGTAATCCAGAAGTGGACCCCCTATTCCCAGTAGCCTGGAGTGTCAGCTGGACCTCATTGACGACGCCCAACAGGAACTGCAGCCCTTTGCATTGAGTTAACGTTAGCGGGCACCTCACTTTTCATTCAGTGCAGCGACATTCAGACATTCACGACAGACAGCGCAGCCACCAGTTACTGGGGTGCCTACAGAGAGCTCAAGCAGTGCCATCAGGTGTACAAAGGTGTACTCCTGACTTTACACACACACCTAGAGACAGCAGACGGATCAGCCACCAGTTACTGGGGTGCCTACAGAGAGCTCAAGCAGTGCCATCAGGTGTGCAAAGGTGTACTCCCAACTTTACACAGAGGCCTAGTGACAGCAGACAGCTCAGCCACTAGTTACTGGGGTACACACAGAGGTCACAGAGAGTGAGCTCAGGCAGTGCCTTCTGGCAGGAGAGGACTGGCAACATTTGGCATGAGGGGCAAGTTTAATTTTCTGGCCCCTGGTACATTGGCCTAAGCCCACAGTACAGCGTCCCCGACTTCGAGCCCAGGTAATCTCAATGCAAACCTCTCCTCCTTCCACACATTCCCAGGTATATCTAGTAGACATGATTGACATTACTTTCCTTTTATGGAGCATGTGTTTTCAGCTCTGTTGGTGGTTTCTTCAAGACCTTGATCCCTGGAAGTTCTCCCATTTACCAAACATAGTAACGTTATTTCACAAGGATAATAATAATTGATGAAATAGGAAATATGAGATTTGAGCCAGTTTTCAATGTGTTATAGTTTTCAATGTGACAGCTCGCTACATTAGGGGGTCTGGGTTTGTTTTCAGGGTCAAACATGAGCCGGCATGGCAAAAGATGCATACCTGGCTTCCTGCCACCCCAGCCCACAATGCCAATTTAATACCCGCACAGACCCCCCAACAGCAGCAGAAGACATACACCAATATGCTTAACATACACTGTTACAGATATTTACAGAGTATCACTACAGAGTATAAACCCATATGAGTGAGGCTTTCTCTATAGGATCTTAAGGAAAATAAGTCACATTGCAGAAAGGTTTTTTGCTCAGGATCGCATAATATATGAAGTTTCCAACAGGGGATTTGAGCCCTATCTTCCTGGTTCCACAGTTTCCAATTCAGAACGCAGGGGAGTATTCATCTACTGCTATTACATTTTCACTATTAGAAATTAAAAACATGTTTTCTGCAAAGTTGTTATTCTAGGGCTAAACTAGTATACTGTTCATTAAATCTGGCTTTCAAAGCATCAATGTATCTACAAGGGAGAAGCCTATTAATTGCCTTTATCCTGAGGCAAATACATCTGAGAAACAGACTACGATTATAATTATAATGAAAGCTTACTATAATTATAATCTCAGTCTTCACAATTGTGTGTATTTTCAAAGCAGCAAGTCACATTATAAAGCAACCAGAAACAATTTAAGAGAAGTAGTAATTGAAATATATGTTCATGAAGCAAGTATGCACCACTTAGTCAGACAAAAGAAAGGATGTCAAGCCAGATCTATGTGATTTTATGGAACCACAATCGGTTGCAGTGGCATCCAGGTGAAACATAGACCTCTGCGTCAGTCAAGCCGATGACCTGCCATTCCAGATGTGTACCTCCATCTCATTTACCCTCATTTCCTGACCCACCATCATCCAGTGTCCTTCCCTGCACCACAATCTCAATACCCTGTTTCTTGCAATTAACCTTAGACATCTGTTCCCCATTTCCTCCATCCTTTAACTATTAATCCATTCCCCTTCCCCCACCTTGCACGCACCTCCTGCCCTTTCCCACATTGCTCAGTCACCAATTCCTTGCCACTCACTCTCTTTAATCACACACCAAGCCCATTCCTTGCCCTCACCACCTTCCCTTGCCCTGGCTTACAGTTAGACAGTAGAGCACCTTGATGTGCCAGTCAGCCTTTGCCAGGCACAACAAGAAGCTGTGGCCGGGGTCTTGCTGGTTATCGTGGCTATGGAGTCTGGACTTGGATAATGCAGAGTGAAAGACAGCAAAGAGCTGTGCCTTTCTGTGCTCCCAAGTTGCACTTTCTTGGAAAGTCAGCTACGTAGTTTAACTCAGGAAAGCAGAGAGAACTGCAAGGGGAATTCTCCTTGGACCTGGTGCTGGAGAGGGAGCAAGAGCGACCTGTTATATTTATGAGTGTTTTCAAGTAAGGTTTAGTATGTGGGTGTGTTTCAGTTTTTGTGTCCGTGTTAATGTGTGTGTGTGTATTTGAGACAGTGTAAAGTAAAGGTGGAAGTTTGTATCTGTGTTCACGTGACTTTGTATGTATATAGCTGAATCAGGCGTTAATTTGCATCTGTTTCTTTTGTTGGTCACATAAAAGAAGAGTGCTGTGGACAAGAGATTGAAAATCGATTAAAGACTTAGGGGGTCATTCAGAGTTGGGTGCTAACAGTAAAATCATCAGTATTTTGAAAAGACTGTTGATTTTACTGTCCACCTGTAAAAGCAAAAGGAAATATCGAGGCTGAGTACCCCAAAAGGAAATACACCAAACACGGGCTTATAAAGTTTCACAGATCTTTATGCTAAAACTGTACAGTTACAAAGAAACAAAATCAGATAGCTATCTGGCACTCAGTACATCACAGCGAATACCAGCCCTTTCGGTGTGAGAAGTGAGAAGTACTGGACGTCTAAACAGTTGTACATTGTATACATTTCCAATCTTGATGTCCAGCCCCTCCGCAGGTTAATAATCCATGGTCTAGAGTTTGTGCTGAGTTCACTTCTGGCTTGACCGACAATATGCACATGGATCATCCTCAAGTCACATACAAACAAGTTACAATGGCAACAGTGTATTCTTGGATTTAACAATAAGCCTTAACACAAGTCCTTTAAAATGCAGTTCAGCTAGTGTCCACGTTCAGTATTTGTTAGACATTGTGGCCGATGTATGTCCGCGGATCACACTTATTGGTGCAGACAATCCTCTGTCTACAAGTCAGGCATGGGACAAGGTCTCTTTACTTAACCCAAACATTCGGCCAACGGACAGTTTGAACATTAACTTCAATACAAGGTTCAGGACGGCTCAGTTACAAGCGGGAAACAGTGTCCACCATTTTAGAACACAGAGTTACTTTGGAATGGGAATCAAAATGGCGGATGGACTTAAAATGGATAGCGAAGTCGATCTAGAATCGGAACTTTGCAATGCGGTTTTCTTCGCAGAGCGACTGGGCTTAGGCCAAAATACACAATAAAGGAGGCACAATATGATATCCCGTTTAACAAACACTAATTTTGGCATAAGCCAAGCACAAAACTACTTCTAGTCACTTTACGAGTAATTCCACGTCTCAATGTCCATACATCCTGAATCACTATCGGAGATATTGATTGCCATGAGGTCAGATACTGAGATTTCTTTCAGCACAAATTTATTAGATATTTTCTCAGGGGCATATACCTTGTGTCCTAATGTACCCATCGCTTGTGTACAGCATTCTCCCAACATCGAACACATACCAGGAAGACACTGTATACAACAACAGAAAAACAACAGAATACCTAAAATGATCAGCAAGACCGAAAGTAGCTTCCATCCCCAAGATCGCACGAAGTCCCAGAACCAAGCGCTAAGATCCCAGTTTCCCTCGGGAAGATGGACTTTTGAACTAAGGACGTGCAGATTTTGTATTGCCCTGGAGATAGTTGGTGAGGAATCTGCAACGAAAACTCAACAAGGGGACCCCACTAATTTACATACCCCACCACGCTCAGCCAGGATGACGTCTAATGTCATCCGGTTCTGAAGTGCCACTAACCTTATTGCTTTTTGTTCTAAAGTCATGTAATAGAGTATGTCAGTGTCCGGTTGATGGTCCTCTCCAGTACTCTCGCTAGTCTTCTGATATCCTCAGAGTTCAGTATTGCCCCCAAAATGGTACGAAGGATTTTGCTACATCGCCCAGAACTTGTGCTGAAGTATCGCCATTCTCGTCCACTGTAGCCTTTGAAATTTCTACAGTGCTAGCAATGAATACCCCGGGTAACAGAATCCCTAAATAACAGGTTCCCTGCTAATCCCTGGGTAACCATGGGAAAGCTACATTACCGCAAACAATGTAGACAGGTTCGCCTACATACAAAGGTCTGTCCTCACTGGTCAAATTCTTAACGTTGGCGCAACCCTCAAAATCACCCATTGGCTGAGTACCATTCCTCTGTAGGCAGAAAGAAACTGAATCGGGGCTGTGGTTAACAGTGTAAGAAGGTGGCGTGGCATCCCTCTTGCCTATAGGAGCCATCTTAAAAGAGATCAAAGATTGAAAAGGACGGGACAGTCTATCAGAAGGCCTAATAGAAGCAACATTAGGCTTGCTCCTATTCTCAAAGAGTGAGCATCCCAGGGGCATTAGAACACGTTTTTCAAAGTCGTTCAAGTTAGTTCCATCAAAATTCCCCAAGATGCCATTGTTCCATCGGCCAAAGAAACGTGTCCTTAAAGAAGCATAAAATGCAGTAGTCAAAGTTAAAGGATGAATATACCAACCCAGCCCCTTATCCCCGTATTGCGGTAAATGCGAGCAGACCCAACAATTGTATTTGTTAAAAATGGCATGTGTGGCATTCATAATGAGTAATAGAGTATTGTTATGGTAACTCTGTCTGTGCTGAGAGTCTCTAGGAGATAGAGTGTGCAGATGCACGAAAGGTGTAGAAACAGTAGGTACATTTTCAGTGGTTAACAGAATTTCAAGCTAATGTACTTCTTCCAAACCAAAATCCTAAGGCAATGATTATTGTGAAACCAGTTAACATAATCACAAGACAACAATACGTTTTTAGGGCCTACGCATTCGATTGTTCATTTTACGATCGGTAACACAGTCTCTTATCTGTTCCATACGAGTGGGAGCGGTTGCAGGCATTGGGCCTCATTACGACCCTGGCGGTAAGGGGTTGACGCCAGCGTTAGCTGCGCCGACCCCTTACCGCCAATTACGAGGTCCCTTAGCGCCATGGCGCTTTTAACACCTGCTTTTAGCAGGTGTTAAAATCCATGGCGCTAAGGGACCATGGAGTTAATTACGCCACCGTAATTTACGGTGGCGTAATTAACGCCTTCCCCACTCCCATTATGCCCTATGGGGCAAAAATGGGAATGGGGAAGGGTAAATGGGGATTGGGGACTTACCGCCCCGCCGACCTCGGAATGGGGCGGTAAGTCCGCCAACCACCATGGCGTAAACGTAGTTTACGCCATGGTGGTAAAGTCACGGCCCAGGCGGTAACTTACCGCCTGGGTCGTAATGAGGCCCATTGTCTCTTCAAACAAATACACCAAAGTTAATGTGCTGGCGATCTCCAGATCGAACGTTTTCTTAGTCCTTTCCCAAACCCCAGCCAACAGAATTCCCTTATGTACAAAAGATCGGGCCAAAGAGACAAGCCCGTTGATGATTTTTCTTGATGGCACAGCCGAACCGTGCAGTAAGTCTACTTCCTTGGACGCAGATCGTACATTGTGATCCCTGGTACTGAGTGATCTGCAAACAACGTGTCGTTACTTCCTGATGGAAGCTGTGAATTCAAAGCAGGATTTAACACAAGATTCAGAACCGGATTTGCAAAAGGAACTGTTGGAGAGTGTGGAGATGAATCGGCTGTTTCCTCAGGCCGCACGGGCTCAGGGAGAGTCTCTGGCGCACTCTCAATGTCGTTTGATGCTTCGTGATCATTGGTTACAGTATTGGTAAGGGTATCTGTGTCTTCTGTATCATGTGGCAAAGGGAAGGGAATCCTCTTGATGTGGAGCGCATGGATCCAGTGCTTCCTGCCCTCCACTCGCACCGCTGTCTTTGTGACCAAGAGAACTTGGTGTGGGCCCCACCAATGAGGTGCAAGGCAAGATGACCTTTCAAATGATTTAACCAAGACCCAGCTCCCCGGCCGTATGTTGTGGCCTGGGCCCTCGTACCTAACAGGTAGAGCTTCTCGCACCTGTTGGTAAATCAAATATAGATTTTTAGTTAACTGTCCACAGTAATCAGAAAGAAGTACATGTTCAATATCACGTAGCGAGCGGGGCCTAGGCAAGTTCCAAATGTTAGCTGGCCTACCCATGACCACCTCAAATGGAGAGTGCCCAGTCTTGGTTTGAGGGGTCATTCTCATAGACAATAACACAATTGGTAAGGTGTCTGGCCCTTTCAGTTTGGTGCCGGTACCCGTTTTAGCGAGCTTGTTCTTGATGATGCTGTTGTGTCTTTCCACTAAACCAGCCCTCTGAGCGTGCCGAGCCGAATGGAAACCTTTATTGATCTGTAATCCTGCGCACATCTGCAGAATTACAGCAGCGATAAAATGTGGAGCATTGTTCGACCAGATGACTCTTGGCAAACCAAACCTTGGAAAATATTCCTTCAGCATGGTCTTCGCCGTTGTCATGGCTGTGGCATCTTATGACAGGAAAGGCTTCAACCCATTTACTAAAAGTGCAGATAACCACTAGTCCGTACTTGTGGTTGTTACAATGCTCCATTTCAATAAAGTCAAAATGTATAACCTCGAAGGGGACAGAAGGTGGACCAAAACTACCCCTAGGAGTCGATGTGGCCTTTCCCATATTATGCTGCAAAGAGATCATACACCCTTGGACGAAGCGCTCGGCTACTTTGGAAATGTTATCATTCACCCACATATTCTGCAACATTTTGATAACTTTTCGTGCACAAAAATGGGTAGGACCATGAGCCATAGCGACCATCATTGTAATGTATGAATCTGGCAGTTACCATTTCCCTTCTACTTTGTCCACCCAACACCCATCATCATCCAATTTTGCCAAACCCTCAGCCCATTTCTTAGATTCCTCTAATGTGCCATCAGCTTGAATGTGTTTCACAGATTCAATACCCTCATCCAAAGTACAGGCATTTGTGGCTTCCCTTGTAGTATACATTTCTGAAGAGAGATCAGTGGCAGTCTGTTTGGCTACCTGATCAGCGAAAGCATTCCCTTTTCCCACATTATCTACAATCTTCTGATGTGCTGCACATTTCATGATTGCTAACTGAGTGGGGAGCGCAAGCGCTAAGAGTAACCGTACTATCAAGGAGCCATACTGGATTTTAGTGCCATGTGAGGTCAAGAAACCTTGTTCTTCCCAAAGTCTGCCGAAGTTGTGAACCACCCCAAAAGCATACTGACTGTCAGTATATATATTTACTGTAAGACCTTCGGAAAGTTCACAAGCTCAGGTTAATGCTATAATCTCTGCGGCCTGCGCGGAGTTATGCGTGATTCTTTTGGTCTCCACGACCGTGCTCAATGTGGTGATTGCATAAGCAGCTGTGGATGTACCATCCAGGAGTTTGAAACAGGAGCCATCACAAAACAGCTCCCCTTGTGGATTGTTCAAAGAGTATCTTTTATATCGATTCTGCCTTTTGTCTCTTGCTCTGTAGTGTAAAGGCAGTCATGTGACTCTTCATCACTGCAAGCAGTACCTTGCGGGAAAGGTAAAAGTTCAGTCGGATTGAGGACACAACACATCTGTATTTTGATGTGCGATGCAAACAAGATCAATTCGTATCTCGTTAATCGTGCAGAGGTGAGATGTTGCGTGTGTGTTCTGTTTAATAAAACATCTACTGAGTGAGGTACCATCAGGGTTAAAGCATGTTTTAGGACCATTCCCTCACTCTGATTCACGGACGCAGCAGCAGCAGCTCTCAAACATCTTGGCAAAGCGCATACAACAGGATCAAGGGCGGAAGAAAAGCAGCCGCATGGCCTATTCTTCCCTCCGTGTTCCTGCGTTAATACAGCCAAAGCACATCCATCGCGTTCATGCACATACAACACGAAGGCCTTTTCATAATTTGGTGTGCCCAAAACTGGTGCCGAGCACAGTGCAGTCTTGAGAAGATCAAACGCTTGCTGTTGTTCCAAGTTCCACGGCAATGGCGATGAAATGCCCTTCTTTGGCAAAGCCAACATTGGTTTAATCACTAAAGAAAAGTTTGGGATCCACTGCCTACAGTAAGAAGCCATTCCTATCATGGCTCTGACTTCCTTCTGTGTATTTGGGACAGACATGCTAGAAATGATTTTTATCCACTCAGGCGTCAACCTTCTTCTATCCTTTGACAGAAGATAGCCTAAATAGGGACCTTTCGACAATACTGAAACTTTTTTAAGTGAAGCTTTGTGTCCATGTCGTGCTAGGTGGATAAGCAACAACACGGTGCCCTCCTTACAAGCGGTCTCTGAGTCAGCAGCTAAAAGTAGATCATCTACATACTGAAGCAGTGAACAAGTATTGGGCAACTCGAGTGTGTTGAGCTGCTCTTTCAAAGCCCTACTGTAGATGCTAGGACTCTCGTGTAACCTTGTGGCGCACAGGTAAAGGTAAACGAGCGTCCCCCTAAGGTGAACACGAACAAGTATCTGCTGTCTTTGTGTATAGGAATACTAAAGAAAGCATTCTTAAGATCCACAACAATAAAGTGAGTAGCTGAAGCCAGAAACATTATTAACATTTTTGTCACATCAGGCACAATGGGAAATTGTGGAGCAACAATCTTATTGATGGCATGTGAATCAATAATGAAACGGAAAGGAATTGCATTATCGCCTTTTTTGTACACGGGCAAAATCAGACTATTGCACAAACTACCTGCAATTTCCTCAATTACCCCACGGTGCACAAAATCAGAGACTATGCATTTCAAAGCTTGCTCACCATCAAACGAGATCTTATACTGGGGAATATGTAGCAACTCTACTCCATGTTTCAAAATAATCTTAACAGGCTCAATTTGCAAAACACTGACATCATTATCATCAATAGCCCACAAACACTCTGGAACATCACTAAATTCTGGTGGCAAAGGTCTGGTCAAGAACTGAGAGACAGAAAGTTGCTGTGGTGAAATCATCAAACACACTCCATCAGAAGAACAATGAATTACCGCATTTAGTTCCTTCAACAGATTCAACCCCAACAAACAAATCGTAGTCAAAAGAAATGGACAGTGGTCTGTAAATGGACCTAAAGTAATCGTTACCGGTGAGGAAACCGGACAGACTACTAGCGTGCCAGAAAACCCTACAGAAACATTGTTTTGCCCTGACAGTGAAATGTTTGGAACCCATGAATGGTCAATGGAACACTTCTGTGCCCCTGTATCTATCAAGAATAGATGTTTCCTATTTCCCACTATCATCTCAACGTAGGGACCTTTCTGATTAACGGGAATAGGTGTCGGTTCCAAACCCTGCTTTGGGCAATCCTAGCAAAACAGAATGTCGTCAAAAGGAAGTTCTTCAGAGAGGTAAGCAGCTGAAGGATGATCAAAAATGTTTCTATTATCCACACTCGGTGCCTGATTATCCTGTGAAAAAGGTTGCTGTGAATCTTGCAAAAACTAACTTCTACCAGGACCCCCTGCCCTAGGGCGGCCTCTGGATCGTCTACCCATGTTGCCAAATGCGTTATTCGACCTCTGCTGGAGGATCGGGCATTGTGCACGCCAATGACCCCCTTGTCTACAATAGGAAAACTGGTTTATGTTCACAGGACCCAATGGCGCATTTCTCTGTGGAACATACTGACCCCTACATTGCAAATTACCCCCTCTAGGGCCTCTAACAATTTGCTGTAACAGAACTTTTGTTTTCAAGTCTCCCTTTCTCTTTTCAATCCTTTCTTTTTCATTATTGACACGATTCTCATAGTACTGAGCCATATGCAATATTTCTGACTGAGACTTAGCTTGCCAAACGCTCTCTGAAGACATAATTTGCGACAGGATGTCAGGCAGCAATCCATGCACAAATTTGTCCACAAATAGTCGGTTTCCAGACTCTGTGCTCAAATCTTGTCCACTGAAATGTGAAAACACTTGTTCGAACCGATTAAAGAATTCGGTAGCACCCTCAGACTTCCCTTGGACACAAGCAGTAAGTTTGTCCCAAGTAATCCTTCTTTCAGGAATTATAGTTTTCAACTTTGTAACTATTCTATCAGGCAAAGTTAGTATTACCTGCGGCGATCTCTCGTCAGCTGGCCTATCTCTATCTAGTCTAACCATGTTATCCCATGTATCTACCAAATCACCAAGTACGAGTACAGGAAACAACAAATCAATATCGCTCAAGGTAAGTACTGATGATTGTAATACAGACTCTATTTCTTTGTAGAACCCTGTCGGATTCTTCTTAATATCGGGAATAGATTGTTTAATGGTGTTCACTTCCTGTCTCGAGAATGGGAGGTGAACAAACTGCGATACATAATGAGCAGGAATGTCCACAGCAGGTGTACCTGCTGCAGCATCAGGGGGAATCTCAACTTTTGGGACAAATGTCGGATGAACCTCTCTCATAGGCAACTGAGAAATAGGAAACCCGAACGCTTACTGAGCAACAGAGCTAAATCGAGCGCTAAGCAGCTGAAGAAGTGTCAAACGAAAAAGCTCTCTTGTAAATATTCAATAATTCTGTGGGACAACCAATCTTTCTTTTTATTCATTCATCCTGTAGGTGCTCTACCATTACCTGTATCACTTTCCTCTGCATTTCTGGTGTATATTGACTATACAAGTCATATACTTCAACGGGAGTTATCGACATGTCTGAAATCCACCTAATCGCATCTTTTGTACAAATTTGTGTTTCCTCATTCATCGATTTATGACAGGGAAAGAACCGTTTCTGTACTAACATAGCCTCCAAACTATCACCATCTACATCTTCATTCCACAACCTTTCCACCTCCCTTCTATACTCAAAAACCCTCTCGACATGTTCATGTACTTTCTCCGCAGTATCTCTTGAATATGCTAAAATATTCAGATCCCTCAACCCTTGTGGGAGATCTATATCATTTAATCTGTTCCACATTATACGTAAATGAACTCCCAATCCTTCAATAAAAATGTTTTTCTCAGGAAAATTATCTAAGTTAGAGAGTGTGGCAAAAACATCAGCTTGTTCACCCCTCTCCATGCAGCGTCTGGCCCATGCAGTCAATTCATGCTTTCTCTCTGGAGACACAGTATTATGAGTTACAACCCTCGATCCCGCTACCCTATCAACTACAAGCGGTGCGGAACCACTTAGAAGAGGAAGAGTAGGCAAGTCTCGTACATTCGGTAACAAAGGTGCTATTACTGGTGCAACAGACAAATCCACCAAACCCATAACATCAGGCAAAGGTGGAGGAGCAGGAGGAGGAGCAACAACAAAAGGAGGGACAACAGCTGGAGGCAGAGGAACATTAAGAGGAGCAATAGGAGGAGCAGGAGGAGCAGGAGGAGCTACGGGTGGAGGAATAACAGCAGGAAGAGGAACATACGGAGGTGGCGCAGTGGCACCAGGCCTTCGTTCATTTAGAGGTTTGTCAATCAGTACATCAGATACATGAAAGTCTTTAGAAGGATACATTTTCTGGATACCGAGTGAAAAAGCCCTATCCATATTCCTAACTGGCTCAGACTGTTTATTTTAATCATATAACAATGCTTTTTCGGCGTTCATCATATGACGGCGCGCATGTTTTTCCCTACTGTTAAGTTGCTGCATAGCTTCTTTCTTCCAATTCTGTAACACATCAAATGCTGCAGGTCTAGACTTTTTCTTTAATAATATGGATTCTAAGTATTCAATACAAGGAATTTTAAAAACTGCCATTGATTGGCAAATGAAGTTCGGAAGCATGTCTAGTTTGTCTGTGCCAAATATCATTAAACAATATATTACCAATGCTGTGCTTACAGTACATAGTACATGCCGGCAACCCCTCCACTGGTGCCAGTCGGCCAAATTCCAAAGATTGTCTGTCACTATGGAATAACGCCCTGAAGCAGGCAGACAATTTCCCAGGCATGTCAGAATACTGGTGTTACCTGGTCAATAATTGTACTCGCGAGTGCAATGCGCCAAAACTAATTATCAGGATACTTAAGAATTGGGTCACGACTCACCTGATCAAATTCTAAGGAGGTCTGAACGGATATCGAAGAACTATCAAAGGTCCCATGTGGTTGGTGATTTCGGCAAATCTGCCCGCCTCGATATATGGATCCTCGTCAAGATGCCGTCTCGGACCGCGTGCTCACCATCCAGGGATCGTGTTGTGCAATACTGCCAAGGTATTGCGTCTCATACAAGAAAGGGGCCCCCTTTTTCACCGTACGATCCCGGTCAGATAGGCGTGTCAACCTTCAACGAGATGGCATCAATCTTGAGGGTCCCTATTCGGGCGCCATCTGCAAAAGTAAAAGGAAATATCGAGGCTGAGTACCCCAAAAGGAAATACACCAAACACGGGCTTATAAAGATTCACAGATCTTTATTCTAAAACTGTACAGTTACAAAGAAACAAAATCAGATAGCTATCTGGCCCACAGTACATCACAGCGAATACCAGCCCTTTCGGTGTGAGAAGTGAGAGGTACTGGACGTCTAAACAGTTGTACATTTTATACATTTCCAATCATGATGTCCAGCCCCTCTGCAGGTTAATAATCCATGGTCTAGAGTTTGTGCTGAGTTCACTTCTGGCTTGACCGACAATATGCACATGGACCATCCTCAATTCACATACAAACAAGTCACAATGGCAACAGTGTATTCTTGGATTTAACAATAAGCCTTAACACATGTCCTTTACAATGCAGTTCAGCTAGTGTCCACGTTCAGTATTTGTTAGACATTGTGGCCGATGTATGTCCGCGGATCACAATTATTGGTTCAGACAATCCTCTGTCTGGTTGCCAGTCATTTGGTCGAAATCAATTGGTCGACTGGACAACTGGTCGAATCAATTTGGTCGAAAACCAAATGGTCGAATTTTTTTTTTTTTTTTTACCCCTTTTTTTTTTTTTTTGGGGGGTCCCCCCCCTTACCCCCTTTTTTTTCTTTCTTTTTTTTTTTTAACACGAAAACCCACAAAACACATATATAAATAAAAAAAAAAAATTCGACCATTTGGTTTTCGACCAAATGACGTCGACCAAATTGCAGTCGACCAGTTTGTAGTCGACCAAATGACTGGACACCCTCTGTCTACAAGTCAGGCATGGGACAAGGTCTCTTTACTTAACCAAAACATTCGGCCAATGGACAGTTTGAAGATTAACTTCAATACAAGGTTCAGGACGGCTCAGTTACAAGCGGGAAACACTGACCACCATTTTAGAACACAGAGTTACTTTGGAATGGGAATCAAAATGGCGGATCGACCTAAAATGGTGGCGAAGTCGATCTAGAATCGGAACTTTGCAACGCGGTTTTCTTTGCAGAGCGACTGGGCTTAGGCCAATATATACAATAAATGAGGCACGATATGATATCCCGTTTAACACACCCAGCACAGGGTTTGATCAAATGCTGTCTGTCCGTGGTATTCCTTGGGAATGCCGGCAGTGGTATTTTCAAAGGACAATTTATAGACAATCCACCTATTTTTACATCCACTTTGAAGGTAGAGGTAAAAAATCCAATCTGGCTCTACATGTTTTAAATCTTTCTTTTTACTGTACAGAAGGGGTGCTTCCCTTCAATACAGTGTAGAATGTTTATACAAATGCCCACACTGAGCGGGTAAAAGGGCGGCAACCCTGATTGCTTCCTCTCATCATGTTACCCACACAATGCACAAAAGGGTCAGAAATGACCCTTGTACATAAATAAAATCAGCAGTAGTGATATGAGCCACTAATGTACACGGTAGTGATATGAGCCACTATTGTACGCAGTAGTGATATGAGCCACTACTGTAAGCAGAAGTGATATGAGCCACTACTGTATGCAGTAGTGATATGAGCCACTACTGTACACAGTAGTGATATGAGCCACTACTGTAAGCAGTAGTGATATGAGCCACTACTGTATGCAGTAATGATATGAGCCACTACTGTACATAATCCATTTCCCCCATCACAGTGATGCTGAAAATGGCTGAAAAAAGTTATTAAAAAATGTTTATATTACTGCCATTGGTAGTGGTATTTCTGAGAACTGGAGGTATTCCAGAAATATCACCTCTGTTGGTGGTAAAATTTGAGGAGGACGGATTTCAGAAATACTGAGGTTGGAGCTGGTAACTTTATTCAGCAGTATTACTCTGAATGAACCCTTTAGTTTGTATTCTTCTAATAATTAATACCAGAATATTACATCTTTCTATGTGTGTTTTTCAACTTGGCCCAAAAGTAAGTAACACAAACAGCCCAACATCCATTTCTATAAACACTATATAGGTAACATCTATGGGTGTTATTTAGGGTGCCATTAAACTATTTTTGTATGAACACACTGGCTATAAAGAAAGTCACAATAACCTAGGAGAAGCACTCGGCCGAACTCTTTAAAATCTGCAAGGAGCTGGCCAATCCTGCTGCACTCTCTACCCCTCCTGTTGCCTCTCAGTTTCTTTGCAATACCCTTGACTCTCACTTTATCTCAAAAAGGAGGATAGCTCGGGAGGATAGCTCAGCGGCAACGTGCTTGCCTTGGAAGCAAGACGACATGGAGCAACACGGGTTCGATCCCTGAGTCTGCGCTTAGAAACCTCTGGGTATTAAGCGCATTATAAATAACCTATCATATCATAAACCCACAACATCCTGTCCACCCCTTGCCCTCTCTGTCTGTGCTTGATGACCCTCCTTCCGCCACCCCCGACCCACCTTCTCGTCCTTTCCTCTTTTCCCCCCTGACGAGGTCGCTAGACAAGTCTGATCTATGAAAGCCTCGTCAAAGCAGCTTCATCACTCTTCCTCTAAAACCATCAAGGACCACATTGACACCCTCACTCCGGCCCTTGCTGATCTTTTCAATCACTCCTTTGCCTCAGGATGCTTCCCCTCCCCTCTGAAGCACTCCCTTGTGCATCCTCTTCTCAAAAAACCCACAGCTGATCCTTCTTGTCCGGCTAACTATCGCCCTATTTCCATTACTACCTTTCTGGGCAAACTCCTGGAAAAGCTGGCCATCTCTCAGCTTAACCTTCATTCCAATTCTATTGGCTGTTTCCATGACCACCAGTCTGGCTTCAGAGCTGCCGGAAGGATGGATACTGCTCTCCTGAACATCTGTGAAGATCTGCTCTCCAATCTTGACTCTAAAATTCCCTCTGTCCTCATCCTCTTTGATCTCTCTTTTGCCTTCGACACGGGCAACCTTACCATCCTGCTCAACCGCTTCCATGATAAACTGGGTATCACTGATCAGGCTCTGGCCTGGCTGACTTCTTTCCTCTCTGATCGACCCTCCCAGGTCCAAATTGGTTCCTTCCTATCATCTACCTTCCTCTCGACCTGTGGTGTTCACCAGGGGTCTAACCTCTCGCCCTGGCTTTTCAACCAATACCTGACAACTCTCACCCACTGCATTCCCATTTTCTGCTCAAATTTCCAGTGCTATGCTGACGACACTCAACTCATTGTCATGCTGCCCTCGGCCACCTCCTCTCCCTCTCTCATCTCTGATTAACTAACTGCCATTCAAGATTGTTGTGCTGCCAATGTTTTATGTCTGAATGCCAGCAAGGCAGAGATCCTCCTCATCGGCACACCTTCACATCCTTTCCACTCACTCTCTGGCCAGCCTCCTTTGGCCCTCCTCCTACCCCACCTGCGAGGCTAAGAACCTCAGGGTCATCTTTGACTCCACACTTTCCTTCTCTGCCTACATCTCTGATGTCTCTAAAAAGTCAAACTTCCTACTGCACCTCCTCAGAGGTACTCTGCCTTTCCTCTCCTTCCCCCAGAAGCTCATGGTCTCCCAAGCTCTGGTTCTCTCTAGGTTGGACTATTGCAACAACTTCTTTCTAAATCTACCTGCCTCTACTCTCTGCCCTCTGCAACTAATCCAGAACTGGACTGCGAGACCTGTCCTTGGCCTCAAGCCCTGGGATCGTATCCCTCCAGCTCAGAAATCTCTCCATTTGCTCCCAGGGGATGCAAGGATTAAATTCAATACCCTCTGCATTGTCCAGAAGGCTTTCTGGGGCCTTGGTTTTAATTTACCTTCAGCTATCCCTCCGCAAATACCTCCCCTCTCGAGCTTTTTGCTCCTCTACCTCTAACTCTGTCAGGGTCAGTCGTTTTTCAAAGAAACGGGAAGGGGGTAGATCTCTGTCCTCGGCTGGGGCCTCCCTCTCGAACAGCCTCCCTGCCACTCTAAAATTTGAGAAGAGCCATCTCTGGTTCCGGAAGCACCTCAAGACCTTCCTCTTTGCTTCTGCCTTCGCGCCCCCTCTCCCCTGGTGATCTGTTCTCTCTTGGCACCGTGCACCTGGCCACCCTCTGTCCTCCTGGCCCAGGTACCTGCTCACCCTGCCACCCTTCCGCCCTGCTTCCGGGCCTCCCCTTGCAGTGTGGTCTGTATCTGTACCCACACAGTCCCCCCCTTTTTCTTACTGCACTTATCAGACCTACCCTGTCTGCTGCCTTAACCACAGCACTTGCCACTTTCTGGCTGCACTACCACTGTTTGTTGCCTTTATTATTTATTTATTGTTATTTATCTGTTTCTCCTCTGCTTCGCACTTTCCACTTCTCCCCCCTTCCATGCACTTGTGCATTCTCAATGTCACTGGGCCTAGTAAGATCTCTGTTTTGTTCTCCCCTGTTCCCCTCCCTTGCCTTGTCGCGCTCTGAACCACTTGTGTATGAGCGCGATAGAAATAAAATATCAATATCAATTCATGCAGAATCAAACGGAGGGCAAACTCTAATATGATGTGGACCGTTACTTTCTTGGCAAGTAGGAGTGGGGATACGCTGCTACGGATTGTAACAGACCAATGGTGCACGGCGAGCAGTGGTGTCAACATCACTATCCAGGGTCACAGAATATGTCATTTAAAGGCATGCATTGCCATTGGGTGGTATGAGCATGCCCCTGCAGCCCAGCCTCCTCTCACCCACTGTATAGGCGTATGCATTGGACCCACCCATGCACATCTGCAACGGTGCTAAAATCAAGACAAATGCCTCGCCCCATTTACACAGAATCTGAGCAGGCTTTGCAGCACTCGGTTGCTCTGTGGCAGGGTATATTCTGAAGGACTTTCGGGGTCATTACGAGTTTATAGGTAGTCATGGCACTATTAGCGCCATGTCTGCCTCCAAACCCGGGTCCGGTGTCACTGAATGGGGACTTACCGGGACATTCCGACCTATGCGGACCCTGTAAATCCCCATTCAGTAAACCATTCCCCATTCCCATTTGGGCCCCCATAGGACTCAATGGGAATGGGGAAGGCGCTAATAACGGCCCGTTATTAGCTCCAAGGTCCCTTAGCAGGTCCCGCAAAGAATGGCTGGTCAGAGCAGCTGTTCCTGCTGGGACATGCTAAGGGACCTCGCAATAGGGCAGTAGGGGCTTAACGGCACCGCCATCCTTAACGTGCCGTTAAGCCCCTACCACCATACTCGTAATGATTACCTCTGTCTTTTTTTTTTTTTTTTTGTGTTTGGGAGCTGTGGCCCATGAGGCAACAGCGCAGCCATCCTGGGGGCAATTTCTCCTTTGCGCCCCTTACCAATCCGACCCTGCCTTCAGGTGTCGTCAGTATACTCCTGAATTCACACACACACACACCTAGAGTCAGCAGACTGTGCAGCCACCAGTTACTGTGGTGCACACAGAGAGTGGGCTCAGGCAGTGCCTTCTGGGATCCTTCAGGATACGCCCCACTTTACATAGAGACCTAGAGACGGCAGACGGATCCGCCACCAGTTACTGGGGTGCACACAGAGAGGGGGCTCAGGCAGTGCCTTCTGGGATCCTTCAGGACACGCCCCACTTTACATAGAGACCTAGAGACAGCAGACGGATCCGCCACCAGTTACTGGGGTGCACACAGAGAGTGGGCTCAGGCAGTGCCTTCTGGGGTCCTTCAGGATACGCCCCACTTTACATAGAGACCTAGAGACAGCAGACGGATCCGCCACCAGTTACAGAATTCTTCTGTTCTTTTCCAATGAGAGGCCAGTTCCGAGCAGGTTTTGCATAACATTAATTAATAACATAACATAACAGGCAATCAGGCTTCCGGAAAGGACATGGCACGGAAACAGCCCTGGTAGATCTGAAGAATCAGATCACCCAAATCATGGACAAAGGCAAGCCTGCTCTTTTGCTCCTTTTAGATCTCTCAGCCGCGTTTGATCTGGTTGATCACAAGACTCTCACTTCACACCTCACACACTCAGCCAACTTCTCCAAAGAAGCAGCCCTCTGGATCACTTCCTTCCTCGAGGGAAGAGCCATGAAAGTCTTCTCAGACATCGCCAACGCCACTCCCACGACAATCCACTGCGGGGTCCCTCAAGGATCTTGCACTGCACCCACACTCTACAACTTGTTCACCAAGCCCCTCTTTGACAAACTTGACTCATACGGCATCACATACACAAACTACGCGGACGACACACAAGTACTTCTACCCCTTTCAGGATCATACAACGAAGACGCCAAGGCACTCCACACTATCTACTCCGTCATCAAGGCATGGCTGGCAGTTAATGGCCTTTGCCTCAATGGAGACACGACTGAAATCATGATATTAGGCCAACAGAACACCCTAGACAAACTTGACAAACTGTACGCCAACTTCTCCATTGACAACTCCATCATCCCCGTATCCACAGCCGTAAAGACACTGGGAGTATACCTTGACGCTTCACTATCTATGACTAGCAAGTCAGTGCTATCACATGCGCATCCGCACACACCACCAAACTCATAAACGCCATCAAGCCCTACCTCTCTAAACCAAATTGCCTCTCTATAGCGAAGGCAACCATTGGAGCCAAACTGGACTACTGCAATGCACTCCTAGCAGGCACATCAGCCAAAAACCTAAACAGACTACAAATCACGCAGAACAATGCTCTCCGGGCCGCTCTTAGTATCCCAAGAAGAGAGCATATCACCCAGGCCAGGCACTCAGCCCAATGGCTCCCGGTCAAAGAACGGATCACTCTCAAAATCCTCACCCTCACTCACAAATGCCTCTCTCTCTCCGCCCCGTCCTATCTATCAGAAACCATCCTCAAACCCTCCTCGTCCCGCCCCACCAGGACGCAATACTCCAACCTAATCTGCATCCCACGCATCAAAAGAGCCAAAGCCGGAGGTCTAAGTTTCCCCTACATTGCAGCCAAGACCTGGAACGCTCTCCCTGCTGACATTAGAGCGGAAAACGCACTCCCCACTTTTCGCAGGAAACTGAAAACCTCATTCCTTGCGAAATATCCGTGAAACTCTCAGGAATCCATGTAAATATACTGCATTGCTAATGTATGCATATCCACTGTAAATTCTGTATTTTATGTAATTACTGTATCCTATGTAACTAAGATATTGTCTGTAACAAGCGCCACGATGCCTCCGGGCTGACGTGCGCTCTATAAATCTGAATAAAAAAAAAAAAATTAATTACCAAGTTCAAAGCAAATACACTGAGGTAAAGGTTCACATTATTCTCTTTCCAAAACAATGTCGTCCATAAGGGCAGCTTTCTTTGTCCACTTGAATCGTGCGCCCTGAGGCCTAGGTGCATGTGGCGCGCTACAAAAATTACAATAAATAAATAAAATAACTCTTGGGTACACTTAATTTACATTCCAATATCAAATCCATGTTGCTTTTTATTCTTTGCATTTTATAAGTGGTTTTGTCCTGACATCTAGTGGCTGTGTTAGGGAATAGCATCCCTTTAAAATCCCCTTGACCAGTTGCCGAGCAGTGCACGTTCTCCACAACTCACACTAAAATGATGGCAGTAGTAGGGCACAGGCAGGGCCGGCCCTAGCTCTGGCAGCGCCCCCGGAGCAATAAAATGTAGCCCCTCCCATCCCCGCGCGCACGAAGCTGCAGCTGGCCTCAGACCAGGATCTTTTCACTTAAATGGGGTGGCGCCAGCCCCTGGTTTGGGAGTGCTTAAACCTCACACCTTGAGGAGATTGCAAGCAGAAGGCTGCACTCTGCCTTGATGCCCGAGTGCCAAGCCCGGGGCTCTGATGGGAAAGGGGTGCTAACAAGGTCCTGTGAGATTTTTAAGCTGGGAGGTCAGACAATTTCCCTTTAAACATTCATTAACGTGGCAACAGCAGCAAACACACCGTGACAGGGGACAAAATTCCGCCCAGGCAATAACAATATACCCTATGATGACAAGCTTTCAGAACTGTCACCCGTTCACCCTAAAACCCCTCAAAAATATGTTGGCTGGCTCTACCACCGCGCCAGCACAGGGAAGCTCTACAAGGCTCCTTTGCGCCGGAGTGTCAGCGGCGCCCTGTGTAATAGAAAAGCTCCCAGTGCCAGCACAGGAAGCTTTTCTGTCTCAAAGACCAGGGCTGTTCCAAGAAATGCCCCGATCGGTCCCCAAGCCCAGCTTCAAGGCCGGGGACTTTCCATTACTGTATGAAGGGAATTGTAACCGAATAGGACCTAGGCACATAGCTCTCGCCTCAAAATATTTAGGGCTTTTTTCTATATCCTACCTAATTCTCGCTGATTTAAAGAAACGAACCCTACATCGTTACACTTTTATTTTTAGATTTCAACACTGTACCTAGAGGATATCCTTGGGGGATCCATTCTCTTCACATCCACTCTTTAGTGGCTATCTTAAAGCATTGGGCATCGTACCCCACTCCATATGGTAAGGATTCCCTACTTTTACCATATCTTTCATCGATTTCTAGCCTCTATCCACTTATACTCTGTTTTTCCAACAATAGATATAGGAACTTCAATGCAATAGCATCTATTTAGAAGTACTTCCACCATAATTGATAAAAGCCTTGTTCGGGGTAAGACTGTGTAACAGCACTTGTTGGCTCTAAGTACTCTAATTCTACCCAGTTAGTACTATTTAACAACCAGTTACCCATGAGTCCCCTATCTGTGCATAGAAATGACGTGAATAGACGCTTATAGGCACTTTTGACCTTTTCACCTAGAATACGTGGCACAGCCCATGTTTAAACAAATTGAGCAAATGCTTCTTTCTTGAGTGGACATACTCCAACAACATAGACTGGAGAGTTGATAATATAAGTAACTAGGCGAAACAGAATAACCAGTGATAAGTGTTGGATAGGATGTCTGGGACAACATGTTTTTCCCGATATTTACTTACATCTTGTTAAAGTACCTGTGCCAATTAAATAGGCAGCCACAATGCAAATGTCCATGATTTTTGACTTTGCAAATTGAAGATGATTGTATACACCTGAAAAGGTCTGATATGCACAGAACATTATAAGATAAGCACAGTTTATACTGAGAAATACATAAGAATATGGAAAACCTGTATGAGGGCCACCAGATTTTTTTTAAAATATGAATATTTTTTTAAATTACCTACAGAACTAGCAAGTGTATGTCTAACAGAACTAGTAACTTTATGTTTTCTGGATTATTTTCTTAGATTTGATTGAAATACTGAATATGCCCCTGAAGAAGAGAAGTTTTCCCGAAACGCGTTGGGCTAATCTTGAAAAATAAAACTACACATGAAGAAGTCAAAGAAAGTTGTCTTGATGTTTATCATTAAGAAATCATAAATGTATTGTCTGGCAAATTATTTGAACACATTACACCTATAGTGTGAACTCAAGTTATATCCTAATTGTTTGGCTCTTTATTGAGAGCTTGTGAAAGTGTGCAGGGAACGGGAGTTCCTCCATTAGGAACTTATTCTGTTTACGTGATCAGTGTTACCCCAAAATATTTAAGGGGTGCCCTTGTAAATTGGGGTTCACTTTCAGGGCCAAAATAGCCCCTCGTGAGGCTGGGATACTGGCAAATAGATCCCTGTGCCTATACAGCCTCACTCTAAACCACGTATCGAATACAATTCCTTCAAAACTGCAATTAAATGTAGAGGACATTTCCAAGTGTTCAATTTATGATATAATTCCCAGCACACTATCAAATGCCAGCTCAAAATCGATGAAGGCCGTATATAACATTTTACCACTTTCCAAAACGTTAGTCTTACAGAAAGTTAGAACTAACCCATTAAGGGAGGTTCCTATTCCTTTGACAAAACCAGCCTGATGCGTATCCAAAATCTCACAGTCCCTTTTTTATTTTTTTATTGTGTTTTGGCTTATAAACAAAGTATAAACCTTTAACAGCATACAGTAAAGTAAAAAGAAGTCAAGTTAAATGAAAGAAGAAAAAAACTATGAAAACTCATACAATTTGGTAAGTAGAATAAAACCACATAGCGTAACTCCTCTAGGAGTTATACATTATAGATTGTACACACTGTCAAGCATCAACACATCCATAATCAGTGCATAACTAATACATTGCTTCTCGGGAATTCCTACCCCAGAACATAATGCTATTGCTCACTGTCCCACCCACTGTTATATGTGACCATTCAAAGGGGGGCAGGGAAGCCCATTCAGAGGGAAAGGTAACATTCCTAGAAATGTCTAAAGGACTTCCAGCCTTAACCTAAGAATCCTTGGAAAGTCACACAGTGATAACATTAGGGTTTGATAATTGCCCCAAATAGCCTAACCCATGTGGACGCAGTCAACTGCATTGATCCCAGAAATCATACTCTCAGCTCTAAGAGCACATGACAGTCTAAGAGCAAATGCTTTAGACTCTCCATTTCCCCACCATCCTTACCGAACCTACAGTGCATATGAGTTCTAAACCTGTCCAATTAAATGGGGGCGCATATACTCTGCTGTGCAAACTACTCTGTGTTAGTTGCTGCCAAATTGTGTTACTTATACAGACAATAGGACATACTACCTGCAAGGATTACCATATCAGACTCCAAGTCCCCTTATGAGTCTACAACATCGTTATACAAAAACCAACATGATGTTTTATCCACTGTGCACAGTCCATCCATTATACTTGTGAATCCAATAATAAATGTGTCACTTCCTCCTTAGTTATTGTCCAAAAATGATATCAAGAATAATTCTTTCTTCAAAACTTTTTATTCACTAGCAGTGATTATCACATTCCTGCCAACATGTGTTTCGACCTCAATTTATACAGGTCTTCCTCAGGGCCAATGTATCACCTATTCACATATTTCAATAAAATTATTTTTATAAATCATCCAATCAATAATAAACATAAATCATCCAACATTTTATGTTATACAATTTTGTTACGGTAATCATTTCGGTATTTGAATGTAAGAAGAACAGAAATGTTTGGTAGTACACAGTTAATTGAATGCATGCTGATCACAGTGTTTAAATATGGAAGTCACTTTATTTCCTTTGAAATGGGAGACAGGAGGCACATTTTTCGTATGTGTGTGTATAACGAGATTTCGTGCCAGTGCGCAATATCAATATTTGTTGCCTCACCGTGCGAGAAACATTCTCCACGGTGTGGCAAACTATCCGCATGAAGGAGTGAGTGCAAAAAAACGAATGTCGCTGCTATGGCCCAATGTTGGTAATGTCCACCCGCACAATACATGAGAAGGAGATAGCCTTAGTTTATACAGCAGGTGTGCTCAATCAATGACTGGTTTTGGCGCAATGCATGTTGGACCGACTAGTCCCTAATTCGCCAAAATCACAAATGCTAGTGGATATTTTTAGAAATGAAGGCAAATTTAAACAAATATGCAAGCACCTATCATCCCATACCTCAATGCATTGATAAAGTGCTAGTGCATGATAGGAGCAGCATTAGGTTAGGGATTAAGGTGAATTCAGACAAAAATGAAAACGCCTGTCGTCCCATATAGAGTAATAAAAGGCTATCCGTGGATAATACCTCAATGCATTGGATGGATGCTCGTGCAAGTTAAAACAGCATGATTTAAAGTATCCGGACAAATGTCCATCTCTTTCTATCTCCCTACATTGTGCATATGGCGTACCAAAACTCATCCATATTTTCCTGAATGATCAATTTTACCATCTTTAAAAAGTGAGTGAACATTCTGCCTGCCATATAAAGTGACATGTGCAGTTGGTTCATTCATAAAGTGCAAAGTGATACATATATGAATAAATTCATAGAAACATGACTTTAAAAAGGAAAAAGAGAAAGGAAAAGAGATATTAGATCACTACACATTTACCCGAATTAGAGTCAGTGTTAAGTCACTCTCTATGTGTTTTGTCTACATCAGAGACTAGCCTAAACACACTATGATGTTGCTTTCTAAGTTGTAAAGGATACAGGATGAGTGTGGAACACTAAAACAAGCATTGCACTGGAATATGGGACATTCATTAATGAAAATGGCTTCTAGCCCCTGATTAATCATATAGGAAGACATATAGCTCTGGGTCCACATTTAAACCATTAGGCTTTAGTGTATCAAACCTACAGATTAGTTTGGCTTCTAGTTGGCGCAGTTTGAGTTCCCTATTGCCCAACCTCTTATGTTGTGGTATGTGTGCTAAACCCACAAAGCTAATTTCTGATGTATTTTTATTATGTTTCTCACCAAAGTGTAAAGCTAGAGGGTATGTCAAATCTCCATTTTTTATGGGTCTGTAATGCTGTAAAATACGCAATTTTAGCGGGCCAATAGTTGATCCTATATAATGTAACCCACAGCTGCATGTTATTGCATGAACCACAAACTTTGTAAGGCAAGTTATTTTATGCTTGTACTTCCATTCTTGCCCATTAGCACTGATTGGAGGTTTTCGCGTGACATAATAGCACATTTTGCATTTACCACATTTTTTCAAACCTGTATGTTCATGTTTGTTAGGAAACCAGCTCGATGAAGAAGCCTTGGTAATTACAGTACTGGGTGCTAGTATATTTTTCAGTGTTGGAGCTTTACGAAAAGTTACACTAGGTTTCTCTTCCAAAACTTTACACAAGTCTCTGTCAGTGGTTAGTATTTTCCAGTGTCTATGCATAATAGCCCTGATATGTTTAGCTTGCTGATTGTAGCTCGTTATGAATCTTATCGTTTCATTTTTCAATTTAGGATGTGGTCTAAAAAGATCTCCTCTCGGTTGTTTTTCAGCTTTGGTAAAGCAATCCGTCACTGTACTTTGTGAGTATCCTCTATTCACAAATCTGTTGCCAATATTTTTCGCTTCTTTTTGGAAATTTGCCTCATTACTGCATATTCTTTTCGCCCTAAGGAATTCTCCATAAGGTATAGACTTTTTGAGAGCTGTGGGATGATGACTACTAGCATGTTGCGTAGAGTTGGAACTTGTGTCCTTCCTGTGCAAGGTAGTGATTAGTCGGTTTTGGTCAACTTGCAAGGAAACATCCAGAAATACCAGTGCATTCTTACTTATAGTGCTAGTTAACTGCAAATTAAGGGCATTGGAATTCAAAATAGTGATGTATTCTTCTAGTTCCTTCTTTGTTCCATCCCATATCAGGAACAGGTCATCGATAAAACGATGCCACGTAACTATATGTTTGGTAAACTGTTCCAGCTCCTCACTCCATGCCACTGTCGTTTCCCACCAACCCATATAGAGATTGGCGTAAGTTGGCGCCATACAGGAGCCCATTGCTGTGCCCTGGGTTTGTCTGTAAATCGCATCATTGTAAAGGAAAAAATTATGTTCCAGGCAAAATTTCAACATTTCCCGCAACATATTGTTGTGCTGGCGGTAGCTAACAGATCTGCTGTTCAGAAAGTGACGGCATGCATTTAAGCCATGCTGGTGCTTAATAGACGTATAAAGGGACACTACATCCAGGGAGACCAGAAAATAATTAGGCTCCCAATTAACTTCATCTAATTTTAACAGAAGATCTGATGTGTCCCGAATGTATGAATTAAGGCTTAGCACAAATGGCTGAAGGAAATGAGCAAGAAATTTAGAGGTGTTTTCCAGAAGACTACCAATTGAGGACACTATTGGGCGTCCTGGAGGATCTATTAGAGTCTTATGGATTTTAGGATTGAAGTAAATAAGCAGAGTTATTGGGTGTGCATTTTTCAAGAAGTGATATTCATCATCATTTAGCAATTCTTCTTCACACCAATGGAACAGCAATTCATAATATTCTCTATTGGTGTTTCCCAAAATTGATTTATCCGCTAATTCATAGCAAGAAGTGTCATCAAGTTGTCTGTTTGCTTCTTTGACATAGCTGGTGCTGTTCATGACAACTATACTTCCTCCTTTGTCCGAGGGTCGGATGACTATGTTATGATCATTTTTCAAAGTATTTAATGCTTCTATCTGTGTAGGACTGAGATTTATTGATTTCCTGTTAATAGAGCTGGACAGGCCTTTGAGATCTTTCATTACCAGTTGTTCAAAAACATTTATAGGGCTGCATTCTATATTCGGGCAGAAGGCTGATTTTGGCTTGAATTTGCTGAAACAGCTCATGTTGGTATTGATCCCATATCGTTCTGCCAGCATGCTGTCGTCCATTGTTTCTGTGTATGTATTCACAGAACTGGGGTTGGAATGCAGTTCATCTATATAGAATAAAGTGGCCAGATCTTTCTCTGATAGAATGGAGGCGATTTCTGTATCTGAATCTCTTTTCTGTGTTTTATGCACAACTTGTGTAGCAAAGAATTTAGTGAGCTTCAGTTTGCGTGTGAATTTGAAAAGATCTATTCTGGCAGATGTGTAGTCGTAGGCGTAGGTTGGGCTATAGGATAGTCCTAAAGATAGGACTGATGTTTCCTTCTGGGTGAGGCTTCTAGCTGAAATATTGAATATTTTGAATTGTTCATGTTCTTGCCTCTCGGCCTCCCCCTCGGTTTGTTCCCAGATCTTGTGGCCCTTCCAATTTGATCTTCCCCGCTTTGCACAACTGCCCCGCCTGGTTGCCCTCTTCCCGTCTTTCCTCTTGGACCTCTTCCTCGACCGGCTGATTGGCCTCGTCCTCTTTTGTCCATTCTGCTGTCCATGTGGAGCAGCTTGAATTCGTCTAAAAAGTTCAGCTTTTTTGATGACTGAGCTCCTTCAGAATCTGAAAAGTCAATATCTGAACTGCTGGGATCCTCTGCAGTAATTTCATTTTGTTTAGCGGGGGGATTTTTCTGTTCCTTTCTTGCTTTTATGGGCCCATCGAATCTCTTGGCAAAGGTGTATATTCTTCCTTGCTCATAGTCTATCCAGTCTCTTTTGAATTTGAGCTGTTTCCTTGTTCTTAGCTCTCCTTCGAATCTTTCTAGATTCTCCTCTAGTCTCGTCATACGCGTTTTACATTCATCTCCATCTTCTGAGGTGAATAGTAGTTCTTCCATAGTTTCTATCTCTTTCATTAGTTTGATTCTGTCTAGTTTGGCGTATTTAATCAGGCTTTCAATCATTCGGAATGAGCAAGTGTGTGTATGGGTTGTCCATTCTTCTATTAATTGCGGATCCATATGTTCGAATGTAGGTATTGTAAGAATTCTTAATCCCCTCGGTATCCGCTGTGCTTCTAGATACATCTGCAGAGTCATGGCTTCCCACCACTTGGAGATCTCCTTTTTCTTTATTCTTTCCCATTTGTCAAGTTTCCGCTGCACTGTAAGACTTGCTGGTAAGCTGTTATCATTTATGGTGCCAGTTGTAGTCTTATCTTGATCAAACAGAATTAGCGCTGCTGCCATCTGTTTTGCCTCTACCTGGTCTGCCATAACTTGAGTTCCACTAATGATTAGTGGTGCTCAAAGTGTATGCTATGGTATTGCACTAAAAACTTAGTATAAACAGGGTGGAAAGACAGATGATAATTGAAAAAATGTCTTTGTCTTATCCTGCTCTACACACAGACTTCTGTGGTGGCTCTCCCAGGTGGTCTGCCCCTCAATAATGTAAAAGAGAATAGCGAAGAAAAATAGCTTTCTCTTTATAATTACAGCATTAGAGGGACGCTCAACCCTGATTATTATGATGCTAGAAATGTCACTGTATATCATACAATTGTATATCACGGGAGGCGGCTGCAGTAGACTATTAAGTGGGAAAAAAGTGCGGAAGGTCGTTGCTTTTTAAGATTTCTTTTTCGTGAGGGCTAGGATATTTTGTAGGTAGAGAGATGCTGTATATATATGTTTGTTGTTCTTTCCGCTAAGAATTGCCGCCCATCTTTTATCTGTACTCATTTGTTGGGATCCAATGTCAAAATGTCCCCCAAATTGTTTTCGTTGGAGGGCAAGAGAGGGGCATTCCATCACGAGGTGAAATATGGTTTCGGGTACCGTCTTAAGTTTACAGAACCGACAGTGATTTTGGTCTTTTGGGATTTGTCTTGTTTCAGCTAAATAATCATTCGTTGGTAAGATATTTAGCCGAAGTCGTAAAAAAATTGCTCTGATCTTTGGGTCAGGAAACTGCAACAGGTATTGCTGTGGTTCATGAAGTTTTCTGTTGTCTACGTTACAGTGCAGCGTCCGTTTGTAGTTGTTTTTCTGATCAATGGTTTGAATCCAATCATTCTGGAGAAGTTTGATTTTGGCATGTTGTGGCCGGCTGAGTAAAAGTTCTTCGGAGATCTCTTCTTTCTCCATTTCTTTGTTGATTAATCTTTTCCAGTTTTCTAAGATTGTGTTGTTTAGAGCGTTGCGATTGGTTTTCAAGATTTGAATTGCAGGAGTGATATCGTCCGCTATTATTTTCCGATAGATGTCCATTCTTTTCCATCGTACCATAGATCCGATGGATTGAGTTGCTATCTCGTAGCGGATTCTGGGCATGGGATATGATTGAGGAAGATTTTGCGCCAAAATATTGCCTCAAGTTTTACCCAGTTTACATGTTCGGTATTCAACATAGTTTCAGATCCATATGTTATTATGGGAACGTATTTTTGCCTGTAGTACATAATGATCGGTTTATATGAGAATTTTCCATATTTTTTGTGCAGGATGCACCCCTGACGCGCCAATGCTTGGGCTTTCTGTTCTATTTTGTCCAGCCAGTCCGCTTCTGTTTTTGATTGATTGAGTGTAATCCCTAGATATCTAAATGTTGTGACATTTTCTATTCTTATTCCATTGATGTTGAAGTTCGGTTGGTGTTTTGATTTTGTTTGTGGTTTCGTCAGCAGCATGGTCTTTGTCTTCGTAATATTGATGACTAAGTCATTTTGTTTCATGTAGTTGCTTAGTGCTGTAAGCGAAAGTTGTAGTCCAGATGGGGTTCTATCGAGCAAAACGATGTCATCTGCATAGGCCATTATCGGGACCGGTATCGAGTTTATTTTAGGGGGATTTGTTTGGGTATTTGCCAGATGTTGGTCAATGTCTGACGTGAACAGGTTATAAAGCGTCGCTGCCAGAGGGCATCCTTGTTTTAGGCCGTTCCTTGTCACAATGGAAGCAGATGTTTGTCCTTGTTTTGAGAGTCTGACTTTTATTGAAGTGTCAGAATACAGTAGGATGATGGGTTCGAGAATGTTCGCTGGGCATTTCCATGCATGCAGTTTTGCCCATAGCTTGTGTCGAGGTATAGCATCAAAAGCCATCTTTAAATCGATGAATGCCGTGTAGATCATGCTCTTGTTATTTATGGCTTCATGTTTGATTAAGTGCAATAGTAGGAGATTTATATTGGTCCCCACGTTGCGCGTGAAACCTGTTTGACGCGGGGAGAAGCGACCATTGGTGGTGGCCCATGCAGTGAGCTGCCTTAAGAGAGCTGTTGCGAAGATTTTTCCCAAGGGGTCCAGTAGAGCAATTGGACGAAAGTTCTCCGGAAGGTCGCGTGGTCCTTGTTTATGTATCGGAACTATTGTTGCTGTTCTCCAAGTGGTTGGGATTCGGTTAGTTTTGTTTATGATGTCCAGGATCTGTATCATGAACTGTGCCCATGCTGTGGGATTTTGTTTAAGGACGGCGTTCGAAAGGCCGTCCGGTCCTGGGGCTCTTGATGAATTGAGATTTTTTATCATTTGTAGGAAGTCTTCTTGAGAAGTGTGGATTGTCCATTTTGTACTTCTTTGATTCGGTATTTCTTCTGGATAATTGTGCTGTGGTCCGTACAAGGTCGAGAAATGAGTAATCCATGTCTGTTGTGGTACATTAGCTGTGAGCTTATGTTGTTTCAAATGGTTTTCATTCAGTAGGTTCCATAGTTCACGTGTGTTGTTGGTCTTTAGAGTCTTCATTATTGATTCTGCATCCATCTGGAGTAGTATCGATCGATGCGATTTCCTCCAATTGTTGTAAGCTTGTTTTAATCTTGCGATCTTTATCCGGTTTTCTGTTGTTTTGTTTTTGTTGAGTTGTCTTCTCTGTTTGGCCAATTCTTTTTTTTTCCTGCTATTTCCCGGTTATAGGTATGTGCGTGTGAAGTTTGAGGGCAGTTTTTTGCTGTTTGTTGAAAGGGAAGAAGAAGCCACCCGTAATTCAGTTTTTCCAATTCAGGTTTTGATGAGTTTTCGAATTTCCTTGGAAGAAGCGATATCGATGTTTGTGATATGCGTAGTCTTGTTGCTGAACCTGCAAGTTCTAATATTGTCGCATCCGGTGGTACTGGTTCATTCGTCATTAGCTGTGAGGTGACGGTTAGCATGTTGTGGTTACTATTTTCGGAGGTTATCGTTTTAGCTACCTTGACAGATGCTTGCAGCGTTTGTGAAAGAAATATGTAGTCGATGGTTGCTTCTGATTGTCCTCTGGTCCATGTTGAGACAAAGGAAGTCGAGTTATCTTTTGCATGATTTAATAGTATCAGATTTCGTGTTGTTATTTCTTTCATCCATGTTGCTGCTTTAGGAGTTAGTTGGTCCAGCGTGCGTGGAATACCATTTGATGTCATTAGATTTATGTTGAGATCACCGCACAGTATTAATTCGATGTCTTGATAACTCTGAAGTAGATTGTCTATAGTCATGAATACGCCATCCATGAATGCCTCATTTGTGATGGCCGCAGGATTCCAGTAGAGGTTCAGAATGGCAATTTTTGTTTCGTGACTACTTTTTTGTTGTTTATATATGAGTTACTATTATGGTCAATTGAATCCAGGGGTTTATATTTTCATTTGTTAGGACTTTCCATTTCGGAGTTATTTTGATGAGTGTGAGTAGTCCTGATGCGGGTCTGCCTTGTTGTTTTTTTAAGGCAGGGTTTAAGAATGCGAGAAAACCGTCGCAAGCTGGCGTATCAATGATCCAGGTCTCTTGTAGACAAATGATTAGATAATTCTCGAGATTAGAACAAGGTTGGGTGTATAAATGCAGGTTTCCTCTTGTGTTCCATGAACAAAGTGACCATGTTATGCTTGTATTGATTGATTGTTATGAATAGGAATAGCTTGAACTTCTTGAGTGTATGATTTCTGACCTTGACGTTTCTAGGTCGTAAATTCTTTTGATTGGTTGTTCTTGGCTGGTTGTTCTTGCCGCTATTGACGGAGAAATCCACTTTGAAATCTTCGTTACTTGATTGTTGCTACAGGTATAGTTCTGTTTTCTCTCAGCATTGTTTCTTGACATTGTCGTAGGCCAACAGTTGAAGCCACTTTATTTAATCGTTCATAACTCCGTAACCGTTTGTGCTAGAGACTTGCAGTAACTTTCCTCTGAAAGCTGGGAATCGTGGCTTTTCTACGAACCTAGAACCGCATTCTTACCCCCGATACTTTTGCCGCAATCACGAAAAACGCACTCGCGAATTTGCCGCTATTTGCAAATTTCTCAACGTGTGAAAACAGCAGTTTTCTTGCTTTCAGTTGCCAAAAATTCGTTTAACCTGCTAGTTACTCCTAGATCCTTGCTAAAGTGAGCCTGGACTAATATTAACTTGATACCACTCACCCTGAACCTCTAGAGGGAATTAAAAGCATTTTAGCATATTTTTTCACTTCATTGCCAGCACATATAAAAGCATTTTGGGCCTGTGTTGTAAACTTCTGTAGTCTAAGCTTGCTGGGGTGAACTGAATTACAGTTGATTGCATTTCTGAGAACTGTGTGCTTTCCTTCCATTTCCTTGCATTGCATAAAGGGGGGAGGGGATTGCCAGAGAAAAGTGATTACATTGTTTTGTTGAACGCATATTGAGTATCTTCTGTACTGCATTTTCATTCCACCTTGCATCCATTTGAAACCATAAAGTATTGTTGCTATCTTATCCATCCTATAACCACTCATCATTGATTATAAAGAAGTGTGCTAGTGCCAGACTATCCATTATTGATTACTGCTCAGATTCAGTGTGATATTCAATTATTAAATTATTATAAAGTGCGATATATATATATCTATTGTTTAAATTATCAAATAAACCTTTTAAACTTGCAAAACAGAACTACTTCTTGGCTCAGCGGGGTCAGGGGGATTCAAAGAGAGGGGTGTTATATAGGGGTAGTCATCCAGAACGCATGAACTGGACATCAAGATATATTAATAAGGGTTTCCATTCAGTATCCCAGACTAGGCATTGACTTAGCTGTAGTGTTGAATTGAATCCTCTTACAAATTGGGGGCTCGTGCCGGACGTTTGGGTTAGATCTATCACTTGTGCAGATTAATACAGCGTGCCAGCTGACCAGATACACATATCCGGTCGGATCACACGCTGTGTTACGCTGTAAAGCACTCCTCAAAGGAACGCTCTAAGGAAAAGGTCTGTTTTGCAAAAATAAAATACAAACTTCTGTAAGTCAGGACAGAGACCAATCTCTAGAATGACGACCTTAGTAGACATGAAAATAGCCAGAGAGCACTTCTTACATAAGTTATTTGTGAGAGGTGAGTGGACTCACCAGGACCGCATGGTCTGGTTGCAGGCCATCACGCAACAGGTCACTGAAACAGGGTCAGATATATGGGGAGATCAGGGTCCCCTACATGTGGCCCTGAGTGAACTATACATGGCTCCTAAAGCTAAGGATGAACAAGACAAGATGGTTAGGATAGCGGCATACCTGTACCTATATATGGGAGACATGCAGGATAAATGTACTGAAAGCCAAGATCTGGCGAATAAGCGACAGATGGCGTTAGAGAAGGTCCAATCTGACCTGGTCTCTTCTGAGCAGAGGCTGCAGGGGAGCCAGGAGTCAGAAAATGAGAGTAGACAGCACATCATTAAAATAAAGAGGGATATGGACATCCTGCAACAGGAAAAGGCTGACCAGGATACCAGATTTCTGGCCCTGCAGAAGGAGCACCAAGACAGTTTGGACTCCTTACTGCAGAGCCAGAAAAAGCTGGAGCAACAATTAGACTTTAACAGGGCATGCACGGAGCAGGTAGCCACCCTGCAAAGTCATCTAGATAGAGTGAAGGCAGAGAGCAACAAGCTGATTTTGAAAGACCTGGATACCCAGGCAGAGTTTGATGAAGAACGCCAGAAAGCTGGTGCCTTTCAAAGGCAGAGGGACGACCTGGCGGCACAGATGCAGGCTCTTAGTCAGGAAAGGGATACCTTAGGCCAGGAAGTCTGCCACTTAAAAAGGAAAATGGAAGAAAATCACCTGGCCCTCCAGGGACTGGGTGACCTCCAAAAAGAACACCAGGACTTGCTAGAGCACACCAGGAGGGTGGAGGATGCTCTGGCAAGACAGGAGCAGGCCAATAGGGACACAGCTCAGGAGGTAACCCTCCTGCAGCAAAGACTGTCCCAGTGCTCCAGGACCAATCAGGAAACGCAGAGAGAGAATGAGGCTCTCTGCCAGCACACTGATAGGCTCCAACAACAGGTGGCGATGCAGGAGAGACTGATAGAGTCTAGGAAGGCCTTAACTGAGGAACTGAAGGCGCAGGCTCTTGCATTGCAACAGGGAGCAGGGGCGGATAGAGATGAGGTTCGCTGGGAAAGAGAAACTCCTGAGCATAACCCCAGGAGCCCTAGTACCAGAGGCCTTTATTTCTCTCAGTCCCTGGACTCTGCCACCCCCATGTCCCCTGGCGCACATGAGCACAGGGCCACAGGGATGGCAGATTACTATCCAGCCAGAAGCATGGGGCTCATAGGCCAGTACCACCCAGGAATGGAGGGGCGGGCATCTGGGTATGGGCACCCAAGCACAGTGCAATTTGATGGGGAACCCCAGGAGAGTAGGCCCATTAAGGGCATCCTGAAAACCTCTGCCCAGTTAGGTCAGTGGGGGGGGTACCCATCAAATTCTGGCAGCAAAGAGGAATCTGAAGACTCCTCTGAACGGCGCAGGACACAGGAGACCAGGTCCCCACATTCTGCCAGCCATTCCCAGGCTCGCAGAATCCGGGAAAACCTGGAAGATCAGACAGGAACCTCTGGGAGCAGTGCCTCTGAGTCAGAGGATGAATGGACCAGGGTTACCCGAACCAAAAAGGCCAATAAGGCAAAAAGGGCCTTGCTTAAGGACCTATTGAAGCAAATAAAGGCAATAAGGAGTGTTATCACGCCTTATCATAAGAACGCCAAGTATTCCGTATGGGAACACTTGGAGCTCTATGAGCAAATGATGGAGACTTTCCATTTGAAGGACAGCAGTAGCTGCATCCAGTACGTCAAATGGACATTCTCACCAGAATACTCCAGTTTCTTTGCGGGGCTGGAGGACCAAAATCATTTAAGATGGTCCACCTATAAGGCGGCCATCTTGAAACATTTTTCTGTTCACAGAAATCCTCAAGAGGCTCGCAAGGCAGCCTACAATTTGCAATGTGGGGAGGATCAGGCCCCACAAGAATTCGTGCAAGAACTGAAACGTGCCTTTGCGCAGACCACCAGAAGGGTGCGCACAGACAGCAGAGAATTTGTTAATACTTTTTTCCATGCCTTGCCCAAATATATAATGACCCAGCTCGTGAGGGATTTTCATGAGAAAAGATCTTTAGAATGGGTCATTGAACAAGCCACCCGCATCTACGAGGTGCAGAAACCGGTGGAAAACAAAAACCAGCCCAAAAACCACAAAACTAACAGCACCCCTGCTGCTGCCAAGGTGGCAGAGGTAAAAGTCACCCCCGTTTAAGAGTTGGAGATGGGAGGGCCTAAAAACCTACCTGCACCTAATAATGCTAGGCCCAGAAGGTCCTCGGGCCAGTCACAGACAGGGAGCCAGGGAGGCAGCCCCACAAATGGGGTCCCTCGCTCTCCTGACTATGTAAGTCCCCGTTACAAGGGAAACAGACCCATCCTGGGTTATGTGTGGACTCCTCCAGCCCAAGGGGGGGGATCCAGCCAAGCACCTAACCCAGGGAACTTCCCTCCTAACTTCCCACTGGATGGCAGAAATTCTCCAAACCCTGGGCAGAACTTCTTCCCCAGGTATCCACCCAACTTCCAGCCCCAAAATCCTCCATCCTTCTTTCCCCAATTCCCTGAGCCCAGACAACGGAATCCGGGAGAGGGGAGGCCAAGGGTGGAGGGCTACCCAAATCTTCCCAACCAGGGGTACTACCAAAGAAGGGATAGCTACCCTTCCCAGGATCAGCCCAGGGGAGAAAACAGGGCCCCGTATCAGCCTGAGCGGGTTTCCCAGTTAGAGCGCCAGGTTCAAAACATGGCACGGGATCTGGGTCACATACTGAGGGCTCAGCAGAACCCTCAGATCGGCATGCCGGCGCAGAACGCACCCAACTCTGGACCTGGTGCCCCAGAACAATGACGGGGGCAGCACCCCGATAACTCACCGGTTCCCAGGGAGGAGGCACAAAGGGAAGGGGGGTGTAAAGCCTTGGAGGAAGCTTCCTTCCTCACTTGTAAACAGCCCCTGGAAACCCAGGAACCGCAAACAAAATCTCTTGCCCCTGAAAGTCTGCCTCCTAAGGAGCAGAGGGGGGGTAGGAGAAACAAAAGACCCAAACAGACTCAGTTTGAGGAGGAGGTACAGATCTTCCAATTTGAGGGAGAGGGATCCTCAGAGGTTCCTGGGAAAAGGATCTTCTCCTTCAGAGAGGGGGGAACTCCTCCCAAAGAAAAATGGGTCCCTAGGGATACCAATCCAGACTGGGGAGATGTGGAGACTGAGCTACCGCCACCCACCATCTCATCCCAGAACCAACAGCAAGAAAATCCCCCGGTCTAAACCCATCCTGGTGACTGCCTCCAAAAAGGGGGGGGCGGCCCGGAACCGGAGCCAGGGGAGCCCACAATGGATTTGATCTCCAGTTGCCAACTTTTTCTTTCAGACTCCCAAGGCTCTCCACAGAATTATGCCCAAATCTCTTCGCTAGCGATGTCCAAAACGAGAAAGTTAGCCCACCAGTTGTCCAAAAATGTGCATTATCTGTGCCCCCTTGAGGAGAAGGAGGGAAGATACTATGCCCCGGTACAAGTACAGGGGCAGGGTACAATTTTGGCACTGGTGGACACGGGATCTCAAGCTACCCTTCTGTCCAGAAGGGCCTTTGATGAACTGAATGCAGGAAGGGGAGGGAATTACCAAATTCCTCTCACCTCTCTTCCTGGACAACTCCAGAACTTTGACTGGAAGGAAATTCCCGTCGAGGGGATGGCAGATTTGGACATTAAGATCGGGCGACACAAGTTGAAACACCCGGTCATAGTTGTGACTCCAGAGGGCACCCCTTGTTTACTAGGGAATGACCTCCTGAGGAGGTTGTCACCCTTAATAGATTGCGTAAACAAGGTCCTCTGGACCCAGACTAGCCGACCAGTAAAATTAAAACAGTGTCAACCATGTTAGTTTAAACGGCACCTGCCACATGGTTCAACAAAAATCTGACCAAGTAGAATTTCACTTCCAGAACAACCAAATTCTAGACGTGACAGTAATAGCAGTAGGACAACAGACTGGTGATGGGGGGTCCTCTCTATTTCTGAAAATCAACCTTCCTTCCAGCCTAAAGTGGTATTCCACGCTGGAAGGAAATACTCTGAAATTCTTTACCAATCCACAATCAGAAACTCCCACTCCTATAGTCCAGAAAGATGTGAAATCAGCTCAGAGCCTGGCTGATATTCAGCAAATTGGAGAGCAGTTGTTCATCCCTGTCCAATTAAATGATGGGAAGGACTCTGTTCTCGCTCGAGTGTGTGTGAACAACGGTAAGAGCTTCATCAGCAAAGCCATGTTCCGCCAACTCCCAAAAGATCCAGCCATTCCCACATTCAAACTGATAGACAAATGGGAAATGGACCTGGAAGCACCCAACTCCAAACATCTCCTGCCAAGCAGGTGTATGCTCAAAATCTCCATTGGCAACAAGAGCATAGTCCATAATTGTTGGGTCGTGCGAGACGTCACTGCCGCCTTTTACTTAGGCAGTGACATTCTCAATCGCTTTGCCATTAGTTTGGACCTAATAAACTTCAAAGCTTGGTCCCGATTAGCGGATAATCCCATGGGCTTTGATGATCCAGAAAAAGCATTTAGGTCAGCTCAATTGCTACCTTATGCAGTTGAAATTCAGATCAAAGAGGAAGTCACCATCCCAGAAAGGACCCCACAATTCTCCCTGGAAGTGAAAGCTAAAAGAGGACAATATTTGCAAAACCCTGATGCTTACATACATCTAAACGCTTCTCTCCAACAGCAAGGGTTGGGGGTAAACCCAACTCCATTAGTCAACATAGAACATGACACCATTCTAATAGAGGTGGATAACAGCGACTTAAAGAGTATTACTCTAGCCGCAGGCACCATTATTGGAATGGCGGTTGATGACCGACATTTTTCCATTGATTTAGGTAATGAACTGTTAGGGCCAATCCCCAAGGACTGCTTTGACAGTGACAGTGATGACAATACCACACCAGACAGGATTTTTACCCGGCATGGGGGGAACTTCCTGGTGTACACTTCTTGCCCCTATGGTAAGGAAGATATGACTTGTGACTTCAGGAGGGATGAGGTGATTTTCCAAGTCCATGAGGGCTGCCTTTCCCACCTGAAGCCCCCAGTCCAAATCAGCACTCTGACCAGGGACTTCTCCACCAAGCTGGAGGAGGCCGCTGAAATAGCCAAACCAGAAGTCTTTCCAGGCTTCAGGCAGATGGTGGAAGAGAGAGTCAACCTAGCTGATGCCTGTGTGACTCTGGAACAAAAGCAAAAGTTGAAACAAGTTTTCTTGGATTTCCAAGATCTCTTTGCGTTAGACTCATATGACTGTGGTCGCACTGACATCCACACAACAACAATCCCCACGGACCCTGGCATGACTCCTGTGTTTGTGAAGCAATATCGCTTGCCTCTCGCATCAATGGAGTCCCTTACTGAAATAATTAAGAACCTTGAGTCCCGGGGAATAATCCGTCCAGTCCACAGCACCTTCAATAATCCGGTGCTGGGAATATTGAAGCCAAACGACCAGTGGAGACTCTGCGCCGACCTCAGGGAGCTCAACAAACGGGTCCATACTTCCCGATGGCCTCTGCCCTACATTGACCAAGGGCTGGCCCAGATCCAGGGGTCACAGGTATTCACTGCAATAGACCTGACCAATGGATACTGGACTGTGCCTGTCAGTAGGGAGGACCAATACAAGCTGGCTTTTACCTTTGGGGGCCAGCAATACACGGACCCGGACTCCCTTCGGATACCTCAACTCCGGCAATGAATTCAACATTTTCCTACCTAAGGCCATGCCCGACCTGGGTGCGAGGGGTAACCTGGCTTATGTAGATGATGTCCTCATCAAAAGTTCATCTGTGGAGGAACACATAGCGGAGATCCGTTATGTTCTGACGCAGTTGAGGGCCGCCGGAGCAAAACTTTCCTTTCAGAAAGCACAGTGGTGTAGAACCCGTGTTAATTTCTTGGGGCATGAGATTACTCCTCAGGGTCTCTGTCCCCAGGAAAAGAAAGTGGAAGCACTTCAGAAACTGAAAGACCCCACAACTCTGCGGGAACTAAGGAGCCTCCTTGGACTGACTAATTACAGCAGAAAGTTCATTGAGGGCTACGCAGAGATCACCAGACCCCTGATTCATCTCCTGAAGGGGGGGTCAAGTGGGAATGGGGTCCAGAACAAGCCGAGGCAGTAAGACAACTCAAAAGAAGCCTCTCACAAGCGCCCTGCCTAGCTTACCCTGTCAGAAACAAGGAGTTCTTCCTGGAGACGGGGTTCTCTAATACGTGCTTGACGGCAGTATTATACCAAAAGCATGACAAGGTCAATAAAGTAATCTCCTATGCGAGCAAAACTTTATCTTCTGTGGAGGAAAAATTCAACGATTGTGAGAAGGCACTCCTGGCAACGGTGTGGGCATTGAAGAATTACCGCCCGTTTATCCAGGGGGAACACATCATAGTGGAGACTCCACACCAGCCTCTGCAATATCTCCAAAGTGACAGAATCCGGGCCGGAAATGTGAGTAATTCCCGAATTACTTCCTGGATTCTATCAATGCAAGGCTTTCCTGTGGAGGTCAGATATGGCCAAAACAAGAAGAGTCCCATCGCGCAAGGTCTGGCTGACTTGCATGATTGTGCCAGAGAAAACTGTCTCGAGGACGAAAGTCTAAAAATAAAGGACAACATGGAGGCATACCTTAATTCCCCCCACAAAGTCTTTGAAGAAGACAAGTGTGAGGGAATGCCCACTGTATATGTGGATGGATGCTCTTACCATGTTGACAACAACGGGGAGAAAGAACTGGTGGCCGGCGTAGGGAATGCATGGGTGAAGGAGTTCCCAGAACCCTCCGCTGGGTACAAAATTGGTCCCCGAAGTAGTCAGGTGGCAGAATTGATGGCTGTGCATCAGGCCATCCTCACTGCTGTCCAGCATCAACTCCACGAACTGGTCATAATCACAGATTCGGATTATGTACGGAACGGGTTCGTGGAGCACCTGGTTAATTGGAAAACCAGAGGCATGTTATGTGCTAACAACAAACCCTTGAAACATGGGAAGTTGATCCAAAACATTGATGATCTGGTCACCTCGAATGAGATGACCATCTATTGGAAAAAGATCAAGGGTCATTCCAAAGTAGAGGGACCAGACAAAACTGGAAATGACCTAGCTGATCAGCTGGCCAAAACCGGGGCCATCCAAGGGGATCTAATTGAGATTGAGTCCCTGTTGGGGGAAATCCAGGTCACTGCTATCACTAGGTCCCAGACAAATGCTCACCATGATCTGTCAACTGCCCAATGGAGCAAGGAGACCCCTGATGCTGATTTAATTACAGCTCAGAAGGGGGATCCAATTATTGGTAAGTTTTACCAACACCTCGAGGACCCTGAGAACTTTCCCCTGACGGATACCGATTACACTGGGAAAGAGGACCTAAGAGTGTTGATGAAATGTCCAAAAATGTTCCGAATCCAAGACGGTTTGCTGGTAAGGAAATCCAAAGCTGGCCACGATCAGTGGGTGGTTCCTACCCCATTCCGAAGCCTGATGTTAAGTCACGCCCATGATGCGGCCACCGCCGGTCATAGGGGGTTTCACACAACACTGGAAATCTTAAGAGAGGTTGCATACTGGCCACACATGGGGCAGGACCTCGACCAATACTTGAAGGGGTGTCTTGTGTGTGCACAATTTCAGCCATCATCCCTCACGCACCGTGCGCCTCTCCAAAAGAGGGGGATGACCCTGCCATGGTCAGATTTACAAATCGACTTTGTAGGCCCCGTGATTCGCTCTGCTAGGGGGAATAAGTACATGTTGACTGTGACATGCTTGTTTACCAAGTGGGTGGAATGTCTCCCAGCCCCAAATTGCAAGGCAGAAACTGCAGCTGCCCTGATGATTAACCACATCTTTTCCCGTTTTGGTCTACCTCAAAGGATTGAGTCAGATAGGGGTAGCCACTTCACCAGTGAAGTAATGACAAAGATGTGGGAGATACTGGGGGTCAAGAGGAAGTTGCATATTGCTTACCGGCCAGCTTCTTCTGGGGCAGTAGATAGATATAACCGAACCATTGTGAGCATATTAAAGAAGTTTGTGGCAGATTCTGGGCCAAGTTGGGATATCCGATTACCTCTGGTCCTAATGGCCATCAGATCTACCCCTTCATCTGCAACCAAAATGTCACCATTTGAGTTGATGACTGGGCGCAAGATGGTGCTTCCTCAGCATTTGCTCTACAGGACCCAAGAGCAGACACTAATAAATGCCTCCACAACTCACGAGTATGTGGAGAATTTAAGGAAACACCTTCAACATGCTTTTGCTTATGCTCAGCGGAATCTAGAAAGATCAGCTGATAGCATGAAGACCCACTATGACCTGAAAACTTCCAGGAAGGAATATCAGGTGGGGGACCGGGTCTATCTATACAATTTCCAAAGGAACCAGGCCAAACAGCGAAAATGTTTGCCTACATGGAAGGGACCCTTTGAGATTATAGACAAAATCTCCCCTGTGGCCTACAAGATCCGCATCCCCAAAGGCGGTTTGGCAGAGGGGGAAGACAAGCGGGCCACATTAACCAGTTGAAGTGTTGCCATCCCAGGCACACTCTGCACAACTGGAGGAATCCTCTGGAATCCTAGAGGGTACTGTCTCAGATTAATTCAGTTCTAACTTAAAAGATCCTACATATAGCCTATCAAATTCTGGGTTTCTCAAGTTTATGTGTTCCTGTCTCATAATTTTAAAAAAAATGTGCATGTGCATATCTGTTGAGTTCTAAAATTCATATGCCACCCCACTATATCAATGGTGGGGGAAAAATGTCTATGAATAGGTATTGCCGCTCTTCCTTTGTCGTCCTAGGAGAAAGAAAACCTGGAGACGGGCCAAGGAGGACGATCCGGAGACCGGGAGCAGAGACGCGGGGGGCCCAGTGTACCGCCCAATATTCCCATCAGGAACGGCGAGGAGAACCGATCGATCAGTACCGGATGGAGGAAAAGATGCTGAACTGTGCCATCTATTGGAAGAAGATGAGGAAACATCCCAGGTCTTGCGAGTCCCATCAGTGAAACAGAATGGCCATCGCAAGAGGGGGGCTTGTGGGATGTTTTTACCCATACATCCGAGCCCTACCTCAAAAACTGTGCAGTACTGACATTGAAAACATCATGATGGCCAGAGCTTCCCAGAAAATGCCCAGGGAAGTGCATGAAGAATAGGCTGCCACCCATTTTGCCGATGTTATGGGCACAGAAGGGCACTGCCTAAAACCACCATTGGACTACCCACACAGTAGTCTGAAACCATTGGGAATGGCAAGGCTGACTGCCAAAAGCAACCTAGAATTGTGGGGAATTCATTTTCTTAAATCCCAAAAAGGGGTGCAGTACCAGTACTCACCACTATCAGAAAGCCGACGTTTTAAAACCACCAGATTTTTTTGTTTTGTTTAAAACTGAATAAATGAACCCAAGGCAAGCCAAAGAAAGACTTACTGAGAGGTGGATACAATCTAAAGTTATATTCTGAAGTGACTTGAAGGTTTATAACAAGACTGGCTGAGCTGTGGATTTCAGCAGTTTAAGTAAATTTGGAGTGAAAGACACTAAAAACCTAAATGTTTAAAAGAAATGAGTGACCTACTTTTGAGTGTCACACAGGTTTCAATTGTTTAAATGTCATAGTTTTAAACTTAAAATCAGTATTCTAGCTGCATATGTAAAAATTGTCTTGACTTAAACTGGGTAACAAAAAGTGACATTTTAGCTGGGGTTTGGCTTAAGGAACTGAATTCTGCCCACCAGCTACCCCCGACAGGAGATGAGACTTGCACAACAGCTGTGTTCCCAGGCCTAGCTGCCCTTTTGCTGCTCCCACCAAAAGGGATATGACACTTCCCTGATTGAATTACTTGGGCTCTGCAGGAAATTGAACAAAGCCCTGTCCTGACCCAGGCAGATGGTTTATTGCAGGGGTAATAAAAAGTGGCTTCCTCCTGGAAGTAAAGGGGAGGAGCACTGCCTGTGAGAGCAAGCTGGCTTGGCAGAACTGGAAAAACCAGAAATTCAACCTTGTGCTGGGGGGAAACCACACCCCTGTAGCCAGAATATGGTTTTAGAAAAAGATGAATAACTCATAGTACGGACTTGTGAAAATTATTTAAATGATACCATAATTCTTGTGATTTTTCTGCCCACATTTTAAGAGGTTTTTAGAACCGGTGGCATGATCTGGGGGCAAACTAGCAGTTAAGAGGGTATTACTTAAAATGTATGCATGTTAAAAATCTGACACTTCATCAATTAATGTCCATACTCCTTGCGCACATGTGTGTAAATTTGGGGTAATGTCTGGTATTGGTAACCTGATTAAAAAGTGCAAATGTCGCCATTTCTGAATGCAAGCTCCCAGGAAGAGCAGATTTGGACAGGGTATACCTCCTGTGATATGTGATGGGTGCATGTAATTTTAAACAAATGTGTACCTGTGCAAATATGTCTTTTGGATCAAATATAGATTGTGTGTAAAGTTGACAGGGGTGGGTTCTCTGTACCATAAACAGACCTCATCATGATGACACTTCATTTCATTCCCCCAATCAAGGGGAAGCGGATGAAGTGGCCAATGACAAGTGGAGAGGGGTAGAGCCTAGTGATGCTGCACACACACCCACTTTCAAAACACATAAAAGCAGACAGTCAGGACAGATAGGGACCTTCAAATCCATTTGCTGTGGGACGCTCTGCCGGGAAAATCCATACTTTACCTCCATCAATCTCTAGAGAAAGCTGTGCAGAAAGATCCAGACTTCAAATCCATCAATCTCCAGAATCCAGAGAGAGAGAGAGCTGACCCAGATCACTGTGAAGTGCAGAGACCAGACCAGAGTCCAGTCTAAAACCTGACCAGATCCGTGGCGAGGCCCATTTAATTCAAGAATATAGTGTGAGTACCTAGCAGAACTGTGCAGAACCAATCTCTTAGTTAAAATAATCTAATCCAAGCTATTTTAATCTAAGTAGAACTGCCTCCTAACTATCACCTGTCATTTGTAAAGCTGTCACCTGTCATTTTTCTAGTTGCAAGCTGCACTTGTCACTTTGAATTTTAACATTCCAAATCCGAAAAACTACCTTTATTTAATTGTTCATAACTCCGTAACCGTTAGTGCTAGAGACTTGCAGTACCTTTCCTCTGAAAGCTGGGAATCGTGGCTTTTCTACGAACCTAGAACTGCATTCCTACCCCCGATACTTTTGCCGCAAATTTAGCAACGTGTGAAAACAGCAGTTTTCTTGCTTTCAGTTGCCAAAAATTCGTTTAACCTGCTAGTTACTCCTAGATCCTTGCTAAAGTGAGCCTGGACTAATATTAACTTGATACCACTCACCCTGAACCTCTAGAGGGAATTAAAAGCATTTTAGCATATTTTTCACTTCATTGCCAGCACATATAAAAGCATGTTGGGCCTGTGTTGTAAACTTCTGTAGTCTAAGCTTGCTGGGGTGAACTGAATTACAGTTGATTGCATTTCTGAGAACTGTGTGCTTACCTTCCATTTCCTTGCATTGCATAAAGGGGGGAGGGGATTGCCAGAGAAAAGTGATTACATTGTTTTGTTGAACGCATATTGAGTATCTTCTGTACTGCATTTTCATTCCACCTTGCATCCATTTGAAACCATAAAGTATTGTTGCTATCTTATCCATCCTATAACCACTCATCATTGATTATAAAGAAGTGTGCTAGTGCCAGACTATCCATTATTGATTACTGCTCAGATTCAGTGTGATATTCAATTATTAAATTATTATAAAGTGCGATATATATATATCTATTGTTTAAATTATCAAATAAACCTTTTAAACTTGCAAAACAGAACTACTTCTTGGCTCAGCGGGGTCAGGGGGATTCAAAGAGAGGGGTGTTATATAGGGGTAGTCATCCAGAACGCATGAACTGGACATCAAGATATATTAATAAGGGTTTCCATTCAGTATCCCAGACTAGGCATTGACTTAGCTGTAGTGTTGAATTGAATCCTCTTACAATGCAGCCCAACATACACAGGTATAGAATTCATTAAGGCTCCCTCCCAGCTCAACCTAACCCTCACAGTGGTAGTAGTTTGTAACAAGGACAAAAGCTGCACCATCTTTACTGGGAGCTGCCAGGCAAGCAACTCGGTCCACAAGGTATGCCTGCTAACCGTATCAAATGCATTTGATATAGAAGCCATATATATGGTCCCCACCACTCCCTTTTTAACAGCAGCTAGCATATGAGGCATGAAAAAAGCATTCAGTGACATCCACATTCCTGAGCGAAAGCCCCCCTGATAACATGAGAGTGGATTCCTAGAAAGAATGTGGGTCTCAAGAGCTCTCAATAATAAGGCAGCAAAAATGTAAGGTAGAAAATAAGGTGGGAACATGGATATTATTTGCTTGCAAGAGACTTGGTTGACAGGTTTATGATGGCTAGAGTGCCTATATCAATCCAACCAAACGCGGGATGAAAGGGAGGCCCTGGGCAGGTTTCTTCACCTTGGTAAAAAACAGAAGAGTGTCCTCAGTGGAGGACTCCTGATGCCTGAACCCATTTATCCAGGCTACTTGTGCAAGAGCGGGTGGGATTTCCCCGGGCAGTTGATCGTGGATCCTAATAGTGAACATCTACTGGAATCCAGTGGGGATTTGTCGACATCATTGACAAATTCTACAGCCCATACAAGATTGACTACATGTGTGTGGGAGGAGCTCTAAAAGGCACCTTGTTTGTCTAACATGGGGGTGAGGTTTGATGAGGAGGTGGGCCAAAAGGGAACTAGAAATCAGAGGGCACTAGTATGGCTGGACTTCATGAAAGCTAATGAGCTGTACATGCTAAATGGACAACGTGAGGGCGTTTGCCTGCCGGGCTCAACCTGGTCTAGCAGGGTTTACTCATCTATTTTAGACCACATGTTTGTATGTTCCTCATCGGAAAAAATAGTCACTTCTCTGAGAATGTATCCTAATAAAATAGTGACCATTCCCCACTTGAGGCAGTCCATATGAGGGTGGGTGACCAAAAGGTGGAATAAAGTATGGCAGCACGCCATAGAAGCGACTAATGGATGCAACCGAGTAAGACCCAAGCCGGCTGACGTTCGAGACCAAAATGCCAATTCTGGGAAGTTGGAGGTGGATATGAGGGAGTGGACTATGTTCTCTTGCTACTAGAATTTAGAGCCAAAAATAACCCAACCAAGGTTCTGGAAAAATACCACTCTCACATGTTTGATGTAAAAATGGCCATCAAAAGAAATCTTTTTAAAAGGGAAATTGGATACTTGATGCGAAATAAGGAGGAGGGTTTTTGTACGCTAATTAAAAAAGGAAAGCAAAAATTCAGAAATTGCAGCACATAGGGCTACATTGCAGCACATAGGACTACATTGCTGCAGATAGGGCTACATTGCAGCACATAGGGCTACATTGCTGCAGATAGGGCTACTTTGCTGCAGATAGGGCTACTTTGCTGCAGATAGGGCTACATTGCAGCACATAGGGCTACATTGCTGCATATAGGGCTACAATGCTGCACATAGGGCTACATTGCTGCAGATAGGGCTACATTGCAGCACATAGGGCTACATTGCTGCAGATAAGGCTACAATGCTGCACATAGGGCTACATTGCTGCAGATAGGGCTACAATGCTGCACATAGGGCTACATTGCTGCAGATAGGGCTACAATGCTGCACATAGGGTGTCAGGTTGCTTGATTGTTGTGAAGAGTATTGAAACCTCCGTCCCCAAGTACCACAGAGAGAGAATAAAAGATTACTCCCTATGCGATCATTGAGGCCACAGGTGGGTAGTTCTTGCAGCTCGGATCCACGGGAAATGTTGAAACCCAAGGCAGCTGTAAAGAAAATCTTTATTAGCAATCAACTGAGCACAGTACAAGCAAACAGGCAGAATAAAGAACAGGGCTTACCTAAACTGATGGGTGAGGAAGCCCAGAACCTAAGATAGGTGATCATTCAGTGGACGGGCATATGAGCTGGTTTCCCCGATGACAGTAGGGAGAAGAACTGTAGGCTGGGTTAAAACCCAACTTGCCCTCCTGTAACTTGATGAAACAAAAGGACCAAAAATCCAAAGTACTTGATAACGTAATGAAGTGAAGAGACAAATGCCAAGTCCAATTCAGGGCAATCCAAGACATTCCAAAAGGCGTTCCGAGTTCGAGATGATCCAGCAAACAGAGCCAAAGGCGTGAGCAAAAGCAAATCCAAAAACAATCCAAGAGTCAAGAAGCCGTGAAAACACAAGGTATCCAAACGCTGTACAGAGTCCTCCAAAGAACAGCTGTGAAGCGCGGACGTGCGGAAGTTCAGCACTTAAATAGCGGAAGCTTCAGCGTCACCTGATCCACGACGCGTCACGTGACCCGCATACGCAACACATGAGCGTGGTCTCCATGATCGCGGACTTGACTTTCTGCGAGCAGCGTCCTGTAGCCGGCGTCTGCGAGCCCCCTCTTGCAGATGCCATGGCAGACGCCAATGAAGGAACGGAGAACCTCTGAGTCTGCATGTGTGGCCCTTGGGGTAAACCCGCTCACGTGACAACCTTCCACTGTGAGGGACATGGAATGGAAACCTGACTGGGGTAACTGGTGTATTGTGAGTGTTGCCTGTCCTATTGTCTGACCTAGATGTTTGCGAAAAAGGGACAAAATGAGAGGACAGCGTGACAGAGCCCCCCCCCAAAGGCCCACAACCCCATGGGCACAACGTATTGTCCCTATGGAAACTGGACACCAAACGAGGGGCATGTACATCACCCGCAGGAATCCATGAGCGCCCCTCCGGGCCATAACCCTTCCAATCCACTAGGTACTGCAAACCCCCTTTGAAAAAACGAGAACCCAGAATAGCGGACACTTCAAAAACATCCGGGGAGGAAGGGGAAACTGGAGCTCCAGGGGAACAAAGACGTTTAGGACCAGGGCAAGGTTTGAGAAGAGAGACATGAAAGACAGGGTGAAGCAGCCATGAAACCGGGACTTGAAGGCGATAGGCCACGGGGTTGATAACTCGGGAGACCACAAAAGGACCAACGAAGCAGGGCAACAACTTGCAGCAACCCTGTAGATGCAGATGACGAGAAGAAAGCCAAACTCTATCCCCCACAGCAAACGAAGGGGCCACAGAATGCCTCTGTTCCGCGGCAGCCTTCATGGAATCCTGGGCTTCTTTGAGGTGCAGCAAGGTCCGCGCGTGGACAGCCGTGATGTCTCTGATGCAAGAAGAGGCAACCGGATTACCAGAAAGCGAAAAATCCGGGATGGGCAGGATTTTAGGGTGCTGACCATACAAGACATAGGGCCTCATTATGACCCAGGCGGTAAGTTACCGCCTGGGCCGTGACTTTACCACCATGGCGTAAACTATGTTTACGCCATGGTGGTTGGCGGACTTACCGCCCCATTCCGACCTTGGCGGGGCGGTAAGTCCCCAATCCCCATTTACCCTTCCCCATTCCCATTTTTGCCCCATAGGGCATAATGGGAGTGGGGAAGGCGTTAATTACGCCACCGTAAATTACGGTGGCGTAATTAACTCCATGGTCCCTTAGCGCCATGGATTTTAACACCTGCTAAAAGCAGGTGTTAAGTCCGCCATGGCGCTAAGGGACCTCGTACTCAGGCGGTAAGGGTCGGCGCTGTTTACGCCGCCGTAAAACCCTTACCGCCTGGGTCGTAATGAGGCCCATAGAAGGGAGAGAAACCAGTGGAAGAGTGCACTGCGTTGTTATGGGCGAATTCAGCCATATGCAAGATGCTAAACCAGGATTGTTGATGCTGGAGAATCAGGCAACGCAGATACTGCTCCATGGTTTGATTAACCCTCTCGGTGTGTCCATCCGTCTCCGGATGGTAGGCCGAAGAGTAACGTGAATCGATCCCCACTAATCTAGTCAAGGCGCGCCAGAAACGAGAAGTGAACTGAGGACCTCTGTCGGATACCAACACTGATGGTAAACCAAAAAGGCATACGATGGACTTGAAAAACAATCCTGCCAGAACAGGAGCAGAGGGAATGCCCGAGCATGGAATAAATCGTGCCATTTTGGTGAACGAGTCTACCACAACCCAGATGGAATCAAAACCTTGAACCCGGGGAAGGTCCGTTACGAAATCCATCATCACGGTATGCCAGGGCCTCGGGGTATGGGAAGAGGCTGCAGGAGACCCAACGGTCGTCCTTTCCTATGTTTGGATTGGGCACAAACAGAGCAAGTGTTAACATAGCATTCCACATCTCTTCTCATGGAAGGCCAGCAACACCAACGTTGTAGAAGCGAAAGTGTTCTTCGCTACCCAGGATGTGCATGAACAGGGAGATCATGGGACCATTCAAGAGCCAGATTGCGAATATCAGTGGTGGGTAGAAACAACTTGCTCTGAAAGAAAGGCAGACCGTCTTGTAATATCAAATCCCAATCTGAAAGCAAGGATGGGTGAGAGGAAACCCACTTACGGAGCATATCCAGCAGAGTCAGAGAAGGAGTACAGAGACATATCACATGTTTCTTATCTAGCAGGGACTCAGGATAGACTGGCAATGAAACCCCCCCAGGAGAGCGAGACAAAGCATCAGCCTTAACATGAACGGTACCAGTACGATGCATGATCTGGAAATCGTAAGCGGCAAAAAACAGATGCCACCTAACATGTCTGCTATTCGAGCATTTCAGAGAAGCTAAATCGCGTAGATTCTGATGATCCGAGAAGACTGTCACCCGATGTTTTGCACCCAGGAGATGGTGACGCCATACTTGGAAAGCCTCTTTGACAGCCAGAAGTTCTTTTTCGGTCACTGTATGGTGACATTCTGTGGGTGTAAACTTCCGGAAATGAAAGGCGACTGGATGCAAGCGTCCAGTAGAGACACATTCTTGAGACAGTATTGCCCCTAAGGCGAACAAGGACGCGTCCGCCTCAACTATAAAAGGGAGATCACTGTCAGGGTGTTGGAGGACAGGAGCAGTGGTAAATGCAGCTTTTAGGGTATCAAATGCAAGTTGTTGATCGTTGGACCAATTAAATAATTAAATGGAACTAGAGGACTGGTAAAAAGAGTAAGAGGTGCTGCTATGGAAGAAAATCCAGAAATGAATCTTCTATAGTAGTTAGCAAAACCAAAAAAAGACTGTAATGCTTTAAGGTTGGTGGGAGTCGGCCACTCCAAAACCGCTTTGACTTTGGCATGATTCATAGTGTCACCATCAGGAGTGATGTGAAACCCTAAAAATGAAATGTTATCAGTGTGGAATTGACATTTTTCGGGTTTCGCAGAAAGGGAGAACATGCGTAAGAGTTTTAGTACCTTCCTTACGTGTCTGATGTGTTCCTCTTGAGAACGTGAAAAAATGAGAATGTCATCCAGGTAGACCACCATAAATACATCCAGAATATCACTAAATATTTAATTCATGAAGCGCTGGAATGTATCAGGCGCATTGCAAAGGCCGAAAGGCATGACCAAATATTCATATAATCCATAACGAGTGCAAAAGGCCGTTTTCCACTCATCACCCTTTCTCACACGTACTAGATTATACGCACCTCTGAGATCCAACTTAGTGTATACTGAAGCATGCGTGAGGCGATCCAATAGGGGCGTGATGAGAGGAATAGGATACCTGTCCTTTTTAGTGATGGCATTTAGACGTCGGTAGTCAACACATGGGCGAAGGTCTCCCTCCTTCTTTGGGACAAAGAAGATAGGGCTGGCTGCTGGGGATGAAGATGGACGTATGTGACCCTTACATAGGGACTCTTGAATGTAAGTTTTCAAGGCTTGTTCCTCAGTGGGAGAAAGCGGATATATACGACCCTTTGGGACTACAGAATCTGGTAGTAATTCAATAGGGCAATCGTACAACCTATTAGGTGGAAGGATTTCTGATGATCCCTTATCAAAGACATCCAGGTAGTCTCAATAAGGCTCTGGAATTGCCTCAGCTACAAGACCAACAATGTGCGTGTCTGCCAAGGTAACGGGAGAAGGTTCCAAAGTGAGTTGTGAAACAGTACTGAGAAGTTGGGCTGGAGTGCTCTCAGTAGAAGGTGTAGTAAGGCAAAACTCCTGGCAAACTTCTGACTCAAAGAACACAGAACCAGTCTTCCAATTGATCAAAGGGTTATGCAGACGCAACCAAGGGATGCCTAAAATAAGGCCATATTGAGGCATGGAGATCAGGTCAAAGCTAATGGTTTCTTTGTGGTTAGTTTGTATGACCAAAGTAAGAGGTGCTGTCTGTTGTTTAACTGGGCCAGAGACTAACAAACTCCCATCTATGGTCTGTATGGGTTCTGGTCGGGTCTTGGCGATAAGAGGGAGATTAAGTGTGTGGGCAATATTGATATCGATATAATTGCCAGTGGCACCAGAATCGATGATGACGGTTACTGAAAGTGAGACCTCAGTACTGGGTTGTAATAATGCATGTACCATCACGGGTCTGATGGTGCCAAACGCAGGTACCTGGTCCGGGGAGTGACTTATAGCGCTCGAACCCACCCCCGTGTCTATGGTCGAGCTTCTTGAAAACCCTGAGCTTTAGCATTTGGGCGACGTGGACATTCTTTCACAAAGTGACCAATCAACCCACAATAATAGCAAGCATTGTCCACCCTCCTGCGCTCCCTTTCCGTGGAAGTTAAAGGACTACGTAGACCTCCCACTTGCATAGGTTCAGAAACAGACTCAGAATGAGAGGAACCTGTAGAAGGGATAGAACCAGAAAACCCAGCTTCAGCTTTCCGTTCTGAGCGCCTGGCATCAACCTGGAGAGCCAGATCTACTAAATCGGGGAACGTTGTGGGCAAGGAAGGAACTACTGATAATGTGTCCTTCATAGCGTTGTTCAGACCCTTGTAGAATACCACAGCCCTCTTGCTCTCAGGCCATGAAGTCTCGGCTGACAGTGGGTTGAATTTTGTAATATATTCAATGAGTGTTCGCCTGCCTTGATGTAATTCTAATAGTTCTAGATCACTGGACTGAGCTTTGTGGCGGGTGTCAAAGACACTGGACATTTCTGTGACCAGGAGGTCAAAATCGTATAATGCTGGGTTATTATTCTCAAGAAGTGGGTTGGCCCAGGCAGTGGCTGTTCCAGATAAATGTGATAACAGAAAGGCGGCCTTAGAAGTAGGATCGGGGAAGGAGGTAGGTCGACACAGGAAGTGTAACTTGCACTGATTTATAAATATGCAGTACTTGGTGGGTTCCTCCTGGAATCTTTCAGGTGCAGCCAATGGGAAGGAGTGGGTAGAATCACGGGAGCAGGAGTGGCTGGGCTTCGGGCCTGGGGAACTGGGGCAGGTGATGCCGCGTCCCCGAACTCTGCATCTGCAGGTAATGGGTTGCGGGTACACTGAATAGCATCTAAATGTTGGTGAAGGGCTGTGGTGGCTGCAGCCATGTCCGCTCTTAGTACTGTGATCGCTTGAATAATAGCAGCCATGGGGTCATACGCGGCAACCTGCATACTCTGCACGACAAAGAATGGCTTCACAGTCTGTCAGGTTGCTTGATTGTCGTGAAGAGTATTGAAACCTCCGTCCCCAAGTACCACAGAGAGAGAATACAAGATTTCTCCCTATGCAATCATTGAGGCCACAGGTGGGTTGTTCTTGCAGCTCGGATCCACGGGAAATGTTGAAACCCAAGGCAGCTGTAAAGAAAATCTTTATTAGCAATCAACTGAGCACAGTACAAGCAAACAGGCAGAATAAAGAACAGGACTTACCTAAACTGATGGGTGAGGACGCCCAGAACCTAAGATAGGTGATAATTCCGTGGAGGGGCACATGAGCTGGTTTCCCCGATGACAGTAGGGAGAAGAACTGTAGGCTGGGTTAAAACCCAACTTGCCCTCCTGTAACTTGATGAAACAAAAGGACCAAAAATCCAAAGTACTTGATAACGTAATGCAGTGAAGAGACAAATGCCAAGTCGAATTCAGGGTAATCCAAGACAGTCCAAAAGGCGTTCCGAGTTCGAGATGATCCAGCAAACAGAGCCAAAGACGTGAGCAAAAGCAAATCCAAATACAATCCAAGAGTCAAGAAGCCGTGAAAACACAAGGTATCCAAACGCTGTACAGAGTCCTCCAAAGAACAGCTGTGTAGCGCGGACGTGCGGAAGTTCAGCACTTAAATAGCGGAAGCTTCAGCATCACCTGATACGCGACGCGTCACGTGACCCGCAGACGCGACACGTGAGCGTGGGCTCCATGATCGCGGACTTGACTTTCTGCGAGCAGCGTCCTGTAGCCGGCGTCTGCGAGCTCCCTCTTGCAGACGCCATGGCAGACGCCAATGAAGGAACGGAGAACCCCTGAGTCTGCATGTGTGGCCCTTGGGGTAAACCTGCTCACGTGACAACCTTCCACTGTAAGGGACATGGAATGGAAACCTGACTGGGGTAACTGGTGTATTGTGAGTGTTGCCTGTCCTATTGTCTGACCTAAATGTTTGCGAAAAAGGGACAGAATGAGAGGACAGCGTGACATAGGGCTACATTGCTGCAGATAGGGCTACATTGCTGCAGATAGGGCTGCATTGCTGCAGCGAGACTCAGAAGCAATATTACCATATCTAATGGGAAGAGAAACAAGAGCTCTATGGGAACTGCTAAATAACCAGGGCAAAGAGGAAAGTACCGCTTTGCCCAACATGGTGTTGGAGAACAATTGGTTTTCTCATTAGGAGAAAGTGTTTGCCAAAGGGGGGTGTGTTTGCTATAGACCTCCAAAGGGGGAGGGGTTGGGATGGTCCATTCCATTTGATAAGGTTGATCTGATGATGTTAATCAACAAAGCATGTAGATGGAGATCTCCGGGACCGGATGGCATCACAAACACGATGCTCAAAGAAGCTCCTGAGGAATGGTCAGCTTTCATGTCCAAACTCTTCAAACAATTTATGAAGACCGAGACAATTCCCAAATCTTGGCAGTCAGCTGTAATTATCCCAATCCATAAAGGAGGCGATAGGGCAGATCCTGAAAACTATCAACCGATCGCACTTCTAGACGTTTTGAGAACATTTTTTGGGAGAGTACTGCTAAGTCATCTGCAGAAATGGATTGTTGCTTCCAGAAGATACGGCCCTAGACAGACAGGTTTCACGAAGGGGGTGGGAACTGATATAAACCAGTTTTTACTAAATGTCCTTAAGGCAAGAGCTATTGAAAAAGGGACGCAAATCTACATAGCCTTTATAGACCTTAAAAAGGCTTTTGATAGTGTAAATAGACAACTGCTATGGAGAAAAATAAAAATGGAGTGTTGGACTTGCCCAGCGCACTTGTGATCCGCAATTAGATCTTTATACACAGCCACCAACGTTAAAATCCGGTTCAGTCGCAGGGTCTTCTGTCAGGACCCATCTACACAAAGAGAGGGTTAAAACAGGCCCAAATCTTTTCAACCTATTTATGTCGGAGCTACCGACAACACGAGATGGAGTGAATGCATTCCCCCCTAAGATGGGGAACCACAGTATCGGTAGGTTGCTATTTGCGGACAACATCGTCCTTTTGGACCAAACCCTGATAGGACTCCAACGGAGTTTGAATGCGTAGCTGGCATTCATGGGGGCAAATGGTCTGCAAAACAATAATGAAAAGTAGAAGTAGGAAAGGGAATCCTAGACACAAATGACACATGGAAAAAACCTCATTCATGTAACGGAAACACAGTCCGTGGTCTATCTTGGGACCCATGTTAATAACAGGAGGGACGATGGCCCAAGGTTTCTGGCGCAAAAAAAAAATCTACTATGTTGACTTCTCACACGATTATGCTTCATAGGAGAGTTGGAATATACTAATTAGAGCCGGTAGTTACCTTCTATGAAGCCAAAGTGACTCCGGCTATGATTTTTGGAATGGTGGGCTTTCTCTGCACCACTTATAAGGGGTGGGCCTTGTTAGTAGTGGTGTTCTGGAGGAATTCTAAAACTCCCAAATTCAATAGTGACTTCAGTGATCAGATATGAGTTGGGCCTAATTACACAGCCTGTGGTAGCGGCCCAGTAGTTATGGTTACGTTGCTCAACTCATAGAAGGAGCACTTTTTGGGCGGCTTATAACTTTGCTCCCCCTGGACGAATCTTTACCAAACTTTGCAAAAAAAAGTATATGGCCCGCTCTGAATAGTTTTGGTGAGTTTGGTGAAGTTTAGTCAAGGGGGAGGGCAGAGTTATAGGGGGGAACCAACATTCTTTATTTTCCACAGACATAATGGAAAAAAATTATTCTCACACCTACAGCCTAAACCGCTGGTCAGATTTTTACCAAATTTGAAGCAGGAACGGCGGCTTGGTCCCAAAAGTGTGCGTTTGTGAATTTGGTGTAAATCCACCCAGTAGTTTTTTTTTTAAAATGGACTAAAAGCAGGTCAAATAAAAATGTGTGATATCTGAGTTCGGTCAGCAGACCCTCTTCCCTGTTCGGTCCGCGGACGGGCATCCGATTGGCATAGAGGGCATTGTGATGTCAGCGGACATCGGAAGCGGCCACTCATTGGATGGAGAAAAGCGTGAAGTGTGTCAGATTTTTGGAAACACCCGCCATGTTGGAGTCGTGGACAGCTACCGGTGTTCGTGGACATTGTGGTAAAAACATTTTTAAAAAACACAACATTGCACTTGTCAAATTTATCAAACAATCTCTGAGGAGGTGAAGGGTGATGAGGATGGTGGTATAGCCGTAAAAGGACAACAAACAGGTGTTTTTCATCCGCGAACAGTCTGGATTTCGGGGGCATTACTGTGATGTTAGCACACATTTCAGATGTTCAGGGACATCTATGCTTATTTCGACATTACAGGGTTGGTGAGAAGCAGATTTTGGATGTCTTATAACTTTGCGCCAATCAATGAAACTGCATGAAATTTTGAAATTTTAGTCTAGACCTGATTGTGAATGGGTTTGCAAACATTGGTGGGATTCTGTAAAGAGGGGGCAAAATTAGAGGGATGGACCCAAAATATTGTAAAGGCTTATAAATGTGGTGCCATTTGACGATTCTAAACACAAGTTTGCAAAAACATTTTAGATTTAGATATAAATGTTTTCGAAAAGTTTGGTGTGATTTGGTCAAGAGGGGGCGAAATTAGAGGGGTGGTCTCAACATTTTTAAATGGTTTATAACTTTGTTTCCGTTTTAGCGAATATGGACAAAAGTTTCCAGAGAGATTATAGACCCAACCTTGAATGTTTGTGTAAAGTCTGAATGGATTTTGTCAAGTTGGGCGTTAAGTTATATGACTATTGTATGTACATACATATTGACACTTTTGAAAAGATTAAACATGGGCGGATTTCCAGCAAACTCGTGAGGAGCATTGGCAAGAACATTAAAGCATGGTTGTGCAAATGGGCCTGTGTTTTATTTTTTGACAAGTGTCCTAATGTAGGTACAAAACATAGTGATATACTTTTGTGACTGAGGTATAAACTGTGGTCATGGGCAGTGACCAGATTGTCCGGGTCATTGCATGGGTTCATGACTCGGATAATCTGGCTACTGGCCATGACCACACAAGGGACAACAAATGGGGTTAAAGTGGCAATGTCCACCTGGGACAGGCCATGTGGTAAAGTTATTCAAAAGTGGGATAGGTTTGAAAAGGAAAAGAAAATGTGCTTGTGGTAATATGGTCATAGGGTTCTCTCTTCACCTTCAGCAGGCTGCCATGGAAAGTGAAGAGGGGCTCTGTATGGAGCCGCACCTACCCTTTGCATGGTCGCCATCTTGGAAAAGGATTTCCTTCCTACGGTGAGACGCCGGAGGTGTCCCGGTGTAGGTTGAAAAAATCCTTGATTTTCTTTAGCACATAGGGTTACCGCTTTTGGAAGGCCAAGTGGAACCAGGTTGGCTCTATGATATTCCCTTAGAAAATGGCCATGCACTTCCGTTCTAAAACATTTTTTCTTGAGGTTCAGTAAATCATCGCCTGTTGCTGTGGAGGCTAAATGTTGTTAAGCGCCTTCCATGTTGAACAGCATGGTGCCTTGGATTATCTTGTGGATTTGTTTATCCGAGAAACTCATAGTTTGATCCATATTAGTGATGGAGTGAAGGGGAGAGGGGCTGCCACTAAATAGGGTCAGTGAAGTGTCTGGAAAATTATTGGTGAAAACCACGTGGGTCCTAAGTGGGAAACACATGTTTAAAACTAAAGAGTAATGAGTTAAAGTCCCTATTATAGCCAGAGCTATATCTAAAGCAAAGGTCACAGGATGGATGGTCCAAAACGGAACACAGGACTATGGGCTATCAATAGATTGACACTAGGGGGGCCGGGGGCGCGTCCTGCCTTTAGTAGTTAATAGTTACAGTCATTTAAATGCAAGTAGATTCAACTGTGTGAAGTACCTCAACGGCAAACATTACTTTTAGCCATGTTGTGGATATACGTGTACATTTCAAACCTTCACTCAACTTAAATGGTGTTCATCAGCTTTTTGAATTGCTGTACCTTTTATTATTTTGAGTATTCTATGAAAGACAGTTTATATATACAACATATCAACCATTGTTCTCTTGCACGGGGGTAGCGTAGCTATTGTCCTCTGCACGGGTATATAGTCCAAAATGGTATAAAAAGGAGGTGGACAACAAAAATTGAAAATTCAGAAGGGTGATTCCAGACTGTACATGACTTAATACACAAACATACGTTCATGCAAAACAGTATATCAAATACCATGTGCAGGAAATCCACAGACATACAGAATGTTCTAGTACATGTTGGTGTCCAATAAATACATTTCAATTGTATACAATGTTATCTTGCCAGAGAAGTATGTATGCTGTTGCTTTATCTGCATGGGAGACCATTTGGGTAAATCTACCAAAGCCAGGGTAAAGGGTGACCTTGTAGTAGGTTGACGTCAGGAAAATGAATCACAATTCAAAGTTCAGAAGGTGGAACACGGGGGTACCAATGGTGCAGGATTCCACAGACGTTTCGGCTTTGAGTAAATAACAGCCTTCTTCTGGAGCCAAGGCGAGGTCTCCCCTAAACAAAGGACATATGAAGAGGGAGGTAAATTAGAAAGAATACTTTAAAGTGCGCTGCAAAGTGCAGTTAATAGATAAATATACAAAAGAGTGTATACCCAGAGATAACAAATGAGGTTGTGTCTGGTTGTCACAGTTCCAGTTCTACGATGACCTTAAAAATGGCTGCACCCCGGGAGGGTGCCTTCTGGCTGAAAGGGCTGAAGTCAGAAGCATTAAATCATTTGGAGCTTACGTGGGTCCTTCCACAGGCACTCACAAGGAGTGGCACTGGGGATGGAAGAAAGCCGTGTATATGTGTTAGAAGCTGGGGTGTACAAAGTGGTACAATAATGTAGTGAACATGTATTGAGAGGGAGAGGTCCCAAGAGGTTACCTTGTGGCCATGTGTGTCAATGTATTTCTGTGGCAGCAGTCCACTGGTGTCCAGGCTGATAGACACGAATGCCCAGTAACCGACAAGAAGTGGGTCCCTGGAACAATAGAAAGACAAGGAATTCCCAAATATGAAGGGGCAGACGGAGGACAATGAGCGAGGAGGGCTGGATCCTCAATTAGCCTGAGCGAGGACTTACCGTGTGCAAGAAAGGGAAGCACGGAGAGCAGTGAGGCGAGTGTCCTGTTGCGACGGCTGCCGCAAGTGGAGCTGTATCTTGTCTGAGACCTGTGCATGTGTAACGGAAAAGAGTGTAATCCCAAGGCGCATGCGCATTAATTAACCGCGTCCCGTAGTCAGGGGAACCAGTCGATGCGAACAAGGGGTGGCAACCATGGAAAAAACCAAATGCATTAAAATCATATCGGATGTCAGATCGGAATGAGGCAAATGTAGAAATACCTCGGGGCAGTATTACACAAACGCTGCCAAGCATTTGTGTGTATCTCTATGTACATGGATGGCCGTAATCCACAAAAAAATGAAACACCAAAATGGCATGCAAAGAGGGCCGTGCGTGAGCGGGCAATGGGTCCTAGGGAGCACCTCAGAGGAAGCAATGAAGGGGTGCCTGTATGGACATGGGTCCAAAGCTGCCTAGAAAGAGTGGGGAGGCCGGGTGGAAAGGCCTGGTGTGGTGACGTGGCATGTGTGCGAGATCATGGAAACCCGGGCAAGCCCTGCAGTGAATGGAAGTGCCTATGTGGAAAATGGCATAGGGCTCTAAACTCAAGTGTAGGGGCCAGTAGGTTCTGCCTCATTGAGTCCTGTGGATATCGATTTAAGTTTGAATATCCACCAGGATTCTTTGACGTTCAATGAGTTGGTGACATAACTGGTATTGATCACTTTTTCCACCACCCCCCATACAAAATGGTCAGGTCCATGTTGGAATTCGAGAAAATGGGAAACCAGGGGTGCTGTGTGAGTTTTGCACTGGATTCTTGATCTGTGCTTGTCAATTCTTTTATGATTAGGTCTGGATGTCTGGCCCAGGTACCGGAGGCCGCAGAGACATTCAATGATGTAAATGACATTGAACGATTTGCAATTGGAGAAATTACGCAATTGCCACTCCTTATTCCCTATAGTGAATGAGTTCATTTTTCTAGTCAATGTGCATGCAATTCAATTGCCGCATGGATAATGTCCACGGATTCCTCTTAAATTCCACATTGAAGATCTGATGTTGCTTTTGCTCATTCTGGAATGGGTAAGTATGTGTTTAGATTTTTGGATCTCTTCAATGCCATTCTAGGTATCTGCTCATTGGGTAAACTTAGTTGCACCACAGGCCAGAATTTTATAATCATTCCTTTAAGTTTTGTGGTGTTGGGCCCAAATGTTGTCACGCATGCCATGATGTCTTCTTTAGAGGTATTCTGTGTTTTAGGTGCGAATAAAGATTCTCTGGGAGTGAATCTAGCCCTCTTTTGTGTGTTTATTAACAATTTCTTCACGTAGCCTCTTGTGGTCAATTTGTTTTGTAATGTTGAAGCATGAGTTTTGAATTAGCCGATTTCATTGCAGTTCCTGCACACTCTTAAGAATTGGCCATATAGTAGATTATCCCGCAGATTTTTGGGGTGATGGCTTTTGTAATGTAAGATGGTGTTCCGGTCTGTTTCTTTTTTGAACATGGTGCACTCCAATTTGTTATTTTTTGGTCTAATGGTGAGATCAAAAAAGTAAATTTCCATGTTGCTGTTGTTCATGGTGAACTTGATCTCTTCTGTGCGAAGATTGATCCAATCAAAGAAGTCTAGCAGGGTGTTGTTTTCTCCTATCCAAATGAAAATAATATTGTCTAGATAATGATGCCATAGTAGAATGTTGTCCATAAATGGGTTGGAGATGTTTAATACATAGTTGTATTCATTTTCAGCCATGAAGATTATGGCCATGCTGGGGGCGAACCCGGCCCCATTGCTGTGCCACTGATTTGTAGGTAATAGGTTTCGTCAAATACAAATAAATTGTTGCTGAGTGCCAACTCCAAGAGTGCCACTATGAAATTGGTGGGCACCCTATATTGGCTCAAATGGTGTGTAAGATGATATCTGATACATTCAATGGCTGAGTCTTGTGGAATGCTAGTATATAGACAGTTAATGTTCATAGTAACCAGTTGATCTTCTACTGGATTGAAAGGCTGATGCTCAAATTTAATTATGGTGGCCATGGTGTCCCTCAAGTAAGTGGAGGTTTTCTGGCTCAGAGGTTTAAGGAAGTGATCAATAAACTTCCCAATGGGTTCTAACACCGAGTCGCAACCCGAGACAATGGGTCTGCCCGTGGTGGGGGGATGTGCTGTTCTTATGAAGTTTAGCGAGGGCGTAGAACGCATGGGTTCTGCCTCCAGAGGTGTTCAGAAAAGCTTCCTCGTTGTCAGAGATCCAGTTGTTGCCAGATGTAAATTGAGTTATTTCCTGTATGTTCCTTTTAATATCCACTTTAGGGTCTTTTTTTTTGTTTTTTGTAGTTTCCTTCTTCATTAAGAACTGACATGACCATTTGTTTCTATTGTTCTGTACCTTGGACTATGATCCCTCCTCCCTTATCAGCTGAATTTATTACCAAGAATGTGTTGTCTGCTAGTATTTTGAGGGCTTTGCGTTCACCTGGAGAGAGGTTGTGCCTCTTCTGTAGTGGGCTGTCTTGCACTTTTTTCATCTCATGTTTGTCAAGATGAATGGTGGCATTCCATTATCTCTTGGATTAAAGTCGGACTTAGTCCTGAGTCCAGAGTCTTTTTGCTGAGTGGACATACTTTATCATTGAAATAGATTTTTCTTCTAATTGTCCTATAGAAGTCTGTTAGTTCCTGGTCTAATCTAAACCAGTCAGTGTGATTGGTAGGAACAAACGATAGTCCTTTTGCCAATAAAGAGCTCTCATCGTTGGTCAGAGTGATGCCAGATAGGTTGAAGATAGGTATTTTGTCTAGTATCTCCTGCGTCTCCTGCTCCGGTTCGGTTGCCTCTGCTGTGGGAAGTTGTAAAAAGGCATTGGCTGCAATTTCAGAAGGCCCCAGTAGCCTCCTCTGGGGCCCCATTGTCCTAAAAAAGGAACCATGGGCGGTGGCTGAAATTGTCCACGATTGGAATATCTCCCTCTGGTCGCTGCTTGATCTTCTCCTGAGGAGTCAGAACTGGAGGTATCCCAGAATGAGAATGTCTTACTCCTGTTTTTAGTTGGTCCCGTCTGATTCATCAGCCTTTCTTTTTCTTTATTTTCCTTGTATTCCGCAGATAAATGTGGATATACTTGTTAAAGTTTGAAATTCTTGATGTCTATAGCCAATTTATCATGCTTTATTTCCTGTGTGGTGGACATAAATGTGTCCAGAGCTTTCTCAATTTCTTTCTGTTTGTCACGTGTGTTTTCTAAAGTATCGTCATTCAGGAATTTGGTTTCCTCGGCTTTCAGCTCTTTAGATATTTGTTGGTGAATGCTTTGGGCAGTTGTAATTGTTAGCACCATGAAATCCCTACTACACTTGGTAGCTATTCTACTAAATCCAAGCATATAGTCTTTGTGATCGAGAAATAAAGCTGGCTCATTGCGAACTAGAAGGCCAAGTGGAACCAGAAGTTGGGAAATGACAGAATTTTAAGGTGAAACTCCATAAATTGGACAAAAATTGTGCTATATTAGGGTAACTGTGATATTAGCAAGTTGTAGGAAAATAGCATGTACTAGTAAAAACAAATGAAATTCACTGAAAAAACATTGGTAAAGGGACGTTATGCACTACTAAAAACCTATGAATGTTAGTGAACAAAAACAAGTGGCCCAAATATGTCATGTCATCAGTGATGTAGAACATTGGTTTCCTAAATCGGGTGTGCACGTAATCAGTGTCAGAGACATGGGCAGGGCAGTGGTTTCCTGAGGTGGGTGTGTGCGTCGTCAGTGTCAGAGACATGGCTGGGACATCCATTTCCTGAGGCGGGTGTGCACATAACCAGTGTCAGAGACATGGGTAGGACATCGGTTTCCTGAGGCAGGTGTGCGCGTAACCAGTGTCAGAGACATGGGTATGAAAGACCAGAGGAAATATCGAGGCTTAGTACCACCAAAATGAAATGCGCCAATCACAAGTTCAGAGTTACAGTTATACTTTTTAATCAAAGTACAGTTAGCTATCTGGCTCTCAAGCGCCTCACAGTGTGTACCAGCAGTACCGTGAAGGAACGTGGACATCATGAAGCATGCATTCTTTATACACAGTCCCGGCCACATCATCCAGCCCTTCTCCAAGTTAATATCTTACAAGGGTTTGTTCCAAATTCACATGACGAATACAACAATATTGTCTTTTAAATACTGCAAATGTTTTCCAGTTTATAAAATACAATGGTTACAACTTTGTTCTGTCTTGTCATGTTCGTTCTCCTGCTTAAAGTAAGTGCAGTTTCAAGAAGCAAATTCAATGGGTTTCTGCAAAGGCACATAGTTTTAGCTGTTCAGCACTCAGTTCCACTGTTTGCATGAGGATGAAGCTATTGGTGCAGACAACACTTGAATTGCAGTTCAGTTTAGCTCCAAGGTTTCGTAGCACAGGAGAAACATTCTGCTCTCAGCAGCCTCAATGTTGATGTAGTTAAAAGTTCACTTCGCTCTGCTTCAGCCAAAAACAACAGTTTAACATTTCAGGACAGAAAGCAGGAGTTTGAATCAAAATGGCGGATGGTTCTAAGATGGCGGCGAAGTCAACTCTATTCAGGTCTGTTTAAACGCGGTTTTCAGTACAAATGCGAAGGAGCTTAGGCCAATATTTATTATCAGATGGTATAATGCAAATATGGTTTGATAGGTAGGACATCGGTTTCCCGAGGGGGTGTGTGTGTTACCAGTGTCAGACACATGGGTAGGACATCGGTTTCCTGAGGCGAGTGTGTGTGTAACCAGTGCCAGACACATGGGTAGGACATCGGTTTCCTGAGGCGGGTGTCTGCGTAACCAGTATCAGAGACATGGGTAGGACATCGGTTTCCTGGGGCGGGTGTGTGAGTTAGCAGTGTCAGAGACATGGGTTGGGCATTGGTTTCCTGGGGATGGTGTGCGTGTAGCCAGTGTCAGAGACTTGGGTAGGACATCAGTTTTCTAAGGTGGGTGTGTGCGTCATCAGTGTCAGAGACATGGATAGGATATCGGTTTTCTGAGGCGGGTGTTCACATAACCAGTTTCAGAGACATGGGGAGGACTTCGGTTTTGTAAGGCAGGAAAGGGCAAATTAACCCCCCCATGCATTCTACACAAGATGAACCGCTTGCTCTTTCACTAGTGGGGGATGCCTCAATCACCCTTCTGCTGCCATGAGGAATAAGGCCTCAGCTGGAGTATAGGTGGGGCTATTGTAAGACACACTTGGACTCCATTTTGTGTGCCCTCGACTCCATCTTTGGACTATGCCGCAATTCGGCACTACGAAGTCTCCTCTCCCCTCTGCAGCGCCGCGCACAGCGAGCTCCAACCGCCCCCACCTTTTCTGTTCAGCCCAAGTATTTTCTCACGGATGCGCTGAAGCTAACTGTAACAATTAAAACTATGTATCATATCATTCTTCCTCTGAGATCACTGTCCTGTGTGTGAAACGCCCCGAACCATGACTTGTAACTCATCCATCTCCACAAACCTGATCTTGCTCCCTCACCCTCTCTGTTGGAAAATGACTGCTTGTGTAACCCTGTGCCCTCCTAAGGTATTCTTTTGATGTAACAGAAGTGTGCCCCCACTGTGCTGACCACCCTAGAGTACCCCCCATAAACCCAGACCCCTGTCACAGTATATCCTGTCTTGAACTAGCATGTGTCACTCCACGCCTCGCCCTGATGTGCCAGACCAGCCCAGTCCCCAGGTTATAACAGAAGGCAAGACCCCCACACCCTTCACCTTATGAATGACCCAATGTGAGATGATGCAGTTATGTATGTACAACGTATAAGCCTCTAAGATTTATTCAAAGGTATATTGATGCTTATTGTTTATTACATGTCTAGAATAAGTGTATAGATCAGCTACTGAGGTCCACACGCCGATCCAACCTGGTCTAACCTTCAACTCGCACGGACCGGCCCAGCTGAATCATGTGATGTCCAACCTCCCGCCAAGTCATCGGCCAATCCTGTGGAGCAGGTCCCTAAAGAACTATATGTGCACCTCCCTTCTAACCAATAACATTGTAACTTGCTGATTGTATAGAAATCGTCAATGAAGACGCTGTAACCTTTTAAAAACACATTGGGTCTCATTACAACCCTGGTGGTACGGTATAAACGGTGTCGGTATGGCACCGGCACCGTCCATACCGTACCGCCTTATTCCGAGTTTCCCTCGAGGGTTCCTAGCGGGCTGTGCGGCACGCGCGAGAAGAATTTGTGATTGCGCGTGCACCGTTATAAACGGTGCCGGTGCAACCATGCTCCCGACCCCTATTGTGCCTTATGGGGCAGAATGTGGATCGGAAGCCCGGCATTACCGCCTCCCGCAAATGGGCAATTACCAGCCCCTTCATCTCGTAATGGGCCAGTTATTGACCAATCGCGGGAGGAGGTAGTGTTAGAGACATGGGTAGGACATTGTTTTCTGTTAAATGTCAACACTGCAAATGTTGTAATGTAATTTACATTGTTGTTTTTTGCGTTCAATTTGATTACCATGATCCTGAAGTGCTATAAGGGTTTTCTTTGTTTTATGAAATGTATGTCCAGGCCAAAATGTGTAGACACAAATATTAATGTATCATGTTAGGATACTGTATCTTCATTAATGTATGTCCTGTCAGAATTGTGTTCCAAATGTATGTGTGCATTGAAGCATTTGGTAAAAACTAACATTCATTTTAGCCAACCTCAAAGAATGGCATCCGTTATATCAATTGAATGATTATTTGAAGTGTGTACACTGGTATCTGGTCAATCCATTGACAACCAAAGCATCGACAGCCATACCATTAAATTATATGCAATGAAATTCCATTCCATCGTTTTGCCATTTCGTTGTATATGATTCGATGGATCCATCGAAATTAGTGGTGTTAGCATTTGGGCTAGGGTTAGATTAGGGGTTAGATTAGGGTTGGGGTTAGGGGTTAGGGGTTAGGGTTGGGTTAGGGTTAGGGTTGGGGCTAGGGTGTGTTAGATTAAGGGTTACATTAGGGTTAGGGTCAGGGTTGGCGGTTAGGTTTGGGGCTAGGGTTAGATTAAGCGTTACATTAGGATTAGGGTTAGGGTTGGGGCTAGAGTTAGATTAAGGTTTACATTAGAGTTCGGGTTAGGGTTAGGGTTGGGGCTAGGGTTAGATTAAGGTTTACATTAGGGTTAGGGTTGGGGAAAGGTTTAGGGTTAGGGTTAGGGCTAGGATTAGATTAAGGGTTACATTAAGGTTAGGGTAGGGGCTAGGGATAGGGTTGGGGCTAGGGTTGGGGTTAGGGTTAGGGTTGGGGTTAGGGTTGGGGGGGTGGACGTGGGGGTTGGGGTGCTGGGGGGAATCCCCCCCCCCATCAATATACAAAAAAAATGTAAAACATTACAAGGAGCTGGCCAGTGCCAAAATATCAGCACTAGACAGCTCATTGTAACATTTTAAAGTTACAAAAAAGGATTGAAATGCTTTCTTTTACAGGTAAAAGTGCATTTCCATTGAAGCCAGTCCATTTATATTTTCAATGGACTGGTTTACATGTAAAAGATAGCATGTTTATGGTTTGACATTCGATCCTTTTTATTAGATGCTTTGGTTTGTTGTTGTTTTTTCTCGATGTAATCACTATAAAATGTGTACACCACGTTTGGTCACCCTGATCATTTGTGGTTATATCAAATTTTAACCTACCTGGGTAGATCGGAATCAGCCAGGAGCCCTACTTATTACTAGAGGCAGGGGTAGTATATTTTAGTTTCCTGAGGCGGGCGTGCGCGTAACCAGGGTCAGAGACATGGGTAGGACATTAGTTTCCTGAGGCGGGTGTGCGCGTAACCAGTGTCAGAGACATTGGTAGGACATCGGTTTCCTGAGGCGGGTGTGCGCGTAACCAGTGTCAGAGACATGGGTAGGACATTGGTTTCCTGAGGTGGGCGTGCGCGTAACCAGGGACAGAGACATGGGTAGGACATTGGTTTCCTGAGGCGGGTGTGCGCATAACCAGGGTCAGAGACATGGGTAGGACATTAGTTTCCTGAGGCGGGTGTGCGCGTAACCAGTGTCAGAGACATGGGTAGGACATTAGTTTCCTGAGGCGGGTGTGCGCGTAACCAGGGTCAGAGACATGGGTAGGACATTAGTTTCCTGAGGCAGGCGTGCGTGTAACCAGGGTCAGAGACATGGGTAGGACATTAGTTTCCTGAGGCGGGCGTGCGTGTAACCAGGTTCAGAGACATGGGTAGGACATTGGTTTCCTGAGGCGGGTGTGCGCTTAACCAGTGTCAGAGACATGGGTAGGACATTGGTTTCCTGAGGCGGGCGTGCGTGTTACCAGGGTCAGAGACATGGGTAGGACATTGGTTTCCTGAGGCGGGTGTGCGCGTAACCAGTGTCAGAGGCATGGGCAGGACATCGGTTTCCTGAGGCGGGTGTGCACATCACCAGTGTCAGAGACATGGGTAGGACATCGGTTTCCTGAGGCGGGTGGGCTTGTTACCAGTTTCAGAGGCATTGGTAGGACATCGGTTTCCTGAGGTGGGTGTGCGTGTAACCAGTGTCAGAGGCATTGGTAGGACATTGGTTTCCTGAGGCGGGTCTGCGCGTAACCAGTGTCAGAGGCATGGGTAGGACATCGGTTTAATGAGGCGGGCGTGCGCGTAACCAGTGTCAGAGGCATTAGTAGGACATCGGTTTCCTGTGGCGGGTGTGCGCGTAACCAGTGTCAGAGACATGGGTAGGACATCCGGTTCCTGAGGCGGGTGTGTGTGTAACCAGAGTCAGAGACATGGGTAGGACATCGGATTCCTGAGGCAGGCGTGCGAGTAACCAGAATCAGAGACATGGGTAGGACATTGGTTTCCTGAGGCGGGTGTGCGCGTAACCAGTGTCAGAGACATGGGTAGGACATCGGTTTCCTGAGGCGGATGTGCGTGTAACCAGTGTCAGAGACATGGGTAGGACATTGGTTTCCTGAGGCGGGTGTGCGTGTAACAGTGTCAGAGACATGGGTAGGACATCGGGTTCCTGAGGCGGGTGTGCGTGTAACCAGGGTCAGAGACATGGGTAGAACATCGGATTCCTGAGGCAGGCGTGCGCGTAACCAGGGTCAGAGACATGGGTAGGACATTGGTTTCCTGAGGCGGATGTGCGTGTAACCAGTATCAGAGACATGGGTAGGACATCGGTTTCCTGAGGTGGGTGTGCGTGTAACCAGGGTCAGAGACATGGGTAGGACATCGGGTTCCTGAGGTGAGTGTGCGTGGAACCAGGGTCAGAGACATGGGTAGGACATTGGTTTCCTGAGGCGGGTGTGCGTGGAACCAGGGTCAGAGACATGGGTAGGACATTGGTTTCCTGAGGCGGGTGTGCGCGTAACCAGGGTCAGAGACATGGGTAGGACATCGGGTTCCTGAGGTGGGTGTGCGTGGAACCAGGGTCAGAGACATGGGTAGGACACGGTTTCCTGAGGCGGGTGTGCGTGTAACCAGAGTCATAGACATGGGTAGGACATCGGTTTCCTGAGCCGGGTGTGCGCGTAACCAGGGTCAGAGACATGGGTAGGACATTGGTTTCCTGAGGTGGGTGTGGGCGTAACCAGTGTCAGAGACATGGGTAGGACATCGGTTTCCTGAGGCGGGTGTGCGCGTAACCAGTATCAGAGACATGGGTAGGACATCAGGTTCCTGAGGTGGGTGTGCTCGTAACCAGGGTCAGAGACATGGGTAGGACATCGGACTCCTGAGGCAGGCGTGCGCGTAACCAGGGTCAAAGACATGGGTATGACATCGGTTTCCTGAGGCGAGGGTGCGTGTAACCAATGTCAGAGACATGGGTAGGACATCGGTTTCCTGAGGCAGGCGTGCGTGTAACCAGTGTCAGAGACATGGGTAGGACATCGGTTTCCTGAGGCGGGTGTGTGCGTAACCAGGGTCAGAGACATGGGTAGGACATCGGTTTCCTGAGGCGGGTGTGCGCCTAACCAGGGTCAGAGACATGGGTAGGACATCTGTTTCCTGAGGCGGGGGTGCGCGTAACCAGGGTCAGAGACATGGGTAGGAAATTGGTTTCCTGAGGCGGGTGTGCGCGTAACCAGGGTCAGAGACATGGGTAGGACATTGGTTTCCTGAGGCGGGTGTGCACGTAACCAGGGTCAGAGACATGGGTAGGACATTGGTTTCCTGAGGCGGGTGTGCGCAAAACCAGGGTCAGAGACATGGGTAGGACATTGGTTTCCTGAGGCGGGTGTGCACGTAACCAGGGTCAGAGACATGGGTAGGACATTGGTTTCCTAAGGCGGGTGTGCGCGTAACCAGGTTAAGAGACATGGGTAGAACATTGGTTTCCTGAGGCGGGCGTGCGCGTAACCAGGGTCAGAGACATGGGTAGGACATTGGTTTCCTGAGGCGGGCATGCGTGCAACCAGGGTCAGAGACATGGGTAGGACATCGGATTCCTGAGGCGGGGGTCCGCGTAACCAGGGTCAGAGACATGGGTAGGACATTGGTTTCCTGAGGCGGGTGTGCGCGTAACCACGGTCAGAGCCATGGATAGGACATTGGTTTTCTGAGGCGGGTGTGCGCATAACCAGTGTCAGAGACATGGGTAGGACATCGGTTTCCTGAGGCGGGTCTGTGCGTAACCAGGGTCAAAGACATGGGTATGACATCGGTTTCCTGAGGCGAGGGTGCGTGTAACCAATGTCAGAGACATGGGTAGGACATCGGTTTCCTGAGGCAGGCGTGCGTGTAACCAGTGTCAGAGACATGGGTAGGACATCGGTTTCCTGAGGCGGGTGTGCGCGTAACCAGGGTCAGAGACATGGGTAGGACATCGGTTTCCTGAGGCGGGTGTGCGCGTAACCAGGGTCAGAGACATGGGTAGGACATCGGTTTCCTGAGGCGGGTGTGCGCCTAACCAGGGTCAGAGACATGGGTAGGACATCGGTTTCCTGAGGCGGGTGTGCGCGTAACCAGGGTCAGAGACATGGGTAGGACATTGGTTTCCTGAGGTGGGTGTGCGCGTAACCAGGGTCAGAGACATGGGTACGTCATTGGTTTCCTGAGGCGGGTGTGCCTGTAACCAGGGTCAGAGACATGAGTAGAACATCAGATTCCTGAGGCGGGCGTGCGCGTAACCAGGGTCAGAGACATGGGTAGGACATTGGTTTCCTGAGGCGGGTGTGCGCGTAACCAGGGTCAGAGACATGGGTACGTCATTGGTTTCCTGAGGCGGGTGTCCGTGTAACCAGGGTCAGAGACATGAGTAGAACATCAGATTCCTGAGGCGGGCGTGCGCGTAACCAGAGTCAGAGACATGGGTAGGACATTGGTATCCTGAGGCGGGTGTGCGCGTATCCAGGGTCAGAGACATGGGTAGGACATTGGTTTCCTGAGGCGGGTGTGCGCGTAACCAGGGTCAGAGACATGGGTAGGACATTGGTTTCCTGAGGCGGGTGTGCGCGTAACCAGGGTCAGAGACATGGGTAGGACATTGGTTTCCTGAGGCAGGCGTGCGCGTAACCAGGGTCAGAGACATGGGTAGAACATCGGATTCCTGAGGCGGGCGTGCGCGTAACCAGTGTCAGAGACATGGGTACGTCATTGGTTTCCTGAGGCGGGTGTGCGTGTAACCAGGGTCAGAGACATGAGTAGAACATCAGATTCCTGAGGCGGGCGTGCACGTAACCAGAGTCAGAGACATGGGTAGGACATTGGTATCCTGAGGCGGGTGTGCGCGTAACCAGGGTCAGAGACATGGGTAGGACATTGGTTTCCTGAGGCGGGTGTGCGCGTAACCAGGGTCAGAGACATGGGTAGGACATTGGTTTCCTGAGGCGGGTGTGCGCGTAACCAGGGTCAGAGACATGGGTAGGACATTGGTTTCCTGAGGCGGGTGTGCGCGTAACCAGGGTCAGAGACATGGGTAGAACATTGGTTTCCTGAGGCGGGCGTGTGTGTAACCAGGGTCAGAGACATGGGTAGAACATCGGATTCCTGAGGCGGGCGTGCGCGTAACCGGGGTCAGAGACATGGGTAGGACATTGGTTTCCTGAGGCGGGTGTGCGCGTAACCGGGGTCAGAGACATGGGTAGGACATTGGTTTCCTGAGGCGGGTGTGCGCGTAACCAGTGTCAGAGACATGGGTAGGGCATCGGTTTCCTGATGTAAATACCAAAATAATGTAACTACCATGTTTTCTTTGCCTCAACAAGACTTAAAACATTGTCCATGTTATAGTATTATGTCTGTGTTAAACCAACTGCTTTGTGTCCGTACACGAGGCCCAGGGTTTTCGCCTCAAGCAAATATTACTCATAGACTTAGGAATGTCCCCGGCTCTCCTTTCCCGTGAAGCTACATAAACAGCGTTTGTTAGCACTTTTTACACTTCCCTCCCACAGCGTGCAGCTTTGCAGGTCAGCATGTGTTCGCCGACCGTAGGGTCTCTTTTATAAATAATGATTGTCTGACATCCGCGCTCTTTCCTGGGAATATAAGCACGAATCCATCTGTACTGACTTTTGTTATTCTCTGGAATGTGTGTGAAAGGGATTGTTCCAGGCGCTCGTGCGTCACTCTGTAAAAAGATATGTCCTGCTTTTGTTCAACAGCCCATAAATGGACATCATTATCACTACAGCAACAGGATATGTGTAGCTTGCAAAATTCCCCCTGTGTCAAGTGTAATGAATTAGCTCGTTGTACGACCATACATGTCAAAGGTTATATCTGCATCTTGAAGCGTATTATGACTTGCTTAGATAAGTTATATGAGTGATGACCATTTGCGATGCCCGGCCTTTGTAAAATCTTGCCGCAATGTCTGGGAAAACAGCCAAAAGTGTTCCGACAGGAATTTGTATGTTTGGAAAATGTCTGGTTCTGAGCCAGGCATGAGACTCAATGGGCCTCATTCCGAGTCCGGCGCTAACGAATGGCGGTAGTAGCGCCTTGGTCGGCACCGGACCCGTTCCGGCACCGCCCTGGTGGAATGGGAAATTACCGCCCTATTCCGAGTTGACCAGGGCAGTAATTTCCCATTCCCCAGGGCTCTTCCCCATTCCCAAAAGAGCCCCCATAGGACTCAATGGGAATGGGGAAATTGCAAATAACGGTGACCGTACTTTACGGTCACCGTTATTGGCTAAAAAGCCCCTTTGCGCCCTCGTCCCTAACGCCTGCTAAAAGCAGGCGTTAAGGACGAGGGCGCAAAGGGAACTCGGAATGTGGCAGTAAGGGATTACCGGCACCGGTCTCATTAACGGTGACCGGTATCCCTTACCGCCATACTCGGAATGAGGCCCAATGTAATCGTTTCCCTATAAAAAAGCATGCTCACCGTAACACTGGAGCACACACTAGCAGCATCCCTCTGATGATGCCACATGTCGGCCCTTTCGCGGAAGCTTTGTTTTATTGCAATAAATGATTGTAAAACTCACTTACGAGTGCGTTTATTTTTGACGGAGACCTCCGCCTGGTGAATTTTAGCATTGACTAATTGGCGTCCCTGGCTGGTGGCCTTGCAGGTGCAGTCCATCGCTTTGATGCGTGCCTTCCATTGAGCTCCTGTCTCCGGCGACTACTTACTGGGCCCAAATTTTATCGCACCTTTGCTGCAAAAAGCGCAAGTTCTCATCTTGAGACGGAGGTCAGAAAGAAGGAGTGACGACTGCTCTGCCAAGGACCAGACGAACCAGACAAAGGGGAGGTCTCCTTGGTGCAGTGAGTGAATTGTATCTGCAGAAATTGTATTGGTGGATGGTAAGCCACAATTGGTATCAGTTTTATGGTACGTATTATTTTTTGGGTTTGGTAAGGTATTTTATTAATAATGGGAAACTTGTGTGACCGAAACAAAAATGAGGAACCTATGCATGCGCCTGCTGAAGGTACTCCATGTTATACTATGCTAACTAACTATGGGCTGGGGGCAGTACAGTTTTGCAAAAATTGGGAGGACTACACAAAGAAGTCCGTTCAATTTAGATGGCCTCCGAAAGTCGGGACTTTTGATATTAACACAATCGAGCATTTGGAATTAGTATTATTAAGAAAGAAGGTCCACACCCGCCCAGCATGATGCTATTTGCCAGTGGCGAACAGAAGCGATAAAGCAGAAAATGTCCCAAGATAAAAAATATAGAAAGAAACAAAAACGAACCTTGCAGGAGAAGGCCTGTGCGTTGGATAATAAAGAGTTTGAGCACCAGCTAGATGTAGAGGATCGGGCTGCCCTAATAAAATATAGTAAAGGTATGTACCCACTTCTCCCTAAAACAGAAAAGGAAATCGCCAGTTTTAACATCGAAGCTGATCAGGATGCAGTCAGATTAACAGAAAATCTTTTGCGACTAACAGTACCTGTCATATCCCCATCTAATATTTCGCCTCAAATACGTTCTGCACCTCCTCCTCCACCCCCACCCCCATATGGTACCCAGATCAGCACCATGGATCCAAATAGTACCAAAGAAGAGGAAGCAGGGCATTTGCCTAGAAAGCCGCCCTTTTTCACTCCGGTTGAATTTGCCAGGTTAGAACATATAGCAAACGATTTGTTTGATAACCCGGCTGGAGGGGTAAGACAGAAATTGAACACCTGCCAGAAGAAGGAATTTCGCCAGGTAATGAGAATACATTGCGACCTTGTTAATAAGTGGTTGAGAGATGATGCCGAGCGCCCGTGGCCCGCGGGTATGCATAACATTTAAAAAGACCTTGACACTGAAAAAGATCGGGTAGCTCTATGGGATAAATACAATCAGATCATTGACCGGGTAACTAAGGAAAAGAAAGATTACCACGACCAACAGATGTGGGAAGAAGAGGAAAATTGTAGAAGAGCGCACTCGTTGCATGATGCCAAACCGACGGCTACCGCTATGATTAAAAGGATACTTAAAGTAGAGGAGCCAGGAAAGTTAGACTATTGGACAGACATATTTGCCACCCATAGCGAGGCAAGTCGACTAGTATGGCTGGAAGGACTTTTGAACAAAATAGGATCGGAATGTGGAACAGGTGGGCGGGAGGAAGTTTGTAAAAAGGTGAGAGAGTGCGAGGCCGAGTTAAAAACGTATAAGCCTAATTGGGAAGTAGAGGATCTCAGGACGAGCAGATTGTTCAAAGAACTATTAGAAGTACTTCTCCCAAAAACCCCAATGATGGCACCCCTGAGGGAATGCGCGCCTATTGTTACAGCAAATGTAGACCTAACCAAAGACCCCATTGTAACCAAGACATATGTCCATGTACCCCTCACTAGAGCAGAATTGTTTAGTATAATAAAAAGCACCCCAGACCCTAGGACTAACGCCGCGGGATTCTATAGGGAGCTAAGAGCGCTATTCAAAATGTGTACCTTGACTTTGCAGGACATTGATCATGTGATGTCTGCCGTGACACCGGCTGATGTATGGGAACCCTTTAGATCTCAGGGCCCTCCTGGCCATGTTATCAATTGGACAGCATTAGAAAAAGAGGATACAGACCGGAAATCAATTGACCCCATTCCAGAGGGCCTGAAAACACTAGGGACGAGAATATTAAAAGCATTAAGTGACGTATTGCCAGAGGTAGATGTGAATGTTGAGAAGATGGATGCTGTTATACAGGGCCCTGTAGAAACAGTTGGGGACTATTTCCTGAAATTTGAAAGTGCATTTAAGGCACACAGTGGTCAGTCTGTTAGCAACCCTACGGGTCAGAGGTATTTCGCCATGGGCTTTGTGAAGGGTTTACGTAAAGGAATTAAGGAACCACTCAAATTGGGCGAGAGCACTTGGCAGGCAAGCACTCCGTCCCAGATTCTAGAGATGGCTAAATATTACGAACGGCAGGAGGAGGAAGAAATGGAAGGTACGAAACAGGCAGACAGGAACTTAAAAAATAAGGTGCTAATGTAACAACTGGTTCAACCATCTTATAGTAAACAAAAGGGTCAGAAACCCCAGGTAAGAAACCCAGCAGGTAATGGCCCACAATGGACACCCCCACGAATTGATCAGTGTTCATTTTGCAAACAGACGGGGCATTGAAAAAACGAGTGTCCTATATTGATGGCACGAGGTGGTCATCTGGCAGGTGGGAGAGGAAGAAGCCGAGGTGGACCTTATACGGAACCACCTCAAGGACAGGGAAGGTTTGTAAACCCTGAAATTAATGTATTCTCAACTGGCGTGGCGCAGCGACAAATGGTTGAAGTGAATGGCAATGGGTTTGCGGAGGATGAACTGAGTGGAATGATGTTCTTTGATAACACAGCAGCAATGAGTTGAAACGCCCCTAGTGAACCTGGGGAGGCGGTGTATGTTCATATAGACCAGAAAGGACTGTATGTTAAATTGCAAATAGGACAGCACCCCACCGTTAAATGCTTGGTTGACACCGGGGCAGGTAACAGCTCCGTTGATGCCAAGGCCGTCCACTCAGTTCCACTATAGGGTGAAAATAAGGTTTCTGTAGGGTTCGGTGGGGAACCCATATGTACTCCAGTGTCTCAGAAAGTTGAAACATCTATATGTGGAGTGAAATTGACTAACAAATGGTTACTTACTAACAGGTGTCCCGAGAATCTCCTTGGATTAGATCTTTTGAAAGCTCTAAATGCAACCATTTATTGTTCTCCTACAGGTGTGCGAATGACCATATGTAAATCCAAAATTGGTGGTTGTTATTTGACTGAACCTTTGCCGCCAGAATTACAGGCATTGCCCGCAGAGCTTTGGGCTACTAGTAGTAATGATGCAGGGGTTTTGAACATTCCCCCTGTTGTGATCAAGGTAAAACATGGCGTCCCTCTACCCTGAACCCCACAGTACAGAATATCTCCAGAAGGGGAGGCAGCATTGGTTAGGATTGTACAGGGCCTGATGCAGCTTGGGGTTGTTGAAGAATGTGATGACAGTCCCTGTAACTCTCCGGTTCTTCCAGTCCATAAGAAAAGAGATGAAGTGACCCCATACAGATTTATTATTGATCTCAGGAGAATTAATAAGGTTGTGGACCCCAGGTATCCAGTTGTCCCCAGTGTGGCTAGTATTCTTACTATGGTCCCCCCCAATGGCTACTTATTTTAGCGTTGTGGATTTGAAAAATGCCTTTTTCTCCATACCCTTAGCTGAAGAATCCAGATACCTTTTCTCCTTTGTATTAGCACAGCGGCAATGTAAGTTTTGTCGAGCGCCCCAAGGTTACACAGAGAGCCCAGCTATTTTTAGCCAAGCACTAAAACAACAATTGGATGAAATTGTGTTACCCCCTGGTGTGATGCTCATCCAGTATCTGGATGATATTCCTATTTGTGGAGACACTGAATTGAGTTGTAAAGAAGGTACCTTGCTCGGGTTACAACATTTGGCATATCATAATCACAGAGTGTCGCTTAAGAAAATGCCATATGTAATGCCTAAGGTTGATTATTTGGGATATGTCCTCACTGCAGAGGGTCGATCGCTGTCACCTGAAAGGGTGCGATTAATCCAAGAAATGGCCTATCCCAGTACCTTTAAAGAATCGAGACGACTGTTGGGTATCACCTCATATTGCCGCCATTGGGTCCCTGAGTTCTCCTGCTAGCAAAACCCCTGTTACAATGTCTGAAGACAGAGAAGGATCAGATACCCTTCACCTGCACGCAAGAAATGAGAGAGGCCTGCGACACTTTGAAAAGCACCTTGTGTAGTGCCCCAGGGCTTAGGAGACCCAATTATGAAAAGCCATTTACTCTTTTCATACATGAACAAAAAGGTTGTGCCCTAGCTGTATTGACTCAAGAACAAAATGGAAAGCAAAGGCCTTGTGCTTATTTCTCTGGCACATTGGACAGTATGGCTGCAGCACTTCCCCCTTGCATGCGATCAGTTGCCGCAGCAGCGGTAGCTCTCAAACAGAGTGCTGGTTTAGTGCTGGGAACTGCTATAATTGTGAGAGTTCCCCGTGCCGTAGATGTGTTGCTTAATAGAACTCAAACCCAGCATCTTACAGCAGCCCGCTTGACACAATATGAATTGACATTGTTTGCACCAAATGTAACTATCATGAGATGTAATACTTTAAACCGAGCTTCCCTTTGGCCCTTGCCGAGCTGTGAGGGAGATCAAGACATGCATGATTGCCTTATACGCACTGATGAGCAGACCCGAGGTAGGGTTGATCTGAGTGACCTTCCCCTAGAGGGAGGTGATGGGGTTCTATTTTGTGATGGCTCGTGTTACAAGCTGGAAAGTGGGGAGACAGTGGCTGGGTCCGCGATTACAACTGAAAGTGAAATTGTCCATATGGAACGCATACCGAGTTATCAGCGCAAGCTGCAGATTTAAGGGCGTTGACAAAGGCTCTAGAATTAAGCAAAGGTCTAGCTGTAACCATCTATACTGATTCAGCCTATGCGCATGGTGTGGCCTTTAATTTTGGCCTGCTATGGAAAGAAAGAGGGTTTCTCACCTCACATGGTACCAAAATAAAACATGATAATTTGATAAACAAATTATTGACGACATTGGCTGAACCCGCTCAGGTGGCTATAGTGAAATGCTCCACCCATAAAAAGGTGGTAGATTTTGTGGGGCAGGGAAACGATTTTGCAGACCAGGTGGCTAAATTTGCCGCGGAACACTGTAAACTGCCCCTTCCAGTGTGTAACATGCTGCAAAGGAATGTGGATGGGAAGAGGGATGAGGGTGAATTGGGAAAGGACCCTGAGGAGATGGTACAGGACATTCAAAGGGAAGCGGCAGATTGCAAAATTAAAGCATGGACTAAGGACAGTGACAATGGACAAACCTCTAATGGGGTGTGGCTGGACAAAATCAAAATTAGGTGGTTGCTCCCTGACAGTTATTTACCCATGGTAGTCGATATGGCACACGGGAATGCCCATGTTAATGCAAGTGCAATGGAGGATATTCTAAGCAAGGTGTGGAAGAACAGGAAAATTGGATCGTATTGCAGGAGGTGGGCAGCGCAGTGTGCCATCTGCCTCTAGCACAATGTGGGCAAATCTGTGAAGGTATCAGCAGGTCATAGCAGACCCCCTACGCAGCCATTTGAAGTAGTATACATGGACTTTATACAAATGGAACCAGTTGCTAAACTAAAATATTGGGCCTCATTCCGACTCAGGCGTTAAGGGGTTTACGGCACCGTAAACGGCGCCGACCCTTAACGCCTGATTACAAGGTTCCCTTTGCGGGATGGCTGTTTAACGGCTGCTTTTTGCAGCCGTTAAAAGCCATGCCGCAAAGGGACCTTGGCGATAATTACAGCACCGTAATTTACGGTGCCGTAATTATCGCCTTTCCCCATTTCCATTATGCCCTATGGGGCAAAAATGGAAATGGGGAAGGGGCCATTGGTGAATGGGGAATTACCGCCCCACTCACCTTGGAATGGGGCGGTAATTCCACCATCCACCATGGCGGAATTGCAACCTTAGCGGCATGGACCATGGTGCTAACAGCACCATGGTCCTCCGCCAAGGTTGTAATGAGGGCCATTGTCTTGTAATGAGGTGTGGGTTCTCTGGTTGGACGGATGCTTACCCCCTAAGAGACAACACTGCTATTTCCACAGCTAAATGTATCCTGAAATACTGGGTGCCCCAGTACACAGTGCCCAGCCTTCTATATTCTGACAACGGAGTACACTTTACTGGTCAAGTTGTGAAGTATGTATGTACTGCCTTGGGCATCGATCAGCGATTTCATTCCATTTATCATCCCAAGAGTGCTGGGATTATTGAACGATCAAATGCCGTAGTTAAAAACAAATTGGCAAAAATCTGTGCCTCCACAAACCTGAAGTGGCCAGATGCCCTTCCTTTGGCATTGTTGAGTATGCGGACCACTCCAAAGGGGACGCACAAATTGTCCCCCTTTGAGATTGTGATGGGCCGCCCCCCAAGTGCCAGGTCTGTCCCTAAACCAAGGGTTATTGGTAACATTGAACAGCCATTGTTGAGGGATTACTGTGCTGAACCCACACATAAACTATCTATTATCCATCAACAGGTGAAAGAAGCAGCTCTGCCGGCCCTAGAAGGAGAGGGCCACGCCATCAAACCAGGAGACTATGTCCTGGTAAAGAGCTTTGATCGCACAAATTGCCTGCAAGCCCGCTGGAAGGGGCCATTCTTGGTCCTCTTAGCAACACAAACTGCTGTCAAGGTAGCGGGTTACAAGACGTGGATACACGCCAATCATCTCAAGAAGGCACCACCTCAGATAGTCCACCCCCCGACCAAGGACACAGATCATTTTGCCGCCAAACTAACAGAGAACACTCCAAGGTATAACTTGCGCCCCAGGAAGCAACATTGATTGCCTATGTTTGAACTCTGACATCTGGCTGAGAAAGGACTTGGTAAAGGGTCAGAACAAGCAAGGACAATTGAAAATACAGATGAGGTGGCCTCAGCAACCCCTCCTGGGTATGAAGTAGCCCACCGAGACACAGATGAAATGGCCTCAGCACCCCCCCAAGGGTAGGAAGTAGCCTCAACGAGACGAGTCAAGGTAGGAGCCAGAAGTGGTGACAGCAGGACGGGTTATACTGTGCAACCCTTGTGATCTAGCGCATAAACGGACGGCACCGTTAGGGTAATTGTTAGGGACTTTGAACCTTTTGTGTAAAATATATACTGTATATATATATATATATATAGTGTGACATTTGGCAGCCAAGTTCCGGAACTTAGCCACCTGGGATCAGCCCCGTGCGAGGGAACAAAGTAGGTTGTTAAAATGAATAATGGGGATGCGGGACAGAGGCATCCCCGAGTAAATAGATATGCATGCACCCCAAAGGAAAAGCTCATCTTATCCCTTGTCTGTATTTTTATAACAATAGGGTTCGCCATATTCCTCTGGTACCTTGAGCATCATGATATTTATGCTGCCCGTAACCTGCTGCCCACCACATCACAGCCCCCTACACTAGAACCAGTGACTATTCCCCATGTAGATCAGGAGTATCGGAAGAAACACCCCAGGAATAGCATCCTGACATGGATGAATGATACGAATCAGATTCTAAATAAAACCAATTGTTACATCTGCACGTATGTTCCCCATAGCCATGAAAGCGGACCGGAATGGTACGCGACTCCCGCCACAAATGATACTTGCGTACCCCTGCAGAATTTTCTCTTGAGTGCCTCTAGGAATGATACCTCCACTTATACTATAACAGATGACCATTTCGGTGAAAATACAAAAAGGAAATTAGCAGAAATGGACCGTAAATATGACGCATATAAAGAACTACTGTGCTCGGTAACTGATGAGAATAGAGAACAAATACTTGACATGCTCAACTCGACAACTTACGATAGTGGGAAAAGGGAGAACCGGAGGTCGTGCACAGTTAAGGTTTCATCGGCCCACATTCCCCTGACGTCAAACGCAACCCGGTATCTAAATAGATCCGCTCCCTGTCCGCCAGATACAAGGTTCTTAGATCCGGTCCTTCTTTATACCGGAGATGGGAGGGAAGAAAAACTACCCTCCCCGATACCCGTGCAAAATAAAATTCGACAAGCACCCTTTTGTTACCAACGAACCCAACCGCCTCATAAGGGTGTCTCTATGGGCCAACACACCTGCCTGATTACAGTGGATTTAAATAGTTTATCGGCACCCCTCCTTCCTCCAGAGGGGGCCATGTTTATTTGTGGGGAAAACGCTTACCTCTGGTTGCCCCGCTATTGGAAAGGTAGATGTACCGTTGGTTACGTAATGTTAGGTTTGCATTACAAATCTGTGGAGGAAGTGAACTTAAGGCAAAGAGAATAGAATTGAGTATGGGAAATTATAGGCGAAGGAAAAGAGGTGTTATCACTAAGGAAGACACTACTTGGGATGAATTCTTTGATTTTCTAAAAGGCATAGTGATGCCAATGGGAATAGTTATGAATTCCAGGAGCATTAGGAACCTGGCTAGGTTAGTGGAGAAGGAATTAAATGTGACCTGCGACATAATGGCTAACCTTACTAAAGAAGTACAGGCAGTCCGGATGGTCACGTTACACAATCGACTAGTATTAGACACAATGCTGGCAGAGGTAGGAGGGGCTTGTAAAATAATTGGGACTTCCTGCTGCACTTTTAATCCTGATTATAGCACCGATATCTTTAAAGGGATCGGTGAAATGCATACAATGGCAGCTCAAATCCATTCTGAATTTGGGCCTGGGGATGGGACACCCTGGTTCTGGGATTTATTACGAAACCGGGGATGGAAGCTTCTCACCCCTCTTCCCGTCGTGGGAGGATTAATAGCTGCTTGCTGCTGTTGCATCAAGTGCTTTCCCTTGTGCATATCCGTCATAGGAGACTACTGCAGGAAAATGATGGGAACACTCACACCCAAGCCCACAAATGCCATGGTCACTAATGAGATGATAAAATTGGAAGAGGCGATTGAGGGGTTACTCAAGATTGACGTATCAGATAATGAAAGTGAAAGATTAATTAAATACAAACCAAACCAGGTGTATTATTGATAAAGTCTTGCTGACACAAAAGGGTCGTTTGTAAATACCTAAATAATGTAACTACCACGTTTTCTTTGCCTCAGCAAGACTTAAAACATTGTCCATGTTATAGTATTATGTCCGTGTTAAACCAACTGCTTTGTGTCCGTACACGAGGCCCAGGGTTTTCGCCTCAAGAACATATTACTCATAGACTTAGGAATGTCCCCGGCTCTCCTTTCCCGTGAAGCTACATAAACAGCGTTTGTTAGCACTTTTTACACTTCCCTCCGACAGTGTGCAGCTTTGAAGGTCAGCATGTGTTCGCCGACCCTAGGGTCTCTTTTATAAATAATGATTGTCTGACATCCGCGCTCTTTCCTGGGAATATAAGCACGAATCCATCTGTACTGACTTTTGTTATTCTCTGGAATGTGTGTGAAAGGGATTGTTCCAGGCGCTCGTGTGTCACTCTGTAAAAAGATATGTCCTGCTTTTGTTCAACAGCCCATAAATGGACATCATTATCACTACAGCAACAGGATATGTGTAGCTTGCAAAATTCCCCCTGTGTCAAGTGTAATGAATTAGCTTGTTGTACGACCATACATGTCAAAGGTTATATCTGCATCTTGAAGCATATTATGACTTGCTTAGATAAGTTATATGAATGATGACCATTTGCAATTCCCGGCCTTTGTAAAATCTCGCCGCAATGTCTGGGAAAACAGCCAAAAGTGTTCCGACAGGAATTTGTATGTTTGGAAAATGTCTGGTTCTGAGCCAGGCACAAGACTCAATGGGCCTCATTCCGAGTATGGCGGTAAGGGATAGCGGCCACCGGTAACGAGACCGGTGGCGGTATTCCCTTACCGCCATACTCCGAGTTCCTTCTGCGCCCTCGCCTTTAACGCCTGCTTTGAGCAGGTGTTAAAGTCGAGGACGCAAAGGGGCCTCCAAGCCAATAACGGTGACCGTAATGAACGGTCACCGTTATTTGCATCTTCCCCATTCCCATTGAGCCCTATGGGGGCTCATTTGGGAATGGTGAAGAGCCTTGGTGAATGGGGAATTACCGCCCCGCCAACCTTGGAATGGGGCGGTGATTCCGCCATCCACCAAGGCGCTGTGCCGGTCCGGGTACGGCGTCAACCAAGGCGTTAATAGCGCCATTGGTTAGCGCCGTACTCGGAATGAGGCCCAATGTAATTGTTTCCCTATAAAAAGCATGCTCACCGTAACACTGGAGCACACACTAGCAGCATCCCTCTGATGATGCTACGTGTCGGCCCTTCCGCGGAAGCTTTGTTTTATTGCAATAAATTATTCTAAAACTCACTTACGAGTGCGTTTATTTTTGACGGAGACCTCCGCCTGGTGAATTTTAGCATTGACTCTGAGGCGGGTGTGCGTGTAACAAGGGTCAGAGACATGGGTAGACCATCGGATTCCTGAGGCGGGCGTGCGCGAAGAACATCGGATTCCTGAGGCGGGCGTGCGTGTAACCAGGGTCAGAGACATGGGTAGGACATCGGTTTCCTGAGGCGGGCGTGCGCGTAACCAGGGTCAGAGACATGGGTAGGACATTGGTTTCCTGAGGCGGGTGTGCGCGTAACCAGCGTCAGAGACATGGGTAGGACATTGGATTCCTGAGGCGAGCGTGCGCGTAACCAGGGTCAGAGACATGGGTAGGACATTGGTTTCCTGAGGCGGGCGTGCGCGTAACCAGGGTCAGGGACATGGGCATGACATCGGTTTCCTGAGGCGGGTGTGTGAGTAACCAGGGTCAGAGACATGGGTAGGACATTGGTTTCCTGAGGTAGGCGTGGGTGTAACCAGTGTCAGAGACATGGGTAGGACATCGGTTTCCTGAGGCGGGTCTGCGCGTAACTAGGGTCAGAGACATGGGTAGGACATCGGTTTCCTGAGGCGGGCGTGTGCGTAACCAGGGTCAGAGACATGGGTAGGACATCGGTTTCCTGAGGCGGGCGTGCGCGTAACCAGGGTCAGAGACATGGGTAGGACATTGGTTTCCTGAGGCGGGCGTGCGCGTAACCAGGGTCAGAGACATGGGTAGGACATCGGTTTCCTGAGGCGGGTGTGCGCGTAACCAGGGTCAGAGACATGGGTAGGACATTGGTTTCCTGAGGCGGGTGTGCGCGTAACCAGGGTCAGAGACATGGGTAGGACATTGGTTTCCTGAGGCGGGTGTGCGCGTAACCAGGGTCAGAGGCATGGGTAGGACATTGGTTTCCTGAGGCGGGTGTGCGCGTAACCAGGGTCAGAGGCATGGGTAGGACATTGGATTCCTGAGACGGGCGTGCGCGTAACCAGGGTCAGAGACATGGGTAGGACATTGGTTTCCTGAGGCGGGTGTGCGCGTAACCAGGGTCTGAGACATGGGTATGACATTGGATTCCTGAGGCGTGCGTGCGCGTAACCAGGGTCAGAGACATGGGTAAGACATTGGTTTCCTGAGGCGGGCATGTGCGTAACCAGGATCCGGGACATGGGCAGGACATCGGTTTCCTGAGGTGGTTGTGCGTGTAACCAGTGTCAGGGACATGGGTAGGACATCAGTCTCCTGGGGAACCTGTCAATGAGGCTGTCACAGCTGGACGAAATGCCACGAATCAGTTTCTCAGGTATTAGTATTTGTTGTTTCTAAGAAATTGACACGTGTTCTTGCATTCGTTCGCCCGCATTTCCTCCTCCCCCGCCGGGGACTGGCTACGGTTGTATTATTCTGGGCTTTTAGGCACGCAGACAGGAATGCGGGTCCAATGCGATCTGATACCAATACTCGTCACACAACAAAGACAATTCTTCCTCCTTGTGAAGAACGCCTCACATTCCTGGTATTGAGTTGTTGTGCTTGAGGCAAGATGTTTCGAATTACCTCAGAAGAATCACGTTTGCCGCACGCCCTGATAGAACTGCTGGGCGCTTCCAAGGCACCTTTGCCCTGAGTGTGGTTGGTGTAGAGTGCACCAAAGTGTCAAACACACAAACACAAGCAAACGGACACAGAGACAGATAACACTCCTGTAAATGGAGCAATGCACTTTACTAAAATGACTCTGGTCGACGTTATGTTCTTATGATGGCCACAAGCCACCATGAAACCTTAGCAAGTGCTTAGAAAAGTAGACTTTGCAGCCAGCTCAACCTTAAAACAGGGCTATTTATTCAACCCAGTGGTCTGTTTCGGCCTGCAGTCCTCTACTCTGCTCTCCTCCACTCTACTCTGCTCTTCTCTGCTCTACTCTACTCTACAATATAGACAGCCACAATTAAGCCTTAACAAACTGTACTGCTAGAAGTCTCAAATCATCTAAACCTCAGGTAATCTGGCACATGGCTTGAGCTTCCATTCAGGCTCAGGAGAAGTTAGAGAGGAAAGGTCATTGGTGGGTGTGTTGAAGATATTTAGTGTAGTGTAGTTGGGATTTGGTGCAGTTATAGGACGAAGTGTAGGTAGAGAGGACCACCCTCCCCAATGAAAAAGAAAATAATGAAAAATGACACAGTAATTACTTTGTGGTAAATTACCACGAAGTTATAACTGTCGGCGAAGTGACATGGAATCGTGCTGTTAGCCCACTGTGAAAGTCAAAAGTGTGGCAGCACTTCACACACAACCAGCCACTGAATCTGCCCACTTGAACCGTCTACCAAAGGTAGTGTCTCGAGGAAGGGCAGAGACCAACCTGGGTACCACATAGTAGTCAAAAGGTTTGAACTCTATCCTTTCCACACCATCAGAGTAGCAGTACTCTTCCACCAGGCAGCATACGTATCTATCCTTTCCACACCATCAGAGAAGCGGTGTACTACCACCAGTCTGGATACGTATCTACCCTTTCCACATCATCAGAGTAGCAGTACACTACCACCAGGCTGGATACGTATCTATCCTTTCCACACCATTAGAGAAGCAGTGTACTACCACCAGGCTGGATACGTATCTATCCTTTCCACACCATCAGAGAAGCAGTGTACTACCACCAGGCTGGATACGTATCTATCCTTTCCACACCATCAGAGAAGCAGTGTACTACAACCAGGCTGGATACGTATCTATCCTTTCCACACCATCAGAGAAGCAGTGTACTACCACCAGGCTGGATACGTATCTATCCTTTCCACACCATCAGAGAAGCAGTGTACTACCACCAGGCTGGATACGTATCTATCCTTTCCACACCATCAGAGAAGCAGTGTACTACCACCAGGCTGGATACGTATCTATCCTTTCCACACCATCAGAGAAGCAGTGTACTACCACCAGGCTGGATACGTATCTATCCTTTCCACACCATCAGAGAAGCGGTGTACTACCACCAGGCTGGATAAGTATATACCCTTTCCCCACCATCAGAGAAGCAGTATACTACTACCACCAGGCTGGATACGTATCTATCCTTTCCACACCACCAGAGAAGCGGCGTACTACCACCAGGCTGGATACGTATCTATCCTTTCCACACCATCAGAGAAGCGGTGTACTACCACCAGGCTGGATACGTATCTATCCTTTCCACACCATCAAAGAAGCGGTGTACTGCCACCAGGCTGGATACGTATCTATCCTTTCCACACCACCAGAGAAGCGGTGTACTACCACCAGGCTGGATATGTATCTATCCTTTCCACACCACCAGAGAAGCGGCGTAATACCACCAGGCTGGATACGTATCTATCCTTTCCACACCACCAGAGAAGCGGCGTACTACCACCAGGCTGGATACGTATCTATCCTTTCCACACCATCAGAGAAGCAGTGTACTACAACCAGGCTGGATACGTATCTATCCTTTCCACACCATCAGAGAAGCAGTGTACTACCACCAGGCTGGATACGTATTTACCCACTCCCCACCATCAGAGAAGCAGTATATAAGCACCAGTCTGGACTCTGGATACGTATCTACCCTTTCCACATCATCAGAGAAGCAGTATGCTACCACCAGGCTGGATACGTATCTATCCTTTCCACACCATCAGAGAAGCAGTGTACTACAACCAGGCTGGATACGTATCTATCCTTTCCACACCATCAGAGAAGCAGTGTACTACCACCAGGCTGGATACGTATCTATCCTTTCCACACCATCAGAGAAGCAGTGTACTACCACCAGGCTGGATACGTATCTATCCTTTCCACACCATCAGAGAAGCAGTGTACTACAACCAGGCTGGATACGTATCTATCCTTTCCACACCATCAGAGAAGCAGTGTACTACCACCAGGCTGGATACGTATCTATCCTTTCCACACCATCAGAGAAGCAGTGTACTACCACCAGGCTGGATACGTATCTATCCTTTCCACACCATCAGAGAAGCGGTGTACTACCACCAGGCTGGATAAGTATATACCCTTTCCCCACCATCAGAGAAGCAGTATACTACTACCACCAGGCTGGATACGTATCTATCCTTTCCACACCATCAGAGAAGCGGTGTACTACAACCAGGCTGGATACGTATCTATCCTTTCCACACCATCAGAGAAGCAGTGTACTACCACCAGGCTGGATACGTATTTACCCACTCCCCACCATCAGAGAAGCAGTATATAAGCACCAGTCTGGACTCTGGATACGTATCTACCCTTTCCACATCATCAGAGAAGCAGTATGCTACCACCAGGCTGGATACGTATCTATCCTTTCCACACCATCAGAGAAGCAGTGTACTACAACCAGGCTGGATACTATCTATCCTTTCCACACCATCAGAGAAGCAGTGTACTACCACCAGGCTGGATACGTATCTATCCTTTCCACACCATCAGAGAAGCAGTGTACTACCACCAGGCTGGATACGTATCTATCCTTTCCACACCATCAGAGAAGCAGTGTACTACAACCAGGCTGGATACGTATCTATCCTTTCCACACCATCAGAGAAGCAGTGTACTACCACCAGGCTGGATACGTATCTATCCTTTCCACACCATCAGAGAAGCAGTGTACTACCACCAGGCTGGATACGTATCTATCCTTTCCACACCATCAGAGAAGCGGTGTACTACCACCAGGCTGGATAAGTATATACCCTTTCCCCACCATCAGAGAAGCAGTATACTACTACCACCAGGCTGGATACGTATCTATCCTTTCCACACCACCAGAGAAGCGGCGTACTACCACCAGGATGGATACGTATCTATCCTTTCCACACCATCAGAGAAGCGGTGTACTACCACCAGGCTGGATACGTATCTATCCTTTCCACACCATCAGAGAAGCGGTGTACTGCCACCAGGCTGGATACGTATCTATCCTTTCCACACCACCAGAGAAGCGGTGTACTACCACCAGGCTGGATACGTATCTATCCTTTCCACACCACCAGAGAAGCGGCGTAATACCACCAGGCTGGATACGTATCTATCCTTTCCACACCACCAGAGAAGCGGCGTACTACCACCAGGCTGGATACGTATCTATCCTTTCCACACCATCAGAGAAGCAGTGTACTACCACCAGGCTGGATACGTATCTATCCTTTCCACACCACAAGAGAAGCGGTGTACTACCACCAGGCTGGATACGTATCTACCCTTTCCACACCATCAGAGAAGCAGTGTACTACCACCAGGCTGGATACGTATCTATCCTTTCCACACCATCAGAGAAGCAGTGTACTACCACCAGGCTGGATACGTATCTATCCTTTCCACACCATCAGAGAAGCGGTGTACTACCACCAGGCTGGATAAGTATATACCCTTTCCACACCATCAGAGAAGCAGTATACTACTACCACCAGGCTGGATACGTATCTATCCTTTCCACACCACCAGAGAAGCGGCGTACTACCACCAGGCTGGATACGTATCTATCCTTTCCACACCATCAGAGAAGCGGTGTACTACCACCAGGCTGGATACGTATCTATCCTTTCCACACCATCAGAGAAGCGGTGTACTGCCACCAGGCTGGATACGTATCTATCCTTTCCACACCACCAGAGAAGCGGTGTACTACCACCAGGCTGGATACGTATCTATCCTTTCCACACCACCAGAGAAGCGGCGTAATACCACCAGGCTGGATACGTATCTATCCTTTCCACACCACCAGAGAAGCGGCGTACTACCACCAGGCTGGATACGTATCTATCCTTTCCACACCATCAGAGAAGCAGTGTACTACCACCAGGCTGGATACGTATCTATCCTTTCCACACCACAAGAGAAGCGGCGTACTACCACCAGGCTGGATACGTATCTACCCTTTCCACATCATCAGAGAAGCAGTATACTACCACCAGGCTGGATACGTATATACCCTTTCCCCACCATCAGAGAAGCAGTATACTACCACCAGGCTGGATACGTATATACCCTTTCCCCACCATCAGAGAAGCAGTATACTACCACCAGGCTGGATACGTATCTACCCTTTCCATGTCATCAGAGAAGCAGTGTACTACCACCAGGCTGGATACGTATCTATCCTTTCCACACCACCAGAGAAGCGGTGTACTACCACCAGGCTGGATACATATCTACCCATTCATCACCACCAGAGAAGCAGTATACTACCACCAAGCTGGATACATATCTATCCTTTCCACACCACCAGAGAAGCAGCATACTACCACCAGGCTGGATACGTATCTACCCATTCCCCACCATCAGAGAAGCAGTATACTACCACCAGGCTGGATACGTACCTACCCATTCCCCACCATCAGAGAAGCAGTATACTGCCACCAGGCTGGATACGTAGCTGTCCTTTCCACACCACCAGAGAAGCAGTATACTACCACCAGGCTGGATATGTATTTACCCATTCCCCACAATCAGAGAATCAGTATACTACCACCAGGCTGGATACGTATCTACCCATTCCCCACCATCAGAGAAGCAGTATACTGCCACCAGGCTGGATACGTATCTATCCTTTCCAGACCATTAGAGAAGCAGTATAGGGCCACCAGGCTAGATACATATCTACCCATTCTCCACCACCAGAGAGGCAGTATACTACCACCAGGCTGGATACTTATCTTTCCTTTCCACACCATCAAAAAAGCAGTATACCACCACCAGGCTGGATACGTATCTGTGCTTTCCACACCACCAAAGAAGCAGTATACTACCACCAGGCGGATACGTATCTACCCATTCCCCACCATCAGAGAAGTAATATACTACCACCAGGCTGGATACGTATCTATCTTTCCACACCATCAGAGAAGCAGTATACTGCCACCAGGCTGGATACATATCTACCCATTCCCCACCATCACAGAAGCAATATACTACCATCAGGCTGGATACGTATCTATCCTTTCCACACCATCAGAGAAGCAGTACACTTCCACCAGGCTGGATACGTATCTTTCCTTTCCAGACCATCAGAGAAGGGGTATACTACCACCAGGCTGGATACGTATCTACCCTTTCCACATCATCAGAGAAGCAGTACACTTCCACCAGGCTGGATACATATCTATCCTTTCCACACCACCAGAGAAGCAGTGTACTACCACCAGGCTGGTTATGTATCTATCCTTTCCACACCATCAGAGAAGCATATCCTACCACCAGGCTGGATATGTATCTATCCTTTCCACACCATCAGAGAAGCAGTACACTTCCACCAGGCTGGATACGTATCTACTCATTCATCACCATCAGAGAAGCAGTATACCACCACCAGGCTGGATACGTATCAATCCTTTCCACACCACCAGAGAAGCAGTGTACTACCACCAGGCTGGATATGTATCTATCCTTTCCACGCCATCAGAGAAGCTGTACACTTCCACCAGGCTGGATACGTATCTACCCATTCATCACCATCAGAGAAGCAGTATACTACCACCAGGCTGGATACGTATCTATCCTTGCCACACCATCAGAGAAGCAGTATGCTACCACCAGGCTGGATACGTATCTATCCTTTACACACAACCAGAGAAGCAGTATACTACCACCAGGCTGGATAAGTATCTATCCTTTCCACACCATCAGAGAAGCAGTGTTCTACCACCATGCTGGATATGTATCTTTCCTTTCCACACCACCAGAGAAGCAGTATACTACCACCAGGCTGGATAGGTATCTATTCTCTACACATCACCAGAGAAGCAGTATACTACCGCCAGGCCTTATATGTATCTATCCTTTCCACACCATCAGAGAAGCAGTATACCACCACCAGGCTGGATACGTATCTGTCCTTTCCACACCACCAGAGAAGCAGTATACTACCACCAGTCTGGATATGTATCTATCTTTCCACACCCTCAGAGAAGCAGTATACTACCACCAGGCTGGATACGTATCTACCCATTCATCACCACCAGAGAAGCAGTATACTACCACCAGGCTGGATACATATCTATCCTTTCCACACCACCAGAGAAGCAGCATACTACCGCCAGGCTGGATACGTATCTACCCATTCCCCACCATCAGAGAAGCAGTATACTACCACCAGGCTGGATACGTATCTACCTATTCCCCACCATCGGAGAAGCAGTATACTGCCACCAGGCTGGATACATAGCTGTCCTTTCCACACCACCAGAGAAGCAGTATACTACCACCAGGCTGGATATGTATTTACCCATTCCCCACAATCAGAGAAGCAGCATACTACCACCAGGCTGGATACGTATCTACCCATTCCCCACCATCAGAGAAGCAGTATACTGCCACCAGGCTGGATACGTATCTATCCTTTCCAAACCATTAGAGAAGCAGTATAGGGCCACCAGGCTAGATACATATATACCCATTCCCCACCACCAGAGAAGCAGGATACTACCACCAGGCTGGATACTTATCTTTCCTTTCCACACCATCAGACAAGCAGTATACCACCACCAGGCTGGATACGTATCTGTCCTTTCCACACCACCAGAGAACCAGTATACTACCACCAGGCGGATACGTATCTACCCATTCCCCACCATCAGAGAAGCAGTATACTACCACCAGGCTGGATACGTATCTATCTTTCCACACCATCAGAGAAGCAGTATACTGCCACCAGGCTGGATACATATCTACCCATTCCCCACCATCACAGAAGCAATATACTACCATCAGGCTGGATACGTATCTATCCTTTCCACACCATCAGAGAAGCAGTACACTTCCACCAGGCTGGATACGTATCTTTCCTTTCCAGACCATCATAGAAGGGGTATACTACCACCAGGCTGGATACGTATCTACCCTTTCCACATCATCAGAGAAGCAGTACACTTCCACCAGGCTGGATACGTATCTTTCCTTTCCACACCATCAGAGAAGCAGTATTCTACCACCAGGCTGGATACATATCTATCCTTTCCACACCACCAGAGAAGCAGTGTACTACCACCAGGCTGGTTATGTATCTATCCTTTCCACACCATCAGAGAAGCATATCCTACCACCAGGCTGGATATGTATCTATCCTTTCCACACCATCAGAGAAGCAGTACACTTCCACCAGGCTGGATACGTATCTACTCATTCATCACCATCAGAGAAGCAGTATACCACCACCAGGCTGGATACGTATCAATCCTTTCCACACCACAAGAGAAGCAGTGTACTACCACCAGGCTGGATATGTATCTATCCTTTCCACGCCATCAGAGAAGCTGTACACTTCCACCAGGCTGGATACGTATCTACCCATTCATCACCATCAGAGAAGCAGTATACTACCACCAGGCTGGATACGTATCTATCCTTGCCACACCATCAGAGAAGCAGTATGCTACCACCAGGCTGGATACGTATCTATCCTTTACACACAACCAGAGAAGCAGTATACTACCACCAGGCTGGATAAGTATCTATCCTTTCCACACCATCAGAGAAGCAGTGTTCTACCACCATGCTGGATATGTATCTTTCCTTTCCACACCACCAGAGAAGCAGTATACTGCCACCAGGCTGGATACATAGCTGTCCTTTCCACACCACCAGAGAAGCAGTATACTACCACCAGGCTGGATATGTATTTACCCATTCCCCACAATCAGAGAAGCAGCATACTACCACCAGGCTGGATACGTATCTACCCATTCCCCACCATCAGAGAAGCAGTATACTGCCACCAGGCTGGATACGTATCTATCCTTTCCAAACCATTAGAGAAGCAGTATAGGGCCACCAGGCTAGATACATATATACCCATTCCCCACCACCAGAGAAGCAGGATACTACCACCAGGCTGGATACTTATCTTTCCTTTCCACACCATCAGAAAAGCAGTATACCACCACCAGGCTGGATACGTATCTGTCCTTTCCACACCACCAGAGAACCAGTATACTACCACCAGGCGGATACGTATCTACCCATTCCCCACCATCAGAGAAGCAGTATACTACCACCAGGCTGGATACGTATCTATCTTTCCACACCATCAGAGAAGCAGTATACTGCCACCAGGCTGGATACATATCTACCCATTCCCCACCATCACAGAAGCAATATACTACCATCAGGCTGGATACGTATCTTTCCTTTCCAGACCATCAGAGAAGGGGTATACTACCATCAGGCTGGATACATATCTATCCTTTCCACACCAACAGAGAAGCAGTATTCTACCACCAGACTGGATACATATCTATCCTTTCCACACCACCAGAGAAGCAGTGTACTACCACCATGCTGGTTATGTATCTATCCTTTCCACACCATCAGAGAAGCATATCCTACCACCAGGCTGGATATGTATCTATCCTTTCCACACCATCAGAGAAGCAGTATTCTACCACCAGACTGGATACATATCTATCCTTTCCACACCACCAGAGAAGCAGTGTACTACCACCATGCTGGTTATGTATCTATCCTTTCCACACCATCAGAGAAGCATATCCTACCACCAGGCTGGATATGTATCTATCCTTTCCACACCATCAGAGAAGCAGTACACTTCCACCAGGCTGGATACGTATCTACTCATTCATCACCATCAGAGAAGCAGTATACCACCACCAGGTTGGATACGTATCAATCCTTTCCACACCACCAGAGAAGCAGTGTACTACCACCAGGCTGGATATGTATCTATCCTTTCCACACCATCAGAGAAGCTGTACACTTCCACCAGGCTGGATACGTATCTACCCATTCATCACCATCAGAGAAGCAGTATACTACCACCAGGCTGGATACGTATCTATCCTTGCCACACCATCAGAGAAGCAGTATGCTACCACCAGGCTGGATACGTATCTATCCTTTACACACCACCAGAGAAGCAGTATACTACCACCAGGCTGGATAAGTATCTATCCTTTCCACACCATCAGAGAAGCAGTGTTCTACCACCATGCTGGATATGTATCTTTCCTTTCCACACCACCAGAGAAGCAGTATACTACCACCAGGCTGGATACGTATCTATTCTCTACACACCACCAGAGAAGCAGTATACTACCGCCAGGCCTTATATGTATCTATCCTTTCCACACCATCAGAGAAGCAGTATACCACCACCAGGCTGGATACGTATCTGTCCTTTCCACACCACCAGAGAAGCAGTATACTGCCACCAGGCTGGATACATATCTACCCATCCCCCACCGTCAGAGAAGCAGTATACTACCACCAGGCTGGATACGTATCTGTCCTTTCCACACCATCAGAGAAGCAGTATTCTATCACCAGGCTGGATACTTATCTGTTCTTTCCACACCATCAGAGAAGCAGTACACTTCCAGCAGGCTGGATACGTATCTTTCCTTTCCACACCACCAGAGAAACAGTGTACTACCCCCAGGCTGGATACGTATCTATCCTTTCCACACCATCAGAGAAGCAGTACACTTCCACCAGGCTGGATACGTATCTTTCCTTTCCACACCATCAGAGAAGCAGTATACTACCACCAGGATGGATACGTATCTACCCATTCCCCACCACCAGAGAAGCAGTATGCTACCACCAGGCTGGATACGTATCTATCCTGTCCAAACGATCAGAGAAGCAGTATGCTACCACCAGGATGGATATGTATCTATTCTTTCCACACCACCAGAGAATCAGTATACTACCACCAGGCAGATACGTATCTACCCATTCCCCACCATCAGAGAAGTAGTATACTACCACCAGGCTGGATACGTATCTATCCTTTCCACACCACACGAAAAGCAGTATACTACCACCAGGCGGATACCTATCTACCCATTCCGCACCATCAGAGAAGCAGTATGCTACCACCAGGCTGGATACTTATCTATCCTTTCCACACCATCAGAGAAGCAGTATGCCACCACCAGGCTAGATACGTATCTACCCATTCTCCACCATCAGAGAAGCAGTATACTACCACCAGGCTAGATACATATCTACCCATTCCCCACCACCAGAGAAGCAGTATGCTACCACCAGGCTGGATACGTATCTACCCATTCCCCACCACCAGAGAAGCAGTATGCTACCACCAGGCTGGATATGTATCTATCCTTTCCACGCCATCAGAGAAGCTGTACACTTCCACCAGGCTGGATACGTATCTACCCATTCATCACCATCAGAGAAGCAGTATACTACCACCAGGCTGGATACGTATCTATCCTTGCCACACCATCAGAGAAGCAGTATGCTACCACCAGGCTGGATACGTATCTATCCTTTACACACCACCAGAGAAGCAGTATACTACCACCAGGCTGGATAAGTATCTATCCTTTCCACACCATCAGAGAAGCAGTGTTCTACCACCATGCTGGATATGTATCTTTCCTTTCCACACCACCAGAGAAGCAGTATACTACCACCAGGCTGGATACGTATCTATTCTCTACACACCACCAGAGAAGCAGTATACTACCGCCAGGCCTTATATGTATCTATCCTTTCCACACCATCAGAGAAGCAGTATACCACCACCAGGCTGGATACGTATCTGTCCTTTCCACACCACCAGAGAAGCAGTATACTACCACCAGTCTGGATATGTATCTATCTTTCCACACCCTCAGAGAAGCAGTATACTGCCACCAGGCTGGATACATATCTACCCATTCCCCACCGTCAGAGAAGCAGTATACTACCACCAGGCTGGATACGTATCTATCCTTTCCACACCATCAGAGAAGCAGTATTCTACCACCAGGCTGGATACTTAACAATCCTTTACACACCACCAGAGAAGCAGTATACTACCTCCAGTCTGGATACATATCCTTTCCACATCATCAGAGAAGCAGTATACTACCACCAGGCTAGATACATATCTACCCATTCCCCACCACCAGAGAAGCAGTATGCTACCACCAGGCTGGATACGTATCTTTCCTTTCCACACCACCAGAGAAACAGTGTACTACCCACAGGCTGGATACGTATCTATTCTTTACATACCATCAGAGAAGCAGTATACTACCACCAGGATGAATACGTATCTACCCATTCCCCACCACCAGAGAAGCAGTATACTACCACCAGGCTGGATACGTATCTATCCTTTCCACACCACACGAAAAGCAGTATACTACCACCAGGCGGATACCTATCTACCCATTCCCCACCATCAGAGAAGCAGTATGCTACCACCAGGCTGGACACTTATCTATCCTTTCCACACCATCAGAGAAGCAGTGTGCCACCACCAGGCTAGATACGTATCTACCCATTCCCCACCATCAGAGAAGCAGTATACTACCACCAGGCTGGATACGTATCTATCCTTTCCACATCATCAGAGAAGCAGTATACTACCACCAGGATGGATACGTATCTACCCATTCCCCACCACCAGAGAAGCAGTATGCTACCACCAGGCTGGATACGTATCTATCCTTTCCATACGATCAGAGAAGCAGTATGCTACCACCATGCTGGATACGTATCTATTCTTTCCACACCACCAGAGAAGCAGTATACTACCACCAGGCGGATACGTATCTACCCATTCCCCACCATCAGAGAAGCAGTATACTACCACCAGGCTGGATACGTATCTATCCTTTCCACACCACCAGAGAAGCAGTATACTACCACCAGGTGGATACCTAACTACCCATTCCCCACCATCAGAGAAGCAGTATGCTACCACCAGGCTGGATACTTAACTATCCTTTCCACACCATCAGAGAAGCAGTATGGCAACACCAGGTTGTATACGTTTCTACCCATTCCCCACCATCAGAGAAGCAGTATGCTACCACCAGGCTGGATATGTATCTACTCTTTCCACACCATCAGAGAAGCAATATACTACCACCAGGCTGGATATGTATCTACCCCTTCCACACCATCAGAGTAGCAGTATACTACCACCAGGCTGGATACATATCTACCCACTACCCACCATCAGAGAAGCAGTATACCACCACCAGGCTGGATAAGTGTCTATTCGTTCCACACCATCAGGAAACAGTATACTACCAGCAGGCTGGATACGTATCTGTCCTTTGCACACCATCAGAGAAGCGGTATACTACCACCAGCCTTGATACCTATCTACCCTTTCCACACCATCAGAGAAGCAGTAAACTACCACCAAGCTGGATACATATCTATCCTTGCCACACCATCAGAGAAGCAGTATACTACCACTAGGCTGGATATGTATCTATCCTTTCCACATCATCAGAGAAGCAGTATACTACCACCAGGGTGGATAGGTATCTACCATTTCCACACCATCAGAGAAGCAGTATACTACCACCAGGACATCTATCCTTGCCACACCATCAGAGAAGCAGTATACTACCACCAGGCTGGATACATATCTATCCTTTCCACACCATCAGAGAAGCAGTATACTACCTCCAGTCTGGATACATATCCTTTCCACATCATCAGAGAAGCAGTATACTACCACCAGGCTAGATACATATCTACCCATTCCCCACCACCAGAGAAGCAGTATGCTACCAACAGGCTGGATACGTATCTTTCCTTTCCACACCACCAGAGAAACAGTGTACTACCCACAGGCTGGATACGTATCTATTCTTTCCATACCATCAGAGAAGCAGTACACTTCCAGCAGGCTGGATACGTATCTATCCCTTCCACATCATCAGAGAAGCAGTATACTACCACCAGGATGGATACGTATCTACCCATTCCCCACCACCAGAGAATCAGTATACTACCACCAGGCAGATACGTATCTACCCATTCCCCACCATCAGAGAAGCAGTATACTACCACCAGGCTGGATACGTATCTATCCTTTCCACACCACACGAAAAGCAGTATACTACCACCAGGCGGATACCTATCTACCCATTCCCCACCATCAGAGAAGCAGTATGCTACCACCAGGCTGGACACTTATCTATCCTTTCCACACCATCAGAGAAGCAGTATGCCACCACCAGGATAGATACGTATCTACCCATTCCCCACCATCAGAGAAGCAGTATACTACCACCAGGCTGGATACGTATCTATCCTTTCCACATCATCAGAGAAGCAGTATACTACCACCAGGATGGATACGTATCTACCCATTCCCCACCACCAGAGAAGCAGTATGCTACCACCAGGCTGGATACGTATCTATCCTTTCCATACGATCAGAGAAGCAGTATGCTACCACCATGCTGGATACATATCTATTCTTTCCACACCACCAGAGAAGCAGTATACTACCACCAGGCGGATACGTATCTACCCATTCCCCACCATCAGAGAAGCAGTATACTACCACCAGGCTGGATACGTATCTATCCTTTCAACACCACCAGAGAAGCAGTATACTACCACCAGGTGGATACCTAACTACCCATTCCCCACCATCAGAGAAGCAGTATGCTACCACCAGGCTGGATACTTAACTATCCTTTCCACACCATCAGAGAAGCAGTATGACAACACCAGGTTGTATACGTTTCTACCCATTCCCCACCATCAGAGAAGCAGTATGCTACCACCAGGCTGGATATGTATCTACTCTTTCCACACCATCAGAGAAGCAATATACTACCACCAGGCTGGATATGTATCTACCCCTTCCACACCATCAGAGTAGCAGTATACTACCACCAGGCTGGATACATATCTACCCACTCCCCACCATCAGAGAAGCAGTATACTACCACCAGGCTGGATACGTGTCTATTCGTTCCACACCATCAGGAAACAGTATACTACCAGCAGGCTGGATACGTATCTGTCCTTTGCACAACATCAGAGAAGCGGTATACTACCACCAGCCTTGATACGTATCTACCCTTTCCACACCATCAGAGAAGCAGTAAACTACCACCAAGCTGGATACATATCTATCCTTGCCACACCATCAGAGAAGCAGTATACTACCACTAGGCTGGATACGTATCTATCCTTTCCACATCATCAGAGAAGCAGTATACTACCACCAGGGTGGATAGGTATCTACCATTTCCACACCATCAGAGAAGCAGCATACTACCACCAGGCTGGATACATATCTATCCTTGCCACACCATCAGAGAAGCAGTATACTACCACCAGGCTGGATACATATCTATCCTTGCCACACCATCAGAGAAGCAGTATACTACCACCAGGCTGGATACATATCTATCCTTGCCACACCATCAGAGAAGCAGTATAATACCACCAGGCTGGATACATATCTATCCTTGCCACACCATCAGAGAAGCAGTATACTGCCACCAGGCTGGATACATATCTATCCTTGCCACACCATCAGAGAAGCAGTATACTACCACCAGGCTGGATACATATCTATCTTTTCTCCACCATCAGAGAAGCAGTATAATACCACCAGGCTGGATACATATCTATCCTTGCCACACCATCAGAGAAGCAGTATACTGCCACCAGGCTGGATACATATCTATCCTTGCCACACCATCAGAGAAGCAGTATACTACCACCAGGCTGGATACATATCTATCTTTTCTCCACCATCAGAGAAGCGGTGTACTACCACCAGGCTGGATACATATCTATCCTTTCCACACCATCAGAGAAGCAGTATACTACCACCAGGCTGGATACGTATCCATCTTTTCTCCACCATCAGAGAAGCAGAATACTACCACCAGGCTGGATACGTACCCATGCAAATAATAATGGTGTCGGGAGGTTCCTGCACTACCCAGGGATGAGGCCAAATCTTTAGCAAGATGTTGGTTTAGGTGTGAGTGCCTTAAAGTCCACAAGCTGGTTTCCTTCCCTCTGGCTATCCGGTTTTCAACACCACTCTGATGAAAATTTGACCAGACGGGGACGGTGTTGAGGTGGCTTGCAAGTTGGTTGTTCCCACCAAACTCAAGGGAAGAAGTTAACCTTGAAGGGCTTCTTTGTCAATGGAGTTTCAGGCAATTCGGACCTGCAGCAGGGCTTCAATGGTCATCCAGGAGTTGCAGCAGTCCTCTTCCTTCAGCTCATCTTTGGTTCTTTTATTCCACTGGTTGACACTGCTTTCCAAGTCCCAGAAGCCTGCTTTTAAACAGTTTCCCCCATTCATTCCAGCCTAGCTGTCAGTCACACAGCAGGGCAGCTGTCCTTGCCGAACAGCCAGCCAGCCAATCACACCAGAGTACCTTCAGGTCTCCTAGGAGACTAAGCACAGGGAGTTTCGGGCACCTCCCTCATAACCTGTCCACCCTAGACACCCTGGTGCCAGAGGAGGGCTTCTGCACTGAAGCCTGCCAAAGACCAACAAGCAAAGGTACCAAATCTGGTTTGGCGTGCAGAGATAACCTCAAGAAGGACCTTTCCTAAAAGAAATGGGGAAAAAAGTTGACCAGAGTCTGTTTTTACAGATAGGTCTTGGGCGCCATATTGAAAAACATGGCTGATCCGATTTTTAGCTACCGGTGTTAGCAGTCGAGAAAAATCATGGTACTTTGATCTAAACCACTGCCACCAGCCATTTAAAGTAAGAAAGGGTAATATTTGACTGTTACATGAGTGTTTTGACTCAGGGGAAGCTCAGCAACCCCTCAAGCACTCTATAGGAAGATAGTGTGTGCTGGGTCAGTAAATTTAATGAGACTTGTAAAGTCAATTTAACTTTACATGCTCTGGGAGACAGTAGTCAGTCCCAGAGAACGTATTTAAACCTTGGGAAGTCTGAAAGACATCGCTGTGCCACTGCACTTAAGGTGCTGTGTGACGCACAGAAAAAGATGATGCCTATGGAGTTGTGTTAAAACTCCATAACCAAAGAACACAAAAGTAAAACACACATCAAAATACATGGAAGAGTGGGAAAAAAGGCTCTAACTCTTCCCAGGTAAAAAAATCAAAGGATAAGCCCGAGTGCGAAAAGGACGAGAAACATTGGCTCCGACAGTTTGGCGTTTGCTGCATTGACTGCATTGACTGCATTGACTGTCTTGCTGTGTAGTTTGGAAAGCGCAGTCTGCACAGTCTGTGAACTTGATTCCTCTACTTTCCTCTACTTTCCCTCGGTGGCGTGCAGTGAGCCGTGAGGAGGAAAGGCAGAAGACGCGAGGCGGGACAAGGACACGCCCCCAGCGAGGCCACGCCCACACCAGGAAATGAGGCAGAAAAAGGCCACCCTTGCGGTGATAAGCCCGAGTGCAAAAAGGGGGAGAGACATTTGCTCCGACTGTTTGGCTGTTTGCTGCTTTGCTGCCGGCTGCCAGGCCTGCTGGTCATCCAGGAATACACGTTGTAAAAGGTAAGGAGTGTGGCTGCGAGTGTGCAGTCTTTGGCAGTCTGTGCATGGCTGCCATAGTGCCAACGTGGGAAATCCTGCCAATCTTGGACTCTGAGCCCGTCTTCATGGAACCGGAAGTGCTTAGAAGTGCGTGCCCGCGTATTGCCGTAAAATCCCTCCAAAACCGCAGGGTTCAAAATTTACATTCGGCTGGCTTGATCCAAAGACAACCTAAGTGTCCAACTGCCCAATCCCTCCTCGGGCGGGTGGAAAGCAACGATTATCCCGACAGAAACAGCTCTACCAACCTGGAGCGAAGATGCTCGGCAGAAATGGAGGAAGACCGGCCCGACGTACCTGACTCTCCACTGACGGCTCTGGTGACTCTTCATCTCCCGCCCGCACCCCTGCAGCTGTGGATCACACCCTCACAGCTCCGGCCCCGGTGGCCTCCGGCGGGAGGACCGAGGCCCGTGAGCGGGGAGTGGAGCCCGCGAGGGGGCCGACAGAGGCCCGGCAGCCGCGGGCCGTTTCAGGGACAGAGCTAGCGGATGTCTCTGCGCCCTCTGTCGAGGAGTATTCGAGAGCGGAGCAGCCTGGGGGGAGTGTAGCCACGCCCCCCCTCGGAGGACATCACCGCATCGAAATCGCGGGTAAACCTGGTGAAAGGGAGCTCCTCGTGTGAGAGGGAGGCATCCAAAACCAAGGTCCCTGCTGAAGTGCCAACAATCAACTCTCTAAATCCCCGGATGCAAAAAGTGGCTCAAGTCCACACTAATGTGTACAACCCAGCTCTTCCCCTTCTAGTTGACATGCCCCCCCGGGCTCCTGTGGACTGCAGGAGCACAGCACAATCACCTAAAAAATCATCTGCTGCCAGTTTGGAAAAGCGTTTAGAGGCCTCCTCTGCTCCGCCATCAGGAGCCCCAAACTTAAAAAAACACTGCAGGAAGGAGATGGAGTCCCCGTAAAAAGGAAAAATAGAGCCCCAAGAAGGAAAGGGCCTCCTAAAATAAAAAACACAAAAACCCTTACAAGTCTACAGTCTGCAAAATGCAAAACCAATGGCCAAAGAGCCAATAAACCATGGAAACCAGAATCAATTAAGCCTTTGGTTGCAAGCCTAGTTACAGACTTCTTTCACGCTTTTGCCCCAGATCCCCGGCGTAGGCAAGAGGATCTCACCGATGCTGGAGGCGGTAAAAATGTGCCAACCTCCAGATAAAGCAAGAAAAAGGGCCCCGGTGGTAGAGCAGCCCCCCACGTCGCAGGACGCCACCAAGGTGCAAAAGGTTTCTTCCTCTCCATCTCGGTCTGCGCGGGGTTCAACTCCAAAGTCCTGCTCTCCTGTTCCTCAACCTGGAGTTCTACTCCAGGTCATCTCAGAAAAGGACCCAGATCATCCACCAACATCCCACTTCAACGATGACAAGGAAACAGTGACCCCCTCTTGAAATATAGTCCCTGCTCAACTGAAATCCATGCAATGCTCTATCCAAAGCTCACCTCATTCAAACACGCAGACAAGCAACGAGGTGCTCGTAACATTAGTTCTGGCTGGGACACCAAAGCCCCAGCCACCACCTCCCCGAGACCAAAGGGCGGACCCGATCTCCAAGGGTCAGAAGCCCGGGAGCCAAATTCAAGACCAACGCACCCCTGAAATGGACAAAAGACAGCCAACTCGCCCACTGCCGGAAGGTGCGCCCCTTGACCACCTTCACAAATTGCTGCTGCTAGACATGGTCCCCTAGACTTACCACCCTCACCTGTAGTTAGAAGGCTATTAAATGCGACCCACTTATCTGCTCCTGCACCTAAACAGCGCCCTTAACCACCGGGCTCTCCAATGGAACCCCCGTCGCAAAACAAGAGGGACTTCTTGTCAATAATGTCAGCAGCAACCATTGCCCTGAACCCGTTCACTAAACTGTATGAAGGGATAAACGAGAACTTGAAAGATCATACCTCCATCCAAGCATCAATGTACACAAAACTATCTTTCCTAGAGGGCTACATCACTGCCTTAGACGGTCAACTAAAGTCCCTCAAGTCTGATGTGGAAAAAGGACAAATCGCCACTGCGCCCAAATTCTCAACCCCTCCATCGGAGGCCGTAGTTGGAGCCTCAATCGTGCCCGTGCAACTCCCATCACCTGTACCCAGCCCCGTTACTCAATTGTCATAGGATGCTGACAATTGTAGGCCAGTAAATCAAGAGGTCATTGACATTACGGACGACCCCCTGCCACCTCCTCCACCTCTAAAAACAACTTTGAGGGCAGAAGACAGCACATAGCCCCTGTTTTCAACAGCAAGATTAGAAAAGCCCAAACCGGGTCGGGAGAACCAAACTCTAAAAGCAAATCAAGATCAGCCACGGGCCTCACGCTCAATCAAAAGAGCTGTGGAAACAAGGAAATTCAGTTCAAAATTTGGTCCATCGCCAGTAAATCAAAAGGGGAACAACCTTTCCCCTCGAACAACGGAAGACTTTTTGGCAGAAGAGGACCTGATGAACATTTCTCAACACATCGAGGACTCCCAACCCCCACCACTGGTTAAGCAACGAAAAAAAGCTCAGGAGCCGTGTTTTTCGGTCGCGCCTGTGGAACCTGCTCCTCAGGTCGAGCCGGAAATTATCGAAGATCCGAATGAAGAAGATACATGGCACAAATTCACCACTTTGGAAGACCGTAGGAAAAAACTCCATCAGTGGACAAGTCGGACGTCCCCCAGCCCTTCCAGCTTCCGAGTGGTGTCGTTTGCATCTCCGAGGCCCCGCGACAGCCCTGGCTGCAAAAGCCTGTCCTCCAGCGACCAGCCCACAAACCAGAAGGCCGGGGGGAGGGAGCCGGATCGTTCCTTAAAGAATCGAGGGAGAAAAATCACAGAGGAAAAGTCAAACGACAAAAGAGGGTTGTGTTCAAATTCTCACTATACCTCGAGAACAGAGCAATATAGTAAGGAAAAACATCACCTGAGTGAGTCCCCCATCAAGCTGGAACAACACACAGACAACGACGATGACATAATTTTGAACAGAAGAGGCATTCTTAAACTATTCAGTTTCGTTCCAGCTCTACGTGGGATAAAATCCTCAGACCTAAAGATAGTGGACCCATACCACTCAAACGACAGAGCCAAAGCCTATATCTACACCAATTCCATGAGTGCCAAAAAAGAAATCACATGAGCAAAGGTGGAACTGGCCTCTCTAGGTTATACCTTGAACAACCAAAGTCAAAATTCTCAACTCCAGAAGCCAGGTCATTCCGGGCAAGTATTGGGTCGCCAGGTCAGAAATCAAGGAAATGAAAATGGGTGCGAAAGTAGAAAAACTACTGGATACCACCGACCATCTGACAACCACAATTCGAAGCCTTCAGCAACTTTTTTTGCCACCTTACGGAAAAAACCCACGTCGCTCAAGCTGACGAAAACCATTGAATGTCAGGCAACCAACTCTTCTGAGAGCCATACCAAAACACTGAAATGGCTTCCGCTCCCTGCTCTGTGCAGAAAAACAGGGTAAGCCCCATAGCGTCAAAAGAAAGCCCTGGCCACCAAACAAAACCAAGAGAAAAACTTCAGGAGCTCTGGGCCTGGCTTCCCAAAGTCCTGACACAAACGAAAAAATAGCAATCCGCAGGTCGGCCAAAAGGGCCAATTGACCTCCCGTCAGTCGACCACAACACACCTTACCTTCATCTCTGTTCATGGAACACTCGCGGACATCTCCATCTGACAACGACGGGTGACGCAAACCTATCCTCATTTGACATCATCTGCCTGCAAGAGAACTGGCTGCGGAAAACACTGGCTATGGATGGCTATGATATCATCTTGGCACCCGCCATTAAAGGCCTATTGGGTCGTCCGACATCAGGCCTTCTTATGGCCTGCCGGCAGGGAATTGGGCTGAAGTTCAAGGCCACACTTCAAGCAAACCTTTCAATCCTGGCAGTGTTACTCGACTGGGCCGAACAACCACACTCCAGAACTTCGCAACTAGCAATTGTTAACACCTACTGGAACCCTGCAGCCATAAATCAGCAGACTTACCTATCCATGATGGAGAACCTCGTGGATGAAATCCAAGCTACACACCAGGTTCCTTCGATTATCATTTGTGGAGATCTGAACACCCAATGCCTTGATAGGCCTGCAAAGTTGGCCGCAACCTCGTCTACGACGCCTGCCGCCAAAAGAGGGAGCCTTTGGTCCTCCTTAATGTCCTCTAGAAATCTTGACAACTTGGACTCTTCCTTTCCAAATGATCATCGACTTCCAACTTGGGAACAAGGCGCTCTGCAGATGAAATCAGAGACCACATCAAAAAGCTAAAGACCTCCAGAGCAGCGGGCCCGGATGGAATTTCAAACATAGATTTGAAATCAAATCAAGTGGAATGGGCCCGTTGATCGCGTCAATCTTCAGGAAATGTGTTGACCAGAAATCCCTTCTGCCTTCATGGACAAAAGCCATCATCGTCCCGATTTACAAGAAGGGCGACATCACAGACCCATTAAACTATCGGCCCATAGCCCTTTTGGACTGTATTGGAAACGTTTTTGGGAGCTTGCTTCTGAAAAGATTCCAATCCTGGGCAGAGTCGGCCCCCTGCAATGATAGGTTTCAAAAGAAATATGGGCACGGCGGCCAACATTTTAACCATCAGCATCCTGAGAGGTCCTGGTGGGCAAACTGCGGATTTTCGTAGCTTTTATTGACCTCTCCCAGGCCTTCGACTTAGTCGATAGGCACCGCCTGTGGAAAAAACTAGAGGAGTGGCGTTGCCCCAGGAGATTCTGCAGCCAATTAAAGCTCTGCATTCGGAAACCACTCTCAGGGTCTGCCTGTCACAAAGAGGGAACCTTTCAGGTGAAATCCAGACCGGGCGAGGGGTGAAACAAGGATGCCCCCTAACCCCAGCGCTGTTTCTTGCCTACATTGGTGACTATAATCTCTCAGAAGATCTGGCTCACACCTTTCCGCCGTCAGTAGCGACTGTCAAAATAGGCCATCTACTGTATGCCGACGGCCTCATCTTACTGGATCAGACCCAGATTGGCCTCCAGAGACAGTTATCCAACCTTCTTCTCTACACCTCGGAAAACAACTTAAAAATAAACAAAGAGAAAACTAAAATCATGATTCTGGAATCCGGCCAGAAAAAAACTTCATCAAACACAAATACAAATGGTGCCTAGAGAAAAACGAGATCGAAAGGGTCACCGAATTCAAATACTTGGGTGTTTCATTGGACAGCTCGAAACACGAGTGTTCCATGCAGGCATCCCTTCAAAGTAAAATCAAGAAGCTGGCTTCTCAAGGAAAGGCGATTGACATAAAATTCAGAAAATTTCTATGCATCCCAGTGATAGAATTCTACAGGAAAAAAGCCGTCCCGTCTATCACCTACGGAACTGAAGCCATGCCGACGATCCCTAGCAAAATCTGGCCGAAATTGGAAAGTCTGTTCTGGAAGGTGGTTCTTTCTCTCCCAAAATCTACGTCCATTGCCGCAATCCGTCGAGAGCTCAGCCTTGTGTCACTAAAGGCCACAGTAAACATCAATACCCTCAGGCTATATCGAAAATGCATCATGGACGACAGCGATGACATTTATGGTCTGCTAAGCAAAGAGCTTCAATCTGGTAAGGTGAAAATGTGATCATCCTGGAAAGAAACAAATAGAGCCTTACTCGAGTCAGTCACCTGTTCGGAAGCTGACCTCAGTGCAAACCCGACAAGAGTATACAAGAAACTAAAAGACCTAGACTGGATTCAAACAAAAGAGGCAGCTTCCAACAAATTACTTCGTCACCTGCCACCATCGTTCTGCAAACTCAACGAGCCAATGAAGTACCTTCAAAAGTTTCCCAGTAGGGGGGCGTGAAACTCCCTGCTAAGGATAAGGTTGAATCTGCTTGAGACAAATGAAATTCGCAAAATCAGAGGCCTCACCGACTCAAGCACCTGCCGCTTGTGTGAGTCCAAACCTGAATCAATTCGACATCTGCTTCTGTCATGCCGAAAACCGCAACCCTGAGAACTGCCTATCTCAAACACTTAATCGTGGAGGAACGAGGGTGGGATGAAGACACATGGTGGATGAGACTGATCGGCGGAGACCGAACAACCCGGCTTCCAGCAACTGTAAACATTCTAGAACACACAATGACTATGCTAACAGGTTCAGGGTCCCACCCTGTCTAGTCACGCCGATCTTCAGTTTTTCTTCTTCTTTTTGTAAAGTTCTCTTTTTGAACACACACAAATAAAAAATAAAAAAAAATAAAAAAATCAAATCCTAGAAATCCAGCAAAGTTGCTGGGAGTCTCAAAAGGTAAGGGAAATTAGCACAATCTTGAGAATTCTCCCTAACACATGGTCCAGGGACATGGGGTGTTGGCGCTGATAGAGGCAGAGCAGTTGTGATCAGCAACCCATTCGAGGATGCATGCTTTAGAGTGAGTCTGGATAATGACTGTTAGGCAGAATTACATGCAGTACCCTTTGGGAACACTACACACAATTAAGTCTACAGGTGTAAGCACAATCTCACCTTTGGTACACGCCTGCACTACACAGTTATGTGGTAGCAGTGGCTGAGCAGCCAGACTTATCTCAGGAGGGATATGAGCAGTACAAGATGTTACACAAAAGACTTGTAATCACAGTAGTTCAGACAAACACTTACTCAATCAAGGTCTCTTGGTAAAAGAATATACATTTATTTACACAAGTGTCTCAAAAGGTAAGGGAAACTAGCACATATAGGGAATTCTCCCTAACAGCATATTTGACACAATGTCAGTGGCACTTACTGTCTAATGTCTGCCATTGGCCATAGTTACCAGTGCTGCAGGCACCGATTGGGCAGACTGGACGGGTTCACGCATGGCATGCCCAATGATGCCACTGTGCTGCTTCCAGGCCCTGGGTTGTGCTAGGCCCTGCTTCATGCTTCACCACTGCTGGAGAGTGTGGCAGTGGCAGCTTCAGCATAAACAGGCTCAGTGAGGCTTATGAATAATTTGCTTGGAATGTGTTTTTGTGCCACTGGTGAATGTGGTCCTCATAGACAATATCCACAATGTAAAGACCTTGGAAGGAAGAGGCAACAAAGAGTGATGAACACTGGTAGGTCATTTCACCACTGTAGTACTGGGACGAGGAAGAGGTGAATAGGAGTACTGAAGACTAGTAAGTAATTTCACCACTCTAGTACTGAGACGCGGAAGAGGCCTGTGGAGTATTGTAAAGATCAGGCATGTCCCTTCAACTATAGCCAGGCAATTGGACTAAATGACAAACAACCTAAGGTCGCTTGACATCGCTCATGAGTATTTGAGGGCAGGCAGTTCAAGAAGACAGAACAAACAAACCTACTTGCGGGAAGAAGGAGCTTTGGCAAGCTGCGTGAAGGGAACCAGAATGAAACCTGGAGGCTGTGACATTTGGGGAGGCTAAGCGGAGAGAGGGAGTAGGCGGGACGCCGGTGGGCCAGAGCAGAAAGGGCCGCGAGAGGAAACGGAAGCGAAGCAACTGCTTCAGAGGTTCAGGTCGCTCACCTGCCCAGACAGAGCCTCTCCGCCCTCAGAGAGAAAGCTGGCAAGTGTGCACAAAGCCGTGCAACAGGTGAGAGAGACAGTTGGATCTCCCGAGTGAACACAGCAGAAGCCACTTTGAGAGGAGGGTCACATGCTTATAAAGGAACGCAGAAAAGACTGGTGAGCCTGCCAGACATCAGTGGCCATAAGAGGCAGACTAGAAGGGGAAGAGCTCTATACTAAGAGTCGAATACATAAAGGGAAGATACAGAAAGACTCCTGATATGTCCTGAGAGAACCTAAATCGGATGAAGCATACATTTGAAGGTTCTATCTTGAACTTGGGGAAGGGAACCCTGAGAGAGAAAGTACACGAGGAGCTGGAAGAAGCTCAGAACTTTGTTGGGAATAATATTTATTTTATTGCTGACATCCCTACACATCGTTTAGCTTTAGTTGTGAGGAATACATTGGAGGGAGAGAGGGAGGGAGGGAAAGAGAGAGAGAGGGAGGGAGGGAAAAAGAGAGAGAGAGAGGGGGAGGGATGGAGGGAGGGAGGGAGGGAGAGAGAGAGAGAGAGAGAGAGAGAGAGAGAGAAGGAGGGAGGGAGGGAGGCAGGGAGAGAGAGAGGGGGATGGAGGGAGACGGAGGGAGGGAGAGAGAGAGAGAGAGAGAGAGAAGGAGAGAGAGAAAGAGAGAGGGAGGGGGAAGGACGGGTGTGTGTGTGAGAGAGAGAGAGGGGGGAGGGAAGGAGAGAGGGGAGGGAGAGGGGAGGGAGGGAGAGGGAGAGAGAGAGAGAGAGAGGGAGAGAGAGAGGTAGAGGGAGAGGGAGAGAGTAATTCATTGGTAATGGAGACGGAGGGAGGGAGAGAAATAGAGAGAGAGAGAGAGAGAGAGAGAGAGAGAGAGGGAGGGGGAACAACGGGTGTGTGTGTTAGAGTGTTAGAGACAGAGAGAGAGAGAGAAAGAGAGAGGGAGGGGGGGTAGGGGGAGAGAGAGAGAGAGAGAGAGAGAGAGAGAGAGAGAGAGAGAGAGAGAGAGAGAGAGAGAAAGAGAGAGAGAGAGGGAGGGGGGTGAGATTTGCTAATTACCCATGAAGTATATTGATATCATTGTGAAGGTTCTCAGGTGATGTAATGGATTTTGCAAATAAGAAAGTTATAAGGACATTTTCTGGAGCCAAAATAAAAGTCCAAAGGTTATTGTAAAGGTTCTTAGGTAGGTAATGGGACCTAATTAGTAAATAATAAAGCATCAAGGATATCTTTGAGAGTTAAATCACGAGTGCACAGGGATGGGATAGCCAGTTCAAAATGGCAGCTATTTAAGTCAAGGAACATTAAGGCCGGCTGTTTTCAGTGTCGGTTGTACCGTCAGTATTCAAATAGAGACCAAAATGGTGCCAAAGTTATCCAACAGGCTCGTGGCCCTGGGGTGGCTCACACTCCCACAACACATCCACTAATATATAGGTAAGTGGGGCCACACAGAATAATAGGTAACATTTTGACGAACATATGAATTCCAGCTGCACTGGTATAGGCCTCGATATTAACACTGTTCTTTTTAACAGGAGACTCATCGTATTATGGCCAATTTCAGTATACTGGAAGTAGGACGGAAGTTGAATTGTAATCATTAAGAACTCTCCACCTCTGGTGTCTATCAGGGCTCTATCCTTTCGCTGTCCTCTACCTTGCACCTCTGCCCATTTGATCTCCGCCTTCTCTCCTCATTTCCAATGTTATGCGGATGTCACACAGAGCTCTCCTTCAAGCTTCTTTCCACTCCTCCTCCTCTCTTATTCCCGACTGTCTGACTGCTTTAAAGCATGCTGTGCTGCTAATGGTCTCTGCTTTAAGGCCAGTAAGACTGAGATCCCTCTCATTGAGAGCCCAGCTCCCTCCAAAACCTCCTACTTACTATCCACCTCAAAAGGTTCCCACCCCTCACCCCCTTAATCACCTTCCCCCAGAAACTCACTTTCTCCAGAGCTCTGGTCCTCTACAGGCTGCACTACTGCAACAGCCTCTTCCTCAAGCTGCCTAAACCCTCGCTGCACCCCCTTCAACTAATCCAGAATAGGACTACGAGACTTATCCTTGGCCTTAAACCCATGGACCCCATCTTTCCAGCCATAACATCCCTCCATTGGCTCCTGGTTGCTGCGAGGATCATGTTCAAGACCCTCAACATCATCCACAAGACTTTCTGGACCTGAGACCATGTTACATCCAACTCTCTAGACCCTCCATTTCTTTTCTTCCTAATGGCTAATGGCCCCTCTGCTGCATTTGACCGGTTGCTTGGTTGCCAGGCTCCTTCTGATTATTACAGGGCACCAGGCCCTCATCCCCCATTCTACCCCAATGCCTCTGTCTACCCACACCCCCTCATATCTGGACTTGCTCTACTGGGCTCCCTCCCCCTGTAAACCCCTGGTGGGGCTTGCACCTCTGCTGAGCCCATCCAGTCCCGTCCTCACACTTAGCATGTGGACCTTCTTTCCCTGCACGTCCTGCATTACCCTGGCACTTGTCCACTTGGCCGCCCTTAACACTCTCCTGCTCAGAGGCCCTGTTATGGTCTTGTTTCTCTAATTTGTAATTATGAGCCACCACAGGTTGTGCATCCTTCTACAGCTGTATTCATATCTCAACTGAACATCCTAAGCGTCACATTCTAGAGTTCTATTCCTACAATTCTATCATTCCAGCTACACCTATGTTCATCTATGTAATGACAATACACAATAGGCCCTAGCCCCCCCCACTCACTCCCAGCACCTCCACGCTCTCCACCCCGACCTTCACTTCCTTTCTCTCCGTAGCATTAGCGCATTCCGCTCTGACCGGCACTTCCCCCACCTCCCCCACCCGCCTTCACTTCTTGTTACTGCACTTGCACGCTCCGTATGACGGAAGGCCTCTTTCTGTTATTCTTCATGCCTCGTCCCCCCAAACCCCTCTATGTCTTGCTGCGCCTTGAAACACGATTTGCTGTATAGGTGCATTATAAATACCTAATCAAATAAAAAGAATCCAGGTAAATGGACTGCAAGGGCTCTACTATTGAGACTATATTAATTGGAAATCTAAAAGTGGTGATGATCATTTACATTTCAGCATTTACAATGTTTATAAGCACTGGGCTATTAAAAGATCAATAAAGATGATAACTGGGTGGAATTAAGTTGAATTAACAAATATCATGGTACATATTTAAAATATGTTTGAGATGACTCATAAACCCAAGGAGTTAGTTCCATTTGCCTAATGAGTTGGGGTAAGGTTTAGTTCACCTTTGCTTTTAGAAATGATCCTAACTTTGAGGGAAACCTATAACAATAGTCATAGTCTTACCTCTGGATATGAGATTAGCTAACTAAGAGTAGAACTATAGTTTAGTGGTTACCTAGCAATACAACAACCTGTTTAAGAAGGACTCAGTACGACGCTCATGATATACACGAGTGCGGTCACTGAGTAGAGTCAAACAAAAAACACACTGGTCACAGTCTCTTCAGATAGACAAAGTCTCACCGTCGAACAAAGTACCATATGTGGACTAATCATTCATTCGTAAAATGTCATCAAAAATTACATATCCGTTATATTGTATCACAATACTCTATCAAAACATATTCTCAACATTTTTTATAAAGGGACTGCATTGTTAAAACAGGTATAATAAACATTTATAACAAACATTTATAAAAAAAAAGACACAGGAACAGCGACACAGTACCGCTGTAGATTCAACACTGTGGTGACTATCCAGGACATTCTGTGTACCTCATATCTCTCCATTATCATGCAACTTGCTTTGATGTATAGTTTATTTAAACATTGTATTTTGAGGTATCTTCCAATATATCTGGGCATTTTCAAAGAATGTCGTCGACACAATGTGTCTCGGGCTCACAGATCTCCTGTGCTCATTCAAAGTGTTGCAGCCTTCATCAGGACACTGACTGTGAAACGTTTCCTGTGCTCTTGAGATCATGCCACAGTAAATTCTCTATTCGTCTCATTCAATGAAGCTTTGCATTTTGAGGTGTTCTCATTAGGAGGAACTCCTTTTCTTTTCAGGTCAGTCTCGAATAGTTTTCCTAATTGAATTCATGGAAGGTTAGTTTTCATCTGGTATCGCTGTACTCCATCACTAATTGCTTCAGTATGTGTTGAACATTTAATTGTCTTCAGATGGTGGACGATTCCAACTGGGCAGTTCAAGGCCTGTTTTGAAACGGTATCTATGACCCGCGTTGGCCTTACGTGACGTAACGCTAAGCAGTTGTGTTTTTGTATTACTTGTTGGAACCTGGGAGGTCAGGGTTGTTTCCAGGTACCTGTTTTTTTTCAAATAGTACTGAGTAGAGTCATACATATTAAAATAATTTGTGATGCTCATTTTGTTTCCTTGTTTCCATATGTTTATTTTTTTTTTCTTTGGGCTATTGAGATCTGTATGGTAGGCTAACGTGTCATTTCCTCAAATATTTAAACAAGGGTGGGAACTTATTTTGTAAATTAGGAAACAAATGATTTAGCCATTGCCCTGATGAAGCTCACCAGAGATCATAAATAAGAGCATGACATAGCCAGTGAACACACATGTTAGCACTTAGATGGCACATTAACTGTTTTGGAGCCGGTGCAACAATTTAAGGTGCCAGACGTTTACGTGTGCTGTAATTTGATGTATACACAGTGATGAGTGTGTTGATTTTGAATATGATTACAGAAATTAGTTTCTTATAAAGACGTTGGATAAAAGTAGGATGACCAAGAAATGTTACATTTTCTTTGGATTGAGGTATCTAGAAGATCACTTGGTTAGATTAGAACACGACTATTGAAAAGATGTAAGGATGTCTGTTTCTTTGTATTCCTGTTCTTTTTACAAATCCCGGGAGGGTAGTTCAGCGGCAACGTGCTTGCCTTGGAAGCAAGACGACACGAAGCAACACAGCTCTCTGTATTTAAGCGCGTTATAAATACGCAACTAAGACAAAAACACATTTACGCAACTAAAAAACAAACAATTCCTGTAAAAAGCGCCTCGATGCCCGTGGGCTGTGGGAGCGCTTTAAAAATGCAAAAATAAATAAATAAAAAATAAATAAATACGGCTGTTGTTCAAAACATGTTTGTTAAACTAAGGGATTGTGCAATAAAAGATTGAATAGTGTTTCTCAGTATGTTTGACTAAATTTGAAACACTTTGAAACACTTGTGTAGGAGCGCGATAGAAACAAAATATCAATTCAATTCAATGTATGAAAACAGACGATCTAGGAAACTTTATGTGCAATATGTGTGGTTGCAGAGGAAAACAGATTTTGTAATGGTGCTCAAGTAGGAGTGCACTTAAGAAACCAATTTGCTGCATGTGTGTGGGTACTTGCATAGACTATATCAAGATTTAGATCTATAAATATGAAGTTCAGACAGGATTGTAGGATTGACCGGGTTCCAGGATACCATCTTGGTGATGGAAGCGCTTGAACATATGTCTGAAATCAAGAGCACGAAACGTGTTGCCCAATTGGGGATTGTGTATTGTGGTAGGAACCACAGTAGCCCCAGAACGAGGGGAAAATAGAGTGCCACGATCATATCAAAGACTGTGCTCTCCATGTGGTGGCCGATGGACTGTCAAAGTGGAGTGGCCTGGGTATTCAATGACCCCCACATTAGAGTTGTACTATCAACCATATGTATGAATTTGGGACATGGCTTAACAGAGCACGCGCTCCTCAGCCAACCCAAATCCATGAAAATTCCAGAAGTGCCGGAGTCTACAAGATCAGGGGCTTCTAGCATGGCTGTGTGTGCTTTCTGTACCACCACTCAGACAACGAATAAGGATGTTTTAGGAGACAAGCCATTGGCATAAGGAAGTGTTACAATGCCATCCTCCAACTCCTTCCTCATCCTTACGGGGATGTCGTGGGCGGAATGGGGAAGCACGGCTCAAATGGCCCTTGCCACCACAGTAGAAACAAAGACAGTTGGCTGTGTGCCTCAAGCATTCTTCATTGGTAAGATGGCCTCTTCCAACACCCAACTCCATTGGTTCTTATCTTAATATGGCTTCGGTACTCTTATTTGGAGGAGGACAAAAGGGAACACAAAATGTTGCAGGGTTCTCTCCTTTCTTCTCAGTCTTTCGTTCTTTGATCCAAAAGTCTGTTGGTAGCCCAAGTCAATGAAGGCTTCTAAAGTAGCGGGTCGTGGCACCCTTACCAGTTTTTCTTTCACTTCCTTTTAGTTCAGTTCAGTTTCACTGCCAGTAGCCTGCCATCTATTGGATTGATTCAGGTGTTACAGCACAAAAACAATTGTACATTGTATAGCTTCTGTGTTTCATTTTTCAGTGTGGTAACAAATGCGTCATTTGTGTTTATTATTTGAAAACATTTCTCATGGGGCCTGCTCCCGCCTCCTTACTTGGTTTAGTTCCCTCTGTGAGCATTGTCCCTCACACACATTCATGGCAAATATTCACAGCACTCCAATGAAAATATTCAGCAGCCATCGCTGATGAAACGCTATATAATGCTGTTAAAAAAAAAAAATGGCCTATGTGCTTAAGTACCGGGTACTCATGAAGTACCTGGTACTCATGAAGTACCTGGCGCAGCATAATACAGAACACGGCTCCACTTTTACAGAAGTCATCTTTCCCGCCTTGCTTAGGTGCACACGTATGTGCGTCCCTCACATTCAGGGGTCATGGAATAATGTATGTACATTAGGAAGGAAGTGAGTCTGGAATGCATGCATTTGCTCTCACACATGTCAAATCCCAGGAAATGCATTTAAACAACAAGTAATACAAACAAGAAATGTTTTTTAATAATAATCCTGCCCTTGGTTAAGTTCTTTTGGGTCCTCGTGGCTATCTGTGCCCGATGGTGTATTGGTGTTTCATATGCACAGGGGCGGTGTGCCCGTTGAGAAGAGGATGCCCTTGGACTAGGGATTTTTTTTTGGGGGGGTGGGGTGCAAAGATAGATATAAAAGCAGGTGTTGTAAATATTGCAGCATGTGAATACTGTGATGACAAATGGAGATGTGTCCCATTTATTTTTGTCCAGTATAAATGGTAAAAGAGTGCTGGCGGTAGTTCCTGTTCCTAATCAGGGGCACCACCGGCAAACGCCCGAGCTGTCTCGGTTTTTTAGAAAACCCCTTTGCACCAACACAGAGTCCAGAGCTCTGTTTGTTCTCTGCGTGTAATAGCGTATGGAGTATCACAGAAGATTACAAAAGAAATTCCTTTTGGATTTTTCATCAAAAGGTAACGCCTCGGCCACTTGTACTTCGCCATTCCTCTAGATATAAAGTGGCCGAATGAAACTTAACCCGACCAGCACAGAGGCAACATCAAACACATCCAAAACTGGCAGACACAGATTCCTCTCGATGGATTCCTCTCCGGCCCCCACACTCTCCCGCCGAGTGCAAAGTCCCTCAACTTCGCCTTCCACCGGGACCTCTCTTTCAAAGTACACATTGGAAAGAAGACAGAAATGAGACAGTAAATGCTCTCACTCCTGCGCTAAATCCAGCCCTTCATCTCTGCCTCGGGCTTCAGTGCCCTTCCACAGGCCATTGTGCTCACCCACTTGGATGCGAGTATCACCATCCTGACAGGTGCCTCATGACCGATGCCCAGTACAGGCGTGCTTTGGAAATGCTGATGGTAACACTTCAATTACTACCACTAATTATGGCCCCTCCAAAAGCGTGCTGCACTGGTTACCCCTCCATGGGTGAATCGCCTTCAAGATTGCCTGCTTTACCTGCAAGCTCTAATGTCCAGGACACCATCACACTTACATTAAACGATCACCAACTCAAGATGCCAGTGCAACACCAGCAGCCAAGATCTCACCAGACTGGAATCAAAAAGGTGCATGAAGGATGATAGCAGGAAACAAGCATTCTCAAGATAGGCTCCAGTGCTCTGGAACAAACTTCCTTCTAGCATCAGGCTTGATCCCTGCCTTCCGTGATTCAGGCAAGATCTGATGACCTTGATCTCCAAGAAGCACTCCACCAACATTTGAAGACCGTAGACCGGCAAGGCGATCCTCTCCCCCGCCCCTCTATAGTAGAGGAGTGGATAGAGCTCTCCCTTCGGGGGTGTTGCTAGGTCTGGGAAAAATCTGGGCCTACGCTAATGTCGGGACTGTCGGGACTCAGTGCTAGCTAGCCTTTTGGGTGTAGCCCCTGAGATTCTATCCGGGGCTACAACCAAAAGACCCTGCCCTTTTGGTGAGAGCACTGCGGTGAGTACCTGTCTACAGCGTTGTTAATTTACAAAAAAGCTGTGTAGATGTGATCTCACAATTCTATGACCTCTGATTATGTGATGACATGAACTGATATGCCATGACCCATGACTCAACCTTCATCACAGGAAGTGACATCACAGATGTAAAATAGTTTCTAAAGCAGATAGGATGTTATTTTAGTTGTCAGCCAGCTTTTAGATAAGGTGATGCTTTGACATGCTATGAGGGGGTTTATGAAATGGTAAGGGTACACACTGAAGAACCAACATAGGCCAGGGCGCTGCCTTCATATGCCAGTAGAGCCTTCAAGGCAGTTAGTGCTTTGCTTGGGAAGATAGCTCAGGGGCAACGTGCTCGCCTTGGAAGCAAGATGACAAAGAGCACCACAGGTTTCATCTCCGGGTCTGCGCTTAGAAACCTCTGGGTATTAAGCGCGTTATAAATAACCTATCATATATCATTATGCCAGTTAGAGCTTTACAAGCCAGCTAAAGTCATTATAGTATAAATAGAGCCTTTCATGTTCAGGTACCACCGTAATATGACAGCTGTAACCTCCCGTAGGCATATTCCCAATATTCAAGGCACAGACTCACACACCCAGCTCTTGCCATCATATGTCAAGCAGGGACTGACGTGCCCACATTATGCCATCGTACCAGACAATGCTTCATGGCCATGGTGCAGAGGTATGGTACAGACTCACATACCTATTGTGTGGCATCCAATGCCAAGCACAGCCAATACTCAGTGATGCCATCCAGTACCAGCTAATATGCATGGCATATTCACCATATGCACTGCCCCAGAGGGCGCTCTCATATGCCAAGGGCTGCTTGTCATGGACAGCACAAGTAGGCGCACAAAGGGGCCCACACAAGGATTTCATTCTCAATATGATACGGCTGAACCTATACCACAATGGCAGAATAACTCTCCCTTAATGAATCGTGATCAAATGAAAGAGTCTTTTACAAAGTTCTTGTCTTGGATTCTTCCTGACACTAATCCAGGGTCCATAGACATATCTTTGTCTGTGTCTTCCATTGGTGGGCATTTTGAGGTTCCCTGTTCTGCTGAGTTCAAGGTGAGAGCCCTCAGTGGCTGACATGTCCAGGACTCTCCACCTAGAGTTTCAGATAACACTGGATCTTCTCCAAAGTTCTTCACTCTGCCAGAGTCTGGGAGCAGGCATGTGGACCTGCTAGCACCTGACCATCCCACAGTATTAGGGTACCAGTCCCAGGGCACTGCCCTCCTAAACAGACCTGTTATAACTCCCTTATCCTTCATCTTCCACCACCTCCAGACTCTGAAATCGGTCGATGACTGACCCGGGTTGCTGAAAGTGCCTTGGTCTGCATGACTATTAGGGTCGCTTGTTCTCCTCCACGTTATTGATTGATTGATCGATATTTTATTTCTATCGCGCTCCTACACAAGTGTTTCAGAGCGGGGGAGTTATCTCCTCCTCATTGCTTTCATCTGTCCTCCTTCCCAGTTGGTGGTGGGTCTATCCTTCTCTAATCTCCTTACCTCCTTTACACCCAATAACCCTTCTCCAAACTACACAATATCTGTCTCTCCAGCTGGTAGCAACTCCTCTTCCAAGCGACTAAATACTCTCCATAACCTAAATAGACCTCTTGCGTGCCAATACCCTCCAAATACCGTCCTCCAGCAGCTTCACTCAGCTGGCTCACATGTATAGTCTGGTTTCTCCTTTTCTTGGGTGCTGCCTTAAGACATGGATTGCACCTGTGTAGTGTGGGCTGTTCTGGAACAGAGCCATGTGCTTTTGGCCATGTGAGTTGGAAGGCGATTGGCCTGAGGTCATATTAAGGCCTGATGCAATCTTGGATTTCAGAATCATCCAGGATATGTTTGAGTTCTTCTGCACTCTCCCTTGAATGTTTACTGCTATTAACTGCTTAATCCTGGGCACCTCTGTTTTGCAGTCAGCAAACCATCTAAGAATTTGAAGCTGTTTGTTGTTATTGCAGTTCCTTTGTTCGGGATATTTTGAAACTTTGTAACCTTGCAAAGCAGTCAGGAGCAGGAGAATAGGGTTTGTTTTCTTCCTAACGTAGACAATGCAGTTCAGTTTCTGATTGTTAATGTTAATGTTAAAGGATATTTGTACCACGTACTATCACCACCAGAGTGGTCCCCTGGTGCTCTGGTGGCTCTTAAAGAGGGAGAGGGGGATGGGTTAGTGGGAATGAGCTGGAAAAGTGCAAGAGAGCAGTGATGTGCTGTTGGCAGCCTCAGTCCGGTGGGTCCTTTGGCTGGACCCGGTTGGTAGTCGTTGTGTGCTGTTGAGCAAGTCTATGTGCACTTTGTTTTGTTGTTGTAGTGAAGTTTGTGCGGTGTGCTGCGTTTAAGGCTTGTGGTTGTGTTTGGTTAGAGTTTGAGAGGTCTATGCAGAGGGATGAAATTGTTAGTGGATTGGTTAGTTGGCCTTGCTGTCCTTTCAATTATGTCTAGGTGTGATGCCTGCTATCATTCACCATTCTATCGGAGTGTAGCGTTTGCTAATTTTCAATATTCTGCCTGGGTGTGAGGCAGGCTAGTGATCACGATTCCCTTCTAGTGTTGCACTTGTCATGATTCACAGTTTCATTTAAGTGTTCGAACATTCACATTTCTGTCTAGATGCGACGCAGGCCAAGGTTAAGATTCCATCCAGGTGTGACGCCGCCAACATTGTTCAATTGCAACTTTGCATCTGTGGGACTTCCGTGGTCTGCACTAGTATGACGCATTTTTTAAAATGTTTCCTTCAACATTAAATGCCAGAAAAACAAAACTGTTTACCTGCTCATTGGGATTTCAAAATGTTGTAACTTCTTATTTTTGAATGGGAAAGGCTTTCTTTCCTTCACTGGGTGATTCGGTCTGGCTAGGTAGTGAGAATAGCTCTCTGAAAGTCTTATGATAAGGGATACCTTCAACAGCTTCTGACTTCCCTTTGGTTCATGGATGTCTGGGGCAGTGGTGGGGAAGTACTGTGTGCCTGTTATTGCTTGTCATGATCTCTGCTTCCAAAAGATCAGGACTTGCCCGACTCCCTTGGAAGCAGACCCATAACCCCGGTTCCGAGTGCCAGCTAGTCCCAATTGGGACCTTTTGGACCCTGTCCTGGCGCCAGTGGCACCAGGCTCATAAAGATGCCCAGTCCCAGCGCTGGAAGCGCCGGGCTCATAATGCTTGGGTGGACTTACCTGCAGCAGACCATGCTGCTTACTTACCTGCCAGTTGAACTCCTGATCCTCTTCTGTTTGGGACTACTTTTCCTGTTGGGTGGGGCAGGAGCCACTCCCTAGGTTCAGAACACTGGAACTCTTCTGGAAAGCAGGAACTCTTTTCTTACCTAGGCGTGGCTGTGGAAGGAGACACCTAAGCACTACAGGAGGCTATTTAAACCACACCCGATGGATGAATCTTGCTTTGCGTTATTCTGCATTCTCTGCAGCAGAACGCTCATCGTGTCTTCTGCTTCTGATCCTGGGCCTAAGGGAACAAAGGCTTACCATCCTGGAATCCAGTCTTCAGCAGCACCTGTAAAGACAAAGAAAGAACAGGTTAGCACTACGGTCTTCAGTGGCAGCGCATCTCTTACCTGGTCCATCGGCTGTCACCAACGCCTCGCGCTGCATTCCGGCATCTGAAAGACAAAGGCTTACCTACTCTTCGCATGCTCCGGAGGTCTTCGCACTGCATTCTGGCATCTGAAAGACAAAAGCTTACCAGCTCTTCGCACGCTCCGGAGGCCTTCGGCGCTGCATCCCGCATCTGAAAGACAAAAGAAGGTGCGTTTAAAGACATTGGGCAACTTTATTACTCACGTGCCATTACTCCTTCCCACGCCGAATCCAGTGGGTATTCCAGCACCCTTCAGCTTCTCTAAAGCTCCGAACTTGTACCTGCAAGATAAAAGGGACAGTTAGTGCGCATCGTGAAGCAGGCTACAAGCGCTTACTTACGTGCTTCCAGGCGCTTCTATTCCTCACGCGGGTTCGATCCTCAACTCTCATCAGCCCGCCATCCGCCATCGCCGGAACCCTGCAAAACAAGAGATATCATTACAAAAGACTTTTAAGACATTTGAAGTGCCCAGAACTTACCGTTCGTGCAGTTAACGACGGACAGCAGTCCTCTGAGGTCAAGAGGCCTGCACCCTTATCCAGTGAAGAAACTGGTTACGGCACCCTGCCCCGAGGCAGATGGAGAGCTCGGCGTTCACTTACCTAAGGTGAGGGCGTTAACCTTTGGGGTTCTACAGGAGAAGAGAAAGGGAAGAGAAGAGAGGCACCCAATAACCCCAGTTCATTAATCCCATATTTTCTATCTGCAGACATCTTACTCTTCGAGTCAGACATACAGTGCACAGAGGTCCAGCCCAAAGAGCCAACCGTGTGTTACACATCACCTTTGAAGATACAGCATTCACCCAGTCAAGACCGGCGCCTCTGCGGGAATCAGGTGAGCGTTACATTACTCCTGCCTTAGTACACGGATTCATTTTGGGGGGTCCGGGGTCCCCCCTGTATACCTCCTCCAGTTCCAGCATTTTATTTATTTATTTATTTATTTATTCACATTTGTTTAGCGCACAGGCAGCCCAGAGGGCATCGTGGCGCTTGTTACAGATATGGGCATGACTTGTAGTACATACAGTGAAGTCATTACTTAGTTGCAAAAGAAGAAATAGTAGCTACAGGAGAGGAGGAGAAGGGAGGAGAGGAGGAGGAAAGAGTAAACGGCACGAAAGGAAGAGGAATTAGTTAAACAAATTTCATTCACTAGCTTGGGGTGGTCACGGCCCCTTTAACCACCTTTAAAAACCCCTGAAAATGCAAAAAAACTATCATTGGCCTAGAGCTCCCTCAAACCCCTCGTGGGTACAACAAAAAAGTACAGGGACAGGTAAGTACCCCCAAAGTCAGTTTAGAAGACGTCCAGATTTCTATAGAAGTCAATTGGGGCACAGCCAGCAGAGCATCTGCTTGTATGGTGAAATTGATGGGATCCAGATGTCCATTGAAGAACCAGAAGTCATAGTAGACTGTTCAGCAATGCAGGAAGACTCCCATTGTTAGTCAATGGGAAATGCAGTCAAGATTTGCTCCAGAAGAATCTGGACTCCAAACCAAAAAGACCCTCCTGGGCTGTAGCACTGTGAGAGGCCCAGCACATACGTGACGTCAAAAGGAGGATGTGGGAAGCCTGGCCTTGACACCCAGGAGCAGAACCCATCCAACTGGCATGAGCCCCCGCTGAACATGCAGCAGGTATAGCCAGATAAGGGCCTAAAGCTACACGTCAGCGGGAATCGACAGGAAGCTCCTTGGGCAGGACAGCAGACCTGTTTGTTCCCACTTCCAGCAACAAGAGAAGGCAGTGGCACTGGGGCTTTTAACAGTCCACCAATCACTTAGAATGGTTGGGGGCAGGTATAAGGAGTTAGAAAATCAACCATTATGGTTGTCCATCTACATGGCAAATCAGCGCAGGCTACCCCCGCAGGAAGTCAGAACGAGAGCTCAGGGCCTTAGGCTGGGCCTAAACCAGATAGAATCACTATTGGGGCTTGCATGTGAGCTCACAAAAAGACCACGATATCAGAAAGGCTGCAATGAGCCTTCCTCGTGGTGCTCTAGAACGAAGCAAACCCTAAAATACACAATGTTCAAGAGGAGGACTTTAACATTCCCATTGGTGGCCAAATGGCTACAGAAAAAGGTACATTGGGCTACCAGAGCAATACAATTAATTGCCCCCAGGGTGGCCTCAAAATGAAAGTAAAGCTGCTACCAACCTACTATTTCAAACCAATGTAGGGTCGCAAAATCAAGGGGTTGCAATAGCAGGGAACCTCCAGAGAAGGCCCTCTGGCTACCAGAAATACCTCAATGGTCCAAAACAAGATGAGCAACAGCTCAAATTTGAGAGGCCCTAGAAAGTGGCCCCAGATTCCCCAAAAATCGGAATTCTGTCATAAACAGGAATTTCCCTCCAAGTTCTTGGATGTTACGGTAATTTGTGTTTTGACTCTGCCCGCTGTGGTCCTACCCTCATTACCGCAACTCGGTTTTTGCATGTGTGAGACCTAATCCCTTCCTAACGCCCTGGCAGGACTGCCTACATAGTATGTTTCATGAGGATTCTTCAGAGACCCAAATAATGATTGTTCCCCATGAGAAAGCCTAAGTCTCTTAGGGTTGGGGTACCCTAAATTACGCTGTTTTCCTTTTCACGTTCCCCCAGAGGCTAGCAATCTTGGCTTCACTGGTTGGGGACAGCCTTCATCTGGTTTGATTAGTGTCGAACCCCAGATGTCAATCCAGTGTAGAATACCAGGGCCGGCCAATCTTCCATCATGAATGAGAGATTGGGGCAGGGGTGTTGCTAGATCTGGAAAAGATCTGGGGCTAGGCTAATGTCGAGGATGTCAGAACTGGGGGCTAGCTAGCCTTACGGCTGTAACCCCTGAGCTTCTATTCGGGGTTACGACCAAAAGACCCCAGGGTATAGCCCTGAAGCCCTCCCCCCGAGCGACGCCTCTGGTTTGGGGATCAGGAGATGGCCATAGTTTGAAGGAAAAATGTCATATTACCTGTGCCACATGCCACTCTCGCCTGCTAATGAAGGGCTAGTGGGCAGACCCCGCTGCCCCAAACACTGCCCCAAACACTTGGTTAATACAAGTATTGCATTGCCTTTCAACTGAAGCTGGCTTTCCCATAAAAACATTTGCAGAAAGATGTAGAAGTGTGAAGAGTGTGATGCCCACGAAGGTGCAGTACAGCATGGCAGTGTTGGCTGCAGGCAGCAGAAAGCAGGAGATGTGCCAGGAAACTGCCTGTGTGGCAGAGCATGTCGTTCTGGGTAGAGTGTTGGGTAGAAAGCACCACTTGTTGCTGGCATTTAAGGATGTTGGACTTTGTTTTTCTCCCAACCAAGCTTAATCCAAAGCCTCACTTAGAGTGTGGCTCTGTTTTTATGGGCTCTACCATGAGAGTCCTTATAACTCCTAAGAAAGGGGTAACCCAAGGGTATCCCCTCTCTGTTAGTAATGTGGTCACATGACTATCCTTTCTCCCTCTTAGTGTGAGTGAGAGGCAATGGGATCCCAGGTCTGGTGCCTGCTCTCCCCCAGGCAATAGCTCTGACTGGCACATGCAGACCCCTGTAAGGGAAGGTGTGGTGTCCCTCCCTTTGTGTTGCTGACCTTGCTAAGTGCATGGGCGTGTTTGGAGGGAAAGCCTGCCATTGGCCGACCACCCTGCTGTTTGAATGATGCTTGCTATGCGATTGGGTGCTGTGTTCACTCACTGCCTCTCGAGGGAGATGAAAGCTCTCACCTTGTCTACTGCCAGAACCGTACGTGCTGTGTGAATAAGGGCCGAGGCTCTGCCATGGCACCCTTTCATGCTCACCTGAATCCAGAGAACCTCTACTTGGACAAGGATGCAGTGGAGATACCTAGTGCCTTCCCAAACCTTCTGGCCTAGATTGGTTCTCCTTCCTGGGCCAGCATTTTACCATTCTTGGGAAGACTCTTAGCAAATGTTTGCAACTATTGCAGTGGCGCATTCATTTGACCACGTTTACTTACCTGGTAGTGTAGTGGTTTATCTCCTGCCTTTTCTTATATAAAGGTTATATTTCTATACGAATATAGCGTGTGCACATGGTCTCGGGAGGATAGCTCAGGGGCAACGCGCTCGCCTTGGAAGCAAGACAACACGCGGCACCACATGTTCGATCCCCGGGTCCTCGCTTGGAAACCTCTGGGTATTAAGTGCTATAAATAACCTATCAGATCATATCTCATTTGATGCCTGTACCTGTTAACCACCCCACTCCACCTCCTGAGTGTTGTGCCAGGGTTGCTCTGCCGCACTAGGTCTTATCGCAAGTACCCGAAGTTACCAAGACACAACTAAAGGGAATCTCACTATAATGGAGGGGAATAGGAAGGACCGACTGAAGATGTGTGGGTGCCCATTTCAACATGATGGTGGGGGCCCCCTGCTGAGAGCGAAAACTGTCTGAGGAACCCGGGGGGTGTATACATTACAATGGCGACAAAGATACGCCGATTATCACAAGACGGACTGCCAACAGGGAGCGTAAACACGAAGTGCCCCCGAAAGAGCTATAAACCCTTCTTTGTCAGCAAGTGGCTGATGAAGGAACCAGTGTTAGAAGGGAATGGGCTGACAATACTTCTGTGCATCCTTTGGAAACAGAAAACACAGTTTGTAATGCGAGCGCCGCAAAGTGCCCATTTTAAGCCCCGGTACGAAAAGCGAAACATTAATTATTTTCCATGTTACAAGACTGCAGACTGGCAATATGGGGGCAGTTGCTGGGGGGCCTGATGAGGCTTGAGGCCCCTTTCTGAGGCCCTGACGGTGTCCCTGGCAATTGGTGTGGATTGGTGTGGGAACACAGGTGCCAAAGCCGTCATGGTTTATATGTGAGTTGTCCGGATGAGGAAGCCCACAAACATTAATGTGGCGGACGTGTTTGGTGTCGGCCATACTTTTAGAAATGAGGAAACCCTTGTTTGGCGTTTGGATGCTCTCCTTAGTGCAACTACCCTTTAAACAAGGGAAGTCTTCTCCTGTTTGTTCTTCAAGCTGGCAATAGATTTCCGAAGCACAGAAGATGCCCAGCTAATGATTAATAATGTTAATGTTAAAGGTATTTGTACCGCGCACCGTCATCAACAGAGTTGGTCCCCAGGCGCTCTGGTGGATCTGTAAACGAGAAGGTGGGATGGGTTAGTAAGATGAAAAGGGAGTAGGATAGTGAGAGGAGTGGTGTTGTGTTGGCAGCTTCATCTCGGTATACTCCATGCATTGAGCTTTGATACGAGTGTCGGTGCGATGTCAGTCCTCGTGTGCTGTTGGTGCGGCTTATGTGTTGTTGCGGTGTGGTGAAGTGCATGCATCTTGCGGTGCGACAGTTGGTTGTGTGAGTTTTTGAGTGAGTTAAGTATGCAGAAGGTTTGAGCTTTTTGGTTAGTGGGTTATATGTTTTGCAGCTAATCTTCACAGTATGGCTGAATGCCTAGTTTTCGGGAGTCCTGCATGGTGTGAAACAGCTAGATTTAAGAGTCCTGCCTATTGAGAGAGAGGCCCACGCCTAACAGAACATTTGAGTATAGTATCATACACGGCTGGATTTTAGAAACAATTGAATAATTCAGTACTATCCTAAACACAGCCAGGTTCATAATCACGAGGATGCCCTGCTGTTTGAGCACTCTTTCAAGAACCTATGATGGATGGTGAAGCTTTGCCTGGCATCTGTGAACTCCAGATCTCTTCTGAGCAGCTTGAACTGAGCAGGGCTGATATCAGAACGTTTCAAGGATCTGTTGCTCCCAGGAAAGTCTTGCTGTCTAGTCCCTGTGGCCTGTGCCATCCACACTAAAGGAGGCTGAAACACTAGCTACCAAAAGTGCCATAAGCAACAGCACCAGGGGACTGCCGTTACTACTCTTGCAAGAGAGCTAGGCTACAACCCTGAAGAAACTCTAAAGTAATATTGGTACTGAGCATTATCACGAGAAAAACGGCCAGCAGGGAGCTTGAACACTAAATGCCCACTGAAGAGCTATAAAGCCTTCTTTTGCCATGGTTCGTTGACATCTTGCGCCAATAGATTTTGTTGGGGGCCAATAGCCACAACCTTAGGCTGTATCTTCTTTTCATATGGCACCATTCAGTTCTGCAAATAACCCAGTAGCCAGTCTTCAGCCACACCCATTACCCCTACCTCACTGTAGCTGTAGCACTCCAATGCATTACTCACATTTTTTAACTCTCTTTTTCAACCAAAAAAAACGCTTTCCCATAACCGTGGTTGGTATAACTCTGATCATAGTCATTTACTACAAATAACCATGTTTATTCATAAAATAACCCTAGTTATACATGTGACGCGCGTTCTTTCCCGATCCTGGTTTCTACTATATCCCTGATTTTGCAAAATGAACCCCGGTTTTGAGAAAGCGTTTAAGCTCTAAACTTTTTCCCTCTACCGCAAACCCGCACTTTCACATGGTGTCCTCTTCCCCCCTCCCCACCACTTGCCTGATGACATTTCATCCCTTTTCCTCCTCCAAATGGCATTTTTTCCACTTTTCATTTTTGGCTAACCCCCGTTGTTTCAGAAAAAAAAGCCTGGTTATCTCTTGCATCTAACAAAAATGATCTGCTTTTTAATTTGTGCAAAAAGCCTCTCTGCTGCAAAGCACCATGGGAGATATTGCTAAAATTTTCGGAGAAGGGGGCACCCCCTTCTCCGTCAAAAATGTTAACAACTACGATGGAATAATCCCAGACCCCTACCGGAAATCGAGTCAACGTTTCATGCCCAAATTGTTTTGTACCTGGTTCAATTCTGTCCAGTGGTTTTTGCTCTGCGCTGCGTAGAAATGTTGACATTTTCTCTATAGGGAAATGAATGGAGTAGGCCGAAAACCACATTCATTGCCTTTCTTAATAACTGTTTCATTTTGTAATGAATTCTTCCCAGTCTGGAGGGGCCTGTGACAAAGCTTTCGTTTGCAAAATATCAGCCAAATCCACCATGTGAGTCTAAGGTTATTAGCATTTAAATTTCCAGGTTTCTTATGGAGCTTGATACTCAACTATAGTGGGGCGACTGCCACACTATCATATGTTAAACAGCTAAAGAAGGATGTGTGGGCCTTCCTAATGTGTTTTGACTAGTTTATTTATTTATTTATTTGTTTACATTTTTAGAGTGCTCACACAGCCCGCCGGCATTGAGGCGCTGTTACAGGAATAATTGTTTTTCTTTTAGTTGCATATTTGTTTTTTTTGTCTTAGTTGCGTATTTATAACACGCTTAAACACCCAGAGGTTTCTAAGCAGGGACCCGGGGATCAAACCTGTGTTGCTTTGTGTTGTCTTGCTTCCATGGCGAGCATGTTTCCGCTGAGCTATCCTCTCGGGATTTATGAGTCTAAAAACACAGGGCCTCATTCCGGGTTTGGAGCTAACCATGGAGTAATTAGCTCCATGGTTGCCTCCGAAACTATCCCAAATCTGGCATGGGGAAAGGAGTAAATTCCGGTCCATTCCAGGGTTGGAGGGACCGGTAATTTCCCATTCATCTTTTGCCCTTCCCCATTCCCATTTCTGCCCCATAGGGCTCAATGGGAATGGGGAAGGAGGTAATTACGGCACCGTAATTACCTCCGAGGTACCTTTGCGGGTCCCGTACTTAACTCCTGCTAAAAGCAGGAGGTAAGGAAGGACCCGCAAAGGGAACTCGGAATACGGAGGTAAGGGATTACCAGCATTGGCACCCTTACCGGTGCCGGTAATCCCTTACCTCCAACCTCGTAATGACCCCCACAGTATTGCAGGTCTACATACATGTTGATTTAGTCATGCAAGGAAGACAGTGATTTTATCATGATTATTAGGGCTTTTATTGAACGTGGACCTGGCTTCGGGAAGCAACAGAGCGCTTTACAATCATAGAAGGAAGAACACAGTGAGGGAAGCAGAGAAAAAGGGATCAGGGAGATAGCTGGGGAAGGCGAGGGTGGGCACTTGGCAGCAAGGAATCTACACTCAACCAGAGGAGGAGACAGCAGGGAGCAGATCACTGAGTCTCAGGTAGGGTGGGGAATGCAGGGTATGTGGGCCTAGCTATTAGAGGTGAGCCATTCCTTGAAGAGGAAGGTCTTGAGCAATGTCCTGAACTGTAGAAGTGATGGGTGAAGTCTGGTGTTATCGTGGAGGTTCCAGAGTCAGCATAGACAAAGAAGGCCTGTCTTCTGGTCCTTTCCTTCATGCTCCATTGTAGTTCAAGTCCGCACATTTCCTTACTTCTGGTGAATCGCAGGCCTCTGGAGATGCTGTGTTTCTAAGTGAAGTAGCTTGGAGACTTCATGGTGACATCCTTGTAAAAGGTGCAACAGGATTTGAAGATGATATGGGCTTGCAGCGGGAGCCAGTGCAGTTCGATGTGGTAACATTTGTAGAGTCCTTTAATGAGTCTTTCTGCTGCATGCAGAACACATCTCAGGGGTGCCAGGGGAGTCGCGGGGAGGCCTTCCAAAAGGGCATTGCCACATCCAGATGGGAGAGGACCAAAGATTAGACAGCAGATATGAAGTTGATTTCTGGGATGAAGGGCTTGATTTTCCTCAGGAGAGAAATTTAGTACCAGGCTGTTTGTGTCTTCTTTGTTATGCGCTGTTTCAGTGTTAGGTGTCTGTCGATGTTGAACCCAATGGACTTGGCATAGATGGCCAGCTGGGGTGTGAAGCCCTCGACCTTCATAGCCAAGAGCCAGGTCCGGATGTCAGGGTGTTCGGTGTTGTTGGTCAGCAGTAGGAATTCAATCTTAGAGGGGTTATGCTTCAGGTAAGCACTTGATATCCAGGACTGTATCAAGGTGAAGCAGGCCGTGAGCCTGCGGACGTCTTTGATATAGGATATTTTGAGATAGATCTGCATGTCATCTGCGTATTGATAGGTGTGGATGTTGTGTGGAGCGAGGAGGGTTCTGTGCGGTTCCATGTAAAGGTTGAAGAACCCAAGGGACAGGATGGATCCTTGTGGGACTCCATAGGTGATGGGTAGAGTTGGTGATCTGGAAGAAACCATTTGTATGAAGTGTTGGTGATTAGCAAGGTAGGATTTGAACTAGCTGGTGAGGATTTTGCTGATTTTTATGCGGCGATGTAGATTGTCAAATGCTTCTGAGAGGTCAAGGAGAACTAAGAGGAAAGGATGGCCATCATTGTGACTTTTAAGGACATCGCCGATCACCTTGATGGTAATCGTTTTTTTCTGCATCTCGGTCTGAAGCCAGATTGATAGGACTAAAGGAGGTTATTGGCTTCGATTTGTTGGAAGAGTTCTGTGGCTACTGCATTCTCAAGGATCTCACCTAGGAATAGAAGATCGGCGCTGGGGCAGTAGTTACTGAGATTGTCAGGGTCCAGTGTTGGTTCCTTGAGGAGTAGGGGGATTTGTCTGGTCTTGAGTGTCAAGGGGAAAGTGCCTTGAGTTAGGGAGCTGTTGACGATGTTCAGGTAAGGGAGGAGTGTTTCAGTTGGAAGGGTCTTGAGTATTGAGGCAGGGAGGATGTCATCCACATATGATATGGCCTTGAGGGATGCTGAGGTGGCATTGAGGCCTTACATAGTGTCTCGAAAGTTATCTAAATAGTTGTGGTTTTGCGAGATGGGATGTGTGGTGTGCAATCAGTTGTGGTACTGGTGTCTGTGTTGGCCATATCATGTTGATCTTGCTGATGAAGAAAGAGTAGATGGCGGTGGACTTTTCGATGGAGTGTGCTACGGGTGGTTCGGGCAGAGGGTTGATGCAGTTAATGGTGTTTTTGTCTTAGTTTCACTTGGCAGTGTTGATCAATCATTGCATGTAGCACGGAGTTCCTTGAGCAGGGCAGGTTAGATGCACTACAGGATTTTCACCAATATTTCTCTTGTTTTGATTTTTTTAAGTTGATTTCTTGAGTGTACCGGAGAGCAGAAGGCTTAGGCTTCAGGGTGTGTTGTTTGTGGGTGTGTGGCTGCATTTGTGAGTTAACTGCACTTCCCCCTTCCCCTCCCCCTGGCACTTCACCCCTTCCCTCTACCCCACACTTGCACAATCTGAATGACACAAGGCCTAGTAAGATCGTTATTGTGTCCTTCCTTGTTTCCCACGCCTTGTCTTGTCACGCACAGAAACACTTGTGTACATGCGTTTATAAATGCCACATCATATCATATCATATCACATCATAGGCCGAGTGTTCTCGAGTTGCCCAAGGGAAGACAGTTGCATATGGTTCAGGCCCAGGTTGGACCTGCTGAGATCTACCTCTCGGGAAGCATTAGACCCCTGGAGTGGATGCTAGACCTTTTGGTCACAGAGGCAACCTTTTGAGGAGCACAGTTGGACGTCGCAGGGGAGTTGAGCATGGACGGTGAGCTTGGGCTTCATCTTCTGTGTTTTGAGTATTGTCCCAAACCCATAAAAGGTGGCCACTGTCCCATGAGTGGCAGCAAAGTTCCAGCAAGCAGGGTCAGTAATGAAGGGAGAAAGCCCTGCTGTGAAGAGTGTATTGAACGTGTTTGGTGGCAGCCAGGCACTAATAATGAATGAAGTGATGAAATCTGGGGTTCTGCTGGTCAAGAGAGGCCTTGTCTGATGAGGGAGGTGACCATATTGGAGGTTTTTGATGCGAGCTGTGTAACAGAGTGGGCTGGCATTCTGCGGAAATACTACGATCAGTGACATCTAATAGCAGTTAAAGCGCCCAGAATGATCTGACCAGAAGATGGCCTGTGAGTTAACCAGTTGGGCACCTGGCCCACGCTCTAAAATAAAGTCGAAACAATGGCCATGTTGATACGAGGGAGAGGTAGCAAGTGGTTTCAATTAATGGTTGTTTAGTATCTCCCATAACACAGTCTGGCACAGGAGGATCGTCCAGCAGATATGAAAGTCGCCAGTAACCAATAAGTCATGGCATTGGAGGCCTTTCATTGTAAGGAACCAATCAAAGTGTGTTTTAGCTGGTCGCAGGGGTCTATAGCAAAGAATGATGTTGAATGACACTGTGGGTAGGAGCTAGATTTTGATGTGCCCAATCTGGCAACCCTCATCACTAGTAAGTCTTTCTAAATGTGAGATCGTCCAGGCATTCTTAGTGATCACCCACCTCTCAATGCCCGGTTTAGGAATTGAATGCAACCATCTTTTGGAACCAGCAGGTGAAACATTGCAGGGGTGGCATCATTGAACCAGGACTCTGCTATAAACCGGAAAGCCAAGTCATGTGATTTAGTTACGTGATATAAATCCTCTGCAGCCGGCAACACTGCTGACGTAGCAGCTTTTGCCCAAGAGAGAGAAGTGTCTCGTTAATGCTGGGCCGTGAAGCTATACTCAGTTTGAAGGATTGCTATATTAGCTTCTCAGATTTTATTTAAGGTACGAAGCGACAAAGAGCATGAATAATTTCTACGGGCCGGAAGCGTCTCCCTCGAGTAGCTCAATTTACCACTGGAGGTTTCCGACTGAGCAATAGGTAAGCCACTATTAAGCGTACCAACCATGTTAATCATGGCTGTGTAAAACAAAAGAGGTGATGGCTGGAAGGTTTAGAATTAATCTTAACATCTGCCATTGATCTGGGCAACCCTATAGACAATTGTTCTTCGCCTTGCAAGCCATTACAAAAGCAGAAAGACCATATGCAAATCAGGCTTGGCCCCACCCCAAAAGGGGCAGTCTAGCCCAAACTGCACATCCCTTCTGCACAAGACCAACAGCATCCCCCAAACATGTTTTGGCATTCTTGGGCCTCGTCAGTGACGAGTAGCTTAGGTCTCTAGGCCCAGCAGATACAGGGCCCATGACTGGGCATAGCCGTCCCACTCGGAGAGACAAAGCAAAACAAAAGAGGTGGCGTAGAGACCCAAGCTACGCCTCACTGATGACACCCAACAAGGCCGAAACATGTCTAGAGATGCTTGCGGTCTCGTGCAGAAGGGATGTGATCCAGCAGTTCTGGCTGGACTGCCCGTTTTGGGTTGGGACCAATCCCGATTTGCATATGGTTTTTCCCCTTCTGTAATGGCTTGGCAGGTTGAGAAACGATGGTCTGCAGGGTTGTCCAGAACTTTGCCAGTGGTTATGATTTGTTCAAAAGTTTCCAGCCATCAGCTTTTTGCTTTGCTTTGATCAAGGCTGTGTACCAGGACCCAGCAAGGGTGACACGATAAACAATGGTCGCGGTTACCAACTGGCAGGAAACCCAGCTGAGCACCAAAAAAGAACATTCGGAACAGGCCTAAACAGGCTTCTCGTCAGATGTCAGCGGTAAGTGCAACACTAAACAAAATGGGAAATGTTCACCCCATGAGTGAATAGTGGAGCCAAAGTAATCAACTTTGCAAATGTAACACTCTAACTGCCCCAATATTAAGAATAGGAAACTTGCAGTTCCAAAATCTAAAATGGGAGTCTAATAGTCCATGCAGAAATTTAGAGATGCAGTGCAATTCAACACCTATCACGTCATTCTAAATACAAAGTTAAAAATGAAACACGATAAAATGATTGCTAAGGCAGCGAAAGCACCGTGTTTTTCCTTAATATAAAGTGAACAAAAATTAAAATACAAACTCAGTGAATATACAAAATGGTGGTTACCCCAGCAGCACTGTGAGGATTTAATTCAAGACAATTAGAGTATTGCTACGTGTATAATTTTAATCACTTACAAAGTGCACTCACAGAAGGAAGGCGAAAGAGAAGATGAAAAAGAATGAGAAGAAGGTGAGCTGTCCTCTTAAAGTACTGGGACGAGGATTATCAGGACTAACTCCACTGAGTCATCCCCTCAAACTACTGTGAGGAAGAAGATACAGAGTCCTAACCAACCTCCCAGAAAACCAGAGTGAACGGTCTAGTTGCACAGTCACAAGTAGCTTAAAGATGGAAGAGGGACTAACAGTATTGTCAGTCCCTCCTCGGAGGCACTGTGCAGGGAGGTCCTTGACCCTACCAGGAAGAGCTGAGCCTGCAGCCGCTGACTGGGATGAAACAGGGAGAGTTCTGGAGTCCCTACCTGCTTTGACGAAGTGGGCCAAGAACGAACATGACTGAAGGCCCAGGTGCAGGAGAGCGCTGCTAGATGCAGGCTAGCAGGTACACACTGCACGGCTCCACAATGAGAGTGGCAGAGCCGTGGAAACCAGCGTGAGAACAGGAAACAGCTGAGAACACCTGCAAGAAGACAAACGGAGACCAGAGAAGGAGGCGAAGGATTGGTGTCCCCGGGAGATGGTACGGGTGCTGCCCGGGACCTCTGGGACAATTAAGAAACCATTGTGAAGGGGTCTGGTCCTGCGTTTAAGAAACCAACACGAAGGGGTCAGGTACCCGCATTTAAGAGGCCAATACAAAGGTGGACAAATTCACAAAAAAACAATCAGACATACCGTCACGTTCTGCACAAGCACATCTGTTAAAGAGCCCCAGATATAAGCTCCAGAAAGCAGTAGGAAAATGTTTCCCAGTTCTAGCTGTGAAAATGTGGAACTCCATGCCCCTTGCTGTCAAAACTGAACCATCATTCTGGACCTTCAGGAAAAAACTGAAAACTAGGCATTTCACACTAGAGCCCTAACTTCATTCATCAATCGTGAGTACGAGGATCTATCCGGAATGTAATGCATATTAAAGTCTGTGTATATTGTATTTTGCAACAGTCTAAACTCTTTTGTTGAGGGAATGCAAGTTATATTAATGTCACTGCATATTTTATTTTATTTTGTAAGAGCTTCAACTCTTTTCTTGTTGAGAATTAACCACGTGGATCACAACCAAATCTAATGGTCCCAAAATGTAATGTCAAATTCCTGAAATGTAAACATGCAAAGCGCCCAGATAACACAGGGTTAGGCGTGCTTAACACATGAATAAATAGTTAAATAAATAAATAAATAAATAAATAAATAAATAAATGGGTCTGGGATCCATATTTAAGAAGCCAATACAAAGAGGTCTGAGACTGACACTTGAAAAGCCAATTCAAAGGGGTCGGGGACCAGCATTTAAGAAACCAATACAAAGGGGTCTGGGACCTGCATTTAAGAAAGATATCCCCTGGCAGGTGAGTACACCAGGACTGTCCAGTGAATGAACTGCATTTAAGAAACCTGTATGAAGGGTCTGCGACCCGCATTTAAGAAACCAATACCAAAGGGTCTGGGACACTCATTTAAGAAGCCTGACCTACAGAAAGATGTCGATACAATGGGGTCTTGGACCAAAATATGAAAAGCAGAAGAAGTCTGGGATCCATATTTGAGAAAGACAGCCTCTGGCAGAACAGTATAACATGGCTGTCCAGAGAACTGCCAAGAGAAGCCTAAGAAAGACGTGGGGAAGGGAGACATTCCAACAAACACAGTGAATCGCCAAGAGGAGCATGAGAAAGTCCTGGGGAAAGGGAGACTGTTAGGGAGAATTCTCCAGAATGGCTAATTTCCCTTACCTACTGAGTCCCTCAGCAGCTTTGCTGGATTTCTAGGATTTATTGTTTTCACCTGGTAAGAGTGTGAGCCTTTTTTCCACTCTTACATGTGTTTTGTTGTGTCTGTTTAACATGTTTGTGTTCATAGTCTGTGGAGCCTCACCTACTCCGTAGGCATCATCTTTTTACTCTGTGTCACACAGCACCTTTAGTGCAGTGACACAGGGTTGTCTTTTTCAGACTTCCCACTCTAACCTCCATGTTCTGGGACTGACTACTCTCCCCCAGAACATGTAAAGATGCAATTGACTTTATTAGTCTTTTCAAATTCACAGACCCAGTACAAATTATCTTCCATAGAGTACTGGAAAGGGTTAATAGTTATCCCTTTTTGTCTGTCTCTCATGGAACATTATTTTGTTCCCCTTTCTTTAAGATTTGGCTGGTGGCAGTGGTATTTTTCCTACCGCGGTCTATTTAAATAGCCTTGCTACTGTTTTAGGCTAATTTAGTAGCCTCAAACTTAAATCTGCTGGACCCCATTTACTTTTATTTGGTTCCGGCTGGGTTCATTCACCATTTCTTTTTGTAAAGGTCTTTCTCGTGTTTTGCTCTGCACGCCAAACCAGGTTTGGTTCCTTTGTTCGCCGTCCTTTGGCAGGCTTCTGCACAGAAGCCCTCCTTAGGCACCTGAGCATCTGGGGGGACAGGATGTGAGGGAGGGGTTTTAGGCCCCCTGCACAGGATTCCCTTGGAAACCCAAGTCACACTCTGGTTTGATTGGCTAGGTGACTGTCCTGCCAGGACAGCCACCCTGCTGTGTGATTGACAGCCAGGCTGTGTGAATGGGGGAAAACTGCATAAAAGGCAGGTCTCTGGGACAAGGAAGGCAGAGTCGCCACTGGATTGAGAGAACCGAAGAGAAGTTGAAAGAAGAGGACCACTACCACGACTGAACCTCGCGGTGAAGTTCTGCTGCGGGTTAGAATCTCCAAACTTCGAAGACAGGGAAGATCTGCAAGGAATCTTCTCCCCTTGAGCTGGTGGGACCAACCAGTATGCCAAACTGCAAGCCAGGCCTCCCTCCTCTGGTTGAATTTGCTGTGCACAGCTACAGTGAAGCAGATAGCCAGGAGGACCGGACCCTGCTTCGGTTTTAAGGAGCGCACCTTTTATTTGTTGCTTTGCTCTGCTGCTGGGTTCTTCCCTGGGCAGTGCAGGACCCTCCATTCTTCCTACTTCGTGTCAGTCCAACAGTCACTTCAGGAACCATGAGCCTGCAGGACCTGCCAGGAAAGTCTGCCTCAGCTACAGCCTTCTTCCTCATTTAAGGTACAGTTTTATCCCAGTTGTTCGTTCCGTCCGACAGCAGTGAAAGTGTTTGAAATCTTTCACCAATCTGAGGGCTTGTCCTTCTCTATACTTTAAAGTAACTTTTCTTCCAACCAACTTTGTTTCGAACTCTTGGCAAAGACTTAACCGCAAACTACTCTGAACTGTGTGATCCTCTGCAAAGACTCTGTACCATATACATTGGCCCAGGCCTATTGATTTGAATCCTCATTGTAGTAAGCCTTTTCTAGATTGCCCTGCTTACTTACTTGTTGGGGCTGCTTAATTTTGTGTAACCTTGTCTTTCCCTCCGTTTTTAATTACTGGAGTGCCATTTTGCTCACACTTCATTTTTAGCATAACTTGTCCAGAATTCATTGGGTGTTGTGTAGTATATTAAGAGTGTGATTTTTCTCATGCTTTTACTTAGTGAACTGTTTTACAAATGGTGTGTAAATAAATGTATATTCCTTTACTCAGAAACCTTTAGTCAGTGTTTGCTTGAACCATAGTAATTGCTGTCCTTTGTGTAACTATTGATACTGCTCACTTGCTCTTGAGATAAGTCTGGCTGCTCAGCCATCGCTACCACTTTACTGTGTAGTATGGGCTTGTACCAAAGGTGAATTTGTACTGTCACTTGTAGTCTTAATTGTGTGTGGTCTTCCTACGGGGTCCTGCACATGATACTGCCTAACAGAGACATTTACCCACCCATGCTGAACTGCCAAGAGGAGTCTGAGAAGGCCTGGGGAAGGGAGAGATTCTTCCAAACACAGTGAACTATCAAGACAAGCCTGAAAAAGGCCCGGGGAAGGGAGAGATTCCCCCAATCACAGTGAATCGTCAAGAGGAGCCAAAGAACGTCCTGGGGAAGGGAGAGATTCCTCCAACCATAGTGAATCACCAAGAAGAGCCTGAAAAAGGCCTGGGGGAGGGCGACATTTCCCCATATTTTGCAAACCATACAATCCAGAAGAAGGCGGACATTCTTCTTAACCCTGAAGAGACAAATACATTTTAGTTTTGTTATAAGGGTGAGGGTTAGAAGTAGGAATTTGACAGAAGGCAGTGGACTTTTCAGTTACAGACGTTCTGACATGTCCTTAGTATTATTTGAGGCAGGGATACCCCTCTTAGAGTTAGGGTTAGATAGGTTTCTTTCTTTCTTTTGATATACTATAACAGTCTTTACCCAAAAGCAATGCCCCCTGTGTGTCAGTCTCCTTCTTCCACACCCTCACAATAGCTGTCAAGTGTGCTTGAGGCGCGGCTCAACTATGATTGACACTGATTAGACGAAACAGACTTGGAACATATATAGGGGTACACCCAGTGGCGGCTGCTATCGTAGGGCGGCCGGGCGCCGCCCCCCCAGAAAAAAAAAAGAAGCTAAAAGAGATTCAATCAGAGGTTCTCTGATTGAATCTCTTTTAGCTTCTAGTCGTGCTGCATTTCCTTTGCCAACAGCGCGGGGGCGCTGTGGCAAGGAAACAAATATACTATAGGACGGACGGCCTGGCTTTCACAGCGGGGCGCGTCCCAATTTAGTATAAATTGTTCTATAGTAGAGTGCGTGGAGCTCGTAGCTCCACGCACTCTACGTAGCCCTCAGAATTAGAAGCCTGGCGGGGCGCTTGAGGGGTGGCCCCGCCAGTAGAAAATGTGCGCAAACAGCGCACTTTGGTTTCCCAATCCCTCCCCTGCCATGGATACAGTAATGCCATTGGCTGGCAAACAGCCAATGACATTACTGTATCTATGACTGGCGGCGCAGGGTGCGTACGTGCGCCTGCGCCGCCTTCACACGTCTGGGTCTGTTTCTCTTTCTAAATCTTCCGACGACGCGACGTTGGACACGAGTGCTGCTGCTCTGCACCAGGCCAGCCGCCACGCCGGCCTAGAGCCCAGCGGCGCCGCAGATCTGGTAAGTACCCCCCCATTCCCCCATGTTTGTTTGTTCTGTTTGGGCCCGGGGAGTCGGGGAGTGTGTTTTACACTTACGTTGTCTGTCCCCCCCCCCCGGGCCCAAACTATCGTGACCGTCCACCACGGGCAGGCCAGGCCCAGTCAACACTGAACGACGTGTAGGCCATGGCCTACACGCCGTTCAGTGTTGGCTGCCAGTGCTGAGCTGACTGCCCATCAAGTCGAGCCCCCACCAAGGCAGGGGCAGCCCTGGGGCCTTTTACCCCCGGTCCGTGCCGGCACTGCCGTGGGCCGTGGGCCAACTTGCCTTGGGCCACGCAGCCGGACCGGGCAAGGCAGGGCAGGCGTGCGCTGCTGCCTGCTGCGGCCCACATCACATCTGCTAATTGTGCGCCGTTTTATATTTTCGGCATTTTTGGACAAAAAATACCGAAAATATAAAACGAGACATGGCACACGTCACCAGGTAGAGCCCTGCCAGGGCTCTCCCTGGTGGTGACTTGTGCCGTTTCTCGTTTTATATTTTAGGCATTTTTTGTCAAAAAATGCCGAAAATATAAAACGGCGCACAATTAGCAGATGCGGTGGTCGCGCGGGCTCCGTCTCATGTGAGTAGCTTGCTTACATCTGTGCAGACTGCAGTGCAGAGTTCGAATGAGTTCCTGCAGGACCAACTCGGCCTTTCATCCTTCCCAGGTCGATAAATGATGCCACTCAGTGAGTCTCCAGTGGGCGATCTACAAGTTGGCAATGGGTCAAAGAGGCAAGTGATCACTGTCTGGCGGTTAGGTGCATATGCAGAGGCTGTTCTGGTCGCTTCAAGCTTCAGCGTGAATGTTGTGATAGAAAATCCAATCAAAGCCAAAACAATGTTGTTCGAAATTGACTGGATGCAGATGATTGCCACTGCCAGTATGAGATCTCATGCACTATATAAGAACCACTGGGAGGTCTGCCGACGTATTTCATATGGTATGATAGGTTATTTATTACGCGCTTAATACCCATAGATTTCTAAGTGTGTTCCCAGGGATCGAACCTGTTTGCTCCGTGGCGTCTTGCTTCCAAGGCGAGCACGTTGGGGATTTAACAAAATATCCCAGTCCATATTGGTGGATGCAATTTCTCAGTTTCAGAATGAATGTTATACAAACTGTGGAAATTGCAAATATCTGTTCTGGCAAGACACTGCCTAGTGTATGCTCTCTGTGCCAGGTGAGGGACAGTGTGCAGACTAGAAAGCACATTGTAATGGAATGCACTGCACTTAATGATGCAAGGGTGACACTGGTCAGCAGATTCGTGCATGATGTGACATCGAGCTCAAGTAAAGACTTCTGGTATGGGGTCATAAGCAGCCACAAAACTTCCCTGTTGATTCCTTTGATAATAATGTTAGGCTCGGATTGATAATCATTAAAGAAAACTGAATGTATGGGAAAGCAGAGGAAAGGGAAATTAAAGAGTAATATGTTTTTATTATGGAAATGTTGAATTACATTTTTAGTATTTTATTGCTTATTTTCTCTTTTTTTCTTTTTACAACGTGATGAAGCAGTATTTATAAGTGGCTAAAAAAGGAGCACCACGCAACTTTGAGAAACTGAAGCAATGGCAACTCGGCGAGGCAGACAGCCATTAAAGGTAGGACAAATGTCGCATTAATTAAGTGGTTAAAAACTAAAGTAATATTTTAGCTTAGTTCCCCCTTTCAGAAAATGCCTAAAATCCCACCTTAGTAAGAGGATGAGCGCATGTGAATGCCAGTAACAGCATGACAAACATATGTTTCCATCATTACTGACTATATAATGAATTTCTTTATGCATACACCATAGTACCAGCTATTCCCAATACAAGCTGCTGTAAAATACACCATCACACTTGCACACGTAAGAATAGTGTACCAACATTAATATGTAAAACCGAATGCTTTTTTCATATTTCGGTGGGTTTTTTGGACAGTAAATTGCACATTTTGTAGGCCATTTTTCCAAAAATTTCGCAGGGGGAGAACCGCCCCGCAACCCCCTTGGGGGGGGGTCTCGCGCGCTCGCTTCTATATTCGCCCGGGGAAATTTACGCCCCACCAGCTCTCAAAATCACCAGCCGCCACTGGGTACACCAAAAGTCCTTCCCCTGCCACAAGCCCAGAACCTTGTTCCCCAAAAGCTTAGGGAAGCCTGCTAGCCCACTGATATTCTGAAGTTAGCAGTAAAGCCACAACTGGAGGATATGTCCACCATTTTAGAATAGCTAGTCTGTTACTCAAAAAGACATCCATCTTTTGATTGGCACCAAAGTATGTATCAAACTTATATTTCTTACATGTTGGCAAGCAGGTCAGTGGATGGTGGAGTATGTCACAAACACTGGCATACAAAGCAAAATGAAATGCCATGTTATAAGGCAGGTGTAGGCATAGCAGGATCAGGGCCTATACAAGGGTCTCGTATATAGCATGAAGATGAATATTATGATATGGCGTGGGCGAACCTAAGAGTGCTCAACTGAAATGCCATTTCGAACCTTTGAAGAAATGGTTTAAATCGGTTTAAGCAATTCGACACTGCATAGAGCTGGCTCTCAAGCCGAGTCGGTAAATGTCCAATTCAGCTCTCATTGGCTTGAGACAATTCAATCCATAGGACACTGTGGATAAACGGGGTTTAAAAAAATGTAAATCCATGTGGATTCTAAGAAAGAATGGGGTAGATTGTCAAATCTTTTTTTAGTGCAAGTGATGAGTTGCCTTTACGCATCTTATCAATTGCGGCCACGGAATCTTCTTCCCTATTCTCAACGGGTGTCCAATGAACGCAATTGCGGCCACGGAATCTTCTTCCCTATTCTCAACGGGTGTCCAATGCACGCAATTGCGGCCACGGAATCTTCTTCCCTATTCTCAACGGGTGTCCAATGCACGCAATTGCGGCCACGGAATCTTCTTCCCTATTCTCAACGGGTGTCCAATGCACGCAATTGCGGCCACGGAATCTTCTTCCCTATTCTCAACGGGTGTCCAATGCACGCAATTGCGGCCACGGAATCTTCTCCCCTATTCTCAACGGGTGTCCAATGCACGCAATTGCGGCCACGGAATCTTCTTCCCTATTCTCAATGGGTGTCCAATGCACGCACGCAATCGGATGCCCTTTTTCAACCCCTTTGTGCAAAAGCGTGTGCATTTCAAAGTAAAGCCCACATGTGTGATGATGCTATTTAACCTGCTGAAAATAGTAGCACTGCCCTGAGCCCATCTGGAATAGGCGCAGTGGGATGCGCAATGCACGACAGGGTTATTGACGACGCTGTCATGCATTTACATTTAAATAGAAGAGCCGCTGCTTTCCCACTTGCATTTCTATCCCTCAAACAGGGATAGAAATGATTTTTCAGTTTTCAAAAAATGGGTTTCGCCTGTTATTGTGAGATGCGGTGACAGCACTGATGCGAGCCTTTCATTCACTATTGTCAGGAGCACCGCCCCCCTAATTTATGGAAGGGACTGGCAAGCGCACCTTTTGCACTGCCCCGCAACCCCCATAAATACTCAAGCCGCATTTGAGCATTGCTACAACGAATGCAAATGGAAAAGGAGCATCCTCTGGACGTTTTTATTTGCATTTATTTTGATGTCCCTATTGTATCTTATCCTTTGCAAGCAAGGCCGATTTCTAGGATACTCGTTCAATATCCTAGAATTCTTCTTCTTCTTCTTAATTATTGGATGCGTGGGCGGACCCACGCAGGCGCTTCCCCATCCTATAGGATGATGTACACCGTACCCACTAATTATTATTTGGCTCCATTTAAGCTCACAACTCCTCCCACCTCCCCGTCTGTCTCACAAAATCCAACATCACACTACTCCTCCTCCTGCCTCTCTCCCCATCACCTCCCAGTATAGTCCTCCCACTCAGCTCAGCCACACCCAACGCAGTCAACCGAACCCTCATCAATTCTCTCTCTGCAACATGTCTTTCACACCAAATCAAAAAATGTCCCACCGTTTCAGGCACCCCACACACCGCACAGTCCCTTGATTCACGCTTCCCTATTTGAAATAGACAATCATTCAGCCCCACATGACCTATCCTCAACCGATTCAGCATCACCTCCTCCCCCATCCTCCATTCTGAACTTCCTGCATCCACCTTCACCGACACTTTCCCACGAACACCGAACATCCACCTGCCCTTCACTCCATTCACCCACCTCTCCTGCCACTCATCCAGGACCCGTCTCACCACCACAGCCTTCACCTCATCCACACTCAAAGACAACCTCACATCAACCGCTCCCCTTCTCATACCCTCACCTGCCGCCAGATCCACCAGCTCATTACCCAAAATGCCACTGTGACTGGGGACCCACGCCAACGCCAAATCCATTCCCCCACGCACACACTGATCAATCTTCCTCCTGATGTCCAAAATCACATCCTTCCTATCACCATCCCCTGCCACAATCGCCTGCAACCCACTTAATGAATCCGAGAACATCACCACCTTCTCAGACCCCAACTCGCACACCCTATCAATCGCCAATGCAATCGCCACCAACTCAGCCGTACAAATAGACACATCATTCGTCATCCTAGAATTAAATATTACTACAAAGAGCTGCATTCGAACCATCAAATAGTTGCATCTATACGAGCGGCTCGAATTCTGGTTGTATATTTGTTAACCATTTCGAGCCTCGGCTCCAAATTGTTTGAATCTTTCGAGCCAAGTCGGACCCCCGTTGTTTTGATGGCCATGAATCTTTTTGAAGCTGGTTCGCCCATGCATGATTCTAATTTACAGTGCACCAGTCTTGACAAAATTCCAGGTGATGGACACTGCAGAAAGAGCCCAATGAGAGTCACAGGCATTTCACTGCATAGAAAGAATATTGGCGCTTTCCTTTTGGGTGCCCTGGTCTAAGACACAGAAACAGCCACACTTGCCTTGGGCCGCCTGGAGGTAGTCACATATGCATCCGGGAGGGCCACAGTGTGTGTTGAGGTCCTTCCAAACGTCTCTGGTAGAGTGTAGAACTCTGGTATGGTAGCATGGTAACTCTGATCTCAGGTCAGCATATGGATTCTGGGGACCCCTCCTCCAGAGCTGGAGAATTAAGCGATGAAACCTCAGCATACGCATACACTGACATACCCTTGCTGTTCTTAGAAGGACATAACATGGTCCCAAAAAGGAAAAAGGAGATCAGTTGAAGGACAACCATTGGAGAAGAGACTGTCATGGAAAGGTACGCGCCGGGTGGCGGTTGAGGGTCCTTAGGTACAGGAGTTCATTGAGTATCAGGCGCTTGATTCAAATCTCAATTTGGACTGTGATATTGAGTTGAAGTGGGACCACAATCACAGCACTTCACGGACAGGAAGTACCCTATCACCCATACCTGTCCCGATTCCATGCAAATTAGCACCCCGTGTGCTTCTGCTTTGCATGTGTCTCTTTCGGTGGCCACGGAAGCTTGTATGTAAATGAAGCAGGAAGTGAATTTGGCACGTGCATATTAGCGTCATTCAACGAACGTGGCATGGTATGCAAAGGCGATTGGGATCTCCATTGCATCTGCGTTGGAAATTCCACCATGAAGCACAGTCATGTTGACCATGTCTCAGTCATCAACACTCAGGGGGTCTCCGCAATCATGCCTGGGGTGAAAGGACACACTAAGGGCTATTGTAGGGCTTTTAGCCAAAACACTGCACAATATCAAACAGTCAATATCCATCCAGGGAATATGACAACCACGAACATGTATGGATTTGATGTGTTTTTAGGTTGGTATTATTTACATTTCTAACTATGGTATTCATTGTATTTTTAATTATTTTAACTAAGTTGATAAATGGTTACTGTTGTGATTTTAGATTGTGTATTGTTTTTAAAGCATAAAATGATTTTGATAAGCTGTTGTATATATATATGTAATATCTTTGTAATGTTTCTTTGCAACTAAACAAATAAAGGATAATGAAAAAATAAAGCAACTGTATGGAGGTTCTAGAATTCCTTCCAGAACTTGGGATGTCCTTCACCCCAGAACATCTGCTGGCCTTGGGTCCGGCCATCTGACCTCAGTGCACTCCCTCTGGAACTGCCTGCCATCAAACTGAAGGCCCACCATCAACCGTGTGAAGACCCCCTTCTTCATCTAAGACAATTACCTGTACTTCTGACTAAAGTCAAGAACCCTTAAACTACACCTGATGGCGCTACACAAAAAGACCGAATATAAAAGTTAATACAGTAAAAAACACAGAATAGTTTTCAATGAATAGGGACAGTTTGAGTGACAGGCAGTACATTGCAATTGATAGTCTTTGGACGGTGAAATTGGGTGAAAAGGAGAAGCACAAGCGATTCACTGCACTATTCAGGAAATCTAGATGAGGCGCAAGGTGGATGTGGGGCGGTGGCTTAAGAGAGAGACACTAGGAGCAATGAGAGAGTATGGCTGATGCACCCATAACAGGGACTGACGCAAGGAATACCCAATGGGTGTCATCATGAAAGACGAGGTGCATGAGATGACATTAGCACCCCGGGAGGGGGCTCTGGCCAATTAGTCTGCCCATAGGAGGTGCATGAGATGACATTAGCACCCCGGGGGGGGGGCGCTGACCAATCAGGCTGCCCGGAGGAGGTGCATGAAATGACCTTAGAACCCTGGGAAGGGGGCGCTGGCCAATCAGGCTGCCCGGAGGAGGTGCATGAAATAACCTTAGAACCCTGGGAAGGGGGCGCTGGCCAATCAGGCTGCTCAGAGGAGGTGCATGAGATGACATTAGCCGCCGGGAGGGGGCGCTGGCCAATCAGGCTGCCCGGAGGAGGTGCATGAAATGACCTTAGAACCCTGGGAAGGGGGCGCTGGCCAATCAGGCTGCTCAGAGGAGGTGCATGAGATGACATTAGCCGCCGGGAGGGGGCGCTGACCAATCAGGCTGCCCGGAGGAGGTGCATGAAATGACCTTAGAACCCTGGGAAGGGGGCGCTGGCCAATCAGGCTGCTCAGAGGAGGTGCATGAGATGACATTAGCCGCCGGGAGGGGGCGCTGGCCAATCAGTCTGCCCGGAGGAGGTGCATGCGATGACATTAGCACCCCGGGAGGGGGCGCTAGCCAATCAGGCTGCCTGGAGGAGGTGCATGCGATGACATTAGCACCCCGGGAGGGGGCGCTAGCCAATCAGGCTGCTCGGAGGAGGTACATGAAATGACCTTAGCACCCTGGGAGGGGTCGCTGGCCAATCAAGCTGCTCGGAGGAGGTGCATGAAATGACCTTAGCACCCTGGGAGTGGGCGCTGGCCAATTAGGCTGCTCGGAACGCAGGCTGTATTCTATGATAGAGACCCGTGAGGCCGGCGCCCTCTTCTGTTCCCCGCTCCCCATTCACCACTTAGCTCTGGTGCAGTTCCCTACATCGGTGCTAACGGTGTCTTTTCTTTTCAAAACGAAAACAAAAAGAAATGTACCTTTGTTGCCTGGCCTGGCGTCACGCTCTGGTACTGTCAGCGAAGTCCGTTTTCATGTTGATGATGTCACAGTCATCAACATGGAAAATGGACTTCATTAACAGCAGCACTGCGATGCCGGACTGTGCATTAAAGGTATGTTTATTATTACTTTTTCTTTTTAAACACCATTAGCACCTGTGCAGGGAACTACATGGGTACTAATGGCAATATTATGTTATTACTTTGTTATTATGGTGTTTATAGAGCATGGATCTAGCTTCGAGAACAATGGTGTGCTTTACAGAGGTATACATCAGTACAGATACACAACAGATCACTTTGCAGAGGCATACACAGGACAGATGCATAACGGAACGCTTTTCAGAAGTAACAACAGAACAGATATGCAACGGGACACAGAGGAGGGGTACATCTGTACAGGGCGGTGATGAGGAGAGGGGTGGACAGCGTCTAGCTAGTCAGGTGGTGAGGAGGGCAACGTGATAGGAGAGACTGCTTGAAGAAAAGGATCTTGAGTTCTTTTCTGAATTGTAGGAGCGTGGGCTCGGGTCTGATGGTAACGGGAGGAGGTTCAATAGTCTTGGGGTGTAGGCAGAGAAGGCTTGTTTTCTAGTCTTTTCCTTTTTGCAACAGTGGATTTCAAGTCTGCACATGTCCTGGCTTCTGGTGGTGCTCTGGCTGCCAGAGTTGCAGAGTTTCTCTACGAGGTAGCTGGGTAACTTGGGGTGACTGCCTTAAAGATGATGCATCAAGACTTGAAGACGATTCTTGCGTGCTGTGGGAGCTAGTGAAGGTTGATGTGGGATGGGGTGATGTGATCGTATTTGCGTAGACCTTTGATGAGGCGTGTGGCCGTGTGTAGGACACTTCTTACGGGCACACGGGAGGACAACGGGAGGCATTCAAGGAGGTGTGCAGTAGGACACCAGCCGGCCCATACGACTGGAGGGTTTCCCAACAGCACTTTAAGATGAGTAGCAGCACCCTCGAGATGGATGGGGATGCAGATTAATACTCTTGCATCAAATCAATAATGATAACTCAATGGTTTAGCAAAGGTAGTCTGTTTAATGACAAGTACAAAGAATGGGGAGTCCATGAATATCAGCAATCGCTCGATCTTCTTTCTCGCTTCAACGCCAATTAATTTCAGAAAAAAACACATCAATTAACCAAAAACTTGTCATCACTGATGTGTAACTCTTAACATTTTAGCATGCAACTCTATTGGTTCTAGGAAGGTAGCTTTAATATAGGGACTATTTCTGTATATGGTAACAGGGAGAGGGGATAGGATAAACATGGTCAGGTGGGGCATCTAAGCCCTTCCTTCAAAATGGCTACTGTAGAGGTCACTAAAAGTACAACGTCTCATTGGTTCTACTAACTACAGGACCCTAGATTACTTGGTCCACTATGATTAGGTTGGCATCAACCCCTCTCATACTTTTCCACTTGCTTAGCAATGTGCAGAATAGCCGGCCAGGTGCAGGGAGTTTGTCTGCACCCCAGCCTCTCTCCAATTATTGCAACAATCAATCATCACTTCAGTGGTCATGTGTCAATTATTTCTTTGTATTTTGGCCTCGAGTCTGCTTCTTGGTCTGCGAAATTTAAGGCGTCTGGGCATGGCAAGAGTCCATGTGTAGGTGTGAAAGTTTCATCCCTTCTGCTTGCTCGGTCACGTGCTTTCGACACAGTGAAATTGTCTTATTTTCCATGCAATTTCGTGTATTTATTTGATTTAATTCTGCCAGCCGTCTGACATCAGTGGCTTATCTTGACCTTTCTGCGCAAGAAACTATGTTCTTCTTTTCATTAATTGTACCCACTGTGGGTCTTTTTCAGCTGATACGATCTTGGCTTCTTGGCATGGTTGTCTTTGTCAGAGTTTCTCTCGGTCTTTAATTCTTGATTTGTTCACTGTGAAGTTCTCCTCTTGAGACCTTAAGTAACCTTTGGTTGATTCTGCGCTTGTGCACAGTGGAAGTATACTTATATGAAGTGCTCCTTTTGAGGTAGATATGTACATGTGGCGCTTGCTGTAATCTATCTTACTACTAAGCATAAGCAGGCCTCACGATTTTCTGTGCTTCTTGCGGTTACTGTGCATATGTACACGTTTAAGCTTACTGAATATCTTCATCACGCTCATGGCATAAGTTTCTGACATTTGATATCAATTATTTCACTTAAGACTCAGGATGTCACTTATCCATGGTGTTTCATCTGTTTTCATCATTCACAGGTCGTCATTTCTTCTACATGTGAGTCAATCCGGGTTCTTGTGATGTCACCATTTGTCTTCTTTTAGCATCTTCTTGACTTCTTCAGGTATTGCATTTTGACAATCGTCATTCTGTCTCATGTGTCGATATGGTTTTCTCAATGAGTACCTCACAGTACAGGATTTCTTAGGTGTCTGTACTTCAATAGGTGCTGTTCTTTTGATAGGTACTGGACAGAGCCCAACTGCAGCTCTCTGCTAGTTTAATTGTTCATTGTACATCACATATTTCGGCGTGATCGTTCCTGGTACTTCAAAATGGGCAGTTGGAGTGTGAATTGTGCTTGGCACCTCCTCTACACTCCCCCCTCTGGGCGATTCATCAACCACTTTCACTTCTTCCTTGGTGTACACCTTTACTTCACCCTCTGGATCCACTTTTACTTCATCCTCTAGATCCACAGATAGAGGTTTGAAGAAATATATCTTTGGGGTCCATATCTTTATGACTCCCTTCAAGCTTCCTGCTGTTCTTACGTGTTCATCTTTGTTCCACGTCATTAGATGACATTGTCCACTTGGACTACAATAGATCAATTTTCCCACATAATTTCTATGTTTCCTTGGATATTTAAATGTTGTTCCTTCTGCTGCGTAAATGATGGCTTTCATAAAGTCTCTTATTTCTTCATCAGTCAGGTCCTTGGGTTTCCATCCTGGTTGGACATCAATCATGATCTTCATTCCTATGGCTTTTTTCGCAGTTTTCTGGCAGTGAGAGATTATTATCTTGATAACACAGAATCCTAGCAATATCATCAGTAGCAGGGCTCCTAGGAATTTGACTGCAGCTGCCATCCATTGCGGAATCCATGAAAATAGTTATGCAAACCAGCTGTCATCGTCAACTTTGTCAGTTTCATCAATCATCTGATTCTGTAGTTTCGCGAGCATACCTATGGCCTCTGTCAAAGTTCAATTTTCGTCATCGTGAGATGGTGTAAATGTGCAACATGATTCTCAGATTCTTGCACAAACACCTCCATCCATAGCTGTGATCATGTCAAAGACATATCTGTTCTTCAGAGTCATTAGTAGAATCGTCCTCTACTCTTCCTTGATTGCATTGAATCCTTTTATTGACATGTTGATGGTCTGTAGTAACTCCCATCTGATTATCTGCAACCATTTAGTATTTGCTTCAACCTGAACACCTGGCATCAGAATTGTTGTGAAAACTGATGAGGTTAGGCTGATCAGCCTGTGTTCATATGGGATTTCATGAAAAGCTTCTTCTGATTAGGCAGAAAAGTAATTCTCTCTCTTCATTCGGTTCATCAGGTCCACAGATCTCTTCTTCCTCAGGTGAGAATCTGCTTTCGGGAAACTGTTAATATTCAGATCACTTTTTGGGATCACCAAGGCTGGAACATGGACATTCACCAGTGTGCATATACCTCCCCAGTTCTTTGGCAGTCTGAGATATGCTTTGGATCCACATGCCCAATAATGATCCATGATCACTGCAGTACCATGTACCATTCCTGGAGGATCAAATACTCGGCACAATTCTCATTCTCTCCCATTTTTCTTGGGCCATTATTCATGAAGCAGAATTTTGTACTCTCCAATGGCACTATCTGTAAGGGTCCTCCTCTGTCTTCTACCCCTGTCAATATTTTTTGCAAGTCTTGGCCATAATGACTTGCATCCAATTCGTACTATGTCAATGGTGGGCTGGTAATGACCGAAGGCCATCCATGCTCTGCAGATCACTACTCCTTCTCCCATCGGTCTGGTGAAAGCAGTGTTCCCCGAATTTGCATTTGGCCTCTGTTCTTCGAACTCCGAGCTTCTTCTGGAGTTTTTCGTTGAACGTTCAGTTTTTTATTTGCCTCTCTTCCGACCTCTGCTCCTTTAAATCCAGGCTTCTCATATCTGATCACAATGTGCTTTTTCCATTGTTTCTTGTCTTTATGTCCTGGACATAATCATCTTCATTTGAATCAGTTGCTTCAGTTGCCCATTTCAGTGAGGCATCACTTCCCATGAACTGGCCTCTTGTCTTGCACATTCCTACGTGTGATAGACAGTGCGCCATCTGCACATCTATTTCAACATCTACAAATATCTTTGACTTCCCCATGCTGTAAGGTAGGAGAGTACAAGCAAAGCATTCCTCCTCTGAATTACGTTGTCCAACTTTTTTCATGTGTTGGTACCAGATGTTATTTCCCAAGTGTGCTGTGCTGTCCAGGTAGTCGTTTAGTTTGTTATTATCTTCTCGTGTGCTTCTCTTTATTCTCAAGGTTTTCATGTAGTTTGCTATCACATCCTTAATAGCATCTATGTAGCTCTTTCTCACTGGAGGATTCTCAGGCATCTAAATCTGTACCATTTGAGTAGGAGAAAGTCTGGCAATTCTTTCCTTGTCCTCTTGTCTTTTCCTGCCTCTGGTTATGAATGGCCAAATTGATTCTGTTAGAATGTGATAGTTTTGCTGGGCTTGAACTTGCCCCTTTCAGTGCTAGATCAGGGGTGCTTATCAATGCTGTCTCTGTTGGTTTATTCTTCAACTCCATTTGTTTCTTTAAAAGTTCAGCCTTCTCAATGTATCTTTTCAATTCGTTTAGTGTGGAACTTCTAATAGTAGGCTGTCTAAACTTCTCCCCTTCTTTGGACTGTGGTTCTGCAGTTATTGACACTAAACTTGGTGTATGTGCACTCATCGTTTGCGTGTATGTTTTTTTCATTAACCTTTTCTCATGCTTGCTCTGCCGACCCTGTCTCCGGCTTTTCAATATGTTTGTTACCACAAGTGAGTTTGTATTATTGGCCATCACATCCATTTCAAGTTCACTCCTTCCGCTATCAGACCTTCTAGGGACTGGAATGACTATGCAAGGTCTGGGCACTTTTGTGGGTTTCAAGCTTACATCATTAGGGGGGTGCACTGGAATTGGAACGCTTTGTGCACCAATAAAAAATGCAGTTCAAATCATTAGTGAAAGTAAAACAATGATGAATACAATGCATAGGTACATAATTCCTCTATATGTCAACCTACAACACTTAGTTCTGGAATAATACAATGGCCTCTCCTCCTGAGGGATGACAACATTACTACTTTGGTTGCCCATCTCGATCATCTGAGGAAAGAAAACTAACTCTTTAATACGTTCTAGGTAATATAGTTATCTCTGGGTTCTGCTGTTTCTGCTCAGAGGTTGCAGGTACTGAAACGATTGTCCTTCTTTGCCTGAATAATAGATTGGGCCTCATTGCACGGTAGGCAGTAAGTAACGGTCTTTACTGGCATGGCGCTAATAACGGGTCCGTGTAGGAAGCAGCCGCTAATTGCGTGGCATCACGAGTACACAGGCACGAGTTTAGCGCCATGCCAGTAAGGACTATAGCGCCATGCCGTTAAAGCCCACAAAAAGTCACTTAGCGGCACCTAGGAAAGCTCTGATTGCACTTCCGCCGTCCTAGAATACGGCCTTAGCGCTGACCGCTAATAGCGGTGACCGTAAATAAGCGGAACCGGATGTAGCGTCATCGCACAGGAACGGGAAGGAGCACGGCGGCCATCTTTAAACACACAATCCAATGCCATCCTCTGACCCCAGGACCTGCAGCCACACCACAGCTTGCCAAAATCGTCCATACAACCACTGAGAATGCCCAAGGCCATAAAAAGAGGAGCAGTGCGTCAGCGCAAGGAGCGCTTCTCAAATGAAGAACTGATAATGCTATCAGACACACTTACTGCCAACGCAGAGGTCATGTTTGCAAACGACATGCAGCGTCCCACACTAATTAAGAAGAAGGAGATCTGGGCAGAGGTGGCCCGTAAAGTCAGTGCAGTGGGCTCCACCCCCCGCACTGTGAAGGATGTACGCAAGCGGTGGGATGATCTACGCCTCCGTGTACGCAGTATCCTAGCTGCCAACCGGGGCCTGGCCATGGGCACAGGAGGCGGTGGAGGATCCCCAATAAAACTGCAGGAGTGGGAGGAGACCTGTGCAAGCACCATTGGGGTCGAATCAATTGAGTGAGTAGGCGAAATGGTGCGCAGTGTGCCTTCATCGTCAGATGGAGGTGAGTGTCCACACAAAACACTGCACTGTGAAAGATGAGGTAATCCCCCAAATGTGACTCTGAAATCATCTCATGGATGGGGCCATCAAACATACATGCACACAACCCTGCCCATATGCTGTGCACATCCCCACACAAACACATGCATGCAGCACCCCAGACACGTGTCACCCAGACTCATGCATGAATGACACACCCATCTGTCTAACGACCTGTATGGTCAAACATGAAGTCCAAATGCGTAGAACAGCAGGAACAACAACATCTGCATGAAGCACGTTGACCCATCACCGATGCTATCCCTCTCTTTGTCCCCCACAGGCTCACAATCTGACAGTCAGGAGCAGGACACTGCGACGCAGGCCCCACCTCCCAAGAAACAGGCCAGGGGAATGGAAGCAGGTACCATGGCCAGCACATTGAGTGGCACTGGAAAGACTGCACTCCCACAGAGGGCCAAACCCACAAAGCCACCCACGTCACCAAGATGTGAAAGTCCGCCAGACGTAATTGCAGCACCCACTCCAGCAATTCCCGCCACGCACAATCCACTTGCGGAAGGGACACTATCCGCCGCTAATAGCTCCATCGGCGAGGCAGCTGCCACGGCACCCATGTACAATGTGGAGGACACCTGTATCACGGCCATTGAACACCATACACCCAGCCCGCAGCAGTCAAACCAACCGAGCCCACACCCCACATCACATGGCAGCAGCCATGAGCAGTCTGGGGATGAATTTGTGGCAGAGTGCTGGAGCCCAACGCTGACATCACCTGATGGTGGACATATGCCACAAGGTGCGGCAGGTACCGTACAACGCAGACACAGAGGCCATGACATGGCCATCATCCGACAGTGCCAGGAAGACATCACTGCGCTGGTCGGCCAGCATGTGAGCGAGGCTGCCCTCGTGAGAGAGGAGTGCAGGGAACATGCCAGGGGCATCAGACAAGCCATAGAAGTCTGCACCAACCGTATATGCGAGGAAATGTCAGATGTGAGGCAGGTCCTCACACGCATCGCAGACGCAATGGATAGGCAGAACCCCCCACCGGACCAACCGAGCACCTCCTCCTCTGCCAGCTCAAGGCAGACCAGCCCCCTGCGCAGGTCCATGCGGGCTATATGGCGCACAACCTCACAACCCCCAAATGGTGACAGAGGGGGTGGGAACTAGGGCCAGCCTGATGTTGCTGACAGTGTACTGCAATGCTGCACTGATGTGCAAGCCATGAGTGTTGCGGGGGGAGGGGGGAAAGTGTGTTTGGGAGTGTTGTGGGGGGAGGTGGGAAAGTGTATTTGGGAGTGTTGTGGTGGGAGGGGGGAAAGTGTATTTGGGAGTGTTGTGGGGGAGGGAGAAAGTGTATTTGGGAGTGTTGTGGGGGTCGGGGGAAAGTGTATTTGTGGGTATTGTGGGGGGTGGGGGAAAGTGTTTTTGGGAGTGTTGTGGGTGGGGGGGGAAAGGGTGTTTGTGTAGTTGGGTCCATGCACTTCTTATACTTACGATACTTAATACACACTGGTGACATGACGAATCACAGGAGTGGACAATTTTCTTTGTGTATGTGTGCTTTAGTGGTGGACAGAGCACAGTGTTCATTTACCCACAAAACCCAGTGCCCCAATACCCACATCCATTGCACACTCTTTATCCCTGTGTATTAGATATATTGGTCTATCAGATGCTGGCGCACAGCACGTCCCTCCTGTGCATCGCCACCTGCATGACGTGCAGCCCCATCTTCTCCCTCCTCATCCTCATCATCCTCATCCTCACCAGGTGGTTGCAGTTCAATGTCAGGGGGCAGTGGCACATTCCATCTGATGCACATATTGTGCAGCATGACACATGCCATGGTGATCTTGGCCACCTTCTCATGCCCGTACAGGAGTGCCCACCCGACCTGCTGAGGCACCAAAACCGTGTCTTCAATAGGCCAAATGTCTGCTCAATTAACACACGGGTACGGGTATGTGCACAATTGTATTCCTCTTCGTGCTTGTTCTGTGGGTTCCGTACAGGGGTAAGGAGCCACCTCTTCAGGGGATAGCCGGCATCACCTGCATGGGTGTAACAATGGGAATGTTTAAGTGATTACATCAAGTGGGACCAGTACATATCACACAATTCAACTTAGCATTGTGAATGTCATCCACAAAGCCCTACATGCATGGAGGTAATAAAAGTAACTGCAATGTGGGAAGGTGATGTAGCCCTTGCAAGTGTACATGCACTGTGCATGCCACGGCAGTTATTGCCATGTACTGGGTGAGGTCAAGTCATTTGTATCTTTTGGTCCTGGCACCGTTTGAACCACACTGCTAGTGTACTGCCATTCCGAAGTTGATGTCCCCATGCTGACATGCGGCACTTCAGTAGTGGTGTACGGGTGTGGATCAGTACAATGGCTACAGGAGAGCCCTTTGTATGCACTCGAGGTCGTATATCCGTTGTGATGCTGTTCAGCGTTCATTTCCATTGTCCATATTGGCTGCATGTAGCTGCATTGTGTTATGGAGGGTATGGTCTGATGTGCAATGTGCATGTGGATGGATATGGCATGGTTGGGGTAATGGCTTCATTTCATTGTTGTGTAGCTTACTACTTGCATGTGGTTTTCATGTGTCAGGTCCAGTGTGGGCTGCCTCGGTGGACCATGGCGTAATTCTGTATGGGCATTGTTTATCCTGACAACTAATTACACCCAGTTGGAGTATGCATCTCTCCCTCCCCCCAATCACGCCCAGTTGGAGTATGCATCTCTCCCCCCCAATCACACCCAGTTGGAGTATACATCTCTCCCCCCCAATCACACCCAGTTGGAGTATACATCTCTCCCCCCCCCAATCACACCCAGTTGGAGTATGCATCTCTTCCCCCCCAATCACACCCAGTTGGAGTATGCATCTCCCCCCCAAATCACACCCAGTTGGAGTATGCATCCCCCCCCAATCACACCCAGTTGGAGTATGTATCTCTCCCCCCCCAATCACACCCAGTGGAGTATGCATCTCTCCCCCCCTCAATCACACCCAGTTGTAGTATGCATCCCCCCCCCAATCACACCTTGGCTTCTACCTGGATTCCACCCTGTCCTTTGACAAACAGGTAAAATCCCTGACCTCCACCACAGCCTACACCTGCAAGCTGATAAGAGCTGGCAAGCCATTCCTTTCGAATGACAGCTGTTTGATCTTGGCCAGAGCCTTAATACTATCCAGAACTGACTACTGTAATGCCCTATACAGTGGTGCTAATAAAACTACCATCCAGCGACTCCAAACATTACAAAATAATGCCTTGAGAGCAGCACTTGGCATAAATAAAAGAACCCACATCTCCTCCATTAGACGTCATCATAAATGGCTGTCTACTGGTAATAAAATTCAGCTAAAGATGTTATCTCTGACACACAAAGCTCTAAATAACGCTGCCCCTAGCTACCTTACTGATAAACTTCATAGAAAAATCTCTCTCAGACCTACCAGAGCCAGCAATGCTAATTGCTTAGCCATACCTAGATACAGACTCACCACAATTGGTGGCAATAGCTTCCCAGTGAAGGCTGCTAAATCCTGGAACCTACTACCACCAGCTCTAAGAGTAGACCAACCATACCAACTCTTCCGTAAAAATATCATCAAACACCTCATCTCCTCTGACCCCTAGTTTCCTACCTCTAGGCCTACTCCGCACCTTGTTCAGCTGAGTTTCACCGGCCTTATATTCTTATTCGAACTCTGTGCCCTCTGTAACTTGTATATTTGTACATTGCATATTTTTTTTTTGTATTCACATAAGTCTTGTATATCTTGTATACTTTATAACCATGGATACTATGTAAGTTTTATTGTACATATTGTATTTCTCGCAACTATGTAAGCTGTGCATTTTCTTACTGCTGCGCCCTGTTACTTACGGGTCTGGTGCGCATTATAAGTGAATAAACAAACAAACAAACAAACAAACAAACCCAGTTGGAGTATGCATCTCTCCCCCCCAATCACACCCAGTTGGAGTATGCATCTCCTCCCCCCAATCACACCCAGTTGGAGTATGTCTATGAGGCTGACAATGTCATTGTGTATCATGTCCACAATGGTGGTGATGGTATCCCGGTACGGACGGTACAGGGTGTGTATCTGCTCAGGGGTTAGGTTGAATAGACTGGCTCTGATCCTGGGGATTGGTGGCTGCCTCTGTGGTACAGCTAGCTGCAGTGGTGGGGCTTGCTGTGCCTGTCTCGCCCTCCTCCTCCTCCTGTGCCTCCTCTGTGCTGCCTGTTGTTGTTGCTGTTGCAATGAAATCATGTCCTCCAGTCCATGTAATGCTACTAGTATTGGAATCATTTTGGTGTGTGAATGGGTGTGGGAAGGGGTGTGGTGTGCTCCTTTGTGCTGGCCCAGTCTCAATTGCCTCCACCTCTGCTGATTGTGGGCACATGTGGCAGTTAGAATAGACTGGCTCTGATCCTGGCGATTGGTGGCTGCCTCTGTGGTACAACTAGCTGCACTGGTGGGGCTTGCTGTGCCTGTCTCGCCCTCCTCCTCCTCCTGCGTCACCTCTGTGCTGCCTGTTGTTGTTGCTGTTGCAATGCAATCATGTCCTCCAGCCCATGTAATGCTACTTTTTGGAATCATTTTGGTGTGTCAATGGGTGTGGGAAGGGGTGTTGTGTGCTCCTTTTGTGCTGGCCCAGTCTGCTGATTGTGGGCACCTGTGGCAGTTGGGGTGGGGCTTGCTGGTGGGGCTTGCTGTGCCTTTCTCGCCCTCCTCCTCCTCCAGCCCATGTAATGCTACTAGTACTGATTGTGGGCACCTGTGGCAGTTAGAAACACTGCACATGGCCTTTTACGGGTGGTTCGCGATGCCGGTATTTCCGCCATGCCGGTATGGGCTTTTTGGGACTGCTCCATGCCGCTATTTGTCGCATGTCTTGGATGGACACCTATTTCCGCCATTGCCGCCATGAGGGGTCGCGCGCCCGCGACCGTGCCGCTAATAGAGGCACCGTACTTAGCAAGTCTCCTAGTTTGCGTGTTCAAAATAAACAAACTCCCAGTCAATGCCTCTTATCTGTCTCACTACAGACGACATGTCGTGTCCTTGTCAGCATAAACAGGAGTGAGGTTTCTGCCAGTTCCTTCTCGAGCTGCCTTTGACGGAAAGACTTACAATCATCTCCGGAAATTCTGACGATGATTAGAAAGTTCAACCTGCATTACAATACCATGCAGGAGCATGCTCATCTGTGTAGAGTTCACTGGGTCTCTGATGAAAGTGAGGACGTCAACACTGGCCGGCCTCCCCACAAGTTCTGGAAAGTCCTGAATGAGGTAGAAAAACACATTGCTGGCTAGTCTGCTATCTTCTGGTGACAGGGACATTTGTCTTGTCTTTCCTGTAAAAAGGAACTGCTCGGCAATCACAATGAGCAGCCTCCTTATTGTCGTTTCATTTTAAGGGTCTTCAAGAAATTCAGTGATGTTAGTGAGCCTTCCCATTAACGACGGGTACGATCTCAGTACTAACTCAAAATATATCAAAACGTCCTTAGTGATGTCACTACTGTGGGACACCATAAGCAAGTCCAAATAAGGCTCCTGTATGAAAAGAGTCTGGTTACTGTATTTTCTTCCAATGTATGTGTCCTCGATAAAAATTTGGCACATTCTTTTCTCATCAAGGTTTCAGTGTGCCTCAGTCCAAAGTTCAAAGTCAGCAGATTATGTTGTGGCTTATACGTAAAATGTTCTTATTCACCCTGCAACTAGAATGCACAGAGTGTCAGTGTTTATGTCCTTATCCCCCTTTTCGCTCAGAGTAAATGTCCAAATTTAAGCCACAACTTTGCACAAAAGTTCTTTGTCTTTGTTTTGCTGATCATGCGTCCTTCTTCCTCGTCATGGATCTCATCTGCACATGCTGTTGTTCTTCCCCATTGTCTGTAGTCTCTACGCATTGGGGTGCCGACAGGGGGCCTTCTCCGGTGTATGGCTTGATGTCACCCAGGAATATCCAAGCTCTTCTTCCTTCTAGCTTGACTGCAGAGGGAGTGATGTCCTCCACTCTGAATGGACCGTTGAACCTTGGCTCGTCCCACATCTTTCTCGTGTGATTTCTCACCAGGACCGTGTCCCCAGGGAACAGTGGTAGAACAGGTAAACCTTGAACTTGGTGGTCTGTTGTAGTATCTCCTTCTGTGTTCTGTGCTGCCCTGCACCCTTTTTGTCATCGCTGCAGCTGTCCTGAAATTAGAGTAAGACAAAATGTCATGCAATTCAAGTAATTTTGCATTTCAGATCCTAAAACTTCCCCTCTCGGCTGGGCATCACCTCTAGCTCTATCTCAGGGTGTCAATGGTGTGTGAATCCTTTTGCATTTCACGATTTCACGTGGCGTAAAATGGTGGTCAGAACCAGGCTGGTTTCTGAGCGCATACAGTGCCAATGGAAGGCAGTGTAGCCATCCCTTCTTTAGAATAAGCCGTTGAGCTTCTTGCATATCCCATTACCTTGAGGATGATGCACTGAAGAGAACTTGAGCTTTATACCAAGCAGCAAGCTAATCTGTTCAAATACTTCATTAACAAAGTGGGGATCATCATCTGACCTCATGACCTCACATACTCCCCATCTGGAAAATACCTCCCTCACCAGAAATTTGGCCACACAAGTAGATTCTGGTTTTGTACATGGACCTGCTTCTATCCATCTAGAGAATGGACACACCACAACAATTAGGTACCTGTACCCGTTACATAATTGAATCATATCAACATAATCAACATGCAAGTGCTGAAAAGGTCCTTTGGGCCTTGGGCTAACTCCTCTACTTACTCGTAGTGTATGCCCAGCCGTGAACTGTTGGCAGATTATACAGTTCACCATAAAAAATACAACGTGCTCTGCTAGGTTCGGTCTAAACCAGTCTTCAGCAATCGTCGCTGCTAGATTTTTCTTTGTCATGTGCGCTGGATAATGCAACTGTTCCAATGCTATTTTCAATAGGGCTATAGGCATTACCGGTTTACCAGTGCTGTTTTGTCACCACAAGCTCTCGGAGGGGTTCAAAGAACACCCTTTCCGCTTCCAAAGATTTATTTTCTTCCTATGGTGCCTACCCTTGGAGTTCCATTAACTGGGTTTGCCCCATGTTACTATAACCTTCAGGTTTGCTTCGTGCAACAATCATTCTCTCATGCACATCAGTTATTTCCACATTCATTATAACTTCGTCTTTGGTCGACACACGCTTGGCTTCTGTGTCTGCTGCTTGATTTCCTCACAAGATAAAGTCTGTCCCTTTCATGTGGGCGGTGCATTTCACGACCGCTATGCCCACTGTGAGCTGTAGTGCCTTAATGAGCCTGTTCAATAGTGCTGCGTGCTGCACTGGCGTGCCATCCGCTCGGAGGTTCTGTGTTGAATAATGAGATGGTAATCATGCACTAATAAGTACTTGAAATTCTCCATTTGCTGTGTGCTTCATCACAGTGGTGCCTGTGTATCTTTTCCCATCATTTTGATCAATTTTCATAGAACCGACAACGAAGACAATTTATCCAACGCATTTTCTTTCACTTTCAGAATCTCATCATAGAATTCTTCATAGTTTGCGCAGTCATGGATTGGCTCTCCTTCAGTGACTGGCTCTGTTATAAACATATCTGGGTTCACTATATTACATTGAATTATCTTAATCGATGGATTTGATATGATTACCTCATATGCAGAAGCTTCCTGAGATCTCAATGTGCCTTTTGGTTTTTCTAGAATCGCAAATAGTGTGTGCTCAACGAACAACATCATTGAGCATCCCATCACAATGGTTGTAGCCTTCTCTATGGCGAATGCCGCGGCAGCTAAACTTTGTTCGCATGGAAAGTGACCTCTCATCACTGGGTCCAAATTTCCATTGTAGTATGCCAGGGGCTTGTACCCTAACGTGGTTCTCGGTGTGAGTACTGCTGTCATAACACTGCCATTCATGTGTGAAAACATGTAGAATTCCTCTGCATAATTGGGAATTCCTAGAACTGGTGCCGTGCAAATGGCCCTTTTTAGTTCGATAAATCTTTCTTCCATGGTTTCCATGGTTTCAGTCCATTCCATTTTTTCTTTCGTCCCCTCTGCCTTCTTTAAGGCTTGTAACAAGGGCCTGGTATACTAGCTGTAGTCACAGACCCATGCCCTGACATAATTGCATAATCCTAGAAAACTCTGTATTTGTTTTATTGTGTGTGGCTCGGCTGTGTTTAATATGGCTTTAGCCATTTCCGGGGGAACCCTGTTTCTCTCATGTGATATCAGCTGGCCTATGTACAGCACTTCTTGTTGACAGTATTGTAACTTCTCTTTATCAGCTTTATATCCTTTTTCAGCCAATACAGTCAATAGCTACAGTCAATAGCTGAATAGGATCGTGTCTGCACGTTTCCACTGTTGTGCTGCAAATTAAGATGTTGTCCACATAAAGCAAGACAACAATCTCTAATGCAATATTGCTTAATATTGCTTAAGTCCATCTGCAGGACTCTGTTGAAAATCGAAGGAGACTCACAGTACCCTTGAAGTAACCTTGTGCTTTTCAGATGCATTTGTCTGAACGTGAATGACGTTAATGACGTCAAATCTTGTGAGTCTTTGTGCAATGGGATTCTGAAAAATGCTTTTTTCAAGTCAATCTCCGTGAAATATTTTGCCTCAATAGGTATATTACATAGGATTGTGGATGGGTTAGAGACTAGAGGGAACTCAGCCTCTACAATATAATTTATTGGCCTTAGGTCCTGGATTAAACACCATGACCCTCCCTTTGATTGTTTGATAGGGTAAACCGCGGTGTTGCATGACGACTCTGAAAATCCCTTCATCTGCTTCCCTAGACATGGGATACTGTCCCGCTTTTGGTAAAATTGCTCCTGGTTTCAATTTAATCCTTACTTCTCCTACTCCTTTCAAGAAGCCTACGTCATAAGGGCCTGTGGTCCACACTGAGACAGGCACCTGGGCCATGTTGTCATCAAAATATTCAGGATGTTTTTGTGCCAGCATCATTTTCTGGGGCACTTCTGTTGTCGATCACTTTCACCCAATAAATGAGATTGACTTCAACTGCTTCTACACCTGTTTGTTTGTTCGTCAAACAGATCGTCATCAGTGACTTCAGTCAATTTGTACCCTTGCTCAATGGCGATTACTGTGCACCATTGTCTGCCTTCGTCATCACAACCATCAATCAGTGCCATTTTCCCTTGCACTATAGCTGTGTGTATTGCCAAGGGAAACGCTGGTCCCTTTTCCGCATGCATAGGTATTCTTGGCCTAAATAAAAACTCATCTGGGGTTCTCATTTATTTCTCTATAATGCCCGATAACTAAGACATTCATATACGCACTCCATACGTGAATATTTCTGGTTCCAATGGGACAGCCCTCATAGCTGTTTGTCCTGCATATGCTGTAACCATTTTGCATACGTTCAAATAATGCATTCCTGGAGTTGAACATACTATGCCCTTCTCCGTGAACGAGATTGTCATGTTTAACTTCGTCATTAGGTCTCGTCCCAATATATTTACTGGAGTTTGCCTTGAATATAGCAGTGGCACATTCATGTCACATTCTCCTATAGAGACTGGAAGTTCTTTTGTAAAAGGAACACGACTTGTTACTCCTGTGAAGCCCTGAGTATTTATGGCATCGCCGGACAAGGAAAACTTGCCTTCACATATACACGAGCGTGTTGCACCTGTGTCAACTAAGAAGGAATATTCTTTATCCCCTATACAGACATCTACCCTTGGTTCCTCATGACGGTCTGGTGTCACTGATAGGATAGAACACATCAGGTTTCCCACTGAGCTGTCCTAATCCATATATAACTTAGTCCCATGCTGCATCAATGTACTTCCTCCATCACCAGTGATATTTCGCATCCCAGAATTCAATGCCTGTCCTGTACTTGTTGTCTGTGACAGTTGCATCAGCGACTGTTGAGACTATCCTTGTGGAAAATCTGTCATACTCTGAGGTTGCAAGCTTATGTGGGCTCCTGGCGCTTGTTGTTGCACCGTGTGGTTTTGTGCAACTCCATTTCCACTCCGCTTTAAAAACATAGGTGGATTCACCATCCCTACTCTTGTTCCTTGGTTGTTTTGCACCATGCATTGACTTCTGCATGCGCTAGATGCTCTGTCATCTCACACGTCCAAAATATTGGTGTTGGTGGTCTGATTATTTGCCCATTTGACATATCATGATTGCCATTTTGCATATTTTGAAAACCTCACTGGTTACCTTGGAAACCTCCCTGAGTACTTTGGAAACTTCTTATTCGAAAGCCTCTCCCTCTGGGGTAAAACCCATTACTTCCTTGATTAACCTGCTGTTGATCATTGACCTGCTGTATGTTCGATCCGTCTGTGCTGGTTATCATTGCTCCTCCAATGGCATATTTTGACAATTTCTTCTGCACTCATTTTGCCTCTTCAGCTTTTTTTGCAGCCTCTTTTTTTTGGCCTGCAATATTGAACTATGGTCAACTGTATTTCAAACCACAGTTTGGCCTCAATTTCTACCAATTTCTTGTGCTGCTTCTGTACCTGATCTGGCAGCCCTTGGCATAATATATGGTAAAACACGGGTATAGATTTCCCCCAAGATCCCCATGTTTCCAACACCCATGTGTCTTGGAAATTCTGAATGTAAAGCAAAGGATCCTCTGACTCCTTCATTTTTCGTGTCATTATAGCTCCCATGTCAGAAGTATCCGGGTATAGCAATCGTAATGCTTTCCATACCGCGGCTCTGCAATTGTTAAATGGAGCTTCATCATGCGCAGTATTAACTCTAGTCACGCCAGGATAACCTGCTCGTGTCCACACATCATCAGCTCTATCACCAACTATGGTGATTAAAAGACCCTTAATATCCCTGATAGCTAACGTGTTCCCTCCCATCATTTTTTCTAGCTCATATATCCATTTTCGGGCTCCCAATGTCAACATTGGAAGCTTATTTTCCATATTTTCCCGATCCATGTGTGGCCAGGGTATATACTGTGGCTTCATTCCTCCTTTTTCAGGGAATTGTAACACATGGCACTTCTTTTCTTCTCTCATAATTTTTCTATCCACTGCAGGGGTAATATTCCCGCATCGCCATCTACCTGGCAATGTCCGTAGTCTGTTCATATAGGGTGGTGGAGACACCCCCCTCTGACCGTAAGATACTCCTTTGTGTTGGTCTGATTGTGTGGCTGGCTCTGATGCCTTAGGTGCAGACTCACTAGAATCTGACCATCTTATTCCCTTTCCCCTTGAGAAGCATTTTTCGCGTCTTCACTCATCTTCCTTTTCTTCATATTCCTCTCTTTCTGCGTCTGATATTGTCCTTGCCCAACTCATGTAACTTCTCTCATTTTCCTCATTCCTGGTTAGCGTCAAACTATCTAGGGACAGCTCTCTATTTCTGCTACTTTGGGAGGCGTCCTCAGTGTCATACAACTGAGTGCTCTCAAGACGCTCAACCTCTCCTCTCCCTTGGGGCACATGTTCTAGCCCCATTTCATCATATATTCTATCGATCGCTTCTTCGATGATTCTGGTGTCTAAGTCATCTTCGATATTTGTCCTAGATGTGCCTGGTACTGAATCCTACTCAGGAAAGAATTCTTCCATGTCCTCCCAGTCTACTACTGGATCAGGCTTTTTAACCTCCCTTTCCAGATATTCAAGATCCTGTGCCCTCTGTCTTTGCTTGCGTTCTATATCATCATCAAACTCTCTGTGCTTCCTCGCTTCCTCTCTAACCCTATCTTCTTCCTGTTTCTTTACATCTTTACGTTTATTTGCCCTTCGTATTTCCTCATCCCTTCGTCTCTTTAATCTCTTCTCCCATATCTTTTGTTCTTCTTCCTCTATTTTTCGTTGTTCCTGCCAGTCCTCATCATTAGCTGCTCTTGGCTTATAATCGTGTTTCCTTTCTTGCTCTTCGTGATACAGCTGCTGTCGTCTCTGTCTATCTTTTTTCCTTATTCTTTTGTCTCTCAATCCTTTTTCCTTTTTCCTTCTCTTTCCATTTTGAATCGTCTGGCTCTCCCTTTTGTCTCACGTCCTAAATGCCTTTACCATCAAGTTTCAAAAAAATCTGACCTCCCATCCATTCATTCTGTGTGAATGCCATCTCATCAGTCCCGTCCTCATCTCCTTTCCATCTCTTTCACTCTCTATCTGTATATAGAGATGTACTTGCTTGTGCCTGGTCTCTTTTTTCTTTCTCACGTCTCTCCTTGTCCCTCAGGACTTTGAAAGTAATATCTCTTTCTCTGTCCTTCTCTGGGCTTTCGTCACTACTTTGCATAGGTGACACATATGCCGGGTTGCTAAATCCTGTGGCTGCTTTAAATTCCCTCAACGGGTATAATCCTTCGTCTTCACTAACTTCGCTTTTTGTTTCAGATGGGACGGCTGGAGCAGAAGGTGGTTCAGCCCCCTCTGTGCATACGTTAAGTATCCAATCTAACGGTGGCTCCTCTTCTTTATCCTCTTGGTACATTTTCCAAAGCTCTGAACTAGCTAGACGTTTATCTAACTTTTTGCCAATATACGTTGCTTCCAAATATGTTGTCATGTGTTGCAGGACTGTTTTAGATAGCGATCCACCCTGGGGCCATGGCATAAACATTTTGTGGGTGGTTCCTTTAACCCATTCTGCACTGTACCTTTTCAGCTTAGGTGCATGCTTAAATTTGTTTATCTTTTCCTCATATAACATGTTTTTTACGTTTCTCAACAAAAATAAACAATATGAGCGAGCACCAATCGTTGCAAGCTCCAATCCCCTTTTTTCCAACAAAAATTGTATTCTTACTTTTTCAAACAACAAACATCAATTCATGTCGTACAACATCCTGGCTATACAATAGCACAATTGTCATGCTATTTCCCCCAAAAAATGTCTTACCTTGTGATGTCAGAAAAAAGAAAAAAACACAAAACACACATAACAGACTAGACCGACTCTGGCCAGCTACATAAATCTCATGCCCCTATCATTATTCCGACATGGAATTTAAGCCCATTTCATTCAGATTGCATCTTTCATCGATTCTGATCTCCTATGTAATCCTATTCTTCCAGGACTTTAAATGCATGCTTCTTCTAGCATTATATTAAAGCCTAGGTATTTGGGCGTATCCTCTATGCTTGGGTATCCTCCTGGTATCTCCCTGTATGCTTGGGTATCGCCCCGGTACCTCTCTCTGTTGCTCGGGTACCCTCAAGTCAATATTTTCCCCTTATATATATTACACTCTTACTCTGTCGTTATTTTTTGTCCCACCTCTCTCCGTTACCTTCCCTTACTTGTTCTAAGGCATGCAACTGTTTGCCAAAGCATTTAGTGAGGATGCAGAGTTCGCTACAAAGAAGAGGACGCATTGGAATCCTATGAAAAGTAAAATCCTATGAAAAGTACGTAGAAGCAGAAATTCTTAACCACGGGACGCAATGCAGAAAGAGGACGCGAACAAGCAGTGGAGCTAGTAAAGGTAATATAATTGCACTTACTTGACCCGAGGCGGCCAATAATTTAGGATGACTGCTAATGTACATAGCGAGAGAAATACCTTTAATATCTCTAAATAAAACCCTCATGTGTCGCCACCATAGGGAATCGAAAACTGAGCCGTAGACACATCCAGTTGAGCCATCAGTAAGCCGCCCCAGCAGTGTCAAAATCCCAGATTGTTATTCCCTAGAAGAGGAACAAAGAACTAATCCTACAACAACAGAGTTGAATGCTGGAAAGAGGATACACGTGTAATAAGGTAATAGTCAATACTGAGGTAATAGGACATAGTCTTTGACCATATAATTATGACATTAAAATCTTAAACAAGGTCCGATTTCCTTTAATTTAACACCTAGACATTGGAAGAAGTGGAATAGACCTAAGAAAATCATCGAATATTAGGAACAGACAAGGCAGTGTAAAATCTAACAGTTACATGAACAGGAAGACTACTCCATCTGAACATTCAACAGGTAATGTTGGAGTCTGCGCTGTTTAGAAATAACTATTTGGGAATAAAATGGAATCATTTATATGCAATACGAAGAGGATCTCTTATGAGATGGATGTATTAGTGCCAAGTTTGTGACAGTGTTTACAAACAAGTTTATAAGGGATGCAGCAGTGGAGAAAAAAAGGAAGATGATAGGGATTAATGTACCCATCAATATATGTAATTAAGATATTGTTAAAAAATGTATGATTTGTACTACATTAAAAGATTGGTGAATAATAGAATCATCTTTTTACCTTGTTTTTACACAGAACATCATCCAGAAGTTGAACTAGAGTTATAACTAAAAGGGACAAGAAAAGAAATCTAGAAATGAGGCGATAACTAAGAATAAGGATCAATTTGAAAATAGAAATTGTTTTTTACCTACTGTGTTTTTCTTCCCCTGAAGAATTTCCTGTAAATGAGTGTGATAGTTGAGATGAGGAATGAAACATGTTGGCTATGTTTGTTTGAGGAATGAAAGAATGGATGAATGAAAGGCCATCTATGCAACATAACAAGGATACTACTAGCCGGTAATATATACCAATCAAGACTGACATAGAGTATCTTATGGTGTGATTAAAAGCAACAACACGTTAGATTTAAAATGAATAGAGATGTATCATAGAGAAAGGTTGCTAGTCTAGAAGACTAATCCTTTGTACCTTTTTCATATTCAAGGAAATGTGTGTTTTTGTAAAAATGACAATACAATGTTATATTTTTTTATATGAAAATAAAATTGTGATATCTTTTGATACAAAACTTAACTGTAGTATGTCTAAATGTAAATGGAAAAAGACATGTGTCTAGGGTAAAAAACTGGATGAGTAGTGGAAAACAAGGGACCTTTTGCACATTTAATATCATATTGTGGGCTGTGAACTGAAGAGGTCTGTTGCAAAGAGGTCCAAGACAAAAATGTATGTCTCCAACCTCTAGTCTCTTGTATTTGTGTGTACTTTAAATGCACCCCATACCATCAACACCTCACTCAAACCCAACTCAAAAGCCAGGTTTTTTTTTAAAGAAAGTGGTATATAAAATAACATGCATTTTACCAGTGATGTATGAGTCATGACGGGTGAAGTATATAATCGTTGTATAGTAGCTGAAAAAGTGGCAACGCCTATAGACAAGTCCACCAATAACAATCAGTTTGATAATCCAGCTCTCTGTGAAACATTGAGCCATGTCCACCAATAAAGAGAGACGGGGAGGCCTGCTCTCTGTGAAACACTGGAGCCACGTCCACCAATAACAGACAGTGGGGCGGCCTGCTCTCTGTGAAACACTGGGGCCACGTCCACCAATAACAGACAGTGGGGAGGCCTGCTCTCTGTGAAACACTGGGGCCACGTCCACCAATAACAGACAGTGGGGGAGGCCTGCTCTCTGTGAAACACTGGAGCAACGTCCAACAATAACAGACAGTGGGGAGGCCTGCTCTCTGTGAAACACTGGAGCCACGTCCAACAATAACAGATAGTGGGGAGGCCTGCTCTCTGTGAAACACTGAGCCAGGTCCACCAATAACAGACAGTGGCCCTCATTACGACCCTGGCAGAATTCGGAAAACGATGGCGGAAATGCAATACCGCCATCGAATAGCGCTCGGTGCGACTATGACCCGTCACCGCAAAGTACGAAGCCATTAGCGACACCGTAGTGAACGCCAACGCTAACTGCACCAAGCACGCGCGCGCGCGCCATGCCAAACCGTAAATACCACCATGGCGCAAGGGTACGCTAATTCCGACCCTAGCGGACATGTACCTAACGCCATCAAGCATGGCGGAATGTACCATTCCGCCATGGTGAGAAGTACGGCATCGCGAATCAACCGTAAACGGCCCCACTGAGTGCCTGTACACCGCTCCCTGCCCACAAAGTACAACTCCCCGTAGGTGCAATGAAGTCACAATGCAACCAGTGAAATGTACAAGTCACCCATGCATGCCAACGAACAAAAGAAACACAAGAGGGGCCAATGGGAGCTGCAGGGCACAGATGGCACGAATACAGAAGCCAATCCAATGGACATGACCACAGTCCCCCCCCCCCCGAAACGCACGCAAACACAGGCACCTGTGACCAGCAATATTCCGAAAATCACATCATTCCACCAGTCCACCTGGCTGACCGGCATCTGTTACACAAAACCCAATCCCCCGCCCCTGAGCATGACAACATTCAAACAGTCATATTGGCAGCCCCCATCCCTGACCTCACTGGGCTTCGTAGGCAAACGCGCCCAGTACAGTACCACGCAACTAAACTCCGAAGCTGGAACCCAATGCAGATCTCCTCCCAATACATCGCTCCCCAAATAGGAATATGCCACATCACTTGCAAAGAAGAACGCTACACGGGCCAAATCAGAATAGAAATTTAATGCACAACAAAATCACCAAGCCCATACAGCCATTAGGCCATGAACTCCAAAACACATTTCACCATTGTGGGCTGCATCCGCAAGAAATGACCAGCCACTACTTGTGTGACGCCCTGTTCCATCATGGTACACAGAGCCACATTCACGTACGAAAAGGCGACATGGAAGCGCACAGAACCGCAGGGCCGTCCCAATGGGGAGGCACTAGTCCAGCTGAAAGGCCGAAATGTTGCTCCGAGCCACCAGTACTGCGTAAGGGCATGTGGCCCATTGGCGATCGTCCCATAAGATCGTAATGCTGCTCCACTGATTAACACGAAGCAGCAGGTGTCGGGAGTAAAAGCCATCTGCAGGAGTGGCATACAGATGGCAGTGGCAAAAGGGGAGGAGATACCTGTCAACCAAAAGAAAAGAAAAAGAATAGAATGGCCATCAGAACTACATTCGAACAACTCACTTCAATGATCACACTAAATCCACAGCCATATGCATGCTAGCCCACTCCAAAGGATAATCACCACCCAAAAACCACTTGCGACTCATAACTATCTATATCGAGGTGTAAACACCATCACAAACGAGTGTACCTGTGCATGCGTCTGTCAAAACAGAATCCATCAGATGGGATTGGTAACGTGCATGGACACAAGTGTCTGAGGGCGCGTCGAGACAGGGAGGGCTCAACAAGGCCAGATAGACGATGGTCCCACTATGGCAGCCCTGCATCACATAGCGCAGGGGAGGCGGATAGATTCCAAGAAGCCCTGTACATGGCAAACTCTGTATCAAATCACCTGCCCATGCATCCATTCATCATTCCCTCATCCCGGGATTAAAACGCCTGAATATTTACTCACATAACATTAGAAATATCCATTGAGTCTGTGCGTTATGCAGCCTGCAAAATCCACAGTGCCCCAGCCCGTAATTCCAGTGTAGTGAAGTAACATGTATTTGGGAACGTCCTGCCTCATCGCCCACGTCGCTATTGCGCATCCCAAACCATTCATATCAATCATTGCATCCTCGCCATGGCCCCTGTCTCAAGGACATTGAACAATAGAACGTTATATTTGCAGTCAGACCTGTGGGCATTTCCTCGCCGCTAGCTGAAAACCGAAAGCGCCGCCCTTCGAATTCCTCATTTGCAACATCACGTCGAAGAGGCATCTGTGGCCGTTTGAAATCACTAATTAATCCATCTAGTGCGGCTGTGTGTGAAAATGGCAACTGCCTTCACCCACAAATGGGACGCCCCGCCCGTCGTTGCAACTCGGTACAGTGATGCATGAGGGCCCACCGTTACTCGAGTACTACGTTCCACTGACCCTTCACAAGTCTGTTCGCGACTGCACAGATAGTATGTGAAACAATGGGACCACAGCAGAATGAACATATCAACCAATGTTACACGGCCATCGGGTACAAATACATGATTGCAATAGCAAGATGCCATTCCTCGAATTGCAGCGTTGTGTGCGGGACGTGCTCGGCCAAAGGGGAGAGCAGTTTGCACAGGTGGAATGAATCACCACAGGTGGAGGCCATACAGCCTGAAAACACATAAATTGCACACCCAGTCTCCTCCCACAACCACACCCACTCCGAAATGCTACCGGCAGGACTCGCGATGTTGGCCCTGGGGGACCTGATAGCACTGCAAGTACTCCAACTCCAAGAAGAAGACGAACACCAACTACAACCGGCCGCACGGAGGAGACGCAGGAGGAGGAGGAGGGCAAGGCAGGGCCAGCAAGGGCCGCCAGCACAGCCACTACCACCACGCAGGCAGCCCGCAATCCCACGCCTCCGAGCACATCCGTTCAACCTCACTGATGAGCAGATCCACACCCTCTACCGTCTGGACCGGGACACCATAGCCGCCATTGTGGACATGACACAGGCTGACCTTGTCAGCATGATAGATAGCCCAACCGCCATCCCACCCCTACTGAAGGTGGTGTCTGTACTCCACTTCCTGGCCACAGGCACCTACCAGCACACAGTCGGACAGTTGCATGGCATTTCTCAGCCACTGTTCTCACGGACACTATTGCAAGTGCTCGATGCCCTCCTGCAGCACGCAGACGACTACATCTCTCTACCACGCTCGGAGCAGGAAATTACAAACACAAAAGTGGGATTCCATGCACTTGCCGGCATACCGGGTTGCATTGGTGCCATCGACTGCACCCATGTGGAATTGGTCGTCCCACATGCCATGGAGGCCCAGTACCGCAACCGAAAACAATTTCATTCCCTGAATGTACAAATGGTGTGTGACTCCAACAGGATCATTACACATTGTTGTGCCCGATTCCCTGGATCAACCCATGATTCTATGGTCTTGAGGAACTCTACAATACCACGCTACATGGAGCGACACGCAGGGAACAGATCCTGGCTACTCGGTGAGTCTCATTACATGCATGATAATGTGGGGTATGTGATTCGGCAATGACCTGGCAGGAAGGGGGGGGGGGTGCGTACGTAGCAATGGCATTCCACATCATACGTTTATCGTCCACATACAGGTGATGCTGGATATCCACTGAAGAGATGGCTCCTCACACCAGTCCGGAACCCACGGGACCAGCATGAGGAGGACTACAACCATGCCCACTCACGTACCCGTGTAGTCATTGAACAGGCATTCGGCCTACTGAAGGGTCGTTTCCGCTGCCTCAGCAGGTCTGGCGGGGCACTCCTGTACCGCCATGAGAAGGTTGCAAAGATGGTGATGGCATGTGTCATGCTCCACAACATGTGCGTACGTAGAAATGTGCCCATGCCCCCTGACGCAGAACTGCAAGCACCTGATGATGGTCATGATGAGGGTGGGGATGTGGCAGCACCTCAAGGAGTCTGCGAGGCACCGGAGGGCCGTGACATTCGTCAGCATCTCATTGATGCATGCTTCTAGCACTCACGCCTGGTGGCTGATACATGGACACGGGACTCGTGGCACTGTGTGTGTCTGGGACATGCACAATATGGACTGTACGCCTATGATGGCCTAGTACACAAAGATCAATGTCCACACATCTCATTGGTTGATCGTGCACTGTTTATGGCATATGTGATATCATGTTGAACACCCTATCGACCCGCCACCCAAGTGAGCCCAACACACCCCCTCCACCCTCCTACCTCCCCTCCGAACACCAGTGTCCAAAGATGCTCATTGTCAGTGGGCTGTCGCTATTGCAAGCCCCCTCTGCGGGTATCAGGGGCACCCCTGCCTGTGGAGCGCAGGTTCCTCCCAGATCTACGTTGGGGGCTGCTCTGGACGGAACTTGCAACGGATGATGTCTCTGCCTGCTCACGTCCATGCATGTCCCTAAGGGTTTGCGAGAGCTCAGTGAGCACACGGCGCACTGCGGCAAGTTCGGCACATACGTCTTTGGACGTCGCATGCAGTTCCCCCCTCAGGCTCTCGGTGCTTCTCTCCATTTGTGCCCTTAGTGTCTCTGTACCTCTCTCCATTTCTGCCCTAAGTGTCTCAGTTGATGTTTCTATGTCTGCCTTAGTGCCCCCACATTCATCGGCATGGTCCTTGAGGAGCGTGGCCAGTTGCTGCTGTTGCACGATTAACTGGTCGAGGGACTGTTGCCTCTGCTGGGCCATGGCCATTTGCGGGGGTGTCACAGAGGGGCTGTTGACCTCATGTTGCCTTGCCACAGGGCTTGTGGGGGATGGCCAGTCGTCGTCTTGTGGGTGCCCCTGCGTGGTATCCTCATGTTGTACGGGATGGGACAGACAGGGGGATTGGGACAGGTCATGGATGGATCTGACTTCGACATCCCCGTCTTCTGTGTCGGAGCATGCTGCCATCAATGGGGTGTCACCTATGGTGCTGCTGCCACCAGAGGCAGTGCCTTCTGTGGCATCCGTTGGGGGGACCTGTGGTGGTGGTGTTGTGGGCATGCTGGCTGCTGGGGTGCCTGTTGATGTTCCCTCCTCTGTGCTGCCACCTGATTTGTGCTGCTGCCGTGTCTTGATGCGTGCAGCTGAGGTGGAGGGTCTTTGGCCGTTGGTCTTGGCCCTCTTTGCAGGTGTGCTGGTAGGGGTGTCCTGATGCTCGTCGTTTGGATCGGACCCTGTGGTGGAGTAAAGGAGGGCGAGGGTTATTGATGGGTCTGTGGGAATTGGAATGGCATTGTATCACATGCATTGGGGTGGTACCTGAGGGTGATTTGGGTCGGGGCCTTGGAGGTGCTTTCATTTGTGTGTGGAGTGAGGGTGCAGTTGTTTGGCAGCCTGCAGTTAGGGTGTGCCTGCTGCACGTGTAGTGCGTGTTTTAGGGGTTTTTAATTAATTATGTATTTATTGTGGGTTTTAACGTGCGCTATCAGGCCGATGTGTGTGGACGTTCTCCTGGACATGTGTTTCTGTTGCACTATGTGGACACATGGTACTTCACATGAATGGACTTTGTGGATTTGGCATTGTTTTATCTGGCCCACCTACCTGAATCTTCGGATGTCTGCACTCCTTTCTCCATCCCTCCGACTCCCTCTATGCTCTCCATTCCGATGGTGGAGGCACAGATTTCTTCCCAGGGGGTCAACTTGATGGGTGATTCAGGACCTCCCCCGGTGGCTGTGGCAATGTTGCGGTTGGCAGAGAGTATGCTGCGGACGCGTATCCGCAGGTCGTCCCATCGCTTTCTGCATTGCTGTGGGTTGCGGGGTGCGGTCCCCACCGCACTTACCCGCTATGCCACCAGAGCCCATATGGCCTTCTTGTTTGCAAGTGCCGTCCTGGTCATTTGCGTGGAGAAGACGACGGCTGCATTCTCCTGGAGGGTCTCTGTTAGCACGGTGAGTTCCTCACGGGAGAAGTGGACCTGCCGCTTGCGGTCGCACGCTTTCTTCGCTACTTTTCCCATTTTTCTTGGTTTCGCTAGGGTGGATGACGGGTTGGGGTGTGTCTCAGGGTAGTGTTTTTGGTGGTTGTGTGGTTTTAGTGGTTTTATAGGTGTACGGCGGGATGTTTCCCGTTCCGGGCCCATGTTTTTACTTCCGTTTCCGTATATTTCCGGTCACCGTACTTTCCGGTAGGCGCACACTGCGGTGTCCGCTGTGATGGGTGGCGGTATTGCACCTAGGGCGCCGTACGGCGGCGGTGTGGGCCGTTTTGGGGTCATTTCCGCCATCGCGGACTTTGCACTTCCGCCATGCCGTGGTGGTCGTGCCCGATGGGTCGGAATGGGCCGCACTTTGCTCCTTCGTGCAATGGCGGAAACGCTATTTACGCTGTGGCGGTCCGGTCAGTCACTTTCCGCCAGGGTCGTAATGAGGGCCAGTAAGACAGGCCTGCTCTCTGTGAAATGCTAGAGCTGTGTCCACCAACAACAGACAGCGTGGCAGTCCTGCTCCCTGTGAAACACTGGAATCATGTCCACCAATAACAAACAGTGTGGAAGGCCTGTCCTCTGTGAAACACTGGAGCCATGTCCAACAATAAAAGACATTGTGGGAGGCCTGCTCTCTGTTAAACAACGAGCCACGTCAACCAATAAAAGACAGTGGGGGTGGAGGGCTGCTCTCTATCTAACACTGGAGCCAATCTACCAATAACAGACAGTGGGGAGGCCTGCTCTCTGTGAAACACTGAGCCACATCCAACAATAACAGACAGTGGGGGAGGACGGCTCTCTGTGAAACACTGAGCCACGTCCAACAATAACAGACAATGTGGAAAGCCTGCTCTCTGTGAAACACTGAGCCACGTCCAACAATAACAGACAGTGGGGAGGCCTGCTCTCTGTGAAACACTGAGCCACGTCCAACAATAACAGACAGTGGGGAGGCCTGCTCTCTGTGAAACACTGAGCCACGTCCAACAATAACAGACGATGTGGAAAGCCTGCTCTCTGTTAAATACTGAGCCACGTCCAACAATAACAGACAGTGGGGAGGCCTGCTCTCTGTGAAACACTGAGCCACGTCCAACAATAACAGACGATGTGGAAAGCCTGCTCTCTGTTAAATACTGAGCCACGTCCACCAATAACAGACAAAGGGGGAGGCCTGCTCTCTGTGAAACACTGAGCCACGTCCAACAATAACAGACAGTGGTGTAGGCCTGGTCTCTGTGAAACACTGGAGCCACGTCCACCAATAACAGACATTGGGGGAGGCCTGCTGTCTGTGAAAAAACTGAGCCACGTCCAGCAGTAACAGACAGTGGGGAGGCCTTCTCTCTGTGAAACACTGGTGCCATGGAATAGATGCTGGAAACTTTGACCATATAGCACAAAACCCCACGCACCTGATAATCACTGCTAATCTGTTGGTGCCTTATTTTCGGTGCTCTTTCCTTAGCCCCGCCCCTTTCACTTCCTACTCAAGCCACCCATCCTCTTTGCTATTGCTGTATGCCAGGTAGTGCAAGTAGATCGAGGCCACACAGACTCTACCCCACCCACCAGTCAATCACGTTTGGTGCCCCCCTTTTATTTCCCTACTTAGGCTGCCTTGCAACCTATTTTCTTTTGCATTTGAAAACAATAAGTGGCTGGAAGACAACTTGAGGCGAGGAAAGGGCTGGATATGAAAAAGAGCACCAACAAAGTTTGCAAGTAGACGTAGGTCATAAGTCCTCTGCTCCAACTGAGAGGTTCAAACCGCCCCTTCCTTTCCTTTCTTAACTATTAGATCACCTGGGCATCTCTCACCTGGGCATCCGAAGCAACGGGGGGATGAAGAAAAGAGCAATTCCTCCTAGGCCCTGGAATTGGTCAGAACCCCTGATCCCACACTCCACGCCATCAGCCATCAGCATGTGCATCGCACCACACACCCCTTCACAACCAACACTCACCCTGAGACACAAACACTCTGAGTCAATGCCCCCAACTCTCATGTAATTCAAACCCAAGGAAATTCATCTACACCCCTCTCATAGCCACCCACACGCCAGCTGAAAAACACACACACAACCTCATAGTCATTCATACTCATTCCACAGTACTACAGGTGGCACACATTGCAGACCTCATCAGCATACAACCAGCAAGCACTCTATCACAGAGGGATGGTTCACCTGCACCTCCACACACCCGCCTCCTGGATGTCCTCATCTATACAGGCTACAACATCCAACACAAGGAGCGCCAAGTAGGACTCGATCTTATTTACAAGACTGCATGGGCACGCACCCTCCAGGAGCTCACCACGCAAGCATTCATAGAACTCCTCAGCTGCCACTTCCCACTCGACCATGCTCAGAGAGCTACCTTTCAACTGATCTGCTGACCAACCCAAACCAAAAAGGTGGATTTGCAGACTTCATCACAACAGCATCCATCAAAAACTCAACAAATATCTTCCTTGGAGAGCTACACCAATCTGGGACTGAAGCCACCCGAAAACCAGAGAGACTCTACTTAAACTGTTAATCACCATGGGTGTCAAGCAACGGCTCACAGAACCAACCTGCAGCAAATGCAACACATCACCAAGTCCAAGCCTTTTCAGAATGTCAACTTTGACTCAACAAGTATAAGCCCTCCACACCGGGTACAAACTGGAAGTATTTGCTACTGAGCGAAGGTTGCACAGGGAAGAAATTTAGAATTCTACCAATAAAAGAACACTAGCCTCTGCCAGAGAGGTATAGAGGAGCAGCTCTATGTGTTAGGGAGAATACCTCCCGTATTTTGGAAACATGAGATTGTGCCGTGTCTAACACCAGCCATAACACCAGTAGCGCAGTGTTTGAAAGAAGATGCCCATTGACACAACTCTATTGAATGGACCCTCGACGTGATGATAACCTATGGGAAGAAAATCCTGAAGGAGTATGAAAGGAAGCCAACCAACAAATTAATGACATCATAAAGAAGTCTACACAACGTCCCGAGATATCGGCTGAAGATGATGTATAGATCCTGAAGAAACGAATAACGAAGTAAAGAATCGAGTGAGCTTTCCAATGTAATTATATGATTATAAGTGCACAAAGCGAAGAAGAAAAACAACCGTTCAATTAATTTGAAGCTGGCTATAAGTAGTAAATAGAATGCAGGCCAAGCCGCATTATACTGAAACTGGAAATTGGTATCATGAATTTAGTAAACCAGAACCATGAAGCAGGAATGGAAAATTATGCTGCAGCAAGAAAAGCAGGCGTGTGGCTCTGCGTGGCGAGGCTGCCTAGCCTGAAGTCAAGATTCTAGGAAACAAGGTCAGCTATCTACAATGAAGATGAGCAAGTGTGCGTAGGATGAATCTTCTGACAGTAAGGTGCAATCAAAGATACAGGAGATGCCAAGATTTCATTCATTTAGAGCATTTAAAAGCTACAAAATGGACCGAATCGTGGTCTGCTGTAACATGAGCAAAGGATGGAAATAGAGTTGAACTTGGAGTCCCAGACACGATAGCGAGTGCCCTCACTCCTAACATTCTCTAAGTGAAACAAATGTTCCAGACATGGCACAAGCATACCAACCAATTATATTAGTCCATATAACGAAGGACCTTATAGTTTGAAAACCAATGTGAAACTGTGCATCTAATGTTTGCAAAATCACATGTTTGTTAGAGGTAGGCATACGTTGTCCACCTGATAATGGGCAGCCAATAACAATCCTAACTCCTATACTTAGATGGTTCCCTTAACCAATCCCAGTCCCTGATAGGTTTTCTATTAGTGCCACGTAGTATGACGTCACTCTGATGTTTTATTGTTATAAAAAGTATGTCTTTTGCAGAGATCTATCAGAGACTGAGCGTACGTCCATTGATGTTCGTTTACCCTCCCTGTTTTAGATAATTGTTAGTAAAAAAAGTACTTTGCCATCTTCCTGAGTTGGTTCCATTATTTGGATTCAGAAATATTCTGCTGTGATCCCACCCATTACATATGCATGTTCTTAAAGGGCCTTAAGCTCAGAGGCACCAGCCAGTCAGGGGGACTGTAACATATGCAGTATACGCTAGGAAACGCCTGCAGTTACAAAAGAGTTGCACTCCATCGAACTTTGTTACTTCTGAACCCTTATGGTCCTTTTAATTAGGTAACACATCATATGATGGACGGGATGCAGAATAACTCATGAATCAATAAAAAGACTGACTGAGGAAGTTGCCAAAGTGTCTCTGTTTTATTTTTTTAAATTGTTTTTCCAACTTTATTTATTATTTTTACATGAGAACATAAACATTAAAACTTACATGTAAGAGTGAATTCACAAGAAGTCTATAAAATCAAGCAACACATAGCATATTTCATTTCGAAGAATCTTTTCAAATCTCTACAAAAAAAAACACCCCCCACATTACATCTACAATAAGAATAAAATAAAACAGAACAATAGACAAGACAAACACCCTCCACCACCCAGCCCCAATATTATTTACATATCCATAAAACAAGTTCTACACATTAACCAAACAAGCTATTGAACGAACCCCACATCTCAGTATATTCAACCTCCCGATCGCGCTTCAAAGCTTGTGTCTTTTCATACCACGAAAGTGTCTGCATGTCCGATAACCACGTCTCATAATGAGGCTTTTTCCTAGACCCCCACACCTTCATAATATGCTTAATAGCCATCAACAGCGCTCTATCAATCCAATCCAAAGAGTCACATATATCTCCACTGTTACCATCAACTGAAAGAAATATAACCGTTTTTAAATGTTTGAGGGAATATACCATCTACCACCAGGGCAACTCGATCCAGAACATTGTTCCAGAACTCTAAAACCCGACTAAACTCCCAAAGCACGTGCTGAAATGTTCCTCTGAAACAATTACAACCCCAACACAAGTCTGTATCTGCCAACCCTCTCCTATTCATTCTCCCAGGCGTCCAATAAATACGTCCTGAAACACGTTGGTGAATGTATCTCAGGTTTAGGTCAACTTTGCTTTTACTGCTATTTTCCAGCCATGATTCCACGATTCCTCAGACAACACCATTCCCATTTCTGACTCCCATTCCATTCTCAACTTATCCCAAGAGACCAACATACACTCCTGCAGAGGCATCAACTTAATAAAGGTCGAAACTGCCCCTGGTGGTGTAGTAAACAATTCACAAATTTGAGGCCTACACTTCAAAGGCTCATCCAACATCTGTAGTCTTTCCCTTAGCAATTGCTCCAGAGACCTATACCTCCTTATTTCTCTATTGTTCAGACCATAACAATTAACCAGGTCTTCAAATGGAACCATCATTCCCTCCCTCCATGCATCTCCTATCGTCAAAATACCTTTATTGGCCCAAGCTCTCCAATTAAGCATTTTATTTTCAATTTGCAGGCCCGGATTAAGCCAAATTGAAGCCGATTCATAAAAGAACAAGGATTGTCCACAACCTTCAATCCAAGAGACAAGAGCAGATTTCGAAACCACCATTGTTTCCAATTTCATCCCAGAATTTGGTATCCTTTCATAGGAATACAAACAATTCACAGAAAAAGGATATAATCTCTCCCGCTCCATCAAAACCCAATAAGGATCTGAATTCTTCCTTTCTCCAAAGTAATAGGATGCCTTCTTTAATAGAAAACCCTTATAATAATTTTCTAACTCTGGGTAACCAAAACCCCCATCTCCAACCTTACGTATCATAATAAATCGTGGAATCTTTGGCCTATTTCCCTTCCCCCATTAGAAATCCATAAAAATCCTATCAATACACTTGAGCATCTTCTTGGTAAAACGGAGAGGGAGAGACTGAATGTGATATAAAACTTTAGGCAGCAACATCATTTTTATCGCATTGACTTTAGCACAAATGCCCAAAGGCAATCTACCCCATCATTGTATATCCTTAATAAGCACTTATTTTATTTTTCCCACATTGTATTGAGCTATTCTTCTAAAGTCACGCTCCAAATAAATACCTAGATATTTCACCGAAACCTCAGCCCAATGACAATCCCAGTCTAGTGATCTTCTATGTAGAGGGTCTGTCTCAAGCGGAAAAAACGCAGTTTTCTCCCAATTTACCTTACAACCAGATAATTCCCCTACTTCCTGTAACCTATCTTTTAGCAACGGCCCCCCTATCTCCAGATTTGTCAATACCACTGTCATATCATCAGCATAAGCCAAAACTTTCACCTCTCCACCCCTTAACTTCCACCCACGAATACTCTGTTCCTGTCTAAGATATATCAACAACGGCTCAAGCACTAAATTAAATAGGAAGGGCGAAAGTGGACAACCTTGCCTAGTTCCTCTGCATAAACAAAAAGCTTGGGACAAAACACCATTAACCCAGATTTTTGCTGAGATATTATATTGCAAAGCACCTATTGCATTCAGGAACTGTGGACCAAAGCCCATCCGAAGCAAAATTAAGGAACAACCAATTCACACAATCAAATGCTTTTTCAACATCAAAGAATACAAGAAATACTTTTTCCACCTTCTCACGTGACAAACCTATTATATTTAATAAAGTCCTAATGTTATCATATCCATGTCTGTTATCCATAAACCCACTTGTGAACCATCTATTAACTCACCTATATACTTCTTTAACAACATAGCCAAAACTTTTGCAAAAGTTTTTACATCCACATTTAGCAGAGAAATAGTGCAGTAATTAGCACATTTGGAAGAATCCTTCCCTTGTTTAGCAATTAATGTGATAATCGCCTCTTGCATCGAGGTACATCGTACCCCATCAGAAAGAAACCAATTAAACAAAACACAGAGCTTGGGTGCCAAAACTGAAGCAAAGGACCTATAGAATTCTACAGGTAATCCATCTGAACCTGGAGACTTACCCCAATTGAGTTGCCGAATAGCCTCCCCTATTTCAATTTCTGAGATCTGAGCATCAAGCGCCTCTCTACCTTCTTCCAACAAACAGGGGGTTTCAATTTTAGCAAAAAAATCGTTTAGTTTCTCTTCCTCAACTTGCAACACATCCGAATAAAGAGAGTTGTAGAACAATCTAAATCACTCACAGATATCAGCACTTTTAATCTTCAACCCCACTGTTTCATCCTTAATCTTTTGTATGAATGATCTCTCTGAAAGACTCTTCAATTTCCTAGCCAACAGACGTCCTCTCCTATCCCCTTCCTCCCAAAATTTCTGTCTCAGAGAATATAGTCCTTTCTCAGCCTGTACATCCAAGACATTCTTTAATCTCTCCTTAACACGTTCCATCTTTAACCTATCCGCATTTTTACTAGATAAAGCATATTTTTTTGCAGATTCTTAAAATCAAATTACAGCTTTATAACTTTCATCTCCCCTTCCCTCTTCACCCTAGCCATCCAATTAATCAATTCTCCACGAATAGTTGCTTTGAAAGCATCCCACACCACCAAACAATCCGCAGAATCTACATTATCTTTAAAAAAATGAACAATGGACGCATTGATTGCATCACATATTTCCTCCTCTTGCAATATAAACGTTTTAAGCCTACATTTAATATTGGTAGGACTGACCACGTTCTGATTCATTATCAACTTTACCAATGAATGATCAGAAAGGCACAGTTCTCCTATTTCCACGATATCTATTATATCTACCAGCCTCTCTGAAATTAATAAATAATCCAATCTCGAATAAGAGTTATGAACAGGAGAGAAAAAGGAAAATCCCTTCTCAGCTGGATGTAACAATCGCCAACTGTCAACCAAGGCAAAAGTATCAATAAAATCACAAAAGGCACCACTCAACCTATGACCGTAAACCTGCACATTGTCAGATTATCTAAAGTGGCATCCAGAATACAATTGAAATCACCTCCGAGAATAATGTGTTCACCATTCATATTCCTCAGCGAAGCTTTCAACTCATCAAAAAAACGAATGCCATTAGAGCAGGGACTATAAACCGAACCTAGCGTCAATAATTTCCCTTCATGTCTTACATCTGCTAATATAAAACGACCCTCAACATCCATAAGTACATTCTCTACCACCATACCCAATCTCTTCTGAATTAGCAAACCTACTCCTCTTGAGCTGCTCGAGCAACAGTTTAACGAAACCTTAGAGGCACCATATAACTTGTCTGAATTATCTGTCAAATGAGATTCCTAAAAAGATAACATCAGCTTTCTCACGTCGCAATCTAGCCATTGCATTTCTCCCGACATCCGATTTCTCACGTCGCAATTTAGCCATTACATTTCTCCCGACATCCGATTTCTCACGTCGCAATTTAGCCATTACATTTCTCCCGACATCAGCTTTCTCACGTCGCAATTTAGCCATTACATTTCTCCCGACATCCGATTTCTCACGTCGCAATTTAGCCATTACATTTCTCCCGACATCAGCTTTCTCACGTCGCAATTTAGCCATTACATTTCTCCCGACATCAGCTTTCTCACGTCGCAATCTAGCCATTACATTTCTCCCGACATCCGCTTTCTCACGTCGCAATTTAGCCATTACATTTCTCCCGACATCAGCTTTCTCACGTCGCAATCTAGCCATTACATTTCTCCCGACATCAGCTTTCTCACGTCGCAATCTAGCCATTACATTTCTCCCGACATCAGCTTTCTCACGTCGCAATCTAGCCATTACATTTCTCCCGACATCCGCTTTCTCACGTCGCAATCTAGCCATTACATTTCTCCCGACATCCGAATTCTCACGTCGCAATTTAGCCATTACATTTCTCCCGACATCAGCTTTCTCACGTCGCAATCTAGCCATTACATTTCTCCCGACATCAGCTTTCTCACGTCGCAATTTAGCCATTACATTTCTCCCGACATCCAATTTCTCACGTCGCAATTTAGCCATTACATTTCTCCCGACATCAGCTTTCTCACGTCGCAATCTAGCCATTACATTTCTCCCTTTCTTAGGGCAATTTAGCCCCTTTACATTCAATGTAAAAAACCTCAAAGATCCCATCCAGATCAGCTAAAAGAAAAAAAAAATCACACATAGTAAAACATATTGAGTGCAACTCCCCAATATCTTATTATGGGATTTGAATCTTGTACACACAACTTTCAACCATTTCCAATGAGAAGAATTCTAGGTCAATAATGCAGTAGAACATTAATAATCGCCCCACACATACAAACCCCCCATACATAACATATAACAAAATACAACCATATACATTGGAAATTGCCCATACCCAGGTCAATATGATGAGCTACACCAGCACTAAACCCTACTCTTAAACTGTAACCGTAGAATCCTATGCCCAAATATTACAATACATAGCCCCTCCCCTCTCCCCTTAAATTTCCTAGCCGTAGAAACAAAAATAAAAATATGTGCCAAACCCATCTACATGCACATCTTAAACCACCCATCAGCCAATATGCCACCCATCAGCCAATATGCCACCCATCAGCCAATATGCCACCCATCAGCCAATATGCCAGTCATAGCCACAAGCATATACTCCCCCCTCAGGCCATCCATGTTAGTCCCATCTCACCTTAATTTCTCATACTATTGCATGCGCCAGATTCAGGCAATAAGGGACCTAATCCAATAAATGGTATACCCACTACGTGCATTAATGCATTCTACCAATATTTAATATATTTGACAGTCTTACAACTAAAGCCACTATAACAACTCTCATAATATCACGCTCCAAAAAATAAATAAACACGCTCGTAAACCATCTAACAAACATATAAATAACTGACTAACATTGGTTCCATTAGCCGTTAGACCATGCATCAAACCTACATATCAATAATTCAGCCACCACCATGGCAAATTAACACATTAACAGAACTACCCATCTCAACCCATGATCCAACAGCTAGAGCCCCACGCACAATCTGTAACATAACTCTGAAATGAATCTACAAATACCCGACATGTTTGGCCAAACGTGTCCGGAACTGAGACAACTGTGGACCAAATGAACAGACTTGGTTGAAAAAACGAAGTCTAGAGGAGCTCAAATTTGAAGCCTGTTTCAGAGGCATGCAATGTAGTTTAAGCAAGTAAAACAAATTAGCATTAGCATATCAGGGTATCGGATAGCCCATATTAACGGCAAGTGAATATGACAGTAGAGTTGGAAAGCCAAAAGATGAAACATCAGAGTAAGGGAATCAAAGGACTTCAAACTGCAGATATCAAAGCGTTGTGATTAAAAACCGGACCAGATAGTCTCAATGATCTGCCATAGATGTTGAACTGGATAACAGAAGGGACGAATGTAAACATGCCACTGTAAGAGTATCACCCAGAAATATACATTACAGACCATCAGTTATAATAACGTATTACACGTGTACTAGCATAATATGCAATAAACCACAATATAACAGCCCCTCAGTCCTCATAAATGAAGGCATGACAAGTCCCTCTCTTTTCCAATCACATATAAATAACTTTGTATTCCATTCAGTCTCCAAGCCTCAAATAGTATAATTAGAGTCTGTTCCAACTTCAAACACACGTGTTACTACTAGTGTTCATATGTTCCCGCAGCGAGTTTCTACAAGTGTTTTATTTTCATTGCCCAAACCATAGTTCCAGTGTTGACTATTAATATTCATTATTCTTGGTTAGTTTACACCTGAAATTCAAAGGCAGGACCAACTTGAAGCCTTGATGAAATAAATAATGACAGTTCAAGTTACCACCATTTTTCTTATTTTCTCACATAGTGTGCCAGGCGGTGAAAGCAGTAGCTTTCAAGCCCTCAATGAGTCCTGCATCGCCAGTATAATATCTGTTGAATACTGTATGTTGAGCAATAGTTGCCCTGTATATTATGGTTATGCAATTAGGAGCTCTGTATACAGTACATTCGTTCTTAATGGGCCTGCATCCTTTAAGGCATCCGTTAGACGTGACCACTAGTAGTTGTATAGTTTGTCACTTTATTGCATCGTGTCTGCTAGTGTCCTTATATGCTGTATTTTTGCTGCATTGAGGATCAGAATCGTGCACCCTGGCAGCATTAAGAATGGGCTCCAAAGTTAGAATGACAAGCGGTGCAATGGCCAAAACGGAGCTGCTGTAGTAGAGTAGGGTGCGACAGGGCAGAATTGCAATACCATCAAATGTGCGTGCGCTGGCAAAGTTGGCATGCATTTCCGGAATAGCTTAAGAATGGGAACCGAAAGTACAATCTCGCAAAAAGGAACACCAACACAACTCAAGATCACGCTTCCCATAGAGACTCACCCCCAACGAACCGGTTCATTTTGTTAGCGCAGTCGCATGTTCGCAGGCCTACGGGATGATGTTATCCATGAAAAAGACGGATACTTTCACTTTTAGCCTTTCCTTTCATAGCGTGTTGGAAAAATGTAATGAAATGACGGCAAACTGTTCCTCCACAGCACTCTCTCTTCTTCTTCAAAGATGTATTCTTCTGAGGCTCGGGGCAGTATACATGGGTAAAATGTCCAATTCAGTTAAAAAGGCCTCAGCATTTTTATGGTCCTGAAAGGAATTAATTTGCCCATCAACCACCACTCTTAGGATTGCCGGATAAACCATATAGTACTTACATTTTCTATTTCTGGCATTAAATAGCCTCCTCTTATCCAGAACATCTTTACTTAAATCACCAAAGATCACAATCTTGTTGCCACCCCAAGCCACATCACCCAGCTCACGTGATTCTTTCAGGATTAGCTCTTTTGTGGGAAATCTCAGGAATTTCACTACAAAATGCCTTGGCTTCTGCACCAAAGCTGGTTTTTGGCCCAGGGATCTATGAGCCTGTTCCATCTCTAGGGGGGTGTCCAGATTCAACTTTAAAATTGAGATTAGAGCTTTTTCCAGGAAGTGTATGGGGTTTCCACGTTCCACATTTTCAGGAAAACCAGCAATCCTGATGTTGTTTCTCCTTGAGAAATGTTCCTGTTCAGACAGTTTAAGCTGCAATTTTCCATTCTGTACCTCCAGGTCTCTAATTCTATCATGTAGTTTCACCGTCAGCCCATCAGTGGTAGTCAAATGATCTTCAATTGCAGAAACCTTGTTAGTAAGATCAGAGTGTCTTTCATCAGCTTTGATCATTCTTGCTTTAATCTCGGCAATGTCTAAAGTTACTTTTGTAAGCAGGTCCAGAATCTTGTCATCTCTGGAGTCATTGTCTTCATCTTTTCTTCCTTTTGGACGCTTAGCTGGCTGTGAAGACTCAGTTGAATTTATCTCAGTCATATTGGTAGAGGTAGTAGTTTTATTCAGGGTACAGGAGCACAGCTTCTATGCTGCCATCTCCCGAGCTAGCAGTTCTAGAATCCGCCTCTGTTTTATTTTCAGTTATCTAAAACAGGGTGTTACAATGGACATCAATTGAAGTCACACAGAATAGTCTCAAAGCATTTCATAAAAAACAACACTTATGTAGCAAAACTTTGTCATACGTGACGTCAAACTGTGTGGCAAACTAAGAAAACCTATAGGGGATTGTGATTGGTTCAAGGCGAACATCTAAATATACTTTCTATAAGGGATTGGACTGTGATTGGGTCTCTGTAGTCAGGTGGGAAACTTATGCCCTCCCTTAGTGCAAGTCATATTCAACAGTTATCAAGTACACAACATATCATTGACTCTCAGACTATAAGGTCCTTCGTTATATGGCCTTCTACAATTGGTTGGCACACTTGTACCCTTCTGGAACATTTGATTCTCCAGCAGAATGTGAGCTGGTACCCCAGGTTCTGGTGGTAGACTTGACAGTCCCTTCAAACCCAATTAGCCCATCATCTCTCATCACTCATGCCATCTGCCATTCAGATTGTCTTTGAACTTGGCCTTGCAATTGCTTATTGCCTCTGGTAATATAAGGGAGTGTGAGCATACACTATCTTCAGTCTGGTGCGTCATGCTCTCCGTCTGTTTTCATCCTCAGCTCATGTGACTGGAGACCGTGAATCGGCTCATATTATAGCATTTAATTGTCTGAACTGAAGAAACTTGGCACCCATGGTGTTCCTTCTTTGCAACTTAACAAGGGATTCCTTGGCTTCTCACGTTCGCTGTTCTTCAAGGACTGATAACCAATTCTAGGCTGCTTCTAGCCTTTGACATCAAGACAGATAGCCTTTTTGGTCTTGCTTCGAACTCTAACCTATTCTTTGCTGCGACACATATTCAGCTACCAATCCTTCTTTCTCCATGGGTTGAGCTTAATAAAATTGTGAGATCGAATGTCCAGAATTCTATATAGAAAGGTGGCTTTGCCTGCAGTCTATTCACTACATATAGCCACCCTCATGATTACTTTGTTTACTTACGTTACAGCATCTTTACAATTGTAAAGCGACTTGTGTTTTCTGCAGTGTTCTTCACTCATGCAATCTTTATTTTGCACATGAAAAGTCTTCTTGATCCTTTACTTTGTCATCAAATTCCATACAATCTATGCATTTTCTTCTTTGGGCATCCTTCTCAGTGTGTCACGCTCATGTCTCGTGACGTTACCAACCTATTCTTTTCGTGTCTTCACACTTCTTCAGGATTTTCTCTCAGGAGACCATCATCTCTTCTGGGATACCTCATATACAGTCTTCTCAATGGATACCTTGTCTCAAAGACTCTTCACGGTATGGTCTCAACTACTGGTGTCGTTTATGTCACAATTTCTGGTTTCAAAGATGGTCAATGGGACCTCTGATGGCCATAAATCTGAAGGTGAAATTGAGTCTGATTGTCAAACCGGATGTTAAATTATGCCTCTTATTACAAACGATTTGTATGTATATTGGCCTACGCCAAGTTGCTTGAAAATTGTACGCGAATAACTCTCTTGACCTTAGAAATTGATGTAAGCCGCCATCTTGAAGCAAGCCTCCATTTTAGGTTAGAAACCACCATTTTGGGCTTTTATACAAAGTCACCCTGTAATCTAAAATGGCTGTCTCGTGTGTCCTTGTTCTTGCCTTAACCTCTCCAACCTCTGTAGGGAAGTTAATGTCCAACCTGCCCTCAGGCTACATGTTAGGGTCATGTAGACCGTGTCCTTTGTTGACCTCGGAGCAGGGGATTACTTGAATTAGCAATGTTAAACTACAAGTATACAAGAACAGTAATGCTATCCGAATATAATATGCGAAAACATTGTTTGGTCTGTATTAAAGCAATATATAAAGAGTGTAAATGTTGAATTGAAGAATAATGGAGTGTGTTAGTAAATGTATTGAAAAGTAAACCGGATGCACGAGATATGTAAATTAGGAAAGTGAGCCTGACGCGACCCTAGCCCAGTGCATGATTAACCTGTAAGGGGGCTGGACATCATTTTCCAAATTGTATAAAAGCACCGATGTCCAGCTAGGAAATTCCCTCACTGCTCATATTGGACCCTGCTGGTGGTCTCTGTGATGTATTGACGGCCAAATAGCTATTTGTGTACTTTGTTGAATACTGTTCAGTTTTGTAATAAAGATTCTGGGAATCTTTATAAGCTCGTGTCGGTGTATTTTCCTTTGCTCGGTGTAACAGCCGTAATATTGTATTTTTTCTGATTCCACATGATGATGACAATTGATTTGGTATGTAAGGACTGAACTTTGAAGTTGAAAAATCCATACAAAAGCCAACATAGAAGAAGCAAACTAATCTGAGGTGGGGGACAAGCTGTAGAGGCTCCAATACCAAATCTGTTTCAAGACTGATGTCAAACATCCCTGAAATAAGGATTGTGTGAAAGTAACCAATGTGCTCTAGAGTACATAATGGGCCTCATTCCGACCCTGGCGTTAACCAAGGCGCTATTAGCGCCTTGGTTGACGCCGTTATTTTTCCGACTCCGCCATGGTGAATGGCGGAATTACTGCCCCATTCCAAGGTTGGCGGGGTCGGTAATTCCCCATTCACCAAGGGCCCTTCCCCATTCCCATTTTTGCCCCATAGGGCTCAATGGGAATGGGGAAGGCGCTAATTACGGCACCGTAAATTACGGTGCCGTAATTAGCTCCTAGGTCCCTTTGCGGGTTGGTTTTTTAATGCCTGCAAAAAGCAGGCATTAAGTACCAACCCGCAAAGGGAACTCGGAATAGGGCGGTAAGGGTTTAACGGCACCGGTCTCGTTAACGGTGACCGTTAACCCTTACCGCCCTACTCAGAATGACCCCCAATGTCCTGCTTACTTTTCCTTCTCTTGACATTCAAAGTGCAGTACCTGGACCTTAGACTCGTACAATTTTTTGCTCCATTTCCATTCTCAGACAACGATTCATAAACCTTAAAGTTGATATCGTTTGTCAAAACCAAGTTTAGATTAATCGTTTTTTTTACAACTTGGTTAATTCTTAATTGATATAAGAATTAAACAGAAGCCCTTACTTTTTTCTATACTTTGGATCAGAATGTTAAGTAATCAATGTGTGTGCCAATAAATGTACTTGAGTTTTAGGGAGGGACTTCCTGCAGAGGCATCCAGCTGCTCCCCTCTTTCTCTAGTCTCCACATCTTTATTTATTTATGTAATTATTTTTACATTTGTATAGCGCACATACAGCCCAAAGGCATTATGGCACTGTTACTTGTGGCATACTTAGTTTCATAAATGTTACATGCATGTAATGGAGGCAGGTTACAGATAATCCAATAACGGGTACATAAGGTTACATATATGTAATGGAGGCAGGTTACAGATAATCCAATAACGGGTACATAAGGTTACATATATGTAATGGAGGCAGGTTACAGATAATCCGATAGTGAGTACATAAAGAGTAAACAGTCATTAGAAATAAGCTATGTTTAGGACAGGTTGATGCGTTTCAGGTGATGGTAGGATATGGGTTAGGTTTAGTTGAAGAGTATGGTTTTAATTGCTTTACGGAACACTAGGTGAGAGACTTCAACTAGCAGGGGTGGAGGTAAGGCGTTCCAGTGTAGTGCAGCTAGGTATGGGAAGCTTGCCCCACCTGCTCTGGCTCTCTTGACTCTAGGGGTCATGAGCAGGTTTGTGTAGGGAGTTCTGGAAGGCCTGGTAGATCTGGTAAGATGCATCCGACCGGAGAGATAAGGTGGAGCAGTGAGATGGATGCACTTGTGGGTGATGGCAAGTGCTTTGAATACAATTCTTTCTCTTACTGGGAACCAGAGTGCCTGTTTTCTGGCCTCTGTGATGTGCTCTTTCTTGGGTATTCCAGTGGCTGCTCTAAGAGCGCTGTTTTGTATTGTTTGAAGTTTAGATAAGTAATTGGATGAAGTGCCCAGGAACAGAGCAAGTCTTGACCCTGTTATGGCTCTGGCAATTGTGATGCAGTTATCCTTTGATAGAAAGGGTCTGGCTGCTGTCAGCAGTTTGGCATGATAGGCTGCTGTTGAGGCACTGGCGTTTACTTGGCTGGTCATTGATAGATTTGAGTCTAGATAGATACCTAGTGTCTTTACTGCGTTTGCCACTGGTATTTTTATGCTGTCAATGGTGTTCTCTCTTGGAAAAATGCTTTTTTGGAGCCAAGACTTTCACCACTCCCTTCGGGGATCCTGCTGATTTCACATGTTCATCGACACGCCAGGTCATTTGGCTGCATTGTCCATTCGGATTACAGTAGATCCATCATCCTACATACTTCCTGTGATTTCGTTCCCTCAGGTGCTAAGAGGCTGGCTTCTATATATTCTCTGATTTCTTGATCTGTCATCTCCTTGGGTCCAAAACCTGAATCGACATTGATCATGATATTCATTCCTACTGCCTTTTTTTCTGTCTTCTAACACTGTGCGATTATTATCCTGATCACACAGAATCCAAACATTATCAATACCAATACTGCTCCCAGGAGTTTAAAGATATTCGCCATCCATTGTGGAACCTATGAGAAGATAGACACGAATCAGCAGTCATCCATGATGTCTTCTGTCTCATCTTCCATTCGATTGTGCAGCTTTTTTAGCATCATTATACCCTCCGTCAAAGTCCCATTCTCGTCATCGTAAGAAGTTTTGAACGTGCAACATGATTCTCCAATTTTGGCACAAACACCTCCATCCATTGCTTTTATCATATCAAGGACATATCTATTTTGGAGGGTCATCAGCCTTATGGTCCTCAAATCTTCCTTGATCGCATTGAATCCTTTTATGGTAGTGTTGATTGTCTGCAAGAGTTCTCATCTGGTAAACTGGAACCATTTGGCGTTAGCTATTGTCTGGATCCCTGGAATAAAGATAGTCGTGAATATAGCTGAAGTCTGTCTGAAAAACTTGTGCTCATATGCAATAGCATCAAAGTCTTCTATTGATTTAGCTGAAAAATAATTCTCTCTTTGTGTCCGGTTGAGGAATTTTGGCGATCTTCTCTTTCTCAAATGAGCATCTGCTTTTGGAAACTCTCCAATGTTCAGGACACTTTTCGAAATCACTAATGCTGGAACATGAATAAGCACTATAGAGCACATTCCTCTACAATCCTTGGGCAGCTTCATATAAGCCCTGGACCCACAGGCCCAGTGTTACGCTCACCTGGCTCCCAAAGGGGCGTCGATCGGACCTGGACAGCTGCGACCTCCTCCCACGTGAAGCGTAGTGCAGAGATGACAGACTGGACTGGACCGTCTAATCTCGTCTGCTTGACCCGTAGAAATATTCTCCTGCAAGTGGAGAAAGGGATTCAGCCACCCGTGGATTTTAGTAATGACTCCCCACTAATCACCACCGATATTCATTTTCTGTAAGCTCACCTTTTGTTTGTAAATGATGAGCTCTCTGGTTTCAGGGCGTTGGAAGACGTCCGGAGGAATATTGACTCTGAGGTTCCAGGCGAGAACCCGTAAGTATAAAGTTCAAAGAGTTCAATATGTCCGATGTTTACTCTTGTACATTCCTTTCTTGTGTTGCAGCTGGGTCCAAGGGAAGATTGTCTTGTGGCAGCTGATGGTGTTGAGGTAAGAGTCTGTATTACCCAACACTGTCCAGCAAAAGATGCGTGTGTTTAAATTGCTGGTGTCTCTCTCCTTACAGGTGTGGTGGAAGAAGTTGTGCTTTGTTACAGAATAATGCCTCCGGTTGTTAATCAGGTAAGTCTATAGCGGAGAGATTGTATTTGTTGGCTCTCTCAGCTCACCTTATGTTTCTTTTGTCCCCTAGATGGTGGAATTCGGCAGAGAAAATGATGGAGGCTGCGCCGGATCGAAAAATGCTGTAAGGACTGGTGAGTATGGCGTGGCGCTGCAGCTGGCGATGCGACGAGCGTAGAATAATGTCCTTTTCAAGTTTGAAGACGTGATGGATCCGGAATTCAGGTAAGGATTGGAATAACATCTGTTTTCTAACCTTTCCTTCTTCTTTCTTCTATTGCTAGGAGCTCTGGATTCGAGGCGGGCGTGGCTGAAGACTGGATGCTGACTGCAGGCACGGTGAGCGTTACGCTGCTGGATGCAGAATAACACGAAGCATGTGCTGCTGTTCGGGCGTGGTTTAAATAGCCTCCAAAGTAGTTCCAGGTAAGAAGTCCCTAGAACCACACCCGAGTAAAAAATAGTCCCTGTAGAAAAATAGTCCCATCCAGGCCTCACGTTGGCTTGGATTCATTTGCAGCTTGGTCTGCATGAGGTAAGTAAAGACTATGAGCCTGGCGCCTATGGCGCCAGGACTGATTTCTATTATGAGCCTGGAGCCTGAGGCGCCAGGACTGAACCCAGACAGCCCCCAGCCGGGGCTGCTGGGGTTTTATTAAATACCTGGATGCCTGCTCCCGGGGCTGATGGGCTTGATCCGGATGCCCGGGGGTAGGCATCATGACACCCAGTAGTGATCCATTAGAACAACTGTCCCATGCCTCATGCCTGGTACATCAAAAATTCAGCCACACTGAGGATTTACTCCAACTTTCTTTGTGCCATTGTTTCGGAAACACAGAGCTGCACTGACCAGAGGCACTATCTGCAACTTGGAAGCCTGCTCAAGCATCCCATGCCTGGAAAAACAACCATGGAAAGCGCATTGCAGTTAAGGTCGGTAAATGCAAGGTTTATCCAGCCATTCGACGGGGAACACAGCGGTTCTCTGCCCCGTTCCTCTGGCGTTGGAGGTTGCCCTGGAAACTGGCTACAACAGCCGGATGTTACCAAGGGAACGTCTCCATGGCTTCTGCGTTTGGCATTTGTCAGGTGATTCAAGCAACCAATGGACGCCCAGTGCCTCATTCTCGACACAAACTTAAGCATCCTTGAAACTTTAAATGCTGCTTCTGCTTGAAGTGAACTCCCAAAAACATCTGACTCCCATGTAATTCTGACCTACCTTTGGATCCTTGTACCGACTCCTGCTATGTTTACAGAGACTCCCATTTGTTTATGCCTTGCTCCATTCTGATACTCCTGTGTACCGACTCCTGCTACGTTTACATGGACTGCCTTTGATTATGCCTTGCTCTATTCTGATACTCCTGTGTACCGACTCCTGCTACATTTACAAAGACTGCCTTTTGATACGCCTTGCTCCATTCTGAAACTCCTGTGTACCGACTCCTGCTATGTTTACACGGACTGCCTCAGATTATGCCTTGCTCCATTCTGATACTCCCGTGTAACGACTCCTGCTACGCTTTCACAGATTGCCTTTGCCTCACATATACTTCACTTTGGAACTCACATGTATTGGATCCTCGGCATCGAACACTGTGCACCTCAGGACGCTTTGCAGCTGGTGCACCCTCCCGACTCCAGTGCGTCCCTCATGCCGCCTGCCGTTGTGTTCTACATTGCACTCTCATCCTTATCCTTGACCATTACTACAGAATTGTAAGAAATGTTTGTAGTCTTCATTAGCCATACACTAGTGTGCTGTAGAATCAACCTGGTGCCTAGCCAATTGTCTTGTTCTATTCTTGTAGGGATAAGACCCTGTGACAATTCCTACACCATTTTCTCTAGGAGGGAGGGGAACGAGGTGTTTATACCTCAACACTTATTCTTGGCTTACTATCATGCACCTAACAACCACTGACCTATGCCTTTTTCCCTTAGAGCTGGTGCCGTGGTGGTGCATTTCCCCACGCTCTTTTAGGTGATCAGTCCCTTTGTCTGCCTAGGGTTATTCAGCAAAGGGACATATCGCAGAAAAGAGTTTTTCCCTCAAGAGAGGAGGCCTGGTTTTCACAAACTCAGGCTCATCAATCAAGTCGGAAAAGCAGGTTTCTGAAGTCTTGCCGCACTATGCAAAACCATCACCGGAGCGGCGAGTAAAAGCAACAGTCCTCCTTCATCGTCGACCCAAGTCAACAACTTCAGAATTTTCGGCCAGTGGTGCTTGCATTCATTCTCTGCAGTATCTATAACTGGTTCATAAAATCCTGTTAGTGCTACTGCTTTACACACAATCAGGCCTTCCTCCCATCCTTCTGGAGTCAGCACGGTTCCCTTAATTTGCAATTGACCTCTTTCCTTACATCTCCATATCGCTTCTTGATTGTTGCCTTGCTCTTGCTAATCTAGCATCTTGTTTTCTTCTCTTCTGATTCCTGCTCCGCTCATTACAGGCTGTTCATATTTTATCACTAGATTCCTTGTTTCTGGCTTCTCTCTTGTCTTCAAATTTTGTACATAGTTATCTTCTCATGGAGATATCTTTTCAATCACCCATATCAAGGATGATGTTCAACCCTGGAACTGTCCTCATGTTTGGCAAAGTGCGAGATGTGTTAGGCAATGAGCTTTTTGCACTGGTACCTCTGTAGCTATAAAAATATTTTGGAGGTTCCCATAGCATACGGTTTGAGAGCACAAACATATCAACTCTCCTAGGAAGTTCTTTCTCCCACTTTTTTCATGTGCTGATACCACATGTTATTACCCAATTGCGATGTTCTTTCCAAATATGTGTTTATCCCTTTATCATCTTCCTCTGAACTTCTCCTGTGTCTTCCTAACATAATGGTTGCAGTCCATGGAAACAACACAGAGGCAGCTCTGCTCTGGGCAGAAATCACTCGAGGCTTCGGCTCAATAGTAATGGGCAGATATATACGAGTTACTGGAGTGGGGAGAATCAAAGAGACTTCTGTTTTCTTCAGATTGATAAAATAATAAATCAAAAGGAACAAAAAGGCACAAAGCATAACAGTGCATATGTATACTGCCAACCAACATATCAATCCCCACCACTTGTGCCACTCTGGTATCTCTTGAATTAACTAATTTTCTGAAATTGTACCATTTTCAATATTTCTCATTTTAACTGTTAAAGTGCTTAAGGAAGGAAAAACACTACTCCAGCAACTGTAATATATTCGGTACTTGTAGGAGCTGCTCTACAATTGCTATAAGCAGCCTCCTTATTACAGGGCCATTTTTAGGAGCCTGTAAAAACATGTGGATATCTACATCTCTTCTAATCAAGGCAGGATAATCTCTAAGAATAAACAGAAAAATAGTAAGCACAATACGATGCACATTACTGTTGGGGGGGGGACATAAACAAGTTCTCAGTAAGAAATGAATCGATCGGGATACTGCTCAAATTTGCAATTATAAAAATTAAACTCAAAAACTAGTTGAGGCATATTCGTAATGTGTAAGAATTATGTGGCTCAAGAAACGTATTTGCACGCTTGCTATAATATCTATAAGGAGTGTCCAGTGAGAGCCACAGTCCAAATGCAAATCTGCATTTATTAGTCAATCCGTTGGTTTATCGTTCTCCTTCCTCGTCATCGATCGATTCTGCACATGCTGAAATTGTTCTTCATGTCTTGCTTCTGAAACAATCATTAGGGATGCAATGGTCTCACTGATGTAGAGCTTGAAGTCATTGAGATGAATCCTAGCACGTATCCCTTGAACCATTACTGCTCAGGGAGTAATGTCCTCCACTATATGAGGTCTGATGAATCTTGGCTCATGGCACTTACTAGTGACATTTCTGATCAATATAGTGTCTCCTGCAAAGAGTCTCGGTGCTGATAGTAGTTCTGAAGATCCGGTTGCTGAATGGTTTTCATCTGTGTTCTGAGACCGAACCCCCTGATGCTTGAGTTGATCTGAAATGAGAGAGATACTAGCGATCATACATGTCAAATATTCATTTAATTCATTTCCTAACATTTTCACAGTACTCTGGGTCACTTCTACTGCTTGATGGATGGATTAAAGGCATTCTCATTCGTCTTCCTGTCACTAACTCATGGGGTGTGTGATGGTGGTCAGACCCAGGCTGATTCGTTAGAGCATATAGCGCTAGGGGTAGGCAATATAGCCATCCCTTTTAAGCTTCAACTTAAGCTTGGCAAATCTTTCCTTAAGAAGCCCGTTGAGTCTCTCACATATTCTGTTTGTTTGAATAGGGTAAGCAGAAGAAAGCGTATGTTTACTGTTCAGTAATAATCCTATTTGCTCAAATACTTCATTAACAAAATCTGACCCATTATCAGATCTCAGCACTTCACACACTCCCCATCTAGGAAAGACTTTACATACTAAAAACAGTGCTGTGCAAGTGGCATCAGGGTGTATACAATGACCTGCTTGGCTACACCTGTAGAAGTAACACACCCACTATCAGATTCCTGTATCCATTACATACTTGCAATATATCAACATAATCAATATGTAAATGCTAAAAAGGGCAATTTGGAATATCTCATCTAATCGTTTGCAGTGTATGCCCAGGTGTAAACATTTGACATACGAAGCAGTTTACTACATAAAATGCAACGTTTTCTAAAAGGTTCCGCACAAACCAGTCCTCTGCAATCGTTGCAAAAAGACTTTCCCTAGTTACATGCGCAGGGTAGTGCCGCTGCTCAAGCACTACCTTTAGTAATGCTACTGGCATCACCGGTTTTCCAGTACTGTCCTGTTGCAATGCTTCTAAGTTATTTAGCTGCAGTATTTTTCATCGCAGGTTTTTTCATCGCTGTTTTTTTTTTTAAAACTCATATTTTTTTTTTTGGGGGGGTTACCGCCCAAGCCCCCCTTGTTTAAAAAATCCCTTACACCCACAACCACACAACCATATAATTTTTTTTTAACCCCCCCCAAAAAAAAAACGAGATTTTTTTCAAAATAAAAACGGCGATGAAAAAACACGCGATGAAAAATACTGCAGTGAAATGCGTGTATACCGTTGCAATAATGCTTCTGTGGGTGATAAAGAACACCCCCTTCACTTTCATAAGTCCTGCTCTTCCTGTGGTGCACTGCCTTGGATTTCCATTACCTGAGCCCTTGGTAAATGATTAAATCCTTCATTCACTACCATAATCGCAACTACCTTTTCCTTAACATTTGCATTATCAAAACCTGAGCTATCTGTTGAGTATGCAACCACTTTGTCTTCTGCATCTGCGGCTTCTTTCCTGCAAGGGATACAGTCAATTTGTTTAGTATGTGCTGTGCATTTAACTATCAGTATGGCTACTGGAGTCATAGTGCCTTAATAAGCCTGTCCAATAAGGATGTGTGCTGCACTGAAGTGCCATCTTCTCGCAGGTAGCCCATCCTTTTCCAACATGATAGCCCTGCATGTACAGTTGACATCACATAGGCAAAGTCACTGTACACCGTCACTTCCTGCTCTTCATGTTTCTCGTATACAACAATAAGCACTACCAATTCTGCTGCTTGCGCTGAAAAGTGAGACATAATCTTGCTTTTGTTACAAACTCAAATGCACCATTTGCTCTATGCCTCCCGACAGCTGCACCAGAATGCCTTTCCCCACTTGTTTAAGCAATTCTTGAAGAACCATCAATGAAAAAGATTTCCCCTCCTGACAGTGCATTCTCTTTTATGCACAGTATATCACCATAAAACTCTATATAATGTGTGCAGTCATGCACATGTTCGCCCTTTGCCACTGGCTCATCTACAAAGGTGGCAGGGTTAACTATTATACATCTGACAATTTTAATCGCTGGATTTGATATAATTACTTTCATACACAGAAGCTCTCTGGGATGTCAATGAACCCTTGGGTTTCTCCAAAATGACAAACAAAGCGTGTTCCACAAAAAGCGTCATAGAACAACCCATTACACTACTTGTAGATTTCTCAATTGAGAACGTGCTGGCTGGCAATGACCGTTCACAAGGAAAATGCACTTTAATGACCGGGTCTAAAATCCCACTGTAATATGCCAGAGGTTTGTACCCTAATGTAGTACTGCTGTCATAACTGTCCCATTTGTATGTGAGAACAAAAAAAACTCCTCAGCATAATTGGGAATTCCTAAAACAGGAGCTGTACAAATAGCTTTTTTCAATTCTTCAAATCCTCCCTCCATTTCCTCAGTCCATTCTATTTTCTCCGTATTCACCTGTGCTTTCTTTAAAGCCTGCAAAAGGGGTCTTGTGTATGAACTATAGTTAAACACCCATGCCCTCTCATTATTACATAGTCCCAATAACTGTTGCATCTGTTTCACTGTTGTTCGGTTTCGCAGTTTTCATGATCACCTCAGCTCCTTCAGGTGTTACGCTCTTGTCCTTATGTGAGAACAACTGGTCTATGTACAACACCTCTTCTTGACAATACTGTAACTTCCCTTTGTCTACCTTGTATCCCATGTCTGCTAGAATAGTCATTAACTGAATCAAGTTTCGCCTGCACGCATCTTCTGTTGTTCTACCAATCTAAATGTCATCTACGTACAGTATTACAGTGCTTTTCAAATCAATATTGCCTAGGTCCATCTGTAGGACTCTGTTAAAGATCGATGGGGACTCACAGTACCATTAGGGCAGCCTAGTATGCTTCAGACAGATTTGACGGAACGTAAATGAAGTCAAATCTTGTGAGTCCTTGTGTAATGGGATTGAGAAAAATGCATTCTTCAAATCAATCACTGTAAAATATTGTGCTTCCACTTGTATACCGCATAGTATCGTCGCTGGGTTAGGAACTAAAGGAAACTCTGCCTCTACAATTGTTAATCAGTCTCATATCTTGTATGAATCTCCACGACCCTCCCTTTGATTTCTTCACAGGGTACACCGCGGTATTACGCGATGACTCTGATGGTACACAATACCTTGTTCCATTAGTACTGAAATAGTCCCTCATCCACCTCTCGAGACATAGGGTATTGTCTTGCTTGTGGTGAAATTGCTTCTGGTTTTAACCTCCACCACTCCCCTCAATAGGCCTACATCATAAGGGCCTTTAGTCCATAAAGCGCTTGGCACTTTCTCCAAGTCTTCATCAGAAAATGCTGGGTGCTGCCGCATTATCACAATGCACTGTGGGATCTCCCTTTTCTCTATTCTAACCCAATATGTAATGCTCATAAAGAACACTACTTCATCATCTGTTGGATCATCTCTGAACATTTCACCATCAGTGATGTCAGTCAATCTATACCCTTCCCTAATGACAATCACTGTACTCCATGGCGTACCCTTATTATCTGTTCCTTGAAGCATTGCCATTTCCCCTTATACTATGGCTGCCTCTAGCTCTAGGGGGATGGTCTGTCCCCCCTCTTTGTCCATGGGTATCATTCATTGGGTATCCTCATAGTCTTTTCCACTAAGCCCGGTAGCCATGTCAACAGAATGCTCACCCCATAAAGGAAGAACTCTGGTTCTATCATCACACCTCGCAGAGCCATTTGCCTTGTAAATGCCAATATAAATTTGTCCACATTCATTTAGGGTATCCCAGGAGTGGAGCACACCTTCGTCAGTAAAGGAAATCATATGTTAATTTTTGTCATTAAGTCTCTTCCCAAAACATTAACCGGTGTCTGCCGTTAATACAACAATGGAACAGAATATCACACTTTCCTATGGAGATCGGTAATTCATCAGTAAAAGGAACTCTACTCGTAGCTCCAGAGAATCCTTGAACATTCATGGCAATTCCCGACATTGGATATTTTCCCTCTCGTATACATGAACGAGTTGCACCAGTGTCTACTAAAAATGAAAAAGATGTACCTCCTATTCTCACATCAACCCTTGGTTCCTCTTGAGGATCTGGTATCACAGATAGTACGGAACACATCAAGTCATCCTGTGAGCTGTCCTATTGTGGACACATACATACCCCTGTACCTGTGAAGGTATTCCCTCCTACCACAGTGACACCCCCTATTCTAGGTGTCTATAATTGGCCTATGTTTGCATTCTGTTGTATCTGCATGGGAGCATGCTGTGACTGACCTTGTGGCGGATTCAATGGTTTTTGCTGTGGTTGCTGTGCCTGTTGCATTTGTGGCGCTTGTGCCTGATACACTATCTGATCTTGGGCGAATCCTTCCCTTGCTTGTGAGCTATATTCCGGAGGATCAGCTGTCCCCCTCTTGAGAATTGGCCATGTTGTACATATCCTTGGCTTCCGTATGTAGTTCTTCTGTTGTACATATCCTTGGCTTCTGTACCTGCTCAGGCAATCCCTGACACAAAATGTGGTAATATAATGCCACTGTTTGTCCGTGCAGCTCGCATGTTTCAAGAGTCCACCGTTCCTGAATGTCATGAATATAAGCAAGCAGATCCTCATCCTCCTTCATTTTACGTGTCATAATTTCGCACATTTCTGATGTTTCAGGATACTGTACCCTGAGAGCCCTCCAGACATCTGCCCTACAATTATTAAATGGCGCTCCATCATGTGCTGTATTTTGTACCGTGACACTTGAAAAGCCTGCTCTTATCCAAATGTCATCTGCCCTTTCCCCGAAAATGGCTGCTAGGAGACCTTTAATATCCCCTATTGCCAAAGTTTTTCCTCCTGTTGTTTTCGCTAGCTCATAAATCAATTTTCCTGCACCCGCTATTAAACTGGGAAGTTTGCACCTTAAATTGTCCTTATCCATCTGTGACCACGGAATATACTGTAGCCTTGCTGCTCCTTTTTGCAATAAGGGAAACTGTGTAAATCCTGATCCGCAATCGGCTCTCATCATCTGCCTAGCCATAGTAGAGACAATGGTTCCTGATCGCCTTCTTCCTGGCAATGACCTTAGCCTGCTTACATATGCCGGTGATTCTCCCTTCTTGCTATACAATCATCCTTTAGGACGCCCTAAATATGCTACAGGTTCTGTTGTCCTGTCTTTAGGTTCCTCTAGATCAGACCATCTTACTTCCTTGTCTGCCTGCAGGCCTCCCTTGGGGGCACATATGCTTCCTCCCTCTTCACCACAGAAGGGTTCTCTTTCTTCATCTGACATGTCTAATCCCCAAATAGTGTGACTCACATCTCCTTCATTTTTATCTAAGGTCAGTCTGCTTAAAGACAAAGCTCTATGCTCAACACTGAATAGATTATTCTCCTCACTGCATGATTGGAGACTAGGGTTTAACCTTTCTACCTTTGGCTTCCCAATTTGCCACCTTATCTTAAGTGCTGATAGGTTTTATAAATCCTAACCCTGATACTTCCTATCTCACAGTACTCATCTAGGGTTACTCTAGATAACCCTGACGTTGCTCCCTGTCTCGGGAGGTACTCCTTCATATTACCCCATTGTATTACTGGACATGGCTCGATCCATTCCTTTTAAATGTGTTCAATATTGCGTTCTCACTGTCTCCACTTTCATTCAAATTCTTCATCTATTTCTCTTTGCTTTTTTTGATACCAATCTAACTCTTTCCTCTTCTGTCTTATCTCTTCTCTCCTTACCCCTGCTCTTCTTGCTTCCTCTTCTTCTCTTCATCGCTATATTCTTTCATCTATCAATTTTGGAGCTTCCTCTGCTTATCTTTTCCTTTCCTGCATTTCCCGTTCTTCTATTGCTCTCTGTCTGTTATTATATTTCTGTTGCTCCTCTGCCCTTTCTTCTTTCTTTGGTTGCTCCTACTGATACACCTGTTCTCACCACTGTCTGCTCTTCCTTTTATACTCATCTTCTTTTAATCTTGTTTCTCGTCCCCTGTCTTTCCTATCCTGTTCATCTTGATCTTCCCTTTGCCTATCTTTCTCAAGACTCTTCCCATCTAGCTTGAGTGATACCTGTCCTCCCATCCATTCGTTCTGTGCGAGCGCTACCTCGTCAGCTTTATCCTCTTCTCCTTTCCACATTTTGATATCTCATTCTATTTCTGTTGACACATTCGATCGCCTATTTTTCGCTTCCCTGTTTTGTAAACCCTTAAAGATCTCCTCTTTTCTCTTAATCTTCTCTGAACTATTGTCACTACTATAAGGAGGCAGTTCATATATCGAATTACTATACCCCATTGCCCCTTTCACTTCCTTTAATGGATACAATCCTACGTCGTACGTGCTATCGCCTTTTACCTCAGACGAGGCAAGGGGAGCAGAAGGCTTGACATCTTCCTCCTTACACTGTTTAAGCATCCACTCCTCAGGTGGCAGGTCCTCTTTCTCTTCCTGGTACATCTTCCAAAGCTTCAAAATAGTTAACCTTTTCTCTAATTTCTTCCCTGTGTATGCAGCGTGCAAGTATGTGGTCATGTGTTGCAATACTGCCTTCAACAATGATCCCCCTTGTGGCCACGGCATGAACATTTTAACTGCCGTGCCTTTCACCCATTTCAGCACCTACATATAGATTTAGTACATATGCTACAGACATGCAACGGTTACAGATATTTGCTGAGCGTGGTATGTCCTTTTTCTAGATGGATCGAGGCAGGTCCATGCACAAACCCTGGTGCCATGTGCGCTGCCAAATACTTGTGTGCGAAGTGTTTCCAAGATGAGGTGTATGCAAGGTTTTGCAGTCTGATAATGGACCGCATTTTGTAAATAAACTGTTCAAACAAATATTTCTCCTATTAGGCATTAAGCATAGATTTCCATCAGCTTATCACCCACAGCTGAACAGCGTCTGAGAACGATTAAATGTATTACTAAAGAAAATAATTGAAAAAATAAAGATGACCTTAAGAAGGGATGGCTACATTGCCTATCCATTGCCTTACACACTCTAAGAAATCAGCCTGTCTCAGATCACCATACAAATTCTCGTGAGTTGGTGACTGGACATCACATGAGAACCCACCTTGCTCCTCCAACTAGGTTAAAAACTGATGCCCATAGTATAGTGAAGATAGTAGGTGATGAGATACATGATTAAATAACAACAATGACTGCAAGTGTTTCTTTCATGTCTCAACAGGTCAAAAACTAAAGAGAGGGGTCAAAGAAAAGCAACAACGATGACCAACCCATTGACGCAGAAGATTTGTTAAAATATCACAGTCTATAGCCAGTGGACGAGGTGCTTGTATGAAGGTTTGTACATACTTGGAGTACGACCAACTTTGAAGGACCATATGAGGTGGAAGAAGTTACCCCTACAGCCACCAAGTTAAAAGGAAGAAGAGCTTGCTTGCATTTGCACGACATCAAACCATAAAAGGAGAAACCTCGACCCCTTTTGCAACTACCAATGCTGAAGCAGGAGAAGTCCTGCACATGCAAACTCGTTCAATGGCCAAGAGCAAAGACAAGGAAGATGAAGAGCACAGCACCACTTTAAAATAGAGACCAATATCTTTCAACATACGATAAGGAGTGAATTTGGCTTGCAGTCATCCTGGAACGTTTTAGATATGCTCAAGGAAAAATGTCTTAACGTAGCGGAGCTGAAAGAAGAGAAGCACATTTCTTCTTATGTTGCCCATTATAATAATGATACACACACGTTCCTGTTTGCTGTTTTTACATATATATTACAGTCTCATCCAGCTTTAGTAACAAGGTGCATGAATATAATAAAGTTTCTGATAATCCCAAAAAAATGATATTATTTTCAGAATAATTAAAGCAATTATCGTGCAGTAGTTTCATCTAAAATTGTAACCCATGAAGAATTCCAGAGTAACATATTCAGAAATAAAACAAGATGAGGAGGCTTCAGAATATAAGAGGCTCATTGCCATCAAGAAAATCAATGAGCTACCATGGAATAATAATTGTGATCTGTGTTATGATTTGTGTTATCCTCTGGATTATTATGGCATTTAGACATGTTCCAAAAAAAGACATGGTGGGTAACAATGAGCCAGTTACTATTGTCCCTTACAAAAGCACCATCTTTATTCTTTATAATCTTACTAGGCATCTATTTCAATTTCAAAGGGATGTTGGGGAAGGTCTTGAAGATATAAACACATATATTGATAATTCGGCACATTTAAAAGATAACCTAGGATATGGGCACACAAAGGAGGTGGGGGAGACTATGTCAGATGAATGCTGCAATGTCTGTTGCTTGATACTATAGTCCATGAATGCAGCAAGGACCTTGATTGCCAAGGAGATGCTGGCACATGATGCAATATGTCTCAGTCATCTAGCAGCGTGTTCAACCAGAGGGCAATTCCAAGGAAAATTGACAACTTTATGATGGTGATCAAAAGGAACATTTCCATATGAAGATACTTGTGTGAAGACAAAAAGGATGGAAAGTTGGATGGGATTGAAACAAACAAAAAATGTATGTATCCATCCCAGATTGGAGAATGAATAAAAACTGTTGAGAATGGACTAATCAGATGTGACTGAATGAGCAGGAGAACCAGAAAGCTGGGTGAGACCTCAGCTATTGGTCTATGGGCGTGTTGTCACCAGTACCAAATGGGAAAAAGGACTATTATCTTGCCCTGCACACTTATTGAAGAAAGAACCAGTAGGCATAGTGCAAATAGTGAATGACAAATGTCTAGAATCATGGGCCACGTATTCTAAGTTACTAACAAGGTTCGACAAAGAAGCAGGTTCAGTATCCATAATACCACTGAAGAATGCAACAACATGCTTCAGGAATGGAGGCTCACTTCTGGTTGGAGAAACTAAAAGAGGTGGTCAGACAATCGAGGTCCGAGGAATGAAGGGAGGAACTGCAGTATTGATGGACCGATATTGGGTCTGTGGATCCATAGCTTACATGCCGTTGTCTAAAGATTTGGGAGGAATATGTCCCATTGTATTAATACATGTTCCAGCATTAGTGATTCCTTAAAGTGATCTCAATATCGATGAATTTCCAAAAATGAAACAACACTAGAGAAGGTTGTATATTCTTCGACAGCTGAGAAGGAAGAACTACTTCTCGTCAAAATCGATAAAGGCCTATGAAGAGATTCCAAATGAACACCAACTGTTCAACAAGACACCAATGATACTGACATCTATATTTATGCCAGGACTCCTGACAGCAGTAAACACCAAGTGGCTGCAGATCACCAGATGGGAGCTGTTACAAATGATTAATGCAACAATAGCATTATTTAATGCAATCAGAGAACAATTGAGAGTCATCAGGCTGATGATTCTCCAGAACAGGAATGTCCTGGAACTAATTACAGCAATGGAAGGAAATGTGTGTGCCAAGGTCAGGCCTAACTGCTGTACATTCCACCATCTCATGACATAGAGAATAGGACCCTGACAGAAGAAATAAATATGCTGACGACTTTGCATGCAATGATGGAAGTTGAAGCTGATGAGACAGCAGGGTATGACTGGTTCTCATTTCTATTATCGTGGATTCCAACCTGGCTGGCCAATGCATTCAAAATCCTCCAAGCAATACTAGTGTTGGTATTGCTAGTATTCTGTCTTATAAGGATCCTCTGGAGGCAGTACCAGAAGACAGCCAAAAAAGCTATTGGGATGAAGATAATGATTGATATAGATGCTGGAATGGGTGGAGAAATGCAAAATTAGGAAAGTACCCATGAAAATATAAAGAAAAGCACCCCTGCACGTCCAGGAATTGAATTCTACTATCCCAAGGATCATAACAAATATGTAGGACGTTGGATATTCTGTCCCCCATCAGGGGATTGCTGCCACATGAGCTGGAGTGTGGCTGAAAATATAGAGAATGCAGGTCACTGGAGGGGAGTGACAAAGATACGGATCCCAAAGAAACAACAGTATGAAGAGAAGATGAAGGATATTGAAGCAGAGAATATGGTAGAGAATGCATAGGCCAGAGTGCTGTTATGAAGAAGATATGTGAGGATATACTGAAACGATATGAACACATTTAAGAGTGACGATGTAACCGAAGCAAGAAGAGAAACATATAAGAAATGATAAAGTAATCATGTAAGCTAAAGAAAATAAAGTAACTTCCTGACTAAAAGTGTAAATTCGCAGTAACGCAAGGTACATGAGACACATAGAAGCTTGCTATAGAGGAAAATCTAACATGGAAAAGACAGCCATGATAGGAAGACAGATGTCGGCTCGTGTAAATATTCTTTCCAGCTACCTCAGAAACAGACCAGGGACATGGAGTTGGGAGATGTTAAAAAACAGCTTTGTGTGCAGAATAAAGAGGAGTATAGGTTGGCCTGGGATTAAGGGTGCTATTTCAAGGAATAGCTGCAAAGCACAAAGGGAGACAGACGGATGAGCCATGAATGAGACATATTTCTCTTAGATTAAAGAAGAAGGAAACATTTACAAGAGTCAAGTATTGCACAATTAGCAATAGAAAAGGCTCCTACAAGATGGAGTGAGCAAGTCTCTAGAGGCCAGAAGGAGCAATAACACCCAGCATAGTTCAATCAAAAAGCAGTAAATAAGAGGTCGAAATGGACAAATCTGTGGTCTCCTCACATGTGATGCACAAGTCGAAAACAAGGGCTATGCATTAAGCCTCGGTTGATGATAGTGAGGTGCTCACACTTCCTTGAATATCCCAGAACAGAGAGAAGACTACAAGGTCAACTACATGGGAAACTTTGGCTTATGGTTGGACTGATGAGAGATGATGGACTCATTGGGAAAGTGGGGAGTAATCTGACGTGACTCAAGCACCTGAGTTTCATTTCGATTACATGCTGATAGCTGAGCCAAATATCCAAGGTTGGGTGAGAATGCCAATCAATCAGTGGGCCTATGGGGAAACCCTTTATACAATGTTGCATAGATAAATCTGCTGCCATTTTGTCAGATATAATCAGTATTATACATATTTAGAGGTAGTTCAAGATGTGACCTACAGATAAGGGGCAGCTAATGGTGTACTAACCCCAATGTATTCTATAGGTAGATATGTCCCCATAACCAATACCTCCCATCAATAGGTTTTGCATTTTTCCAGGTAGGATGACGTCATACATGATGCATATTGGGGTATAAGACCTCTGTGTGATCAAGTTTGTTTGTTAGTGTGCGACCATCAGTCCGATGTCTGCCAGTTTGCCCTGCTATATTAAATTGAGAATAAAGTAGTACATTTCCATATTCTTTGAGTCTGTCCAGTTGTTTGGTCGGAGATCTTTATTCGTAATTCATCTAGCACAATAGATGCTTCAAGGTGCTAGAGCAGACCTTCCTAATTTATACATAATATTTCTCACTTTGACTGTACGTAGCGCTGCTTCTAAACAAAGTTTTAGCCAGCTGAAGTTGATCAACAGTTACTTACGGTCAACTATGGGTGACGAGAGACTTTCAAATGTAGTCTTCCTAAGTATTGAAAGAAACCTGACTAACTCTCTGGACTTTAATAAAGTAATTCAGACATTTACTTAAATGAAACCATGCAGAAAGGCTTTGTAGCGCAGATGCTCCATAGGTTTTCTGCTCCGGCAGAGGGATTCTTGGTCCTGATGCGTCACAGCGAAACATCCTCAAGCACCTTAGTCTTCTATAGCCTACGCTGCATGGGACACAATCTCATTCTCACCTTGCGTTTGAAAGAACAGTTTCATCCTTATTGTATTTATTAAGTCATAGTTATCCAACAAGCATTTGATATTAGGGATATTTATTTTCAGCTGAAATGTTTGGCTACATGTTGGCTTTTTGGTACTAAGAAATGTTTACAAAAGATATTGCGTTGATGCACTCAGGGAATAATGACAATGACATGGGAAGATGTATAGAATTGTACCTAAGTTGATTGCTAATGTTTAGCTTTATTTCGGGAGGACCCATATGTCTGTTGCTGGCACAAAAGGTTGTTTTTGGTCCCACTCCCAATCTGTATTATATTGCTATTTATAGTATCAGGGTATTTTATTTTAAACTTTAATGTCTGAACAAATGGCTTGTTTGTGCTAGGAAGACCACCTTGTGTAACGTGCAGAGAATCTAGGAAAATTATTGTAAAAAATATCCATTGCAGTCTGTGGTTTTGTATTGATTGGCCTGGTTACCACCCGCACGGTATGGTATATTGCTTGGCCTGGTTACCAGCAGCATGGTATGGTATATTCCTGGCCTGGTTACCACCAGCATGGTATTGTATATTACTTGCCTGGTTACCACCAGCATGGTATGGTATATTGCTTGGCCTGGTTACCACCAGCATGGTATTGTATATTACTTGCCTGGTTATCACCAGCACGGTATGGTATATTTGCTGGCCTGGTTATCACCAGCATGGTATGGTATATTGCTTGCCTGGTTACCACCAACATGGTATGGTATATTACTTGCCTGGTTACCACCAGCATCGTATGGTATATTGCTTGGCCTGGTTACCACCGGCATGGTATGGTATGTCTCTTGGCCTGGTTACCACCGGCATGGTATGGTATATTGCTTGGTCTGGTTACCAGTAGCACGGTATGGTATATTGCTTGGCCTGTTTACCACAAGCATGGTATGGTATATTGCTGGCCTGGTTATCACCAGCACCATATGGTATATTGCTTGCCTGGTTACCACCAACATGGTATGGTATATTGCTGGCCTGGTTACCACCAGCATGGTATGGTATATTGCTTGGTCTGGTTACCACCAGCACAGTATGGTATATTTGCTGGCCTAGTTATCACCAGCACCATATGGTATATTGCTTGCCTGGTTAGCACCAACATGGTATGGTATATTGCTGGCCTGGTTACCACGAGCATGGCATGGTATATTGCTTGGCCTGGTTATCACCGGCATGGTATGGTATGTCGCTTGACCTGGTTACCACCGGCATGGTATGGTATATTGCTTGGTCTGGTTACCACCAGCACGGTATGGTATATTGCTTGGCCTGGTTACCTCTAGCATGGTATGGTATATTGCTGACCTGGTTATCACCAGCACCATATGGTATTTTGCTCGCCTGGTTACCACCAGCATGGTATGGTATATTCCTGGCCTGGTTACCACCAGCATGGTATTGTATATTACTTGCCTGGTTACCACCAGCATGGTATGGTATATTGCTTGGCCTGGTTACCACCAGCACAGTATGGTATATTTGCTGGCCTGGTTATCACCAGCACCATATGGTATATTGCTTGCCTGGTTAGCACCAACATGGTATGGTATATTGCTGGCCTGGTTACCACGAGCATGGCATGGTATATTGTTTGGCCTGGTTATCACCGGCATGGTATGGTATGTCGCTTGACCTGGTTACCACCGGCATGGTATGGTATATTGCTTGGTCTGGTTACCACCAGCACGGTATGGTATATTGCTTGGCCTGGTTACCTCTAGCACAGTATGGTATATTTGCTGGCCTGGTTATCACCAGCACCATATGGTATATTGCTTGCCTGGTTAGCACCAACATGCTATGGTATATTGCTGGCCTGGTTACCACGAGCATGGCATGGTATATTGCTTGGCCTGGTTATCACCAGCACCATATGGTATATTGCTTGCCTGGTTACCACCAACATGGTATGGTATATTGCTGGCCTGGTTACCACCAGCATGGTATGGTATATTGCTTGGTCTGGTTACCACCAGCACAGTATGGTATATTTGCTGGCCTGGTTATCACCAGCACCATATGGTATATTGCTTGCCTGGTTAGCACCAACATGGTATGGTATATTGCTGGCCTGGTTACCACGAGCATGGCATGGTATATTGCTTGGCCTAGTTATCACCGGCATGGTATGGTATGTCGCTTGACCTGGTTACCACCGGCATGGTATGGTATATTGCTTGGCCTGGTTACCACCAGCATGGTATGGTATATTGCTGGCCTGGTCACCACCAGCACGGTATGGTATATTGCTGCCCTGGTTACCACCAGCATGGTATGGTATATTGCTTGGCCTGGTTACCACCAGCATGGTATGGTATATTGCTGGCCTGGTTACCACCCACATGGTATGTTATATTGCTTGCCTGAGTGCCACCAGCACAGTGTGGTATATTGCTTGGCCTGGTCACCAGCAGCATGGTATGGTATATTACTGGCCTTGTTCGTACCAGCATGGTATGGTATATTGTTGGCCTGGTTACCACCAGCATGGCATGGTATATTGCTGGCCTGGTTATCACCAGCACGGTATGGTATATGGCTTTCCTGTTTACCACCAGCATGGTATGGTATATTGCTAGCCTGGTTATCTCCAGCACGGTATGGTATATTGCTGGCCTGGTTACCACCAGCATGGTATGGTATGTCGCTTGGCCTGGTTACCAACAGCACGGTATGTTAGATTGCTTGGCCTGGTTACCACCAGCATGGTATGATATATTGGTTGGCCTGGTTACCACCAGCATGGTATGGTATATTGCTTGTATAGACAAAAGATAGATAGCTCCTATCAACAGTTATCAACATTAAACATAAACTGTTCGTTAACACTCAATTAAGATTTTATTAAGACATCAAAGGGTACAATTATTCCCCAAAATTTTTTTTAAAAACACTGTATAAAAATACAATTCATAAACTGTGGCAAACATCGCCTATTTTACTTAGCAACGATCCAAAGGGATCGATATTCAAATATAGTTGTAGAAGCTCAACTTAGCAACTATCTGTCACGCTCACCTGATTCCCACGGAGGCGCAGGTCTGGCTTCGAGTGCTGATGCTTCTTCTATGGTGAAGCGCAGGACTCTGAAGATGGACTCACTGGCTCGCAGGAATATTCCCCTGTGCGTGAAAAGGGAGTATTACCTACTGACGGAATAAAGCTCAAGCCTCCCACTACCTTCCAACCCTCCGCGATACCCTTCCACGATCCCCCGTGAAGTCTCACCTTAGGGTTTGGAAGGATGAGTTCTCCATCCTGCTTCTGATGCAGGGGCGCGTTGAAACCCAGTTACTTCACTGGATTGAGGTGAGGTTTGATGGAAGTTCAAATAAGCTTGACTATTCAGGTAAGGCGCTGTAAGAGTTCTGTAGCAAGTTCAAAAGTTCAAGCTTAATAATAATGTTCATTGTCTTATTGCAGCAAGCGCTAACGCTTATGTCTTTTTCCCCTTAGGGGCCGGGGTTCGGAATGCCGGAGATATGGCGCCGACCCGAAGTGAAACGTGCAGTTCCAGTAAATGACAGGTAAATTCTGGATGAGCGTTCGGGTAATGTCTTTGCATTCGCTCATTCATGTCTTTGTCTTTTTTCCCCATAGGGCCGGGGTCCGGAATGCCAGGAAGCGGCAGGACCCGAAATGAAATGGGAATGACCCAACAGGTAAGTCTTAGAACGAAACTGAGCTTTTCCTATTTCCCTTCCTTCTCACCTTGTTTTCTTGTCTTTTCACTCTAGACTCTGGGAAGTGGCTGCGGATCTGGATGATCGCTGCTGAAGATGGAGGCGCCCAGGAAAGGTGAGCGAAATGCAGCGCTGCAGCGATCGAAGCGAAATGCTTTTAAAATGAAGTCTTCCCTTTCAGGATCGTCGGTGTGATGTCTCCGTGATGCAGCTTTAGCAGGTAAGGTCTTCTTTCTCTCCAATTCTCTCTTATCTCCTTTTGCAGGCGACCCAGGATGCTGACAGGCGTGGCTGAAGTCCAGATGCAGGAGCTGACACGGTGAGCGTCCAGCTGCGAGGAGCAGAACAACGCGAAGCGTGAGTTGCTGATCGGGCGTGGTTTAAATAGCTTTGGAAGAAGTTCCAGGTATGTATCCTTCCACCGATCAGGTATGTATCCTTCCCCGACCACACCCAGGTGGAAAGTAGTCCCACAGGTAAAGTAGTCCCATTCAGGCCTCAAGAGGGCCTGGATGTAGCAGCATGGTCTGCATCAGGTAAGTGCACATTAAAACACTTGAACACATGTCTAGCTTTATGAGCCTGGCGCCTAAGGCGCCAGGACAAGGGTCTAACATGAGCCTGGTGCCTAAGGCGCCAGGACTGTGTCCAAAGGGCCCCAGCTTGGGCCTGCAGGCACTTCCCTGGGGGAAATGATGCCTGCCTCTGGGGTTGCTGGGTCGGACCGGCTCCTTGGAGGTAGGCATCATGACACTATCAAACGAAGTTGTCAAAAGCTTGACATGTGAATAATCTCAATAGTTAACTCTTTAACCATTGTCATATGCTCTACATGTTTCAGTTCACTTCAGTTGTTAGCGAAACTTTCATCAGGAGTGGTGTCACTTGTTAATCTAAAAAACAAATACAAGATAATCTCTAATTGTATAGTGATGGAGTATTCCTACAGCTTCTTGTAAACAGTGTGATTGCTGTTTTCTTCGTAATTTAAAACCGTTGTAACTGTTGATAGAGACAACAATAGAGAAAGTAAGCTACAAATGCTATGTTCAATCTCAAAGACTATTTACTAATCTGGAATGGGCCTAAAGGTAACTATGCCTGGTCTATTCAGTGGAGTTCAAGAAGAGGTGAACTTGAGTTCAGCAAGAGATACCTTCTCTTCCGTCTGATTCCCCCAATTTGGATACACGACCTGCAAAAGAATGATTTGCTTCTGATTTATAATATCCTGAATGGATAAACCACTGGGGCCTACAGCTGTGGAGAATCTACTCATTTGGATGGACTAGCTCTAAAATATGTCTAAATTTTAAAAAAAGAATCCTTATTTGATTACCAATAACTGTAACTAATGCTGGAAGGGTCAGCTGTATTGATCCGTAATCTGCTTGGCGATAGAGGCCATAACGTCTGTGGTCCGTCTTAGCTGCATCTCTGTTTCTTCTCTCCTTGATAGGACCTGAAGATATATCATGGAATAGTGTGAGAAGATTACTAACCCTTAATAGCAGAACTATAAATGTCAGTATTTATTAACCGCTAATTTTACACAAGTATGTTCTTACCTCGATAGTTTTCATCAGTATCACTCTGAGAGCTGGAAGGAACGTAATTAGTCCAAGCGGCTAGTAGTCATCTGTCTCTAGCCGCGGGCCCTGAATGAATCTGTAACAATACAAAAATAGAGAAACATCTCTATTTAGCTCCAGGGCTGAAAGAGACCCTAGCATGGGTCTTCTCTGCAGTGAAAAAAAACAAGGAAGAAGGAATTGTAAGCAAGAAACAAACAAGATTACCTTAACAGGACGCAAAAGGATCTATGGCTAAAATCAGACAGGTGATTAGACCACCAGTTTGTTCCACCACATTGTGGATCCCAGGGAGATATCCCACCTTGGCCATGATCGAAAACAACACCTGCAAAAGTCTTTAGCCAAGTCTGAAGAGCCACGGGTTAGGTTCCAGCCAAGTGGGTGATGTAATAAAATACTGAAGCGTTGGCCATCACACGACTGATGGTGCAGTGGAAAGTAGCAAAGTAGCGGACAACAAAAGAGCATGATGGCATCTCTAAACAATTGATGTGAGCCGACGACTCCCCTGGAGTACAAAGTCCACCAGTAGAGACTGGACCACACTGGGACCCCAAACAAGACAAATGCATTGTATTTTAATATAATCTCTCCGGTGAAACTGAATGTGGCCTATCGCACTGCCATGCCAGGATTCAATAGCAAGGATTCACCAATGAAGCACTTCCTGTTCCTATCTATGCTGAGAGAGGAAACCGATTGAAATGAGTCAAACTTCTCCAAAGGCTTCCAATATCATTTAAAACCAGTGTAAAGCTGGGGGCTTGAAAGATCGACTCAATGGAGGGTGGTGAGACCCCTGAGAGAACAATCAGAGAGCAGATGCCCAAAAAAAGGTTAGGTGAATCACCAGCCTTTAATTTTTGAGCAATAAATACTGAGAGGGTCTTGGTCTTACAGGAAGATAATTAGAGGTGGACTTAGTATTAACAGAAAAGGCTTGTCCTCTCCTCCGGGCCAGACAATGTCGAGCCGGAAGGAGAAGATCACCAAAACAGCGTGATTAGAGGGATGAAGAGACCACCAAAACAGCGTGATTAGAGGGGTGTACAGCCCAAACGAGGAGACCACCAAAACAGCGTGATTAGAGGGGTGTAGAGCCCAAACGAGGAGACCACCAAAACCCCTTGATTAGAGGGGTGTAGCGCCCAAAGGAGGAGACCACCAAAACCGCTTGATTAGAGGGGTGTAGCGCCCAAAGGAGGAGACCACCAAAACCGCGTGATTATAGGGGTGTAGAGCCCAAAGGAGGTGACCACCAAAACAGCGTGATTAGAGGGGTGTAGAGACCAAACGAGGAGACCACCAAAACAGCATGATTAGAGGGGTGTAGCGCCCAAAGGAGGAGACCACCAAAACCGCGTGATTATAGGGGTGTAGAGCCCAAAGGAGGTGACCACCAAAACAGCGTGATTAGAGGGGTGTAGAGCCCAAACGAAGAGACCACCAAAACCGCCTGATTAGCGGGGTGTAGCGCCCAAAGGAGACCACCAAAGCCACGTGATTATAGGGGTGTAGAGCCCAAAGGAGGTGACCACCAAAACAGCGTGATTAGAGGGGTGTAGAGACCAAACGAGGAGACCACCAAAACAGCGTGATTAGAGGGGTGTAGAGCCCAAACGAAGAGACCATCAAAACTGCCTGATTAGAGGGGTGTAGAGCCCAAAGGAGGAGACCACCAAAACAGCATGATTAGAGAGGTGTAGAGCCCAAAGGAGGAGACCATCAAAACAGCATGATTAGAGGGGTGTAGAGCCCAAAGGAGGAGACCCCAAAAACAGTGTGATTAGAGGGGTGTAGAGCCCAAAGGAGGAGACCCCAAAAACAGTGTGATTAGAGAGGTGTAGTAAACATTACCTTCTGGTTGATAGGAAGTCAATGATTCCTGCCAAGAAAAGGAAAGTTGTGAGTAGAGGTTGTAGGTTAAAGGAGAGGCCGGCAGTGTAATTTGAAATAACCTGTTGCCATCCCATATTGTAAGCTGGAACCCCAGTTAAAGAGAATTTGTATGATCGAGCCACAACTCTATTTAAGCAATGGCCGTCGAGGCAATGGCTTGCCGCCCCATACTGATTCTTGCACAAGGATTGACTCACAAATGGAGCGCTGCTTAAGAACTTCAAAAAGAAAGGCATTTAAGTACCTGATTTGACATCTTCTATATGTATGGATAAACACCAATTAACAAAAGGGAGCAATGCTATTGCGATTGGGAGCAGCAAGAACCAAGGAGAGTTCATGCCCTTCCTGGATGGGCCAGGAAGAACCAAGGACAGTATCAAGGACAGTTCATGCTCCTCCTGGATAAGCCAGGAAGAACCAAGGAGAGATCATGCTCCTCCTGGATGGGTCAAGGAAGAACTAAGGACAGTTCATGCTCCTCCTGGATGGACTAGGAAGAGCAAAGGACAGTTTATGCTCTTCCTGGATGGGTCAGGAAGAACTAAGGACAGTTCATGCTCCTCCTCGATGGGCCAGCAAGAACCAAAGACAGTTTATGCTCCTCCTGGATGGGCCAGGAAGAACCAAGGAGAGATCATGCTCCTCCAGGATGGGTCAGGAAGAACCAAGGACAGTTCATGCTCCTCCTGGATGGGCCAGGAAGAACCAAGGAGAGATCATGCTGCTCCGGGATGGGTCATGAAGAACCAAGGACAGTTCATGCTCTTCCTGGATGGGCCAGGAAGAACCAAGGACAGTCCATGTTCTTCCTGGATGGACCAGGAAGAACCAAGGACAGTTCCTTCTCCTCCTGGATGGGCCAGGAAGAACCAAGGACAGTTCATGCTCCTCCTGGATGGACCAGGAAGAACCAAGGACAGTTCATGCTCTTCCTGGAGGGGCCAGGAAGAATCAAGGACAGTTCGTGTTCCTGCTGGATGGACCAGGAAGAACCAAGGACAGTTCATGCTCTTCCTGGAGGGGCCAGGAAGAACCAAGGACGGTTTGTGTTCCTCCTGGATGGACCAGGAAGAACCAAGGACAGTTCATGCTCCTCCTGGATGGGCCAGGAAGAACCAAGGACAGTTCATGCTCCTCCTGGATGGGCCATGAAGAACCAAGGACAGTTCATGTTCCTCCTGGATGGACCAGGAAGAGCCAAGGACAGTTCGTGCTCCTCCTGGATGGGCCAGGAAGAACCAAGGACAGTTCCTGCTCCTCCTGGATGGGCCAGGAAGAACCAAGGACAGTTCATGTTCCTCCTGGATGGACCAGGAAGAGCCAAGGACAGTTCGTGCTCCTCCTGGATGGGCCAGGAAGAACCAAGGACAGTTCCTGCTCCTCCTGGATGGGCCAGGAAGAACCAAGAACAGTTCATGCTCCTCCTGGATGGACCAGGAAGAACCAAGGACAGTTCATGCTCCTCCTGGATGGGCCAAGCTGCGGCAGAGCATTCACCCTTCAGAAAAATCAAGCACAGAACTTGCACAAATTGGACCAATCAGGCTCTCTGATAGACACTCGTGTGCAGAGGTGGTGGAACTGTGCTACTAATACTACTGCAAGGGTTTGCTGCGAGTTGTATTTCTCAGGTTATCTTGCTGCTGAGTGATAGAGGGAAGAGTTGATGCAAAATAGGAAGCCTGAGATGTCCAACATGCTCAAAAGAAAATTATGAAAGAATTAAAAAAAACCTCCAGCCTGCATCATGGCACCACCACATCCCAACAACTGGGCAGCTCCAGCACATCGCACTTCAGGGGCAACATTTGACAGATTCAAGATCACCGGAACAAGGCTGGCCCAACGGCAGCATCCAACCCAGTAATGGAAAGAGCACAGAGCAAGACCACAATAAAGGCTCTGGGAGATGTTGACCTCCTCTTAAAAAGTAGCTCACAAACATCAGACACACCATAACCCAACAGCCCGGTACTACCGCTCTCTTCCAATCACTTCTCAACGCCTCGGCAGAACAAGGCATCATCCCCCAAGCCTCCAAAACCACTTATGTTAAACCTTCTTAATAAAGACCCTGTAATCTACCGCCCAATCTTCAACAGAACCTTCACTGGAAAATGACCTGAAAAAATGAATCAAACAAAAGTCCTGGGACCGAGTTACACCCAACGTAATGCACAAATCGCAACACAGCGATTTCGGTGTGGAGGAATGGAATCCACCATGCCCTTAATATGGAGTACACTAAAATAGTAACACTGGATTAAACACACCTAGTGCACGTAGCCTTCTGAAAATGTCTCTCAAGACTTCCAGCCATAACAATCCCACTAAAAAGTATATGTTCTTCAGGTTAGGGAGAACTGCACTATGATACACCACAGCTTTCCACTCATACAAAACAGTGACAATCTACGTGGCACCATCAGGTCATGCCCCCCCAATGACACACATGGAGTACCCTAAAAGTCCATTCTCATGTCGCAACCAAATCATCAGAGCTGAAGCCTCACATGCTACAACTATGTGAATGATACTGGCATCATCTACAAATGTCCACACTTCAACCTGAAATTCACCTGCCCTTGGCACCTGACTCATTGATGCTGCCAGATCATCTGGAACTATTGCCAAGCAAAATGCCACCAGTGGCATGCAACGATGCACCCGCCAACCTCAGCTCAGTTCCTTTGTGTGTGAAAATGGGAACCTATTCACCGGGGACAGTGACGGCACATGGCTACCCAGAAAGCCCTGCATCGAATTTAAAACTCTGACTATTGCACACGGATGTATCTCCAGAGGCTCCTCTCTGCCTCAACAAGAGCATCACACTGAAACCTCCTGTGCGCCCATCACGATTGGCAGCCAGCCTCACCCTACTCACCCCTCGCTTGAACAGTTAAAGAGCAGGGGGCACAAGCTTCTGTGTCACAGCTCCCATTCTTTGGAACTCCTTCGCACCCGGCATCAGAAATGAGCGCTCCTACAAAAGCTTAAAAAACGGGAGAAAAAATGTCGAAGTTCAACAAACACGATGCATGTATTATATTGCATTCTCTGTTTCCTAACCCTGATCAAACACAGTGAAACCCCAGGGTCTGGGCGTTACAAATCAAGCAAATGAACAAACGGCAATCAGTGCCTAGTACTCTCCGGATTTGATAGCGGCAATGGGATGTTGTCCCAAACAATTTGCTAAACCGTGAACTAAAAACACTGCAGCTTGACTCCTTCCAACCCACAAAGACATGAACACATCGCTCTTGGTCTAAGAGCAATCCGCTGGCACCTGGGAAAACTCAGGATCCGAATAAAACTCCTCTGTATTGTTCTAACTTTCCATGGCAGGGTCCCAGAATCCCCCCAGAACAAATGCATCCACTTCTTGACTATTAAAACAGTACCCGGTGATTGCATTGCCGAATATTCACCCCACACACACTTTTCAGTGCAGATTATTCATTGCAAGATATTGGCCCTCATTACAACCCAGGCGTTAAGGGGTTAACGGCGCCGTAAAAGGTGGCGGCGCCGTTAATCCCTTAACGCCTGATTACGAGGTCCCTTTGTGGGTGGCACTTTAACGCCTGCTTTTAGCAGGGTCCTGAGGACTGGAATTCAAGACGTTGCAACTGGAACTAAGAATCCGAAGAGGAGAGAAGCTGAAGACATCTGCAACGACTGAACCACTGGTTAAGCGCTGCTGCAGATCCTCACCACTTTTCTTCAACGACTTGAGAAGATCTTCCTCAGAAAGAGTCTTCTTCCCTTGGGCTGGAGGAGCCAACCAGTTTGCAAATCGCTTTCCCGGACCTGCCTTGGTCGAATCGCCAGTGCCAAGCACAAGGAGACCGGATAGCCAGGCACCCGTCCACCCGGACCGCGATTTAAAGGAGCGTCCATTTTATTTGTTGGGCAGCACCGTGGCTGGTTTCATCCCTGGGCAGTGCAGTGACTCGAACCTTCCTCCACGACGAGAGCCTCTCTTCCTCTGATGGATCTCCCGAACTGCAGGAACTGCCAGGAACTACCGCCCCTGCAGGAGCCTCTTCTACTTTAAAAGTACATTGTTCCGCCAGGCCTCCTGTTTCGTTGGGTTTTGTTAAAGGTGTTTTAAATCCTTTACCTACCTACTGGGTTGGCCGCCCCTCTCGTCTAACATTGTCTTTCACCCTCTGCAACCACCTTTTCTAATCGTTAAACAAAGACTTGACTGTAGCTACTAGAACATTTTGATCCTGGGCACATTGCCTTGTACCATTGACACTGGCACAGGCCTATTGACTCTGGCTTAATCTTTTACAACTGCCTTCTCTAGATTGATTCTCACCTAGAAATGTGTTGGTGCACATAACTCTTATAACCACCTTTTCCTTCCCTCTTTTTAAACTTGTGAAGTGCCATTTTGCTCGGTTTTCACCTCAATATTGCATATGCTAAAGTACTGCCTTGCCTAACTTGTTCACAATCTACTTGGGAAGTGTTGCTGGTGTGTCAAAGAGTCTAATCCTGTATAACTTGTCCTTTCCCTCCCTTTTGAGAAATTGTTAGAGTGCCATTTCTGCTTGGGTTTCACTGTGCCATTTTGCTCAGTGTTCACTCTTGCTCAAACTTGTTTACTTAAATAGGGAGTTGTTTATACCTTTCTTGACTGATTTAACTTGCTTTAATAATAGTGATTTTTGTGTGAACATCAGAGTGTGTAAAATAAATATATATATTCTTTTTGATACCAAGCTTTGGTCAGTGTTTCCTTGTCCCATAAGTACTGTAGTCCTAATGTGTAAACCCTGGATACTGCTCATCTCCCTCTTGAGATAGGTCTGACTGCTCAGCCACAGCTACCAACTAACTAGCACTAGTCACAATTCCATTACTGCCAAAAAAGGTGGCGATAACAAAGTTGCCGCCAGAAATGTACTTACTCGCCAAACTCGTAATGAGGCCGCATATTTCATTACAATCAACGTAAGTGACATATATTCAAACACCCTCAACAATATTTACTCGTTGATTCAGTCATGGATGGTGGAGAACCACCTTTGTCTAAACAGCGACAAAACAGAATTCTTACTTGTCAGACCCTCCAAAGCCCTAAAATATCTCTCCAATCTATACTCTGCCTTCCGGATTGACAACAAATCCATTCCCATCTCAACTTCGGTCAAAACCCTGGGGGGACACCTCGATGCCTCCTAACTATGCCCCACCAAGTAAACGCCATTGCCTCGTCAGCAGCCTATGCAACCAAAGTCCTGAATGCTGCAGGACACTTCCTCTCCAGAAACAGCTGCTTAACAATGGCCCAAGCTATTGTAGGCTCAAAGCTGGATTACTGCAATGCAATGCCCTCCAGCAACATCAAGAAATGGCAAATAACTCAAAATAATGGCTTATGAGCATCCCTGAACATCCCAAGAAGAGAACATATTTTAGAAGCGAGAAAGGAGGCCCACTGGCTTCCCATCCAAGCTTGCATCACCTTCAAAACCCTTTCTATCACCCATAAGTGCTTATCTGCCGCAGCCCCACCGCATATCGCCCAGAAACTAGTCAAAGCGCACTCAACAAGACCCACCAGAACACCATACACTGACCGCCTAGTCCTACCCAAGGTTAAATACACCAAAGCAGGCAGCTCGAGCTTCTCTTAACTAGCAGCCAAACAATGGAACGCCCTTCGCCCTGCACTCAGAGCAGAAAGATCCTACTGGGTATTCAGGAAAGCACTCAAAATGCAGCTGTTCTCTTAAGTGCTAAACACTGCCGGAATCTTGAAGGCTTCTGTGCACCCATATTTGCTGTATCTGAAACCTAATGCAACCAATTGGCGTCTATGTATCGCAAATGACACGTAACTGTAACAGTGCCTCGATGCCTCCGGGCGGTTTATGCGCTATGAAAATGAAATAAATAAATAAGTAATCACAACTAGCACATGGAGATCGTTATTGACACCCTATAAGCCAATCAGAATGTTCGGAGTGCAGTCAATAACTACTGGTATTCATCGCATTCTTGCAAAAGCCAACAGGGAAACAACAATGCCATTTCCAAGCACGATTTCCTTCAACAGGACGATCCCTCTATGGGAGAATATTTTTTTACTGCCACGTTAAGTTTAACGCATGAAAGAGAAAGCTGAAACATGGGAACAGCAGGAAGCCATGTTCTTATACATCTGATGCCAGCTCATGTACAATCCATTCCAGGTTTCAGTGAACGTTATTTATAGCCACAGAATAAAACAGCATTACGTTTACTAACTCTGTCTATTAACTTCCCTCACTATTATAACACCCTTTTACTTCACTACAAGAATTCTAACACATTGTATTGCTTTTACCAAAGTAATAGCCATATAGACCTCAGCAGGGGTCATTATCGCTTTTTTTTGGGAGGGTATCTCAGGGGCAACGTTCTCGGAGCACCACAGGTTCGATCCCCGGGCCCGCACTTAGAAACCTCTGGATATTAAGTGCGTTATAAATAACCTATCATCTAATATCAACCTATGGTCCAAAGCAAAGCCTCGGGCCATAACTTGGGAGGCAGGTTATTATCCCAGGCAATAAGGACCCCTCCTGGGCTCTACAAGGCTATAGTGTAGAATCTTGGAGAGGAAAACTAAAAAACAATGTCAGCGTTGCTTTCCTAAATTTAGCAAACTTTGCCCCAGAAGAGGCTGGCAATGGTGGGAGGAATTGCTTGATGACTGGTTGCTGAGGCAGACCTAAAATGGAACACACCATCACGTGACATACACAGCAATATAGCTTCAGCCCCTAACAGAGCTGCGGATTCATCAAGATAGTAGCACCATTTCTCTTCTTGGCCTCTAGCCCCTCCAATGTCCTTCTAAAGGAGTCGTATGGTTCTAGACTTCTCTCTGTATTTCTGGTGTTGCTTTGTGTTGCTGTATTCTCTTGATGTGCAGTGCTTGTTGCTTCTCAGCCACTGCAGGCTTCCGGTAAGTTAAACCTATTGCATGCGTGCAGGAAAACTTTCGGATCAGCAGGGGGTGTTGCTAGGTCTGGAAAAGACCCGGGCTACGCTAATGTCTGGACTGCCGGGACTCGAGGCTAGCTAGCCTTTTGGTTCTATAGCCCCTGAGATTCTATCCGGGGCTACAACCAAAAGAGCCTTGGCTCTACCCCCTAGGCTCCACCGCAAGTGATGCCCCTGCAATCGGCCAATACCCCTGAAACACGACCCTTTTTAATATGGAAGCAACAGCGGGTGTGGCCGTTTCCTGCTTGTTGGGTGTGGATTGCTGGTTGTGATATAATTCACAATTTAAACATAGTAGATGTTCACAAGAGAAGAGATATGCACTCTTGCAATTTACAGTTTGGAGCAATTAAGAGTTAATTGATAAACTGAGACGATTTCCTGTGCACATGTGAAACTGAAAGGCACCGGGGGTCACCAGGCAGGTGACAGCAAATTCCCCTCTGGCTGAGACCCGGCTCGTGAGGAGGCTGAACCTGTTTGCAATCTCAAGATCACAGATAGGCCACAGTGGAAAGATCTCCTGTCCCTCTGGAATGCCGCCTTTCAGGGCCACGTGTTCTTTTCTCTTTCTCTCCCTCTGTAAATGCTTGAGTACACATTTCTGAGTAGAATATGCAAACAAAGGGCAGCTCGCATATACCTTATGGGGGAAGAAGAGGATGGCCGAGAAAGCAACATGCAAAGCAGAGAAGGGCAGAAGCAATGGGACAGTGACGAGGGAGATGACAAAGAACGGAAGAGGGGAACCGACCGGGGAGTCTGAAAAACAATCCCACTGGCAGGGGTGTGTGCCAGGGGCAACCCAGGGGGGCACGAATACAACATGGTGGGGCATGGTGGTGGCACATCAAAGAGGAGTCAACAGGCCAAACTGGTTTAAGCATAACTATATTTTACCAATCTGGTTTAAGGAAAAACGTGTCATTGAACATGTTCAGAGCAGTTTTAATAAAATAAAAGTTTTGAATCAAGTTAATATACATCCTAAAAAGCTACCTCATGTTCAACAGTTATAAAAATGCCCCATGCACTCAGCAAGAGACTGCATTCTTTTACTTCAAGCAGACATCACTCCCAGCACAGCTTTTAATAACAGCGTGTCAAAAATAGTCAGTTTGGTAGAAGAGATATCCCTCCTACCTCAGTTTCAAATGATAGTCAAGGACAGTCTCTTTAAGAGATGAAATATCACCTACAGGCCCCCCAAAGGTACAGGGGGAAAGGAGGCAACTGCTCCCTTGGTTCTTTAGCAATGGTTGCGGGAATCTCACTTTGCCCCCCTACAGTTGTTCCGTTTTCGATTTTATTGGAGGGGCGCAAATATTTCCCCAAATATGCCAGTGTGAAGGAGTGTAGCGAGGGAGCCCGAACCAATTAGGAGGTGTTGGGGGGCTTCCCACCCAGAAGATTTATTTTAAATAATGACTGAAAATGGTGTAAACATTGTTTAAAACGCCAAACAGTTTGAAAGTGTGTTTGTACGGGTAACATGAAAAAATCAAATAGATACAAGTCAACAACAGTTCAGAGGAGCATTTCGCCAACACATTTCATATCCATGCTGGTTCTGCCAGAATATGGCAGTATCCCCACTTAAGAACATACACCAGTTGGCTTTACCATTAAAAATTCCCTGCCCCATTATGAAAATAAGTCCAAACTGGCTGCACCTAAAGGTCAGTCTATCTATATAACAACTCTTATCATGCTTGATTTATCAAAGAAAGCCAATACAAAATGTCATGCCACAGTAGGAAATGGCTAGACTGGCTGCACCAAAATATCAGTGCAGCCACGTAATAATATTTATCATGTGTGCTTTATCAAAGATGCCCAATGCAAAATATCATGCAACAGTAAGAAATGGCTAGTCTAGCTGCACCAAAAGGCCTCTCTAGCTACACAATAGCACGTATAATGTTTGCTTCATCAAGGATGCCCACTACAAATGGCATACCACAATAAGAAATGACTAGACTTGCAGCATCACAGTGCCAGTCTAGCCACGCAATAACACGTATCCATGCTTACTTTATCAAAGATGCCCAATACAGAATATCATGCCACAGAAAGGAATGGCTAGACGGGGTGCAATTTTAGCTACACAATAACACCATGCTTGATTTACCAAAGATGCACAATAGAAAAATGCATGCCACAGTAAGAAACTGCTAGACTGGCTGCATTAACATACCAGTCTAGCTCCATAATAACACTAATCATGCTTGCTTTATCATAGATGCCCAGTACAAAATGTTGTACCTGCCCTCTAGGTCCCCAGTGCCTCACACAAACACACTGTGATTATGTGTGCAAGCAAAGTGTGCTAGGGAGCCAAAGGAGTAGCGTGCTATCTTTTTCATAGGCATCTATCATAGATGGCCAGTAGAAAAAAATACCATACCTGTCCCCTTGGGCCTCCCCAGTGCCTTGCACAGGGAGTTGATTTTAGCTGATGCCAACCCCTCTCTTGCCAAAATCAGTTCCATGTCCCAGTACAAACACACGTGCACACACATTCACACAACCGTCACACGCGGCATGCAGTCGCTCATTCACACGCACACCCATCATCACTACACACAACACAAGGATACACACACATATTCAAATTAAAATACCTTCTGTCCAGTTTGGATGTTCCATCGCTGTGCTCCAGCTTCCGCGTAGCATGAACAGGAAGCAAAGATCGTTTCCTGGTTTGTGCACATTCGTGCAATTGCCGGAGCGCTGATGACGAATTGGCCCACTCCATTTGTTTGTGAGAGGAGCATAATAGCGCTTCCCATCGCACATACAAACATGCAGTTTCTCAGCTAGCACCCCCAATGGGGCTCATTGGATATGCAAAACTGCAGAACAGAACTGTCAAGAAGGAAACCGTATTTTCCACTAACAGTTCAAGCCAGCCGAGGAGCACTCCCTCAGCAGCAAAACGCAGCCGAGTGAGTGCTCAATGTTTACACTTGGCTGGCTCACTGGCTCCTCCATAAAGGGGTGAGAGTGGCCATGGGTCAGTGCCACATCCCCATTATGGAGAAGCCACCACTCGTATACCATCAATAAATCTGTGCACAGGGTCAGTGTGGCTGGAGATTAAATAATGTTGACTTTTTGAAGTCATGTACATGAACGGCACTGTTGTTAATGCAGTGATTTTGAACACATTAAGGGATCCATACACATGTCCTACAGTATAAGGCTACCAGGGTAGCTCAGCAGATTGAGTGACTGTTGCTAAGATGTTAAGAGAGGATAGATCAGGGGCAACACGTTTGTCTTGGAAGCAAGACAACACATCACTTTTTGCAATTCCTTTCAACAACAAAAAAACAAGTGCTATAAAATGTGTTGGGCCAGGGGATGGATTGGGGTGATAGTTTGCTTATATTCAGGGCGAGGGTGGGGGAATTTCTGCCCTCTGTTAAGGATTTCAATCAGGCAACGCGTACCTTAGTCTCGGCCCAGAATGCAGCGCGCAATTGAAATTCTTATAGTATAGATTAGATTCAATATCGAGATGACACACCACTCATATCACACCCCCTTTTTAAATACCCCAGGTCACAATGGACCATGTACCAGGCTGGTTGATAAAATGTAATATGTATTTATTTATTTGAAAATTGAAAGAAATCATACAATTTTTAATATGGGGCAGCAATCACCAATGGGGTGATTAGAACAATAGGAATGTAGGCAATGCACTTAGTTTAACCTTCTATTTACACATATACAGAACACCAGGAAATAGAAGCACTTTTGGATTTTAGGTAAGATAGCACTTGAGTTAGAATTTCCCCCTGCAATGTTCCCTCAAACCACAAATAATCAAATCTGAACAGATGTATAGAAGCAGCAGGTAATCAGGAATAAGGAAAAGGAAACAGAATTTGAATCCACACTTCCCTCAAATGAGAATGAAAAACGGATTTGACACCCTTGCAATCTTAAAATGGCGCTCGGAAATGGCTGAACAAAACAATGAATGTCGGCAGAAATCCTTAAATAGGTACCATTCTTCACCGGAGCAACACTGGAAAGATACTAGCAATCATAAGCAATAGATTGAGCAAAAGCATACAAATCGAAATTGAATGGAAGGTTTAAAATAATTTATAATCGAAATCATAAAAATGTCAATTCCCGCCTGAAATTAACCAGACGTCTTTTGATAAAAACGGGTGAAATTCAATGGTATAGAGTGTGGTGTTTTAGTTGGGGTGTAGCTGAGGTCTCTATCTGGTAAATTGAGGGAGTTATGTAAGATATAGCGAGGTGCGTTTTCGAGAAAATGAAGGCGTGAAAAAGGCAAAGAAATCATTTTTTACAAGGGACAGTTTTACTCTACACTGGAGCATTCAGGCTAGACTACCAGATTGAGACACAGTAAGTTCCAGGGTTCACCAGGTCCGATCACTCAAGACAGGATGAATAGCTTAGGATTTTACAAGACAAAATTATTAAAGATGTTGGCGCTATCACAATAAATCAATGACAGGGTGGCAAGCATGATTTTGACAATATTACAAGTTATCAGGATAAGTATAGGATGACTTAGAGATTGGGATGGAACAAAGTAAGGCAGGGTGTACTATGAATTTCTATGGTTCCTATTGAATGAATGAATGAATGAATTAATTAATTAATTAATTAATGATTTTTTGTTTATTTGTATAGCGCCTATACACAATGTGTTTCAAAGCGCTTCAAGGAGGGAGGGAAAAGGGAGAAAACAGTTACATTCTTACAGGTCCTTGAAACAAACCAGAATGTGAGAAAACTATCATATCATAGCAGATAGTACAAGTGCATGGAACAATAAGGGAGAGGCGAGGAAGGAAAAAAGGAGACAAAACTAGCAGTAGCATTACTATGCCTGACGACAATTGTTGCAGTGCAAGAGTGACAAGAGGGGGGGGAGGATGGGCGGGGGGGGTGAGGGAAAAGGGAAAGGAGAGGTAACAAAACAATGACTATCTTAAGGGTCAGTGACTGACCAAGGTAGTGCTGGGGAAGGCGAGGGAGGAGAAGACAAAGGGGAAATGGGGGGGGAGGGACAGACAAGCTATTATCAGAGCTAAGGGACAATGATAAGAGTAAGAGCTAAGACAAAAGAGAGGTGAAGGGGGGTAGGGGAGGGCAAGATGGCTGCAGAAAGGAAGGCAGCTAAAATTACTATGCCTAACGGCAATTTGAGGTAGTGCCAAACTTTCACAGGACGAGGGAAGGTAGGAGGGGAGGGCAGGCAGGGGCAGGTCAGGAGGGGGAGGAGAAGAGGGGGGACACTAGATGCTAAGCAAGCAAGGGGTCGGGGGGCAAAGAGATCATCCAGGGGGCAGAGAGGACTAACACGGAAGGCCAGTGGTGGGTAGGGGGGAAATAGAAGGAAGGAGGTAGTGGGGGCAAACAAGCAACTCAGGGGGCCAAGGAGGACATAGACAGTCTAGGGGGCACACAGATGGACTCAGGTGGCATTTGCAGGCACACAGGGGGCAGGGGTGGTGAGAGGGGGCATTCACAGGCACATGGGGGGCAGGGGTGGTGAGAAGGGGCATTCACAGGCACACGGGGCAGGGGTGGTGAGAGGGGGCATTCACAGGTACACGGGTTGCAGGGGTGGTGAGAGGGGGCATTCACAGGCACACAGGGGCAGGGGTGGTGAGAGGGAGCATTCACAGGCACACAAGGGGCAGGGGTGGTGAGAGGGGGCATTCCAGGCACACAGGGGGCAGGGGTGGTGATAGGGGGCATTCACAGGCACACGGGGGTAGGGGTGGTGAGATGGAGCATTCACAGGCACACGGGGGAGGCGTGGTGAGAAGGGGCATTCACAGGCACACGGGGGCAGGGTGTTTAGAGGGGGCATTCACAGGCACACAGGGGGGTGTTTGTGGCATACCGTGGTGGACAGGGGTTAACAGGGCCTTTGTTGTGGGCCTTTGGTAGTGTGACCAGCTCCCGCCTCCTGGTTGCTGACATTGGCTAAAGGGGGCCAAGGCAACCAATGGGAGAGGGAGGCAGGAGCTGGCCCAGAAAAGAAGGCAACAATAACACCTTTGAAATAAACGTGCAAACTGCCATCTTAGAAAGGCCTTCTGGCAACAGGCATGAATATGGCAGAGCATATATAAATCACAAGTGGGATGTGCGCTGAGCGCAACTTGCAGATTAAACAAGCCAAGTGTGCACGCACGGTCATAATGTGCATTTAAAATCAATTTAGACGGTCGCTCGCAGCAGCCAATGCAAATGTTCAAAGTGTCTTGTTCCTTACCCCCAGCCATGCGCAGCAGTGATGGAAGTCTGGCGCAGGTGGAAAGAGCTGGGGAGCAGAGGGAAAGGGCTCCGTCCGAGTCAGGAGATAGGAAGAATTGAAAGTGGATGGTGGAAGGGCCTCGTTCCGAGCCTTCGGTAATGTGGCCGGCTTCCGCCTTCCGGTTGCGGCCGTTAGCTAAAGGGGGCCAAGGCAACCAATGGGAGAGGGAGGCAGGAGCTGGCCCAGAAAAGAAGGCAACAATAACAACAACGAAATAAACGTGCAAACGGCCATACTCACAGTCCACTTTTAGTTTTTGGATTTTGGACAGTCAGCACTCGGGTCACCACACGACAAGGCGCCTGGCAAGACAGCTGGGCAGTTCAGTCACCGGAGGGCACTGGACTGCCACTGGACTGCCACTGGACTGACACAGGACTTGCACTGGACTGGCCCCTCTGGTCACTGGATACTAAGAATCAGCTGGACGGCAGCTTTGCAGCAGCCATGTATTTAGTGAGCAGTATTATTTATAATGCCAGGTGACATCATCATAGAATATGGCAGGGACAGGCTTTACTACACACGCCTCTAACAATAGGATTGGGCCAGGGAATAGTTTCCGCCTTGCTCACAGATGGTTGGATATCAGAAAAGTGATGTGAAGTTTATGAGGTGATTTTTACAGTGTCCAGAAACCTCCCAGAGTTACTGGAACTAAAATCTAATTTTGCCACAAACACATATTTACACAATTTCAACCTTTTAGTAAATCAGATACCCAGGTTACATATTTTTTTCCTCACATTTCAATCCAAACCCCCAGTCTGTGTGGCATGGTTTCGCCTCTCTGACAGTTTTTCGCACTTTTCACTGGGATTCATATTACTCAAAATTCTACAACTTTATACATGGGTGGGGATTGTCATGAGGAATGTGTGTACAAAAATGTAGGACTGCAATATTGATACTTTTCTTGTAATTCAACATATATCACTGTTTCTGTCCAGAGTGTGTCAATACATTCTACCCAGTTTCAAAATATAGCCCACACTTTCACTTTTACACTGTAAAAATTCCATATTTTTACAAATTTTTGCAACTGAGATATAAGTTTTTTTAAGGTTCTTTATAAAATCATCTTTAAAACAAATGGGAGTCACTGTTTGTCATTTTTCTCTTTCCAGCTGACACCAACTCGCATCTCCTTTAAAGCAGGATGAAGCACAGACGAATGTCTGGCGAGCTTGTGAATTTTCTTTGTCCTGGAAGTTTATGGCGTGGCTCCCTTCCTAGGGGCAGTTACAGGGCAGGCACTTGAATACCTGTTTTTTCTTGGTAGCTTGCCATCTCAGCCTATGTGTTTTAATCTTTATTTTCTCATTCTGAGTCTTGAATTAAAAGCTGTGGAATAACAATAGCCTATGTGTGTATTTATCACCAGCCACAAACCTCTTCAACATTGCTGGGTAATGGCAGGCTTTCCTTTAACAGTTTACTTTTTAAATGGGCATTTTCCCCCTTCAGTTTTGCAAAAGCTCATTTTACACGTGTTGAAAACTGCTAGCATTTCTTTCCTTAAATTTGGTTTGGCAGCCCCATCTGCCTTTGCAATACTGCCTTGCAGCCAAAGTCATTTTCCTGGAAGCATGAGTTTTATCTGAACACTGATACATGAAACTGACCAGGCTCAGATAGTTGAAGTCCTTTTGAAGACAGCGTGTGTTTCATACACTGTGGATACACTGTGGAGAAATATGCTGCTTTCCCATGCGAGTAAAATAAAGATCCTTGTTGATTTCTTTCCAAGCTAAGATGACTGGGCCCGTCATTCAGGAAGTAGGCCTAGTTTTGCTAATGCAGAGTGACTTCTCCTGGGCATGGCAGGACCTTTTCATTCACAGCAGTTTCATAGTAAATGGATGGAGTTAGCCTCAAAACAGCATTTTTAAAGAGGGAAAAAAAAGGTTTCATTCTGAAAAGGAATTTTGGGGTTTTGAGCAAGGCAATGTTGCCTATTTACCTAATTCCATGTTAATGTTGCAGAGCACACTGGCACATTCCTGCAGTGTCTACTCTGTTCCACCCCGCCTGAAATGTGTGTGGCAGGGTGTTGCAGCAATTTGTTTTGATGGTTGTTGTAAAAACACAATTCTGAGATCCTGGCGCGCACAGGAGCCAGAGTAGCCATTTTGCTGTTTCTTGCACCAATGCAGCAAAGTGATGGGGTAAAGCACAGCTGAGTGGGTCAATATATCCCATACCCCATAGTGAAAATCAAAAACTGGCACCCATGAACCCACAGTTTAATTTCTTAATAACTGTTGTCAGCACAACAGAAGGATTTATTTGTGATTAAGCAATTTGACAAGCATAAAATATCTTTATAAATATAAACTGTGATAAAACACAAAGGAAGGGGCACAAAAATTACAGGGTACCTATGTGGTAGTCCGAAAAAAAAGAAACCCATTTTAAGCAAAACTAATGAATGTAAATTTAAGAGCATGTTATAGTTTGGAAACGTCTTTTTGGTTTTTTTCTAGACAAGTTTAAGATGTACATTTGGCAAACAGGAGTGTGCCCAGCATGAACGAAGCCTGCTTTTAACAGTTATGGCCCCCACCCTAGTGATAGCCATGGTCCATTGATTCCCGTGGTGTCCCTTTCAGGCCAGAAGAAAGAACTCAGGCTGAGCCAATAGACCCAGGAAAATGCGCAAATGATGGCTGAGCGAAGCAGCACCTTTAAGACTCCTGGAAAGAGTAATTTGCCTGGCGGGGAGGGCAGCCCACCAATTAGCAGGGCAAAGAAGCCAATAAGGGGGGCAATAGCCCCCCTATTGCCCTCTCTAGGGACACCTATGGTGTGCGTGGGTGCACATGTCTGTGCTTGTGTGCGTGTGTGTGTATGTGGGTGTGGGCGGGAGTGTGTGTGTGCATGTGTGTGTGTGGGCAGTTGTAACTTTGGTCTGAAGGCATAAACCTTTGCACTTGATCATCCAGAAAGATGCACTTGACTGGTCTGAAGTATGGAAGGTTTGGAGTCAATTGGTCGAAAACCTGTAGCTTCTGTAAAACTATCTTAACACCCCCCTCACTCCTTCATAAAAAAGAAAAAAGAAAATGAATGCATGGTGAATGTAAGTACTGCCTTTACAGGCATATATAAAAGGTAGGTTAACCTTCTCACCTCTTGCTGATAATATTTAAATCTGACAGGGAATTTGTGGGCCATTGGTTGCAGGTAACTAGGTACAGGTCTGCTATAATCCAAACATCTGCCTGGGCAGTCACAGGGAATTGGCTGTGAGAGCCGCTGTGGAATGTGGGCTTTGCGTCAATCTGAAAGCTATGCAGTTTCGTGTAGCCCATATATTGTCCAATAAGAATGCTTTACCAATATATCGAACATTAAGATTTATAGCGCTGGACCAAGGACATGCCGAGATTTGTTGGCCCCAAAGTATGATGGCTTTTGGGCCCTGAAGACTGATTTAATGGCCTGAGCAAAGCAAGGGAATTTAACAGGTTTTCCAGGCCAATAACCTATGCTTCGGCCCAATGCGGAGGTTTACAAAGCTATCGTTACCTCTCGTTATTATTAGTGTTCAATGTGATATTTATTTAAGGTGAACTGTAGGAAACGTCCAATTCATGTCATCTTTGCTAAATGTTGACAGCAGTGAGGGCAGGTGCAATAACTATTACTGTAAACATTGGTAAACCATTATGGTGTCTAACGGTGTAACCGCAGTCAGGACCGCCTGCTGGGCGGTGAATCCAGCAGGTTGAGATCTGCTGATGAGCAAAAGATAGAAGGGAGTAGAAGAGGGTGCCAGTGGAGATGGAAGGGGAGACACACAAAGCTGCTGTGTGGCTGATAGTCCTGGGTCATTGGGGTATGCGACGTGGGCACCCGAAAGTCACAGATTCCAAATAACGGACAGCAGGCAACAAGGCTGTGCGGGCAACTGAGAGCACTAAGTACCGACATTGAGGCAAAAAGTGAGCACGCGCTCTGGGGCATCCGCTACACAATCTGCGGGCTTTGCAGGTTCATATAGCCCACAACATTGTCTAATTTCCTCATACAACCCAGCGTTTCAGGGATCTATTCGTTGTTAGACATGTGGGGGCTCAACTTGTCTATATGTGTATATTATAGGGCAGCGGTCGCCACCCTCTAGTTAAGATTATACCTATGAGTCAAAGGAAATCCAAACATTCTATTGCTAATAGCTTTTGACTTGCAGGATGGGTTTGGCTGTTATTTTCCAAGTAAAAGGTTTGTCACGGCCATGCCGCCCCACCCCCACACAGACTGGACCTTTTCGGAAAGATTCATTGCAAAATGAAAATGTTATTAAGAAAGCAAACAAACGCTGTTATTGGCCTACTCCCATGCATTTTCCCATAGAGAAAAAGTCAAATTTTGGTAAAGCCAAAGCACAAAAAACCGCGGGGCGGATTTGCGCCAAATAAGAAACAACTTGGGCATGAAGCGTTCACTCGATTTCCGGGACAGGTTAGGGGTAAATCCATTCAGGAGTTTTTAAAATATTTTACAGGGAAGCGCGTGCTCCACACTCCCAAAAAGTTTCTTTATCTCTCATGGTGCTTGCAGCAGAGCAGCTGAGAGGTTTTTCCAAAACTAAAATCTGCAATTTGTACCAGAAATTCAATTGGTAATAACTTTGTACTTGCTGGATTGAGTTTTCAGCTCGTACGGGTGGTGGCAGGGCATTCCAGTGTTGGGCTGCTAGGTAAGGGAAGCTGGCACCTCCTGCACAGGCTCTCTTGATTTTGGGTATTGTGAGCATGTATATTTAGGGCTTTCTGGTCGGCCTTGTGGATGCAGAGAGGTGTATTCTTGCAGAAAGGAAATGGAGGGGCAGTGTGCCACCAAGCTTTGGAATCAACTCCCCCAAGAGAGTCTAATAACCTGGTGGGGTGACAAACCTGCGGATAATGAAAGGCGCTGGGGGGATTCAATAGTCCAAGAATATAGCAATTACGCTTAGGTATTGGTTCATGGTTAGATCAGAGGTGTCGTATTGGTGCTTATAACTTTTTGCTTTATTATTGCTTTTGCAATTCTACAAGGCAAATTAGAAACATCATAGTGGCAGATAGCGCCAGTTGTTGAACATTGGTGAGTGCAAACAGCCGACGTGCGTTTCGACCTAAGTCTTTTTCAGGGCTGTGAATTGTGAATTGTGGTTGAGTGAAGAGATTGGCGCAGTGACATTTTTATGGATCACACGTGGATTTAGAAAAATCAACATTGATAGCGAAATCAAATAATGAACACATGTAGTTATGGATGAGATGATTATGCATGAGATGATTATGCATAAGATGTTTATGCATGAGATGATTATGCATGAGATAATTATGCATGAGATGATTATGCATGAGATTTTTATGCATGAGATGATTATGCATGAGATGATTATGCATGAGATAATTATGCATGAGATGTTTATGCATGAGATAATTAAAATGCAGCCATGGTAATGAGCAAGGTAAGTAGGTTGAACCGCTGGGTGGTGAAAGTGAGTGAAAGTGAAGTGGTTTGTAACAGAAGTACAATGGTAATCAGTTTATGCATATTTACATTCATAACAGATAGTGACATTTGTTAAGATAGCACACGAGCAAAATACCAAGGAAGAGAAAGAGGGAGAACATTTGGTTAGTTTAGGGAGAGAGCCAGTTGAAATAATAAGGCAATGGGTTGAGGAGGGCAGTAGATCTTACCCAATTGAGTAGTATGGTGTGCTCTGAATAGGGCTGATAGCTGGTCCTCCTGTGTCCGGGTGCCAGTGGGGCTGATTAGCCTGATCTTTGAAAAAGTTAATATGGTTGAGGGTTGATAAACCGAGGAGTACCTGGAGAGCACATGTGTTGGGGGTGCAAGTGTGGACAAAGGTGGGGAGAAGCCGGAGAGTCGAAAGGGTGGCAAGTGTGCAGATGGGAGTCTAGTAACCTTCCTGACTTCAGAAAGAGACTCAAAACTTCTGTTTACGTAGTCACCCCCAGGGGAAGACTGATTGTTTTGAACAACATCGCTTAGATGGCCATGCTAAGGTGCTGTATAAATACCAAAGGCAATAGCAATAGCAATCGCATCAGACTAGAGGTCAGGAGTGGGAAAAAAGACACCCTGTGAAGGTGGGGATTTGGAGGTTGTGTTGGGGGGCCAGTTACAGGTATGACATGATAGTTCATAGGTGTAATGGGGGAGGGTTAGGGAGTGAAAAAGCAATTGCATGGAGTGAGGGGATGCGGAAAAAAATAAGGGGGTCACTTGTTGAGTGCCTTTCAGGATGTGAAAGACTTTTTAATTCCGATAATGTGTTCCCGTTATCGCTGGAATCGGCGAACTGCCACACTACAGCAGGAATTCCTGTTTGGAAACGATTACTATGAAATTATCGCAGAAATCAGGAGATATAAAAAAAAAGATTTTACATCTGCAGTGCCTACATCTACTGGTTAGGGGGAAATGGGTGTTTGGTAAAAAATGAATGGTGTGACATGCCCAGAGGCCCCAAAAGAAAGCTATTGGTGCTGCATGCACAGAAGCCACTGCCGAAGCCCAGAGCTCGTGAGACCTCAAGAAACTATGCAACATGTTCAGCCGTGACCACTGGCCATTGCTGAAAGCCATGGCGAGTGGGCCCAAAAGAAAACTAGTGGTGCAACTGCGACATGTAAAGTGGCCTCAGCCGCAGGCCATTTCTGGTGGACCCCGAGGAATCTACAGTAGAACAAAACCCTTGGAATTCTGTGAAATTCATTAAGAAAGAGTTAAGGTGTTCATATTTAAAGCAACAAAACTCCTAAAATTCAGCACTCACATTTCAGGCTTGTGCACCTTACTATGCGCCTCCTGTTGCACAGCGTATGACCACAATGGGGACATCACTGATGACGTCACTGGTGATATCCGCAATTACATCACACATGTCATCAGATCAGTAATTACATCATATATGACATTATTGATTATATAAATTAGAATATATTTGTTTACCTCTTTTTATACATACTGTATGTTATTACATTTCACAATAATAACAACATGACATGGAACAATACACTGATACAGAAGTATCCTAGTATTACCTGTGGAGCATTTATTTGTAGTACGTATCAACTTACAAAATTTAAAATAAAAATTGTGTAGTGTTATACAAATGGTATGAATGTCCTGTATTAGTAAACAATTACAACACTAAATTGTATGGCATGTAAATCTATTTGAAGTATTTCAAACATAATATTCTAAGTAGGTGCAGTAGAAAAATAAGAATTGATAGCAGTTGAAACATGTTTAATAGTGAGTGGTATGAAAATAGTAAAAGTACACATTTAAATTTACAATACTCCTTATTATATAACATTACATGAACACCTGGTTTTCTAAAATATTTTATACAAAATAATCTCATATAATAGAAAGTGTGTGCCCGTGTACCGGTGTGTGCCCATATGTGCCTGTGTTCATTGCAATAGAATAACATCAATGTTTGGTTAATATACAAAAAATTATCAGTTACTTATACTACATAATTACATATATAGAAAAGAAATGAGGTTTAGAAAGTAAATATTTAATCAGAGTCATGGCAATTGAATTACTAATATGTTAGCCATTAAGATAGCTCAGCAGGTTGAGCGCTCGCTGCTCCGATCTATTTGTGATCGGCAGGTTTGAATCCTGGCAGGGCTAACTCAGCCTGTCGACATTCCGAAGTCGATAAATGAGTACCAACTTCAGTTTGGATGGTAAATGTATGTAAATATGTTCTGTGTACATTGTTTAGGTGTACACGCTATATATATAACAAATCATTATAATTTTTTGTAATTTCTTTTGAAAATAAATTATGAATGTTTATTCCATTATAACAGATTACCTTCCAAAGAACGTAATGCTTATATACTACTCCTCCTTGTAATAATCTCTGTATGCAATGAGCAAAGACCTGAGGTTCAGTTTAGGGAATGAAGGTATGGAGGTGAGTCCTGTCAGGTAGAGGCTAATCAAGGGTTTAGCTGAGGATTGGCTTAGGGAGTGAAGGTGCCCAGGTGGGCCTTGTCAGGAAGAGACAGTAAGCATTGACCTGGATTTCAGCTTAGGGAGTGAAGGTACACAGGTGAGCTGTGTAAGGGAGAGACAATGAGCATTGACCTGGGGTTCAGCTTAAGGACTGAAGGTGCACAGGTGGGCTGTGTCAGGCAGAGACAATGAGCAAAGACCTGAGGTTCAGCTTAGGGAGTGAAGGTGCAATGGGGGGCCATGTCAGGAAGAGACAATAAGCATTGAACTGATGTTGAGCTTAGGGAGTGATGGTGCACAGGTGGGCCCTGTCAAGAATAGGCTAATCGAGGGTTAACCTGAGGTTCATCTTAGGGAGTGAAGGTGAACAGGTGAGCCCTGTTAGGAAGAGACAGTAAGCATTGACCTGAGTATCAGCTTAGGGAGTGAAGGTGTACAGGTGGGCTCTGTCAGGAAGAGACAGAAAGCATTGACCTGGGATACAGTTTAGGGAGTTAAGGCGCTCACGTAAGCCCTGTCAGGAAGAGGCAAATCGAGGGTTAACCTGAGGTACAGCTTAAGGAGTGAAGGTGTGCAGGTGGGCCCGGTAAGAAAGAGACATTAAGCATTGACTTGGCATTCAGTTTAGGGAGTGAAAATAAACAGGTGGGCTGTGTCAGGCAGAGACAATAAGCATTGACCTGGTGTTGAGCTTAGGGAGTGAAGGTGCAGAGGTGGGCCCGGTCAAGAATAGGCTAATCGAGGGTTAACCTGAGGTTCAGTTTAGGGAGTGAAGGTGAACAGGTGAGCCCTGTTAGGAAGAGACAGTAAGCATTGACCTGAGGTTCATCTTAAGGATTGAACGTGTGCAGGTGGGCCCTGTTAAGAAAAGACAGTAAGCATTGACTTGGTATTCAGTTTAGGGAGTGAAAGTAAACAGGTGGGCTGTGTCAGGCAGAGACAATGAGCAAAGACCTGAGGTTCAGCTTAGGGAGTGAAGGTGCACAGGGGGGCCATGTCAGGAAGAGACAATAAGCATTGACCTGGTGTTGAGCTTAGGGAGTGAAGGTGCAGAGGTGGGCCCTGTCAAGAATAGGCTAATCGACGGTTAACCTGAGGTTCAGTTTAGGGAGTGAAGGTGAACAGGTGAGACCCTGTTAGGAAGAGACAGTAAGCAGTGACCTGAGGTTCAGCTTAGGGAGTGAAGGTGTGCAGGTGGGCTCTGTCAGGAAGAGACAGAAAGCATTGACCCGGGGTACAGATTAGGGAGTGAAGGTGCGCAGGTAAGCCCTGTCAGGAAGAGGCAAATTGAGGGTTAACCTGAGGTTCAGTTTAGGGAGTGAAGGGGCGCAGGTGGGCCCTGTCAGGAAGAGACATTAAGCATTGACCACCTAGGGTTCAGCTTAGGGAGGAAAGATGCACAAGTGGGCCGTGTCAGGGAGAGACAATGAGCATTCACCTGGGGTTCAGCTTAGGGAGTGAAGGTGCACAGGTGGGCCCGGTCAAGAATAGGCAAATCGAGGGTTGACCTGAGGCACAGTTTAGTGAGTGAAGGTGAACAGGTGAGCGCAGTCAGGAAGAGACAGTAAGCATTGACTTGGCATTCAGCTTAGGGAGTGAAAGTGCACAGGTGGGCTGTGTCAAGCAGAGACAATGAGCAAAGACCTCAGGTTCAGTTTAGGGAGTGAAGGTGCACATAGGGGCCATGTCAGGAAGAGACAATAGGCATTGACCTGGTGTTGAGCTTAGGGAGTGAAGGTGAGGAGCTGGGCCCTATCAAGAATAGGCTAATCGAGGGTTAACCTGAGGTTCAGCTTACGGAGTGAAGGTGAACAGGTGAGACCCCGTTAGGAAGAGACAGTAAGCATTGACCTGAGGTTCAGCTTAGGGAGTGAAGGTGTGCAGGTGGGATCTGTCAGGAAGAGACAGAAAGCATTGACCTGGGGTACAGATTAGGGTTTGAAGGTGCGCAGGTAAACCCTGTCAGGAAGAGGCAAATCGAGGGTTAACCTGAGGTTCAGTTTAGGGAGTGAAGGGGTGCAGGTGGGCCCTGTCAGGAAGAGAAAGTAAGCATTGACCACCTGGGGTTCAGCTTAGGGAGGAAAGGTGCACAAGTGGGCCGTGTCAGGGAGAGACAATGAGCATTCACCTGGGGTTCAGCTTAGGGAGTGAAGGTGCACAGGTGGGCCATGTCAATGAGAAACAATAAGCATTGACCTGGGGTTCAGCTTCGGGAGTTTAGGTGCGCAGGTGGGCCCTGTTAGGAAGAGACAGTAAGCATTGACCTGAAGTTCAGCTTAGGGAGTGAAGGTGTGCAGGTGTGCTCTGTCAGGAAGAGACAGAAAGCATTGACCTGTGGTACAGCTTAGGTACCACAGGTCAATGCTTATTGTCTCTTCCTGACATGGCCCCCCTGTGCACCTTCACTCCCTAAAATGAACCTCAGGTCTTTGCTCATTGTCTCTTGCTGACACAGCCCACATGTGCACCTTCAATCTTAGGGAGTGAAGGTGAGGAGGTGGGCCCTGTCAAGAATAGGCTAATCGAGGGTTAACGTGAGGTTCAGTTTAGGGAGTGAAAGTGAACAGTTGTGACCCGTTAGGAAGAGACAGTAAGCATTTACCTGAGGTTCGGATTAGGGAGTGAAGATGTGCAGGTGGGCTCTGTCAGGAAGGGACAGAAAGCATTGACCTGGGGTACAGATTAGGGAGTGAAGGTGTGCAGGTAAGACCTGTCAGTAAAAGGCAAATCGTGAGTTAACCTGAGGTTCAGCTTAGGGAGTGAAGGGGCGCAGGTGGGCCCTGTCAGTAAGAGACAGTAAGCATTGACCACCTGGGGTTCAGCTTAGGGAGGAAAGGTGCACAAGTGAGCCGTATCAGGGAGAGACAATGAGCAGTCACCTGGGGTTCAGCTTAGGGAGTGAAGGTTCAAAGGTGGCTGTGTCAGGGAGAAACAATAAGCATTGACCTGTGGTTCAGTTTAGGGAGTTAAGGTGTGCAGGTGGGCCCTGTCAAGAATAGGCAAATTGAGGGTTAACCTGAGGTTTAGCTTAGGGAGTGAAGGTGAACAGGTGAGCCCTGTCAGGAAGAGACAGTAAGCATTGACCTGAGGTTCAGCTTAGGGAGTGAAAGTGTGCAGGTGGGCTCTGTCAGGAAAAGACAGTAAGCATTGACTTGAGGTTCAGCTAAGGGAGTGAAGGTACGCAGTTGAGCCCTTTCAGGAAGAGACAGAAAGCATTGACCTGTGTTTCAGCATAGGGAGTGAAGGGGCGCAGGTGGGCGCTGTCAGGAAGAGACAGTAAGCAGTGACCACCTGGGGTTCAGCTTAGAGAGGAAAGGTGCACAGGTGGGCCATGTCAGGGAGAGACAATGAGCATTCACCTGGGGTTCAGCTTAGGGAGAGAAGGTGCACAGGTGGGCCATGTCAGTGAGAAACAATAAGCATTGACCTGGGGTTCAGCTTCGGGACTGTAGGTGTGCAGGTGGGCCCTGTCAAGAATAGGCCAATCGAGGGTTAACCTGAGGTTCAGTTTAGGAACTGCAGGTGTGCAGGTGGGCCCTGCTAGGAAAAGACAGTAAGCATTGACTTGCCATTCAGTTTACGGAGTGAAGGTGTGCGGGTGGGCTCTGTCAGGAAGTATTGACCTGGGGTTCAGCTTAGGGGGTGAAGATGCACAGGTGAGCCCTGTCAGGAAGAGACAGAAAGCATTGACCTGGGGTTCATTTTAGGGAGTGAAGGGGAACAGGTGAGCCCTGTCAGGAAGACACAGTAAGCATTGACCTGGGGTTCAGCTTAGGGAGTGAAGATGCGAAGGTGAGCCCTGTCAGGAAGAGACAGAAAGCATTGACCTGGGGTTCATCTTAGGGAGTGAACGTGCACAGGTGGGCCCTGTCAGGAAGAGATAGTAAGCATTGACCTGGGGATCAGCTTAGGGAGTAAAGGTGCACAGGTAAGCCCTGTCAGGAAGACACAGTAAGCAGTGACCTGAGGTTCAGCTTAGGGAGTGAAGGTGTGCAGGTGGGCTCTGTCAGGAAAAGACAGTAAGCATTGACCTGAGGTTCAGCTTAGGGAGTGAAGGTACGCAGGTGAGCCCTGTCAGGAAGAGAGAGAAAGCATTGACCTGCGTTTCAGCTTAGGGAGTGAAGGGGCGCAGGTGGGCCCTGTCTGGAAGAGACAGTAAGCATTGACCACCTAGGGTTCAGCTTAGGGAGTTAAGGTGCACAGGTGGGTCATGTCAGTGAGAAACAATAAGCATTGGCCTGGGGTTCAGCTTTGGGAATGAAGGTGCCCAGGTGGGCACTGTCAAGAATAGGCAAATCGAGGGTTAACCTGAGGCTCAGCTTATCGAGTGAAGCTGAACCGGTGAGACCTGTCAGGAAGAGAGAGTAAGCATTGACCTGAGGTACAGCTTAAAGAGTGAAGGTGTGCATGAGGGCCCTGTTAGGAAAAGACAGTAAGCATTGTCCTGGGGTTCAGCTTAGGGACTGAAGGTGCACAGGTGGGCTGTGTCAGCAAGAGACAATGAGCAAAGACCTGAGGTTCAGCTTAGGGAGTGAAGGTGCACAGGGGGGCCATGTCAGGAAGAGACAATAAGCATTGACCTTGTGTTGAGCTTAGGGAGTGAAGGTGCGGAGGTGGTCCCTGTCAAGAATAGGCTAATCGAGGGTTAACCTGAGGTTCAGCTTAGGGAGTGAAGGTGAACAGGTGAGACCCCGCTAGGAAGAGACAGTAAGCATTTACCTGAGGTTCAGATTAGGGAGTGAAGGTGTGCAGGTGGGCTCTGTCAGGAAAAGAAAGAAAGCATTGACCTGGTGTACAGATTAGGGGGTGAAGGTGCACAGGTAAGCCCTGTCAGTAAGAGGCAAATCGAGAGTTAACCTGAGGTTCATCTTAGGGAGTGAAGGGGCGCAGGTGGGCCCTGTCAGTAAGAGACAGTAAGCATTGACCACCTGGGGTTCAGTTTAGGGAGTGAAGGTGCACAGGTGGGCCATGTCAGTGAGAAACAATAAGCATTGCCTGGGGTTCAGCTTCGGGAGTGTAGGTGCGCAGGTGGGCCCTGTCAAGAATAGGCATACCGATGGTTGACCTGAGGTTCAGCTGAGGGAGTGAAGGTGTGCAGGTGGGCCCTGTTGGGAAAAGACAGTAAGCATTCACTTGACATTCAGCTTAGGGAGTGAAGGTGCGCAGGTGAGCCCTGTCAGAAAGAGAGAGAAAGCATTCACCTGGGGTTCAGCTTAGTGAGTGAAGGTGCACAGGTAAACCCTGTCAGGAAGACACAGAAAGCATTGATCTGCGGATCAGTTTAGGGAGTGAAGGTGGGCTCAGTCAGGAAGAGACAGTAAGTATTGACCTGGGATTCAGTTTAGGGAGTGAAGATGTGCAGGTGAGCCCTGTCAGGAAGACACAGTAAGGATTGACCTGGGGTTCAGCTTAGGGAGTGAAGATGCGAATGTGAGCCCTGTCAGGGAGAGACAGAAAGCATTGACCTGGGGTTCATTTTAAGGAGTGAAGGTGAACAGGAGAGCCTTGTCAGGAAGAGGCAAATTGAGGGTTAACCTGAGGTTCAGCTTAGGGATTGACGGTGCACAGGTGGGCCCTGTCAGGAAGAGATAATAAGCATTGACCTGTGGTTCAGTTTAGGGAGTAAAGGTGCACAAGCGGGCCGTATCAGGGAGACACAATGAGCAGTCACCTGGGGTTCAGCTTAGGGAGTGAAGGTTCACAGGTGGCTGTGTCAGGGAGAAACAATAAGCATTGATCTGTGGTTCAGTTTAGGGAGTTAAGGTGGGCACTGTCAAGAATAGGCAAATTGAGGGTTAACCTGAGGTTTAGCTTAGGGAGTGAAGGTGAACCGGTGAGCCCTGTCAGGAAGAGACAGTAAGCATTGACCTGAGGTTCAGCTTAGGGAGTGAATGTACCCAGGTGAGCCCTGTCAGGACGAGACAGAAAGCATTGACCTGGGTTTCAGCTTAGGGAGTGAAGGGGCGCAGGTGGGCCCTGTCAGGAAGAGACAGTAAGCATTGACCACCTGGGGTTCATCTTAGGGAGTGAAGGTGCACAGGTGAGCCCTATCAGGAAGAGACAAAAAGCATTGAACTGCGGTTCAGTTTACGGAGTGAAAGTGTGCGGGTGGGCTCTGTCAGGAAGAGATAGTAAGCATTGACCTGGGGTTCAGCTTAGGGGGTGAAGATGCACAGGTGAACCCTGTCAGAACGAGACAGAAAGTATTGACCTGGGGTTCATTTTAGGGAGTGGAGGTGAATAGGTAAGCCCTGTCGGGAAAACACAGTAAGCATTGACCTGAGGTTCAGCTTAGGGAGTGAAGGTGAACAGGTGAGACCCCGCTAGGAAGAGACAGTAAGCATTTACCTGAGGTTCAGATTAGGGAGTGAAGGTGTGCAGGTGGGCTCTGTCAGGAAAAGAAAGAAAGCATTGACCTGGTGTACAGATTAGGGGGTGAAGGTGCACAGGTAAGCCCTGTCAGTAAGAGGCAAATCGAGAGTTAACCTGAGGTTCATCTTAGGGAGTGAAGGGGCGCAGGTGGGCCCTGTCAGTAAGAGACAGTAAGCATTGACCACCTGGGGTTCAGTTTAGGGAGTGAAGGTGCACAGGTGGGCCATGTCAGTGAGAAACAATAAGCATTGCCTGGGGTTCAGCTTCGGGAGTGTAGGTGCGCAGGTGGGCCCTGTCAAGAATAGGCATACCGATGGTTGACCTGAGGTTCAGCTGAGGGAGTGAAGGTGTGCAGGTGGGCCCTGTTGGGAAAAGACAGTAAGCATTCACTTGACATTCAGCTTAGGGAGTGAAGGTGCGCAGGTGAGCCCTGTCAGAAAGAGACAGAAAGCATTCACCTGGGGTTCAGCTTAGTGAGTGAAGGTGCACAGGTAAACCCTGTCAGGAAGACACAGAAAGCATTGATCTGCGGATCAGTTTAGGGAGTGAAGGTGGGCTCAGTCAGGAAGAGACAGTAAGTATTGACCTGGGATTCAGTTTAGGGAGTGAAGATGTGCAGGTGAGCCCTGTCAGGAAGACACAGTAAGGATTGACCTGGGGTTCAGCTTAGGGAGTGAAGATGCGAATGTGAGCCCTGTCAGGGAGAGACAGAAAGCATTGACCTGGGGTTCATTTTAAGGAGTGAAGGTGAACAGGAGAGCCTTGTCAGGAAGAGGCAAATTGAGGGTTAACCTGAGGTTCAGCTTAGGGATTGACGGTGCACAGGTGGGCCCTGTCAGGAAGAGATAATAAGCATTGACCTGTGGTTCAGCTTAGGGAGTAAAGGTGCACAAGCGGGCCGTATCAGGGAGACACAATGAGCAGTCACCTGGGGTTCAGCTTAGGGAGTGAAGGTTCACAGGTGGCTGTGTCAGGGAGAAACAATAAGCATTGATCTGTGGTTCAGTTTAGGGAGTTAAGGTGGGCACTGTCAAGAATAGGCAAATTGAGGGTTAACCTGAGGTTTAGCTTAGGGAGTGAAGGTGAACCGGTGAGCCCTGTCAGGAAGAGACAGTAAGCATTGACCTGAGGTTCAGCTTAGGGAGTGAATGTACCCAGGTGAGCCCTGTCAGGACGAGACAGAAAGCATTGACCTGGGTTTCAGCTTAGGGAGTGAAGGGGCGCAGGTGGGCCCTGTCAGGAAGAGACAGTAAGCATTGACCACCTGGGGTTCATCTTAGGGAGTGAAGGTGCACAGGTGAGCCCTATCAGGAAGAGACAAAAAGCATTGAACTGCGGTTCAGTTTACGGAGTGAAAGTGTGCGGGTGGGCTCTGTCAGGAAGAGATAGTAAGCATTGACCTGGGGTTCAGCTTAGGGGGTGAAGATGCACAGGTGAACCCTGTCAGAACGAGACAGAAAGTATTGACCTGGGGTTCATTTTAGGGAGTGGAGGTGAATAGGTAAGCCCTGTCGGGAAAACACAGTAAGCATTGACCTGAGGTTCAGCTTAGGGAGTGAAGGTGTGCAGGTGGGCCCTGGCTGGAAGAGACAGTAAGCATTGACCCCCTGGGGTTCATCTTAGGGAGGAAAGGTTCACAGGTGGGCCATGTCTGGGGGAGACAATGAGCATTCACCTGGGGTTCAGTTTACGGAGAGAAGGTGCACCGGTGGGCCATGTCAGTGAGAAACAATAAGCATTGACCTGGGGTTCAAATTCGGGACTGTAGGTGTGCAGGTGGGCCCTGTCAAGAATAGGCCAATCGAGGGTTAACCTGAGGTTCAGCTTAGGAACTGCAGGTGTGCAGGTGGGCCCTGCTAGGAAAAGACAGTAAGCATTGACTTACCATTCAGTTTACGGAGTGAAGGTGTGCGGGTGGGCTCTGTCAGGAAGAGACAGTAAGTATTAACCTGGGGTTCAGTTTAGGGGGTGAAGATGCACAGGTGAGCCCTGTCAGGAAGAGACAGGAAGCATTGACCTGGGGTTCATTTTAGGGAGTGAAGGTGAACAGGTAAGCCCTGTCAGGAAGACACAGTAAGCATTGACCTGGGGTTCAGCTTAGGGAGTGAAGATGCAAAGGTGAGCCCTGTCAGGAAGAGACAGAAAGCATTGACCTGGGGTTCATTTTAGGGAGTGAAGGTGAACAGGTGAACCTTGTCAGGAAGAGGCAAATTGAGTGTTAACCTGAGGTGCAGCTTAGGGAGTGAAGGGGCACAGGTGGGCCCTGTCAGGAAGAGATAGTAAGCATTGACCTGGGGTTCAGCTTAGGGAGTAAAGGTGCACAGGTAAGCCCTGTCAGGAAGACACAGTAAGCATTGACCTGAGGTTCAGCTTAGGGAGTGAATGTGTGCAGGTGGGCTCTGTCAGGAAAAGACAGTAAGCATTGACCTGAGGTTCAGCTTAGGGGGTGAAGGTACGCAGGTGAGCCCTGTCAGGAAAAGACAGTAAGCATTGTCCTGGGGTTCAGCTTAGGGACTGAAAGTGCACAGGTGGGCTGTGTCAGCAAGAGACAATGAGCAAAGACCTGAGGTTCAGCTTATGGAGTGAAGGTGCACAGGGGGGCCATGTCAGGAAGAGACAATAGGCATTGACCTGGTGTTGAGCTTAGGGAGTGAAGGTGCGGAGGTGGGCCCTGTCAAGAATAGGCTAATCGAGGGTTAACCTGAGGTTCAGCTTAGGGAGTGAAGGTGAACAGGTGAGACCCCGTTAGGAAGAGACAATAAGCATTTACCTGAGGTTCAGATTAGGGAGTGAAGGTGTGCAGGTGGGCTCTGTCAGGAAGAGAAAGAAAGCATTGCCATGGTGTACAGATTAGGGAGTGAAGGTGCACAGGTAAGCCCTGTCAGTAAGAGGCAAATCGAGAGTTAACCTGAGGTTTAGCTTAGGGAGTGAAGGGGCTCAGGTGGGCCCTGTCAGTAAGAGACAGTAAGCATTGACCACCTGGGGTTCAGCTTAGGGAGGAAAGGTGCACAAGTGAGCCATGTCAGGGAGAGACAATGAGCATTCACCTGCGGTTCAGCTTAGGGAGTGAAGCTGCACATGTGGGCCATGTCAGTGAGAAACAATAAGCATTGCCTTGGGTTCAGCTTCGGGAGTGTAGGTGCGCAGGTGGGCCCTGTCAAGAATAGGCATACCGATGGTTGACCTGAGGTTCAGCTTAGGGAGTTAAGGTGTGCAGGTGGGCCTGTTAGGAAAAGACAGTAAGCATTCACTTGACATTCAGCCTAGGGAGTGAAGGTGCGCAGGTGAGCCCTGTCAGAAAGAGACAGAAAGCATTCACCTGGGGTTCAGTTTAGGGAGTGAAGGTGAACAGGTGAGCCCTGTCAGGAAGACACAGAAAGCATTGATCTGCGGTTCAGTTTAGGGAGTGAAGTTGTGCAGGTGGGCTCAGTCAGGAAGAGACAGTAAGTCTTAACCTGGGGTTCAGCTTAGGGAGTGAAGATGTGCAGGTGAGCCTTGTGAGGAAGAGACAGAAAGCATTGACCTGGGGTTCATCTTAGGGAGTGAAGGTGACAGGTGAGCCCTGTCAGGAAGACACAGTAAGCATTGACCTGGGGTTCATCTTAGGGAGTGAAGTTGAACAGGTGAGCCTTGTCAGGAAGAGGCAAATTGAGGGTTAACCTGAGGTTCAGCTTAGGGAGTCAAGGTGCATCGGTGGGCCCTGTCAGGAAGAGATAGTAAGCATTGACCACCTGGGGTTCAGCTTAGAGAGTTAAGGTGCACAAGTGGGCCGTGTCAGGAGAGACAGTAAGCATTCACCTGGGGTTCAGCTTAGGGAGTGAAGGTGCACAGGTGGGTCATGTCAGTGAGAAACAATAAGCATTGGCCTGCGGTTCAGCTTAGGGAATGAAGGTGCCCAGGTGGGCACTGTCAAGAATAGGCAAATCGAGGGTTAACCTGAGGCTCAGCTTAGGGAGTGAAGGTGAACCGGTGAGCCCTGTCAGGAAGAGAGAGTAAGCATTGACCTGAGGTACAGCTTAAGGAGTGAAGGTGTGCATGAGGGCCTTGTTAGGAAAAGACAGTAAGCATTGTCCTGGGGTTCAGATTAGGGACTGAAAGTGCACAGGTGGGCTGTGTCAGCAAGAGACAATGAGCAAAGACCTGAGGTTCAGCTTAGGGAGTGAAAGTGCACAGGGGGGCCATGTCAGGAAGAGACAATAAGCATTGACCTGGTGTTGAGCTTAGGGAGTGAAGGTGCGGAGGTGGGCCCTGTCAAGAATAGGCTAATCGAGGGTTTACCTGAGGTTCAGTTTAGGGAGTGAAGGTGAACAGGTGAGACCCCGTTAGGAAGAGACAATAAGCATTTACCTGAGGTTCAGATTAGGGAGTGAAGGTGTGCAGGTGGGCTCTGTCAGGAAGAGAAAGAAAGCATTGCCCTGGTGTACAGATTAGGGAGTGAAGGTGCACAGGTAAGCCCTGTCAGTAAGAGGCAAATCGAGAGTTAACCTGAGGTTTAGCTTAGGGAGTGAAGGGGCTCAGGTGGGCCCTGTCATTAAGAGACAGTAAGCATTGACCACCTGGGGTTCAGCTTAGGGAGGAAAGGTGCACAAGTGAGCCATGTCAGGGAGAGACAATGAGCATTCACCTGGGGTTCAGCTTAGGGAGTGAAGGTGCACAGGTTGGCCATGTCAGTGAGAAACAATAAGCATTGCCTGGGGTTCAGCTTCGGGAGTGTAGGTGCGCAGGTGGGCCCTGTCAAGAATAGGCATACCGATGGTTGACCTGAGGTTCAGCTTAGGGAGTTAAGGTGTGCAGGTGGGCCTGTTAGGAAAAGACAGTAAGCATTCACTTGACATTCAGCTTAGGGAGTGAAGGTGCGCAGGTGAGCCCTGTCAGAAAGAGACAGAAAGCATTCACCTGGGGTTCAGCTTAGGGAGTGAAGGTGAACAGGTGAGCCCTGTCAGGAAGAGACAGAAAGCATTGATCTGCGGTTCAGTTTAGGGAGTGAAGTTGTGCAGGTGGGCTCAGTCAGGAAGAGACAGTAAGTCTTGACCTGGGGTTCAGCTTAGGGAGTGAAGATGTGCAGGTGAGCCCTGTCAGGAAGACACAGTAAGCATTGACCTGGGGTTCATCTTAGGGAGTGAAGTTGAACAGGTGAGCCTTGTCAGGAAGAGGCAAATTGAGGGTTAACCTAAGGTTCAGCTTAGGGAGTCAAGGTGCATCGGTGGGCCCTGTCAGGAAGAGACAAAACGCAATGACCTGGGGTTCAGCTTAGGGAGTAAAGGTGCACAAGTGGGCCGTATCAGATAGAAACAATGAGCAGTCACCTGGGGTTCAGCTTAGGGAGTGAAGGTTCACAGGTGGTTGTGTCAGGGAGAAACGATAAGCATTGACCTGGGGTTCAGCTTCGGGAGTGTAGGTGTGCAGGTGGGCCCTGTCAAGAATAGGCCAATCGAGGGTTAACCTGAGGTTCAGCTTAGGGACTGAAGGTGTGCAGGTGGGCCCTGTTAGGAAAAGACAGTAAGCATTGACTTGGCATTCAGTTTAGGGAGTGAACGTGCGCAGGTGAGCCCTGTCAGGAAGAGACAGAAAGCATTGAACTGAGGTTCAGTTTACAGAGTGAAGGTGTGCGGATGGGCTCTGTCAGGAAGACACAGTAAGCATTGACCTGAGGTGAAGTTTAGGGAGTGAAGGTGTGCAGGTGGGCTCTGGCAGGAAAAGACAGTAAGCATTGACCTGAGGTTCAGCTTAGGGAGTGAAGGTACGCAGGTGAGCCCTGTCAGGAAGAGACAGAAAGCTTTGACCTGCGTTTCAGCTTAGGGAGTGAAGTGGCGCAGGTGGGCCCTGTCAGGAAGAGACAGTAAGCATTGACCACCTGTGGTTCAGCTTAGGTAGGAAATGTGCACAGGTGGATCATGTCAGGGAGAGACAATGAGCATTCACCTGGGGTTCATCTTAGGGAGTGAAGGTGCACAGGTGGGCCCTGTCAAGAATAAGCCAATCGAGGGTTAACCTGAGGTTCATCTTAGGGAGTGAAGGTGTGCAGGTGGGCCCTGTTAGTAAAAGACAGTAAGCATTGACTTGGCATTCAGCTTAGGGAGTGAACGTGCGCAGGTGAGCCCTGTCAGGAAGAGACAGAAAGCATTGAACTGCAGTTCAGTTTACAGAGTGAAGGTGAGCAGGTGGGCTCAGACAGGAAGGGATAGTAAGCATTGACCTGGGGTTCATTTTAGGGTGTGAAAGTGAACAGGTGAGCCCTGTCAGGAAGACACAGTAAGCATTGACCTGGGGTTAAGCTTAGGTAGTGAAGAAGCGCAGGTGAGCCCTGTCAGGAAGAGACAGAAAGCATTGACCTGTGGTTCATCTTCGGGAGTGAAGGTGAACAGGTGAGCCCTGTCAGGAAGAAGCAAATTGAGGGTTAACCTGAGGTTCAGTTTAGGGAGTGGAGGTGCACAGGTCGGCCCTGTCAGGAAGAGATAGTAAGCATTGACCTGGGGTTCAGCTTAGGGAGTGAAGATACGCCGGGGGCCCTGTCAGGAAGAGACAGTAAGCATTGAGCTGGGGTTCAGTTTACGGAGTGAAGGAGCCCCATTTGACCCTGTCAGGAAGAAACAATGAGCATTGACCTGATGTTCAGCTTAGGGAGTGACGGTGTGCAGGTTGGCCCTGTCAGGAAGAGGCAAATCGAGGGTTCACATGAGTTTCAGCTTAGGGAGTGAAGGTGAACAGGTGAGTCATATGAGGGTGAGACAATGAGCATTGACCTTGGGTTCTGCTTAAGGAGTGAAGGTGCACAGGTGGGCTGTGTCCAGGAGAGACAATAAGCATTGACCTGGGGTTGTGCTTAGGGAGTGAAGGTGTACAGGTGTGCCCTGGCAAGAATAGGCAAATCGAGGGTTAGCCTGAGGTTCAGCTTAGGGAGTGAAGGTGAACAGGTGATCCCTGTCAGGAAGAGACAGTGTGCATTGACCTGAGGTTCAGCTTAGGAAGTGAAGGTGTGCAGGTGGGCTCTGTCAGGAAGAGACCGAAAGCATTGACCTGGGGTACAGATTAGGGAGTGAAGGTGTGCAGGTGAGCCCTGTCAGGAAGAGACAGAAAGCATTGACCTGGGCTTCAGCTTAAGGAGTGAAGCTGCAGAGGTGAGTCCTGTCAGCAAAAGACAGAAAGCATTGACCTGGGGTTCAGTTTAGGGAGTGAAGGTGCAGAGGTGAGTCCTGTCAGGAATAGTCAAATCGAGGGCTAACCTGAGGTGCAGTTTAGGGAGTGAAGGTGAGCAGGTGGGTCGTATCTGGGTGTGACAATGAGCATTGACCTTGGGTTCAGCTTAGGGAGTGAAGGTGAGCAGGTGGGTCGTATCAGGGTGAGACAATGAGCATTGACCTTGGGTTCTGCTTAGAGAATGAAGGTGCACAGGTGGGCCCTGACAAGAATAGGGAAATCGACGGTTAACCTGAGGTTCAGCTTCGGGAGTGAAGGTGAACAGGTGGGCCATGTCAGAAAGAGACAGTAAGCATTCACCTGAGGTTCAGCTTGGGGAGTGAAGGTGTGCAGGTGGGCTCTGTCAGGAAGAGACAGTAAGCATTGACCTGAGGTTCAGCTTAAGGAGTGAAGGTGTGCAGGTGGCTCTGTCAGGAAGAGACAATAAGTATTGAGCTGGGGTTCAACTTAGGGAGTGAAGGAGCCCCATTGGTCCCTGTCAGTAAGTGGCAAATCCAGGCTATTTCAGTCTCCCAGGATACTGGACTTCAGAATGCCGAAAAGGTGTCAACTCCTCCAAAATCAAAGGATCCACAGATTTAAGCTTTCACAAAAGTAAGTTATATGCCTGTGGTGGGAAAAGAGCCCCCTTGGTGCAGGACTGAACCCCTAAAACTGCTTGAAAATGTGTACATCCCTTTGCCCAAGGTGCTTACTGCTGAAACAAGGGAGCCAGTGTTGCATGACCCTTTATGCAGACGTGACCTCGATACAGGCACCCAGTAGCGGGAAAGCTAGTGTGCACCTGTCTCGTTCCCTCGACCTGGGTGACAATGCATTGCCAATGTGCAAACTCAAGAATGTCACCTCTGAGTCGTTGCGCAACCCTAGTGCAAGTAAACAATGCACATTTAAACTGTGTTTATAACAGATAAACAAGCACAGTGTAACAAGTAGTATAGTACAATAAATTCATCAGCCAAAATGCTACTAGAACATATTTTATGAATTAGTACAAAAACAGAACTGCCGACACGTGTTTCGACCCTGGACACCGGATCTTTTTCAAGGCAAAACTGTTATATTAGCAAACACAAATATGTATAAATTGATATTACATAATATCACAAAGTCATATTGCAAAGATACGGAAGGGATGGGGGCCAGTACCCATTGGAGAAAAACAAAACGGAAAACAAATAAACATTGCGTCATGTCAAAAAACTGAAAACCATGCCAGACAATAATATAATACAAGTTGCATATAAGTGAAATATTAAAGTTACATTTGTTACCATGGGTAGTTGAACCAGAGTCCCAGATGAAATATCCAAATGATTATAGCCATACATTGGAAACAGAGAATATAAAATGCACAATGAGCCAGGACCCTTATAGGCAAGCACGTAATACTTTATTGCACTTGCTATACCAAATATTATTGCATGGTGCATGCTAAAAATATTGTCTCTTAGGTAAAAAGAAGAAGAGTGTTGTGCCAGGATTCAAACTGTTCATCCCTTAAACACCTCATGAAATGGACATGCGGTGATCAAAGAATTATTATTGTGTAACTGCCTCATGCCACCCACGCGTGATTAGGGTGCATTGGTAGGTTTGAAAGAGCAAATATATTACCGTATGTTGGTAGGTCTAAATATAAATGCACAGGGCCCGTCGTGAAGACATAAGTAGGGGCAAATTCTATAACGGCCTATTCAGCTCTGATGATATATGTGCTTATAGCTGAAAAATGCGCAAACAAAAAGCAATAGACGTTTCAAATTAAGCACATGGAATATATTTACCTAAGTAACCAATATCAAAAGCTAGTATGTTGTCTAAGATGTAAATTCTACCTTGGCCATCATTAATACTCGTGAGAAATGGTTTGGAACATTTCCAGACCGAAAGTCATCAGCCGAATGCTACGAGTAAAGAGTAAAAGCAAACTGGCTGAGTCAAATAGCACATTAATTATAAAGTGTGTGATGGAATGGTTATCTGAGAAAGATGTGTATATCCATATCTGTAAATACTGGGGATGGACCCCCACTTAAGACGTGTTGCCGGTGATGCGGAAAGTCTTGAATTCGCTGTTTGTTACTTCCGCGTATAAGAGAAAAGGACCTAAAAGCGCATCACGCGATGCAGTCACGTGCGCGTGATCGGTCCATTGCATTGTGGTAATCGGTGACCTTACGTTTAGTTAAGGATTTCACTCAATTCTTATTTTTACAACGTATGCGGCTGTATGAGAAGATTATGAACTTATGCCAAGTTTTAATAGCAATGATATGATGAAAATGGTTAATATGAGTCAAATGTTATATGTGTTGCCATGAAAATAAAGGTGCAAGTGGAAAATAAAGGGACACATTGGATGTCCATTGTTGGTACCTGGGGTGTCCCTGAGTTATAAGGACACCTTAAAACTATAATACTTGGATTGCAATAAAACTGGATGAACAGTTTGAAACTGGCAAAAGCCCTTCAAAATAATTGTATGTTTAACACTTCTCTGAGTGTAAAAATGCACAAGAAAACAAAAATGAGCGGCGATTAAACAATTACTAATCACACAATGTGAAAATACAAGATAAAATACAAAAAAGGTGCTGCAACTTTGGGGAATATGGACCAACATTAACAGAGTACATTAAAGAAATACATTGAGTTCCGTATCTGTGTTGCGTCCAAGACTAGTGCAACTGAGTTTAGCAATGGTCCGTGCCTCAAGCTGTCGTAGAAACAGTTGGCGATCTCCACCTCTCGGATGAGTATGTGCTTGTATTAGCCCAATAAACTTGAGATCATTTACTGAGTCCATTTGGTGATGTTGTTGCCAATGCAAAGCAAGTGGCAATTTGGGATCTTGGCTCTTCAAATGCACAAAATGTTCACGGATGCGTACTCGCAACTCTCTGATAGTAGAGCCTACATATGCCTTTTGGCATATGCATAATATGGCATACACCACGTATTTGATTTGCAATTCATGAAATTGGTGATATGCATTGTCAAACCTTGATGACAACTGAAAACATTTTGATTCAGAGCGAATTTGCAGAAATTGCATGAACCACATTTAAAAAAACTGACAGGTTTGGGTGGAAGCCAAGTCAAAGGCTGTGTAAGAGCAGGCTTTGGTTGTAGGAACGAAGGACAAAGTTGATTACACAAAGTTTTGTTGCGAGTAAAAATGAGATTGAGTGTCATAGAAATATAAGGCTGCAAATCAGAATCAAGTCTCAGAAGATGCCAATGCTTATTAAGCAGTCGATAAAGCATGCTGTGGTCTTGTGAGTATTTGGTGATAAACTGAACATTGTGAGATCGATGTCTGGTAGGTTCTTTATTAGTAACCAAAGTCGAAGCTCAGGTCATTTGGTTGATACGATTAAGACCTTGATTGATACAATGATTGGTATATCCACGTTCAAAGAACCTCCGCCTGATCATACCACAGTCTTGTTCAAAAGCCATGTCAGTACTACAATTTTGTCGAGCACGATAGAATTCCCCAAACGGGATGTTTGAGATGACTGATTTTTTGTGGCAGCTAGAAGCATAAAGCATGGCATTAACTGCAGTAGGTTTCCGAAAGGTTCATGTTTGCAACTGTCCATCTACAATGTTTATCTGAAGATCAAGAAATTCCAAAGATTGGGAGCTCACATGTCCAGAAAACTCAATGCCAAAATCGTTGCAATTAAGATAGTTAGAAGATTCAGCAAAGGTGGACGTCATCTATATAACGCTTCCATACTATAAGATTCTGTTTGTATTGATGGTCTGTATATATGTATGTGTCCTCAAAGAAGCCCATAAAGAGTTTAGCCAGAGAAGGGGCATATTTTGCACCCATAGCTACTCCTTTTGTTTGCAAATATTATTGATGGTTGAAGAGAAACTGGTTATGAGCTAAAGTAAAATGTAAAAAGTCTTTAATCATATGAACATGTTGGCTATGTGATGCTGAATGATTTCAAAATGTGAAATCAATAGTTTGCAGAGCTAAGTGATGTTGTATTGAAGTGTATAATGCTTTAACATCAAAAGTCGCCAAGAGAAAATTGGGGCACCATTCTAATTCGTATATGATCTGTAGTGTTGGGGTGGAATCACGTAAGTAAGCTGGTAATGTTGGTACAATATCCTTTATTGCAGAGTCAATGAACTGGGAAAGTCCCTCAGAGGCCCATCCTAAGCCACTCATGATTAGTCGTACCTGTGGTAACGTTGTGTATTCTTTATGAATTTTGGGAAGAAAATACATTGTGGGAATAACAGGATTGGGTCTGAATATGAAAGATATTTCGTCATCTGTGAGAGTCCCACGTGAATGCCAGTCATGTAGCAGAATTTTGAGTTGAGTAACTGTTTCTTTGGTAGGATTACCTGCTAACAATTGGTAGCATCCGGGAGTACTGAGGTGTTCATTGGCCATAGTAATGTAATCTACAGTATTCAGAATCACAATATTGCTGCCTTTAACGGCCTCTTTAATAACAATGCTTGCATCCTGGACAAGAGTTCTAAGAGCAGGTTTTTTTTGAAAACTTAAGATTAGACTTGGTAGACAAGGACTGTGAATGATCTATTTGTTTGTGAATATCTGGTATGACTGTCTGATAGAAAGTGTCTATAACACTTGCATCTGTACTTACTGGTACAAATTTGGATCTGGGTTTGTGTTCTAGCATTTGTAGATTGTGTTGATGGATGCTTAATTCCTGTTGTATAGTATTTGAAGAAGATGGAATATCCTCATTAAGTGACATGAGTAGTCGTGTGTCTTCTATATCGGATATGGTTAGACTGCTGAGTGATGGTGAGGCGACATGTGGCGTATAAGTTGCCACTTATTGCTGAAAATACTTTTTGAGTCTGAGCTTGTGAGTAAATTTAAATAAGTCAATTTGAAAATCAATAAGATCAGAGTGACAACTTGGTACAAATGAGAGACCTTTATTCAGGAGGGACAGTTCAGCAGAGGACAAAACCTTACTCGATAAATTGCAAACTAAGTTCGAAGAATCGATTTGATTGGCAAATTCTTGAAACTGGAGCGGGTTTGCCGCTTGTTTGTGTTTCTCCCTTTGTCTGGCCCTTGCTCCTCTTCATCTTCCTCCTCGGAATATGTGGTGGGAGTTGTGGTAGGTCGCCCTAAAGGGACATTAACTGTTTTGTTTGTTTGGACAGTTTGATTTGGGATGTTACCCTTTTTGTAACTGTTGATTTCCGTTAGAAAACTGCTCCTTTGATGAGTAAGTGCAGGAGTAAAGCTACTCTCCCCTTTCTCAGTAGTACTGGGTTGATCTTCCTCAGATTCTATTTCAGATGACACCGGAGTAGTAGTAGGAGTAGGAATTGCAGGTTTGATGTTATCCTGATCAAATTTGGACTGAAAAGTGTAAACCATATTGCCAATGTGGACTTTCAATTTACAAGCCCGGAAGAGCAAGCCACAATGGCACCAGATATTCTTGTTCCTGAATGTGAGATGGAGGCCATTGGACTGGATTTGGTAGCAGCCTACTTTGAATTCAGAGGCTGAAACTCTACCTGATCCAGTGAGGGAGACAGACAGGATTCCACAGGATTTTCAAATGTCAACCCCACGCCGGCAGATCAGAGGGAAGCTATTGATCCACCTGCCAGTGAGGAACAACCTCAAGGTCTTCCCTTTCTGGAACATATTCTGGATTCATTGGTAATGGGGCATCAAGCTGTCCTTAACCAGTTAATGACAGCAGTAACCCTGGCCATCCAAGTTACAACACCACTTATAGCTCTGCAGGCAAAGTACCAGAAGCATTTGTCTGCAACCTCAACAGGACAGCAGAAGCAGCCACATAGGAGAAGGAGGGGTGGACACAATACAATGTGCAACCTCCAGGAGAAGACCTCGAGACAGCACCCCAGTTGCTGAACGCTGCCAGGCAAATGCCTTGTGAGGCTTTATGTGCTCGAGAGAATGGGCTTCAACAAATAATATCATCAACAGCAACTAGAGGTTCAGTTGCTATCCTAGGAAATGCCTAGTCAGACATGCTATTGAATAGGCTATGCCTTGCAACAATAACTGGCAATACAGACACTGGAGAAAGTGAATGCCTTGCAACAATAACTGGCAATACAGACACTGGAGAAAGTGAATGCCTTGCAACAATAACTGGCAATACAGACACTGGAGAAAGTGAATGCCTTGCAACAATAACTGGCAATACAGACACTGGAGAAAGTGAACGCCTCGCAACAATAGCTAGGAATATAGACTTTTGAGAAAGTGAACACCTCGCAACAATAGCTAGGAATACAGACTTTGGAGAAAGTGAATGCCTTTCAACAATAGCTAGGAATACAGACTTTGGAGAAAGTGAATGCCTTGCAACAATAGCTAGGAATACAGACTTTGGAGTAAGTGAACGCCTTGCAACAATAGATAGGAATAGAGAATTTGGAGAAAGTGAACGCCTTGCAACAATAGCAGGGAATATAGACTTTTGAGAAAGTGAATGCCTCGCAACAATAGATAGGAATAGAGAATTTGGAGAAAGTGAATGCTTTGCAACAATAGCTAGGAATACAGACTTTGGAGTAAGTGAACGCCTTGCAACAATAGATAGGAATACAGACTTTGGAGTAAGTGAGCGCCTTGCAACAATAGATAGGAATAGAGAATTTGGAGAAAGTGAACGCCTTGCAACAATAGCAGGGAATATAGACTTTTGAGAAAGTGAACGCCTCGCAACAATAGCTAGGAATACAGACTTTGGAGAAAGTGAATGCCTTGCAACAATAGCAGGGAATATAGACTTTTGAGAAAGTGAACGCCTCGCAACAATAGCTAGGAATACAGACTTTGGAGAAAGTGAATGCCTTGCAACAATAGCTAGGAATACAGACTTTGGAGTAAGTGAACGCCTTGCAACAATAGATAGGAATAGAGAATTTGGAGAAAGTGAACGCCTTGCAACAATAGCAGGGAATATAGACTTTTGAGAAAGTGAACGCCTCGCAACAATAGATAGGAATAGAGAATTTGGAGAAAGTGAATGCCTTGCAACAATAGCTAGGAATACAGACTTTGGAGTAAGTGAACGCCTTGCAACAATAGATAGGAATACAGACTTTGGAGAAAGTGTACGCCTCACAACAATAGCTGGGAATACTGACTTTGGAGAAAGTAAACGCCTTGCAACAATAGCAGGGAATGCACACTTTGGAGAAAGTGAACGCCTGCCAGCAATAGCTAGGAATACAGACGTTGTAGTAAGTGAACACCTTGCAACAATTGCAGGGAATACAGACTTTGGAGAGAGTGAATGCCTTGCAACAATAGCTAGGAATACAGACTTTGGAGAAAGTGAACGCCTTGCAAAAATAGCTAGGAATAGAGACTTTGGAGAAAGTAAATAACGAGCTCATCCTGGAACAATTTGTGGCTTCCTTACCTATGAGCTTACAAAGCCCAGTACAGCAGTTACACACCCATGTTTGGAGACTTCCCTCCAGACGGCTACCACATACCAGTGGGCTCAATGGTGGAAGACAGCTGGACCCGATGCCATACTTAACAGAACCATTGCAACCCAACCCCCTGTTTGACTTCACCTAAGTGGTGCAGAATTATTTCCAGGGGTATCTGCTGTATCTTCCAAGAAGCCCCATCTCGACCCAAATCCGTTGCCATGTCCGCAGAAGCCGAAAAAAAGAATAGCAGCCGTGTATATGATAATTTTTGCATCATGTGCCATTCTTGTGAAAGTATGGGACACATAGCAAAAAATGGTCTAACGCCTTCTGCCAAAAAGACAATTGATAATGCATTCAGCACTAAAGGTCAACAGGAAGAGGAAGAGTGGTTTATGAATCCTGAGTCAGATGAAGGTCAAGGGGAATCGGAGGAACTGGACATGCTGGCCCAGAGAGAAAAGGAGAAAATACTACATACCTATTGAATTGGATGTCAACCAGTTCAAGCACTCCCAAATTCAGGAAGTCAGCAGACAACAGTGAGAGGCAGTTTTGTGTATCTGGAGCAATTGCTCCATAGGAAGTTGGTACCCATCACCTGTGCCCATTGTGACCAAGAAGTATATCGCAATGTCTAGCTGCACGCTGCTCAGACTGACAACACACACTTTGCCTTCATGAGGCACTGATTATAATGTCCGGCAAACCGGAAAAGAGCATTGTCTGCGAGGATCTTCCATCAATGGGTCCAAGAGAGTCAAAAACTGGACGAGACACACGCAAAAAGATCCGCTATGGAAGACCAAAGGTGAGATGAGACTGCTGGATGAGGAAAACCTGGATGACATAGGAGTGACCTCAAAACTTCAAGGAAGCAACCTCAGAGTCTAAGGAATCCACCTCCAGAATCCCCAGACACTCACCTAGAGGCGGATCGTGGAAAATGAGGATTGAACCACAAAGCGGGCTCTGGGGGGTTCAAGATAGGGTGAACAAGGGGACAGGTAGCACCACCCATGTAAAGTAGTGCCCTGTGCGGTGTGGGCAAGATCGATTCATCTATCCCCATTCTCTCCGAGGATGACTGCATGGAGCAGGCACCACCACACACTCGGCACCCCGTGCAGGGGCGCAGACATCATATCAAAATCCACAGGTAGAAGGAGCATGTCCCAAACTAAGCAAGTAAACATGAGCAGTTAACCAGTCACCTTGCAAGGTTTCCACATGCCTGCCGCCATGCTAGGGGAGTTCTCACCAAGAGGTGGGACATGTTGTGGCAAGCAAAAAGAAGACCACCCATGGGGAAGCACTAACCATCTTTAAGTCCCAAATCTAAACTGCAAGCTATCCCCCAGGGTCTGGTCCTATACACAAAGTGCCACAAATACCAATTGAATTAGGGGGGAAACATTCTGGTTGTCCAGAATAGTGACACTACAGCTCCCATGAGGCCTATCCAATGGTAGAGGATCTTCAGAGTCATATTCCAAACCATCTGGTGAGCCACAAGCTGCAGACCCTGTGCATAGGGAGGCATATCTGCATTTCCTCATTTATCTATTTTTTTGTATTGATTCATAAAACAACCTTTACAAAATCATTCCTATAAAAAAAATGTACTTATTTTTTTTTTATTTGGTTTAATTGAGTTAACAATTTTTACAAAAGATTGAATCAATAAAAGATCCCTCCAAGAGAGATCCAGCTTGTTAAAACCGACAAGAAAGTAAGTCGTCTCATCAAAGTCAAGAGTTGGCCCCCTAAGATCCCTTGAGTAGTGCTTGATAAACCCCGAACATTCGGTGGATTGATAGTCCTGAATGCTCGGGGGGCAACTCGTTATATTATAAAAAATGTTGAAAACATTTTTTAGGCCTTTTATCTCTAGAGCTCCGTCTTTCATCTAAAAAAAATGTTTCTCCAAGTCAATGACCGTCATTACAACACCGGGGCTAAACCATGGCGCTATTAGCACCATGGTTGGTGCCGGTGTTGAAACGGGTCCGCCATGGTTCAATGGGGAATTACCACCCCATTTTAAGGTTGGCGGGGCGGTAATTCCCCATTGAACCATGGCCCTTCCCCATTCCCATTTTCGCCCCATGGGAATGGGGAAGGCGCTAAGTACGGTACCACAAATTGGGGTACCGTACTTAGCACCAAGGTCCCTTTGCGGGTCCCTACTTTAACGGCTGGTGTAGACCAGCCGTTAAGGTCGGGTCCCGCAAAGGGACCTCGTAATCAGGCGCTAATGGGTTAACGGTGCCGCAGCATTTTACAGCGCCGTTAACCCATTAGCCCCAGGGTTGTAATGAGGCCCAATGTTTTTAAAAAAAGAGGTTATCCCGATCACACAGTGGGTGTTGTCACCGTTTGACAAGATCCTCCACCAATCATCTTCCGTTAGAGTTGTAAATGCTGCCATTGTTTTCTCAAAACTGTATTTCTTATTTGAAGTGTTCCGTTGCAGCTCAAAAGCAGGTGGCTGCTTGTTTCCACTTCGTCTTTCTTATTACAAAATCTGCACTTATCCGTTATAAATTGTTTTCTTATGAAGAGTACTTCATTTGTTTTAAGTTGGTTTAAGCGAAATCTCAGAAAAGACCTGCTACGAGTTTTGTCCGGGAATTTTTCCAAGTGGCTTCTGGTATGGTTTAATTTCTTGGCTGTTGTGGGTAATTGTTTAGTCAAGCTGTAACTGTTAGCAATCCCATCAGTAGCTATCCAATCCAGTTCATAAAGTTTTTTGGACACACTATCTGGATTTGTTAGGAGCTTCTCTGTCGTGGCGTTGATCTCGTTCAATAAGGAGATGTTCTGGTTTTTTCCCAACAAAGTGCAGGGGTTTTGACTTGATGTCTAGTAAGATTTTACGATACAACATCAACAAGTATCTCTCTTTGGTGGCTTTGAGAGAGGGAAGACACAGTTCACGTCTATTAGATGACATGGGAGTGCTCTTTGACAGCCCAAGTACTTGCCTTCAAAAATAGCTCTCCAGTTTCATCCAGAGATTGTCCGGGAGAGCAGGAATGTCCTCAGTCCCATATAGTATTGCTGGAACCACCTTTGATTTATAAAAGGTTGTTGCTGGTACAAGTGAAAATCTACCATATTTTTTATCGATGATTCGTGCTTATGTGGTCAGAGCTTTCATTTTTGACCAAAGCACGTCCTGCATTGGTTTCTCCGTAGGGGGGTTGCTTAGTGTAACTCCCAAGTATTTAAAGGTGTTAACTTTTTCCAGTTTTTGACCCTCCAGGAACCAGTTCTGAATTTGTTTCGTTCTCACTGTGGTTTCCCATGTCATCACCTTAGTTTTTGTTGTATTCATTTGTAAGTTGTTATTCTTCAAGTAGTTTACCAAGTTGGACAGTTGTCTCTGAAGTCCAATTGCTGTAAGGTCTAATAAAATAATATCATTGCGTAAAGGAGACACGATACCGTTTCTCCTCCCATCTTTGGTGGGAAGCATCTCACCTTGACCTCCTTGCCAGCGTAGTCCATAATATAAGCGTTATACAATGCAGGAGCTAGGGGGCAGCCCTGTTTAACACCCCTTGATGTTTTATTCCCTTCAGAAGGGAGGCCTGCTTGGCTTAGCTGCAGCTTCATCGAAGTGTCTCGGTAGAGTGCTTTAATTTGAGCTAGTATTGGCTCAGGACAGTTTATGTGTTCCAACTTTTCCCATAGCCGGTTTCTATTGACCTGTTGCAAGGCTTGGACAAGGTCAAGAAACGCCATGTGCACTCGTTGGCCTGTTTGAACGACCTTTGCTTTTATTGAGCTCACCATTAGTATGTTCACAATGGTCCCTGTGTTCTTAACCAAAACCCGTATGAAAAGTGTTAGTTCTATTTTCCCCTTTCAGCCAGTTTTGAAAGGCTTCCAATGCAAAACCTCCAAAGATGTTCCCGATGACGTCCAAAAGCGAGATTGGGCGGTACTGCGCTGGGTCCTCTCTGTCTCCTCGCTTAAAGATTGGCACCACTACAGCCATACGCCATGATTCCGGCACATTTGGTTCCTGATTGCATTTCTTAAATATTTTACTGATGAAAGGTGACCACAGCTCTGGGTTTAGTTTTAAATCACTGTTCGCAATCCCGTCTGGGCCAAGAGCCCTGGAATTGCTTAGCTTCTTGATTTTTAAGAAGATCTCTTCTTCACTGTGCGGGATACCCCACTCAAAGTTTTATCCAGTTTTTTGGGTAATCCCACCCTTGTTCGTGCAGTCTGCGTTGTAGATTGGGCCATACACTTTTGTTAAATGAGATGTCCACCTGATTTCACTTACGCTGTTGTGGAGTACATTCATGGTGGCACTTACTCCATTTATAAGGGACAAAAAGTCTTTTGATTTTCGTCTACACAGCGTTTTCAACATATTTCTTGCGTCCATTTGGTATAGGTAGGCTCTTTTTTGTCAAATCCAGGACTTATATTCCTTTTGGGCTGTGTACCATCTCATCTTGTTCTCAGGCAAACCAGAAGTTGTTGCCATTCTTTTTATTTTTCTCAGTGTTCTTCTCCTCACAACTACTAACGCGATTGTAGGCGTGTTGATGGTCAGGCTGCAAGGATTTGTTCTTGCCCTTTATCATAAATTGCTGTAGGAGTGGTGTCTAATTCAGGATACCTTCTTCTGTTTCCCCTCTATTCGTGTTTTTATTACACATTGCGGCGTAATTACTTGTAAGCTTTTTAATAGAGTTCTCCATTAGCTTGAGGCGACTGCCCCTCACGTTCACTTTAAGGTCATGCATATGCCAGTGCTTAGGTTTCTGGTAGCTAGTCCAACTTGCGTGTGATAAATTGTGGTTGCTGTGCTTAGTTTTCTCTACTGTGAATTTGTTCACCAGCCCTAACAATTCCTTTGATACAAGCGTGTGGTCGATTTAACACGTTTGGTCACCTCTTTGCCACGTCGGTGTGTCCAGGTTTGCTTTAGTTCTCAGCCAATGTAGGTTGTGGAGGTCTCTTGCCACTACTGTTTTTTCCAAACAATTGGGGCCAAATTATTAGGTGTGGTCTTTGGTTCCCAATCCCAAGGCAAATGGCGTTGAAATCTCCTGTTATTATTGTGTGGTTATACCAGTGGTGTATGCTTGCTTCATTTAAGATGTTGTTCAGAGAATCTATGTAAACTTTGTTGGTAATAACTTCAGGATTCCAATAAGTTTTCATCAGAAGAACCTTTTCTTCAAACTCCACACTAACGTAGGGCTCCAGGTGCTTCCAAGAGAGTAGGACTTGTAATAAGTATGTTGTTTGAAGTTGTTCCAGCACCTCCAAGCCACTACCGGAGCGTGTTACTATTAATAAACCAGCCATGGGTCTCCCAGTGAATCCTTTTTTTGCTGGGGTGCTGTAGGTCGTGTATCCATCCAGTTCTGGTTTCTTTAAAAGCCATGTCTCCTGAAGGCAGATTATATCCCATCTGCCTAATTTTACGTCACTCTTTGTCATTAAATGAGCGAAGCCTCTGGTGTTCCAGGAGACCATGTCCAAAGATTGTTTCCAAATTGTCTTCCGTTCTAATGATTTGGACTGGCGGTAATACATACTGACTGCGCCTTCTTGTCTAGTTGCTAGTTCCCCTTGTTTAAATGTGGCACTGAGGATTTCCAAGTCCACTTAATGGGTGTACTTTTTTTGATGTTCTTTTGACTAGCCAGTGTCTCATGCTTACCTTTGTTATTTAAAGCCAGTCGATCCTGTTCAGTATTTTCGTTCTTAAGAGTCACCACTGTTTGTTGTTCGTGATTTCGTTCTGGTCTCGTGTTTTCTTCTTCAGAGTCCAATGACGCATACTTTTTTGAGGTTCTGAGATTTCCCCTTCTGAGGTGAGGCCTGTGATCTTGCATTAGTGCCGGCTCTTCTCTTGCCCAGTTTCTTGTTGTGTTTTCACTTGTTTTGCCTGGCCTTGTCCATTTCTTGCGTTCGTTTTCTTCTTTGTTAGGACGTCTCTCACAGAGGTTTGTGGTTCTGGTAGTTCTCTCTAGGTCTTTTGGCTTGCGGTTCTCTTGTTTTTTTTGTACCTCTATACGTTGCTCAATTTCTGTCATGGCATATCCTAAGATTTTGAGTTGTTCTGCTCCATTCAGTAAGAGTTCTCAAATGACTTACGATCTAATGTGTAGATAGGATCTGTCCTTCCGCCCCATATCACATGGTTCGACTATCCATAAATCATGGCTCTGAATGTCACGTAGTTATGGTATCTGGGCAAATATGTTTATAATTGTTCTCCTGTTCAAAGTTAATTCATCATATCCCTGATGTTTACGTTCCAGTTGAAAAATGCAGGTACTTTTTATTTTTGGGGCTGCCCTCTTACTATGTTCCTTCCTTCTTGGTGATAGTGCTGGAGTTTTGTCTTTTAATAATCTTCGACATCTCAGTGGGGATTCTCTGGTTGGGAAATTCCTGACTTCTTTTTTAGAGAGTATTGGTGTTGTGTTCCACTGATATTTACTAGGTGTCCTTACAACCTCTTTTCCCTCCGGTCAGGATTGCCAGGCCTTCTGCTTCCTTCATCATTGTCCCTTTTGTTAGGATTTTCATTCAAATCTCTGTTTTTCAGTTGTCCCCGTGGCTGTGAGTTTGGTTCCTGTTCTCTAATGCACCTCTTCGTCCTCTGCTCCAACCCCTGGTCAGTTCTATTTAAGGTAACTGCTTTTCGTTTGTATCTAGGGGTTGGGTTGGGATCCGAGTCTGCTTTGTCTACTGTATAAATGCTCCACTCCGTTGTATCATATGATGAGTTTATTATGTCATCTGCTGGTTGACTGCAGTTGTTGGTTGTTTTTATCTGTGCCACAGGCTTGTCTATTGCTTTTGCCTCTTTTTTCTTTGTTGTTTTTTTTGTTTCCCTAGTAATTTTCCTGTTAGTGGGAGTAAGCTGTTTATCTAGGACGGACCTCTGGTGACTAAATATTCCAAATGTAAAAACACTTGGTTTTTCAGTTTCCTTTTTTTGGTGTTTTTCTCAGTCACCTCTTTTGGACGGTTGTTTGGTCCCTGTCTTGGCGTGTCCTGAGTCACCTCTTTGGTAGTCTGTGTACCGGTTTCCCCCGTTTGTTTCTTGTTCTCTGGCTCTTGATGTGTTGAAGGGGGTTCAGTTGTCTTCGTTATATTTGGTTCTTTGGCTAAAATGTAGCCTTCTATGTAGGTTAATATTGTATGCATCAAAGCTATCAATGATGTTTGATCCTTTGCTGTGTCGTTCAATGCCTCATATAGTTTGTTGAATGGTGCTAGGTCTATGGTTATGGTGGACATTATAGACATTGGCCCTCATTACAAGTCAGGCGTTAAGGGTTTAACGGCGCCGTTTGCAGGCGTTAAAGTCCAAGCCGCTAAGCGACCATGGTGCTAATTACGGCACCGTAATTTACGGTGCCGTAATTAGTGCCTTCCCCATCCCCATTATGCCATTTGGGGCAAAAATGGGAATGGGGAAGGGCAAATGGTGAATGGGGAATTACCGCCCCACTCACCTTGGAATGGGGCGGTAATTCCGCCATCCACCATGGCGGAATCCGTCATGGACCATGGTGCTAATAGCACCATGGTCCACCGCCTGACTTGTAATGAGGGCCATTAGGTCTATTTTTTTGCGCAATTCTTTTTGCCCTTCAGACATCATCTCGCTTAGTCTTCTATTAGGCATTTGTGTAGTTGGCAAGCTTAATGGTTTTGTGCCTAGCTTCAAATTGCTTTTGTTCCATTTTATTGGAGTATGCTCTTGGTTTTCATCGTTGTATTGTGTTTCCTCTGTTTGTTTTCCTGTAGCTTGCACTTTTATTTGTGATGGTCCTTTGAGTGGAGACCCTATAATTTGAGTAGCTTTTGCAGAAGTGCAGTCCCCAAGTTTTGAATTCCGGTTGGTTGGGCTTGTGGCTTGCCAGTTTGGAAATGTTGCCATGTTGATTTTTATTTGGAGAGGTCGCTGTCCTCCCTGTCCGGCTGGTGTTTTTTGGATCCTGGATAATGTATTAGGTTGAGTCCTGGATTTGTTAAAATGCCATCTAATTGGCGTCGAGGTCGAGTTTTTCGGCGGGCTTGTTGGTGTGTGCGCTAGTGTTGTGCTTCTCCCTCTTCCTTTGTGTGAGTCTTTGCTCAAGTCACTGAGTTCAGAAGCACTGTCTAATAGCTCTGTGTCTGAGATTTCGTCTAGGTTTTGGGGCTTAGTTGAATTGATTAGGCCAAAAAGTTTGTTTGTGGAATCCACATTGGCCAAGTTTGGCAAAACAGTTTTGTTCGTTGTGGTCGGTTGTCCTGTCTCTTTCCTTAGGTTTGTTTTTACCGATTTTCACGCTGCATTTTTACTTTGTTTAGAACCTTGTTTGTTATAAGTGCCTTTGTTCCACCTTCGATTGTCCTTTTCCATGCTTATCTGGTGGTTGGGAGTTGGATCTAGATCTTCCGAATCTGCTTCCTGTATTTGGCCATAGGTAGTGTTTATTTTGCTCCCTTTGTTAGTGACCTGGTGATTTTCTAGCTACTTTGGTGTCAAAGTTTGCTCATGTGACTTTTTGCTAGGCTCTTTGTGAGTTGATGGTTGTGCAACGTCGGTGCTAAGTTGGTCACACACGGGATCCCTATCCTCACAGGTTTCATCCTGCCATGCTTCTTTTTCAGTGCCCATGTCGGGCCCAGGTTCAACCTCTCCTTGGCTCGCCTCGTGAGAGCAGTCTTGGCTGGCGGCAGAGTGGATTTCCACTGTGACCTCCTTTGTGGCTGCGTGCGGGCACCGTACTTCATCTAACGTCACCGGTAGCTGGTCACATTCAGATGTGGGTTCGGTTCTGTGTTGCTGTTTGTCACTGCTGACGCCTACTTCTCTCGGCTGATAATCTCCCTGTTGCCCTAGGCTCTCTGTAGAGTCTACCTTCTGTTGCTTAGGAGGGCTTAAGGGGCTTGGAAGTGTGATGTCTTGTCCCTCACAATCGGCCCCGGCCCATTTGACTTTTCCCAGCTCGCTCTTTAGTTCATCCCTCGTTGGTGTAAGAGGCTGATCATCTCCTTGACGAGTATGTAAACATGTTTGCTTTTTTTCTTCTATCAGGGTTATTTGATTTTGTTCTCCCCCCTTCAAGTCGATTATGAGCTGGCCTTCGTGTCCTCTCTTTGAAGCAACTGTCCAAGAGGTACTCGGGGTGGCTTCCCTGATCTTCTCACTGGCCTCTAAGTTGTTTGTTGGGGTCAGTTTGCTCGTGTGCTGGGTCAAATGTATATATGTTTTGGCACTCCCCGTTCGTGCTGGTTATTTTTTGGGAGCCCATTTTAACTTGGTCTGAAGTAGGTCCTTTAAGGGGGGGAGCTCTAGGGTTGGGCCCCGAGGTGTTCTCAAGTCTCTATATCTCTCTTGACATTTGGGTCAGTTACACATTGAAGCTGATCCTCTGCGGTCACTGCTGAGGAAATGTCCTTATCCCCTTCAGCCGGGTAGGATGCCAAGACCCACCCCCTCTCCTCTGCTACATCCGTGAGCGCGAGGTTCGATGGTTCCTTTGATGTGCACGGAGGGTGGGCCCCAGAAGGGGGAACACGGCCACTCAAGGTGAGTTCTGCTTCCATTTTCAGACTTCACTTGAGGACAGTTTGGAAGTCACTGTAGATTGATGTCAGCTTTCTATGAGGGGATATGTATTCAGGCAAATTGCAGTGGGTGGTACCACATAGTCACACAACCTCACAACTTCTATCCTTATCACCTTCCGTGCTTAATATTCTAATCGGAAAAGTACTTCCACAGTCTCCCTCATACCCCGCAGAACTTTACTCACACTGCTTACTGTATGGGTGCTGTGTTGTTTCCCGCATCCAGCCGCAAACAGCGGAAAACAGCAGCGCCCTTTACACCTCAGCCGGCTTCACCTTATCATAAATTATATATTTCGATGTTATCTTTTCGCATCCCATGACATTTCCTCATTCCAAAGAGAGGCTGGGAGGTGGCATCAAGATCCTATAAAGGGAAGGACCTGTGTCAGGTGGCTCTTCTTTGGAGAGAGATGAGGAGGAGGTGGGAAGAGAGAAGAAAGAGACCCAGGAAGTTTGAAGGAGATAAACCCTAGGAATTGGGGATCAGGGATTGGGAAATGCAGGAGGCCGGGTAGAAAGAGACCGAGGAGGTTGGAAGGAGATAAACCCTAGGTATTGGGGATCAGGGATTGGGAAATGCAGGAGGCCGGGTAGAAAGAGACCGAGGAGGTTGGAAGGAGATAAACCCTAGGTATTGGGGATCAGGGATTGGGAAATGCAGGAGGACGGGTAGAAAGAGGACCAGGAGGTTGGAAGGAGATCAACCCTAGGGCCTGGGGATCAGGGATTGGGAAACGCAGGAGGCCGGAAAGAAAGGGACCCAGGAGGTTGGAAGGAGATAAACACTAGGTATTGGGGTTTGGGATTGCGAAACCTATGAGGCTGGAAAGAGAGAGATCTAGGATTGCTAACCGCAGGAGGCTGGGAAGAGAGAGACCCAGGAGGTTGGAAGGAGATAAACCGTAGTTATTGGGGATCAGGGATTTGGAAACGCAGGAGGCCAGGAAGAGAAAGACCTAGGAGGTTGTGAGGGGGAATATTCAGGTGGCTAGCAGGACGGGCCGTGAGGGACTGTGGCGGATGGGATAAGAGATAACCAAGAAGCAAAACATTGAGAAACGCAGGGAGTTTAAGAGAGAAAGACACAGGAGGCTGGCAAAAGGGGAGACGCTGAAAGAAAAAGGACAGTGGAAGTAAAGGGAGGAGACATGACAAAAGACAAGTTGGAGGTGGAGTGAAGGAGACGTGCATCAGGAGCGGGAAGGAGCAGGTGGTAAAAGTACAAAAGAAAAGCTGGGAGAGTAGAGTAAGGGCTGGAAGAGAGCTTTATGGAGAAAGAAGAACGGGGAAGGGATGGAGGAAAAACGTACAGTAGACTTTGGAAAAGAGGTGAGAAGGAAAGCTGGGTCAGGCCAAGACAAAGAGGGAAAGTGCCCCAAAGTTCCTTACATTGGGTGGACGAGAAGAGGTCGAAGGAGGTAGAGCGGAAGAAGGTATGAGCACGTGGAGAAGTGGCGATGCAGTGACATGAGATCAGAGTAAGGAAGGAGTGAGTAGTGAAGGCAAAGAAAGCGAGGGGAAGGAAACCCTCACGACTAGATTGTTAATGAGGGGCAAGAAGGACAGCCGAGAGGGATTCCTCATTAGTCACGGGCTAAACCCACAGCCCAAGAGCCAGAGTTAAAAGTCCTTCCTTTCAAAACTCCCCCAACCCTGCCAAAGACCACATAAAGGTTTTTAAGGACTGTGGCTAGAGACCCCCAACCTCTATTGAGTTGTCGGCCATCTTTAGTGGGTCGCTGTGTGCAGTCCTTGGGCCATGGCCCTATATAACAATTGAAGGAGAAGACGAGGAGGACACAGATCAGATTTGGGAACATAACGTTGGGACCCTTAAAATACCTCAGATTATGACTGGGTATTATTTCCCACAAATGTTCCTGCCGGGGACCCGAACTTTGAGATTGTTAAATCTGAAACACCTATCATCCTGGTATTTCTTTGTCACTTGTTTCAACCCAAGCAGGAGCCCTCCTGTTAGTTCCTTTCCCCTCATTCCCCCCTTTGTGATGCAGTACATTTCTGGCGGTAATGTCATTACCACTACCTTTTTTGTGGTAGCGTAAATACTGGGTTAGTGAACCCCAACTTTGGGGGTGAAGCAGAAGATTTACCGACAGTATATCGCTAGAGGCAAATCCTCCACTTTACCCCCCAACGGAATGACCGCCCATGGAAAATCCCTTGAAATCGCCATGTAGTCCCATAGTCTCAAATCTTGGGCGTGAACTTGGCCTTGAAACCTTTCAAAATCCCACTGTAAATTTACGGGGCTGAGTGTCGCTTATTCCATCAAACTCGTAATGAGGAGTTTGATCTGCCTCCCTTTTAATGTTCCCAGATACACCTCTATAAATTACCACCTGGGTCTCACTAACCCACACTCAAAATCATGAAAGTCAGCAAAAGAGAGGCCACAGTGAAATCAAATTTGAAACATATTAAAACAAATGTTTGGCTCTCAACTTCAAGAGAAGCAGAGGGGGCGCTGTTGGACGCTGATCAAGATGGCCGCCTGAGCGTGTAGCTGCGCTGATAATCAATATCCTACTTCAAAATCCTGTGGATTAAGGGAGAATAAAAGCATAAAAGTCAGTCACCAGACTCAGGAATCCTCAGAGAGTGAGTGAACCTGATTGCGACCTGCCGAACCGTGAGGGGCCAGAGATACACCGTTGAGCGGCTGGCACGGATACGGCGTGCGGCTCCCCTCCCCCTCCGGTGCAGCAGAGCCTGTCTTCAGACACTCGGGATCCCTCGTGGGGGCAGTGAAAGTTTCACGTCAAGGCAGACAGAGAGGATAAATTGTGAGCCCAGCTGAGGAGTGCCGGCTACGCGGGCACAAATAAGTGAGGGGCCGCAGGGAGCAGCGCAGAATGTGTGCCTGCCACACAGACCCGATCAGGCCGCAGATGAAGAACCTCCCTCCCCGGTGACCACTGTGTGTGCTGTGAATGAGCAGCAGGTGCGCCTGGGTGCAGGGAGGCCCCCACCACTGTTGGTGAGCAGCTGCAAATAAGAGGTACGCTGACCCGTTCGGGGCTCGCGCCTCTGCCACGTTGTACCCGATACCCCCACCCAGTGAATCATCCTTGCCCTGATCACACTGCAACATGGTACGCAAACATACCCAGGGAGGCCGAGGGGGTTGTCAGTCCAGAAAAACCAAACACCCCTTGAGGGTCCGAAAATGAATGATAATTGGTTGGCCGAAGACCAACCGCCTCATTTACAGTGTAAGAATATATATTCATTAGTCATTAGTTATTACGTAGCTATTAGTTCAACTAGAGTGAAGCCATTTTAAGATGACCAGAATCGCCATTTTGTTTTCTCTCTCTGCTCTCTCTAACGTTGCCACTTTGCCTCATGTAAAACTGCTTTGTTGTAGATATTATTTCACTTCAATGGTCCAAGGCTAAGAAACATGTTGAAACATTACACTGGAAAGCCAGACAGAAATGCCCGATTCCCTCCCTCACATATCCTTGAAGACAGGGAGCAAGGCATTTAATCAGTACACAAATGCCAGCGAGTCTCCTGAAAGAATAGCAATGTACGAAACTTGCATTTAAAGAGTTGAATTATGATCTTCTTTACGGCCCCCCTTCCTGAGCCCAGTGAGGCCGCGGAGAGCGGGCTGACCTCTAGAGCGAGAATCGAAACTAAGAGATAGAGAGGTCTGGTATGTGCCAGTCTCCTATGCATTGCTTGCCCATGAAAAACAGTAACGCTGTATTCTCGCAAATAAAGAATGGTGTCTGTAAAATTGAAGATTGCAAACCGTTACTAAATATGGTGGTCTAAGGTGTCATATTTGTCACGATGGTCAATCATCGGCTCTAATTCAAAGGGAAATGAATTGGTGGTGGCATCAATTGTGTCATTACTGATTGTAGGATGCTCCGTTTGTATATATGTAACTGATGTACGTTTCACGCTCTCTTGTGTCCCCCGAGGTCTGTTAGACACACGTCACGGGGCGTGGGACCATTTGGCCAACTGGGACTTCTTTGTATTGCAATAAACCCTAGATTTTGGGAATGGAACCTCGTGTCTGGTGTATCTATTCGTGTGTGGTGACTGTGCCTTGTTTCCACATCCGAGGGTCCCTCAGGGGCCCCTTCAAGATGGTGCCCAAAAAGGGACCCTCCCCCACTTGTTCCATCGTGTACGTTGCAAAATAAAGAAGTCGGTAAGAACGGCGAGGACAGGAGCGATCGAGCCAGGATAAAGAGGTGTTCGGGGCGCCCTGCGTAAGTGATGAGATTCCTTGCTGCAGATCTGCACACAGCTGATCCCTGATCGAGGCCCCTGGCCAGTGAACAAGGAGGCGAGGGTCCTGAAACGAGGCAGAGCCGAGATACGCAGACACAATGTCATTGGTTGCGTCAGTATACGGACGAATTGTGTCTTGAAAAGACAAATTGACTAATCAGGTGAGTCGTGCCCGGATTCGTAAGTGATCCTGGTATTGGTTGAGAGTTGATTTTGCAAAAACAAACACCCAGAGTAAGTTTGATTAGCCAAGGGTAAGGTTAAAACATGCCTGGTGTATTGTCCACCTTAGCGGGAGTTTTCCGCTGCGGTGAACAATCTTTGGAAACTGGCTTGGAAGCACCTCCGGGAGGAACGCCGGCTTCTGATATGTACATAAAGTATGGTATGGGAGCGATAATGTTTTGTGAAACTTGGCATAAGCAAACCAGAAAATAGGAAAATCTTCAGTGGCCGAGGGATGAGAGTTTTGAGTTGGAACCTATAGATAACCTGGAAAAGGTGTTGATAAGTAAGGGAGCACGCCCTGGGGCATTTGATATCCATAGGGACTGGAGGAGGGAAGCAATGCTCCGATTTAGAAGTAGAGAGAAACATGCACGCAGGCAGAAGTCAAAGACGGAGAAAGCTGAGGAGAAGGAGGAGGAGGAGTGGAGTAATAGCTTGAGAAAGACAAGACGGTGCAATGATTTAAACATAGAAAAAATATATCCACAAAGAGAGCTACACTTATCGGATGAATTAATAAACAGAATCTTAACTGAAACAAAACAGGGCCCGAGGAGTGTAACTATAAAGACTACGGCAGTAGCTGCCACTCAACCCCCTCCCGTTGCTCAGCCCCTCCCAACATCAGCACAGCCACAGGCTACATCAGACACTGCACTGCCCACTAGCTAGCCAGCCCCGAGTGTTTCGCAATTACCACAGCCCCAGCAGACGGATCCCACTCTCACTGCCCGCTCTGCACCCCCTGATCAAGAGGGTGCCACTGTCCCGACTGCCCCTCCCATGAGTGGAATTGAGCAGAATGAATGTATGAGAGTAACTCGCAGCGCGATCAGTAAGGAGAGAAAGTCTGAGCTGCAAGAACAGGCGGAAATGTATATAGACGATAACGATGAGACATCCACGCTAGCGTCCCTATATGACTTCAGAAGAAACAATGAAAGACAGGTATTGTTGGAATGCATGGGGGATTATTTGTTGGGACAATGGAAAAAGTTAATTGGGAAGTTACCACCGCAATGATTGTTGGATTTAAATGCATTAGCCCGTTGTAGAGGGAGAGATGAAGAAATAGAAGAGCATGTGAAGCGACTGTTTGAAATGAAGAATTAATTGGATGAAGAGTATTCTGAAGTACTCACTACACCGGGGAATAAGAGAAAGAATATTGAGAGGGGTAGAAAGCAGCAATTTACATCACCAGCAGCACAAATTAGTGCGGAGCTAAAAGTATGTATACGGGAGGCGCTAAAATGGATTTCAGATCCCAGTATTCCCACAATGGAAATACATGGAATATTTGATGAATACACTTTAGAAATGAAAAGGAGAGCGTTACAAACGATGGTTGAATATTTGATAAACAAAGATATAAGCGAGGAGAAGGTGAGCCGTCCTGAATTGTTGGCGGTATATAAGAGAGCGATGGAACGGGGAACAGGAGAGACAGCCTTATCCCTCGACTTGGGAATATTGTTGCATTTAAGGGAGGGGGAGGAATAGTGAGTGTGGCTTTCCCCATGAGAGAAGTGCCCCCTACCTTTGTACCGAAGGTAGAGACTCCCGCAGTAGGCAGTGCACCACCTGTGGTAATCCCAGCACATTACACAGCCCAAAATGTGCACGTTCCCTTCTCTAGACAGGAAGTGAATAATATAAAACAGACAATCCCTGACATACGAAAAAATCCATCCAGTTTTTATAAAGAAGTGGAGTCTTTATTGAAATCTTCAGTGTTCACGATGGGTGATATAGATCTAATATTCCCCGTAATTTTGCCAGCGGACATATGGAAACGAATACGAAAGGTAGATGATGAGATGGCTTATGGCGCCACGTGAGCAAATTTAATACTGGAAGATAAAAATAAAGCAGTGGGTGCACAGCCAGGGGCGAATATGTTAGCATTACCAGCACGAATAGTACAGAAATTAAAAGAATTGGTCCCAGAGAAAACAATTCAATGGGACAAGATGACGGCGTGTGTTCAAGGTAAAGACGAGTTGTCCACAGATTATTTCAACAGATTCGAAGAGATATTTACAGATTTCAGTGGACAGGATGTGAGTACGGAAGCAAGGAAAAGGCTATTTGTGGATAAATATGTGAGGGGATTAATACTTCCGATTCAAAATGTGATAATGACTTCAGAAAGTGCATGGCAAGCAAAAACGCTAGGAGAAGTATTACATATGGCCCAATATTATGAGAACCGGGTAAATACCGAGAAGGAAAGAGAAGCAAAGGATAGAACAAACTTGAAAACACGGGTGTTACTCCAGCAGATAGCAGGACACCACAGGGGAAGGGGAAATGCACAGAGTAGGGGAAATTTGAATATGCATGGAGGGCCTTTGGGATTAAATCAATGTGCATACTGCAGAGAGGAAGGACACTGGCGGGCACATTGTCCGCATTTGCAAAATAAAGGCGGACATAGTCAGAGAAGGGCTCACAGAAGGAACATGGGAACAAATAGTCACAACAGAAATAATATGCAGCAGCACCACAATAATCATGGGAATGGTGCACAGAATCAAGGCCATGCTTCGAATCAAATTACACAAAGTCAAAATCAGCAGATTGTACAAACGAGAAATAGAGGGATGGGGGGTACATTTTTGATAACCAGACAGGTGCATACTATAATAACAGTGGAGACTACACATCGTATGATGTGTTGTTACCCCAATAGGACAGCCCAGGACAGGGGTCGGAACCAGTGTCAATTCCCGTGAATCAGAAAGGACCCTACGTAGAGATGAAAATCGGGAATGATGAGCATAGATTCCTCGTAGATACAGGGGCACAAAGATGCTCGATAGATCATCACTTGGTTCCAGACATACCTCTGTCAGGACGACAGAATATCTCAGTAGGGTTCGCAAGTACCCCAGTAATAAACCCCAAGTCCAAATCAGTGGCAGTGACAATAGGGCCTTTTACTGAACATTGTCCATTTCTTTTAACAGAGCATTGTGGGGAGAATCTTTTAGGATTGAATCTATTGAAAAAACTAAGCGCAGTTATTCATTGTACACCAGATGGGCTATTTTTGATTATTTCTCCCCAGACTATGCCGACTTCTGAATTTGTGACAGAACCTTTAACAGGGGAATTGAGTAAGGTACCAACTTGCATTTGGACTGTGAATGACAATGATGTGGGATGTTTGAAAATAGAACCAGTAAAAATTACATTAAGAGAAGGAATAACGTTATCACGTATTCCGCAGTATAACATTTCAGCAGAAGGAGAAAAAGGATTGAAAAGTATTGTTTCTGATTTGGTGAAATTGGGGTGATTGAAGAGATTACAGGTAGTGTATGTAACAGCCCCATTCTTCCCGTATACAAGAAAGGGGGTAATGAGGTACCGTACCGTTTCATAATTGATCTCCATGCACTGAACAAAGTAGTAGATCCCCAATTCCCGTTAGTGCGAGATGTCACTACGATTTTGACAACGATTCCTGCTTTGGCAGAATACTTTAGTGTTATTGATTTGAAAAATGCTTTCTTCAGCATTCCAGTACACAAAGAAAGCAGGTATTTATTTGCCTTCACTTTAGGAGGACGATCATTCACATTCACACGCATTCCACAAGGCTATACTGAAATTCTGAGCATATACAGTAGAGCGTTCAAAGAGCAGTTGGACATGTTAGAATTACCAGCAGACTGTATTGTTACAATACATTGACGATTTACTAATCGCTGCTGACACGGAGGAAATATGTAAAAAAGGTACTGTTCTATTATTGACTCATCTAGCCACGCATGGCCGTAAAGCAAGCCTAAAGAAATTCCAGTACTGTCAGAAAGAAGTAGCTTATTTGGGTTACCTACTCTCAAAGGAAGGGAGAAGATTAACACCAGAGCGAATAAAGAGTATTTCTGGTATGCCGATTCCAACAACACAGAAAGGTGTGAGAGCGATAATAGGGATGGCTTCTTATTGCCGTCATTGGGTTATGAACTTCGCCTTAATTGTGAAACCAATGGTGGAATTAACAAAAAAGGATGCTGTGATGCCTTTGCAGTGGAATGAAGAATGTCAGAAGGCATTTGATTTGCTAAAACCCATTTTGAGTTCTGCTCCAGTTTTGGGCACACCGAATTATGAAAAGGTTTTTAGGCTATTTGTGCATGCGAACGAAGGATGCGCGTTGTCTGTCTTAACACAGGAACAAGGTGGAAGAAATAGGCCGTGCGGCTATTTTTCTTCTGCGCTGGACCCTATAGCGTGCGCACTACCACGATGTTTGTGAGCTGTTGCAGCGGCTACTGCGTCAGTGAAACAAACAGAAGGGATGGTTTTGGGGCACACCTTAATTTTGATGGTGCCACATGCCATAGATGTTCTACTCAATAGAAAACAGACGCCACACCTCACCTCTGCTAGATTGACTAGATATGAAATTGTATTGTTCGCGACCAACATCCAAATCATGAGGTGTAGCGCTTTGAATCCAGCAGAATTAATGCCAATGCCCTGGGAAAATAGTGGTGGGACTGAATTGCCTCCCCATGATTGTCTAATGGTTACTGAGGAAGAAACAAAAGGGAGAATTGATTTGAGTGACACACCACTAAAAGAACCAGATGGGGAACTGTGTTGCGACGGCTCCTGTTTTAAACTACCTGACAGCACATCAACTGCCGCATACACGGTTATGACATTAAAAAGTGTTGTGGAGAGTTAAATAATTCCTTATAACTCTGCCCAGGCAGCCGAGATAATTGCCTTTACAAGAGCTTGTGAAATTTTCGGAGAACTTGAGCGTAAATATCTATACTGATAGCCAGTACGCCTTTGGCGTAGTTCATAATTTTGGCCGATTATGGGCTGAGAGAGGTTTCTTAACATCCCATGGGGCTAGAATCCAGCATGGCCCTCTGATTGTGCGATTACTGTCTGCACTTACGTGTCCAAAGCACCTGGCAATAGTGAAATGCAAGGCGCATAAAAAGGTGGCATGTAAAGTGGGAGAAGGAAACGCATTTGCAGACAAGATTGCGAAACAGACTGCTACTGATTTGAGTACAAAAATGTTGACAGTAGAATCGGAGGAAGTGCCCTGCATGATAGAAAATGGAATTGTGACTGTTAAAGAAATGCAGGCGGAAGCTACCACCGACGAAATACAGGGATGGGCCAAGGGCTCTGCAGAACTGGATTTGGAGGGTTGCTGGATGGACAAAAAAAATGGGAATTGGATGGTGCCAAATGCTTATGCAAACGCGATGGTCACAATGGCTCACAGTCCCACACACATCTGTGCGAAGAAAATAGTCCAACATTTAGCCACGGTCTGGGAAAATCCACTCATAAAAAAGAATGCTGACAGGCTGGTGCAAAACTGCATCACGTGCCTACAGCACAATGTGGGAAAAGGAACAGTGACTCCAACAGCAAGTTTTGGACCTCCCTCTATGCCATTCGAAGTGATTCACTTTGACTTCATAGAGATGGAGAGATGCCAAAATCTGAAATACGTTCTGGTGATCATATGTGCTTTCAGCAAATGGGTAGAAACATATCCCTTGAAAGATTGCACAGCCATGAGCACAGTGAAGGTAATGCTGAAAGAGTATTTCTCTCGCTTTGGTCTGCCCGTGTCATATGGTCGGACAATGGTCCGCACTTTGTAGGTGCCGTAATAATGCAGATTTGTGCAGGATTGTAGATCGATAAAAGATTCCATTGTTCGAGACATCCGAGTTCAGCTAGTCTTATTGAACGGTATAACGGAATTTTGAAGTCCAAAATCAGTAAGATCTGTGCAGGCAGCAAATTAAGCTTGGTAGATGCATTACCAATTTCGTTACTGTGTATGTGAACATCAGTGCAGGCCAGAACTGGGCTCTCCCACTATGAAATTATAATGGGGAAACTGGCGAATGTGTGGTGCGCACTTCAGCCTAAAAGAATGAGAGAGGTAGAATACCCTGTACTCAGCATTTATTGGAATCTGTTAGTAAAAAAACTGCGTTCATCAGCAGGTGCAGGAGGCATTACTGGTGCAGTATAAAGGCCCAGGACATGCATTAGCGTCGGAACCTGGGTGCTCATCAGAAACTATGAGCGGAAAACATCGCTGGCACCCAGGTGGCCTGGGCCCTACCAGGTACTTTTAACCACGCAGACAGCATTACGAATGGATGGACGCAAGGCGTGGATTCATTCCACGCATGCCAAGAAAGTCCCATCGCCATTCGATACGTCATCTGATCGGGACAAAGTCCAGAAAGAGATAGCAGCGCTTCCAGAAATGAAAAATGCCATTGCCAGTCCCTTGCCACAGAAATTGCCTGATCCTGAAACAAAGCCTGATGAGATTGCCATAAAAACAGAAGAGCAAAGAGTGCCTCAACGTTGTCCAGCAGATTCTGCATCTCTGCTGGCTGACATCAAGCACATACCTCTGTGGCACCCACCATCTTCTGTTGCGCCACAACCTGCATTGTCGCCTGGGCACCCATCATCATGTGCCATTGTGCCCCAGGCTGACTCCAAGCTCGAGAACGGAAGTGCACCCGCACTATTTGTTCATCACACGGTACCAGGAGAAAATCGGTACAACCTGCGGAGCAGAAAGAAGGAGTGATCACATTTTTCATCTCTTGGTGAATTTCTTGCCTCTGTTTCCTATTTTCGGATGAAGTCGGAACCGGAGGCCTAGAGGAGGGTGGCATAAGAGTTGTGCAAGTTAGACAGCTCACAAAACGCAACTCCTCGGTGCTAAATCCATGTGTCAGGAACCCGAGTGAACAAGCGGGGCGCACGTGGTACAAAGGAAGCTGCTCTGAAATTCTAGAGCAATGTGCAAAATGCAGGGAGGCCTTGCCAGATGAATAGGCAATCCAGGCAGACAGAAAACTGGTATAAAAAGATTGTAGACATTGATTGAACTTTTTCAACATCCTAAGAAGCACATGAACAAGAGATATTCACGACGAGCACAGCAGAAGAAGAAGGAAGAGAAGAAATGTCGGAACCAGCAAATGCCCCCTCTCGCACCAATGCTGATAGCGAGTTAAACGCAGTACATAATAAGGTGAAAAAAGGACATGGTCGAAAGAATTGTATGCTGGGTTTAACCATAATAATGTGCATAATGAGTATTTTAGCCCCAATATTGACCATATTAATATTATGGTACCTAGAAGAAACGCACCCTCTTGAAATACTTTTGCCCATGATGAACATTTCCACAACGGAAAGCCCAGTCCATGTGATTTCCTATACCTTGTCCCCAATGGAAGAGAAACATAGGGAAGGATATGGGAACAACACATTGCTGTTAATAATGAATATGACACACTCAATCCTAAGAAAAAAATAATTGCTGGGTTTGTGCCCACCTGCCGCAGCATGGTGGTCAGGGAATAGGATGGTATGTACAGACCCTGCCCTGTTTCTCTGAGTGCCCTATATTATGGGAAATGGAACGAAAGTGAAACTGGTCAACTAGATAAAACAAATATGAATGACTTCGAGGAAGTGATTATGAAACCGGTGGGTTGCTCAATGTTCCACAAAAGACTATTAATTACACCAGCAATAATGCCACATGATAGATTGTCTGTACCTTATAAAACTTCTGTGATCACGTTCCACATGAACCCAAAGGGGAATAAGGATGCGGAACCCTCTTCAAATACAGTGAATTATAACCCTCATGCTGTCCCATTCTGTCTAAAGAAAAAGGGTTCTTTCCAGGTAGGAACATTCACCAGATGCAGGAATATAGCATTCCTTGATAAAGAAGTGGAACCAATATATGTGGGAGATCCCGTGTACTTTATATGTGGAGAAAAAGCATATCCTGGGTTACCTAGGAACTGGGGAGGTACGTGTTATTTGGGATTTCTGTTTCCTGGGGTGTTTCTTTTAAAAACATCAAACATAACCAAATTGACTAGGTCACGACCTCGCCGTAATATTGAAGACGGGTTAAATGTAGGGGACATAGCAAAATCATTCATACCATTTTGGGGCCAGGCGATAAACTCTTATAACATAAGACGACTGTCTAGGATATTAGAAGAAACAATAAATGGAACCACTGATATATTATATAATATGACTCTTGAAGAAAAAGGAATTAGATTAATGTCACTACAAAATAGAATGGCCCTTAATATAATCTTAGTTGATCGCGGCAGTGTTTGCAAAATCGTGGGATCAGCGTGTTGCGTATTTGTAAGTAACTGCTCCCCCACGATTTTTGAGGCAATAAGAAAATTGCATGTGTTAAGTTCTGATCTTCACCCCACTGAAGGCAGTTGGGAATTGAACATAAGCTCCTGGTTCTGGGAAGTGTTGCGATCCTGGGGATGGAAACTATTTGCAATCCTAGTAGCAATCCTAGGAATATTCGTGACATGTTGTTGTTGCATACATACTTGGCCAACTGGGACTTCTTTGTATTGCAATAAACCCTAGATTTTGGGAACGGAACCTCGTGTCTGGTGTATCTATTCGTGTGTGGTGACTGTGCCTTGTTTCCACATCTGAGGGTCACTCAGGGGCCCCTTCAGGGTGTTGCGGAGCAGAGTGCCCCCCCTGCTAATCTAACATTAACAGCTCATGGCCCCAAAGGGATATCAGGAAGCAGGCGGGAAACATCTGCAAAACTCTCTACCTGCTGAGAGAGACGGGGGAGAGTCAACACAGTACAGTACTCGCGGGCCCACAGGGCTCTAAACTGCAAAAGACAGGTCTCCCTCCAGAGCCACAAAAAATATTAACTGCCCCAACAGGCAGCTGGCAACAACATAATCCACAACTCTGTTCCCAACACGGGCAGAAGCATCAGCTCTACAAACTAAATACTGTATACCCTGCTATGCCCAGAGGCAACAGAGTCAACAAAAAAGGGTCCATAGATGCATTCACCAGCCCAACCATGGAAGCTGATGGGCAGACTCCCCCCCCAGCGCCCGACAACAGAAACACATCAGACCCATATATGGAAGCACTGCAGGCTGGGTTTGCGGCCGTGAACACAAAATTAGACGATATTGGCAATACCATAGCCACCATCAGAGCGGACATGCTACAAATGAACACCCGGATTACCGAAGCCGAAAACAGGATAGGCGAAGTGGAAGACACCACAATTAAACACAGAAAAGACATTGATTATATCAAAAAGAGCCTACAACAGGTGCAAGCAAAGTGTGAAGACTTATAATTGCGATCTCGCCGAAATAACATCCGTGTGGTGGGCCTAGCAGAGAAATCCATCAAAGTTCCTATGGAAGTGTTCCTGGAGGAAGTCATATGAACGGCCCTAACAGGCGCCCAGTTTTCCCAGTAATTTCAGACTGAAAGGGCCCACAGAACAGCACCACCTCCCCCAAATCCAGGGGTGCCACCACGTATGGTAATTGCCCGCCTGCTGAACTACCACGATAGAGATCAAATCCTTTGCCTGTCCAGGGAAAAAGGAACACTGTCGTATGATTCTGCCAGAATCCATATATACCCTGATTTTTCCAGCGGGGTGCAGTCGGCGCGCCGTACGTTTGACCAGGTGAAAAAAGCGCTCAAGGCAAGATCAGTGCTGTACGCAATGCTGTTTACCGCGAAACTCCATATATAGCACTTCAGGAGGACACATTTTTTTGAGTCCCCAGTAGAGGCTATGACCTATATAGAGCAGAACATTCCACTGCCTCCGCGAGACAAGGACTCAACAGCCAAATGAAATGCGAGACAGATATGGAGACAACACGGAAAACTGCTCACCTACTCCGATCTGTGATACTACAGCGCAGCAGCCCTCAGGGCAGTCATGCTGGGTAATAGTGAGCGGCGACCCAGCGGAGTCACTCACCTTTTTCAAATGTTGAAGTTTATCAATGGGGACACACTGTCCAGTTGGGGGGATAGTGAGGGTGGGGGGATTTAGTGGGCAAGAGCACGTTGCCCAGTTGGGAAAAGAGAGAAACAAGAAAAACTGACAAGTGCAAAGATCACAAAATACCAGAACTAATGCAAGACTCTGAGGAAACAGTGACAACACAACACCTATGGCAATGTCAGAGATTACTCACGTGGAACATTAGAGGCCTTGCTCACCCAATCAAGGCAAGGAAATTACTGAGCTATGCAAATAGACACAAAATTGACATCCTCCTACTACAGGAGACCCACGCAACGAGGAAAGTGACCGATGCATTTGCCCGTACATGGGGCCCCACAAAAGCTGCCACTAACTACTCTACACAAGCCAGGGGAGTGCTTACAGTGGTGCAAAAGCAAATTAATTTTCGTCTCACCAGGTCCGAAACAGAAGAAGAGGGCCGCTACGCAAACATCTGGGGTACACTGTGCAACGAAGAAATGATTATAATTAACACTTATGGCCCCAATATAGATTCCCCAAGCTTCTACCTAAAGATCCTCGCAGCAGTATCCCTGATAGGCCTGCCAGAGTGCTGTGGGGTGGGGACCTCAATATGATCTTGGACCTGAACCTGGACCGAACCTCTGGAAGGAGCAGGAGCCACTCTAAATCCTCCCATACCATACTTTAAGCTATGAATACACTCCCCCTCGCAGATGCGTGGAGAGAACTACATCCTCAGGAGAGGGAATACACCATTCATTCCTATGTGCACATCTCCAGTTCACGCATAGACTATTGGCTATGCACACCGGATCTCACAGAAGACTTAACTGCATGTACTATACATCCTCGCACAATGTCGGATCACTCCCGGTCCTTCTTGAACTAACACCGTCCACCGCAGAATACACTGCCCAGAACTGGAGAATGCCCCCCACACAACTCAGGGATGACACAGTGATAGAACCCATCAGATTTGAAATAACAGACTTTTATGAACGAAACGCAAACTCTGTCAAATCCAAGGCAGTTATCTGGGAAAGCTTCAAGGTCTGGCTGCGTGGGCAATTAATGGCACAAACTCATGGAGTGCTGAAAGACAGAAGGAGGGAACTGGACCATACTGAACGTGAACTGAGTGACCTGGAAAAGGCACACGCTACCAACAACACTGAACCCATCCTGTAAAGCATCTCAGAGCATCTGACAAAATTCAGATCACTGGCCGAACGGGAACTCTTCTATACGACACAACCTATTAGAGCCAGGAGATACGGCAAAGGTAATAGAGCCGGCCGTACACTGGCTAACCTAATCAAAGCCGAGCAAGGAATGAGGCATATCACTAGCATCAGATGGAAATGTGTGGACTAAAACTGCCAATATCAACGAGGTATTCCAGATATTCGACAGCAAACTTTACACTAATAGAGACCAGGTCTCCCAAAGCGAACTACGAGAATACATTGACTCAATTCCCCTACCCCAACTGAACGCAGCCGACAAAGAGACACTGGACCTCCCACTAACCATTGAAGAGCTAGAATCAGCATAGCGGACATGCGGGCGGGCAAGGCCCACGGATCAGACGGAATCCAGATCGATCTATACAAAACATTTAAAGGGGAATTGTCCCCAATGCTACTGGAGGTCTGGGAGGAGGCTCTAGTTAAAGGGGCATTACCAAATACAATGAAAGAAGCAATCATAACAGTACTCCTGAAGCACCACAAAAACCACTTCAAGATCCCAGGTCCTACTGACCTCTCTCCCTCATCAATTCGGATGCTAAAATATATGCCAAAGTAATCACAAACCACCTCATAAAATGCATGAATGTACTTATACACCCCGACCAGTCGGGATTCGTCTCCACCAGATCCACTGCGTTGAATCTCAGGAGACTCTTCGCCATCACCTCACAGCTCAACCCAAATACCAAAACGATAGCGGCCACATTAGATGCTGAAAAAGCATTTGATTCAGTATCCTGGAACTATATGTACACTATACTACACAAGATGGGATTTGGCCCGGCATTCATTAAATATATTTGGGTCCTATACACTGACCCTAGAGCAATGGTCAGAACAAACAAATCATTATCCCCAAGCTTCGCACTCGGAAGAGGCACCAGACAAGGCTGCCCACTATCTCCCCTCATATTCGCCCTCACCATAGAGGACAAGGCGGCTAAACTGAGATACAAGCATTCATGGAGAGGTATTCGCATCAGGGGTCCCCCCCAATTTATATCACTCTACGCCGACGATACAATGCAGTATGTCAGAGACCCTGAAACCAATTTACCACCGGTAATGCACGAAATAGAGACGGTCGCCAAATACTCTGGGTATCAAATCAATCAGGCAAAATCGGAAATCATCACGCTCACACAATCCACAGTGCAATCGCCAGCCACCGCACAATTCAAATAGTCACCCACCACTGCCCGTTACCTGGGAATTATAATGGCTATAGACAAACAGACTCTGTATAACAATAATTATGAACCATACTTAACACTCCTGGAACACAAATCACAAATTAAATGTATGGGACAAACTTCCAATATCATAGTATGGGTGAACATCGCTGCTCAAAATGGTAATAGTGCCAAAATGATCGTACCTGTTCTGTAATATCCCTATTTGGCCAGGCGGACCGTTTTTTCAGAAACTTCAGAGATATCAAAGTTTGTATGGGGAGGAGGAACCGTGAGACTTCAATGGCCCAAGATGTGCGAAAAGTACGAAATCGGTGGGATAGCAGCCCCGTACTTTCAGTTATATTTTCAGGCGGCCCAGGCCCACTTTGCAAAATACTGGTCAGACACAACCGAGGCATACCCACACATAAAAGCTGAAAAGTTTGCGACGGCACCTTTCAATTTACGGGCCATGCCCTACTCCAAGGCGCTAAGAGAACGAGGGGAAGTTGACCCGGTGGGCTCCACAGTGCGAGCGTGGTCCAAACTAATGGACAGAGTGGGGTGCGACAACCCATACTGGCCACATACCCCGCTATGGCATCACTCAAAGCTCGAACCCACTCTAGACACGACCCTCCAGAAAAGATGGGACCCAGGGAAAGAAATGCACTTGGGAGACCTATACCCTGACGGGAAGTTTGCATCACTGAAGACTGTCCAGGCAAAGTTTGGGACTGGGCTAGTCACGTCACTACAGTGCTGCAGGCTAAAGGCAGCATGTAGGAAGCAATGGCAATCCTTCCCAGAAGCCCCACCCACTCACCAATTCCTGACTGATATCATGACACCCGAGGGCTTCAAAGGAGGAATTTCCACTCTCTATAATGCCCAATGGCACACCCCCTCCAAGAACGCTATGAAGGCCAAATAGGAGAGAAACCTGGGGATTACCATCGAAGACACCCCATGGGCAAAATACTGCCAATTCACTAAATCAATCTCCATATGCACAAACTTCAGACTAATCCAATACAAGATATTGAATCACCTACATATCACTCCTAAAAAAATTGCCAAATTCAACCGCACGATTAAATCAGAATGCCCTAAATGCCAGACCCAAGGGGCAAACTCTTTCCACATGTACTGGGACTGTCCTCTGATTAAAAGGTTCTGGGGTGAGGTAGCCAAGACGGTAAGTGACATTGACGGGCTCCAAATCCCAGCAACTCCATTAAAATACTTACTCGGCGACATCGGAAAGGTATCAATTAAAACACGTTGCCTGGTCTCAGTCGCAGGGGTGGTCGCTAAAAGGTGCATCCTTAGGGCCTGGAAGGGAAGGACCGCTCCCACTCGGCAAGCCTGGATGAGAGACTTAATACACGTGCAGGTAATAGAAGAAATACATGTTCAAAACGTGGTGCCTACCTGCAGACCGAAAGATATTTGGGCCCCACTGAGGAGATATCTGAGGACATCCCCCTACACGTCGGGAGATGAATCATCCAGCTCGGCCAAGAACCCAGTCAACGGATCTACGTGAATATCCCAGAGACCAAGCCAATTACGCGAAAACAGTCACTCACACGTATAATGCAAATCTAACCCGAACTTGATACAGTATAGCCCGTTGTATATTATGAATGTTTATAGTCAACACTTGTTGGACATATGTGATGCACTTGTCAATTCTTAAAATAAAAGTTTTTTTTTTTTTTAAACTTGAGGAGAAGCAGACGCTTTCCCTTGTAAGGTTCCTGATAGGCACTCATGCATCACAGCCTCACCCTTGACTGAAGGCCTGCAGACCCACCATGCATGGTAACTGAGGTATCCCGAGGAGACCCTTGCAGTCCTGCAGACAGGCAAGAGGGGGTCAATGTGCTTTGGATCTCCTGACCAAGGTATTTGGAAAATCACAGCAAAGTCCCTCAAAAGCAGAAAGACCTCCTTTCCCATTGACTGGCTAGACCACCGTAGAACCTAGTCTGCTATACAGCTCTTTCGTCTCCGGCGAGACAAGTGTTCGAGACTTATCGATCCCTCGTGTGTCCAGGAGACGAAATACATCACCGCTCCTGCAGGAGGGAAGGTCAGCATGCCTGTGCTTTTTGGTGTAATGAAATTGGGCCTCATAAGAGCGGTGCGGTAAAAACGGCAGTAATTATATTAACTGAATTACCCCACCCCATTACCCCAGTTCTACCATGAGTTTTTGCATTAAGGTGGAGGATACGCCTCCATCAAAAGGCTAGAGGAATATTATTTACCTTACCACTGAAATTCCTTCGAATGACTGCAGAGGAATTCCTTCTTGCGGTAATTTAAAAATATTCCCCAGGGAGTTCTATGGAGGCCAAAAATAGGGAGTAATATCAGCCTGCCACCACTCGTAATCCCGTGGTAATGGCACAGAACAAAGTGGTGGTAACAGTAAAGGAGCATGGCAGTAATTATGTGGAATTACCGCAAGATTACGGCCGACGTCTTAATGAGGCCCATTATTACTGTTGTTTTAGGAAGTGTTACTTTTTGTCTATTCTGTTGTCCTTTCTGTTCTGAAGTTTTACTAGAGTATAATTTGGATATGTTCTGTGATTAAACGATTATATATTTACAAGGCCATGTCAAAGCCCTATACATGTTTTGCATTGCATCTATGCTTAAGGCGATTATCTGAGCTCGCCCTTTAGTCTTTACTGAGGGTTCAGCCTCGCTACCAAATGCTTTTGTGCTTCTTCTTTGACTTTAGAATGAGAGTTGTACATGCCGGGACAACAGGGGGTTTGAGCCGGACCACCATTAAAGTGCCCAAATGTACAGATAGAAATTCTCGGCCTCACTGGGCGATTGTCAGGCACAACATATCCTAAAAGGCCTATTACAACTCATAAAGCATGCAAAGCTGGCCCGTCACCAACCTAAAATGTCGTTTGAGATGACAACCTATAATTACAACCCTTTGTAACTAAAATTACGACAGGTATGAAAGCATTTGTTCAACGCCTTTCCAAGAAAGCGGTGCAAAAGGTGCATCAGAAGCTTAAATGCCTTTCACCTGTTTATCTACTAACCCCTTAGTTGCCATTGTTCCCGGCGCACTCCACCGCGCGCTTTCTGCCCTGCTGCGCCTGTGAGTCGTTCCCTACCCTGGTGCCACTTTCTTTGGTTACCATCATCATGTATCAACTCGAGTGTCCTGTGATAATGGCTCAGTTTTAAGTATTTGGAAACTTGTTTTCCCAGTATCACCATGGCAACGCACACATATCAAGCATGCGAACGAACCCCTGCCAGGCACTATATAGACCTGCAGTCTTCATATGTTCCGGTACACGCTATATGGCAGCATACACAGCCTGTTCTGTAGTACCACAGTCGATCAAGCATTATAGACTCACTCACACAGGCCTGAGCTAATGTTATGAGAGCATTGCACCCATTGAGGACAGGATGTCCTAAGTGGAAATCCCTGCCAGCCCATTCTCCTAAAACTATGTGTAAGCGACTAACAGACAAAGGGGTTCGCTGCCTGAGGCTGAGTGCAGGCCTGCTGATAGGGGCTCAGTTACTGGACTGACCTGGGAACCTACGTGTAAAGCTGAATGCCTGAAGTGACCCGGGAAAGGACACACCACCCTCAGATACTGATCTGGTCATTATTGCAGAACTGAACAGGAATCACAGAGCTCAGGCCCTGAACCCGAGCTCTGCACTCTCCACATGCCCCGGAAGAAGATCAGGAAGGAGAGCCTCTTCCAGGAAATGTGAGGTTCACTCGTTTTGCAAAACACCTTCTCAAGTCCACAAAGATCTCTGGCAGTGGTAAACGCGTGTGATAACTGTGGAAGCAAAGTGTGTTCTTCTGGTTCACGGCCTGAATCATCGCAGTGAATCACAGCAGCTTTGAAAGGCATCTTTGATCTCTTCAGAATTCTGACAGAGAGCACAGGTGCGCCTCAGAGCACAATTTAAGTAGTAGTTGAACCAAGATGGCCGCCAAACTCTTCTGAACCGGTAGCAAGGGGCCAGAAGTTCTTTAAGTGTTCCGGGGCTTTACCAGAAGATTGTACAGTACACCCTGTATGGCTCGCCTTATTGGTGCTGCTGGACTAGTGTACCCCCAGGGGCTGCAGACACATGTCGGATGCCCCCCCCACCCCCCAGGTGTCCACCTTGCTCACCTGCTAATATGGAATATCCATTGAGAAGGGAGGCAGCACTATGGGAGCTGTAGGTCAGCCCAAGGAAACATCTACCAGAAACTTAGACAAGTCACCCCATGACCCCATGACCGTCCAGGGAGGCTGGTGTCTGATGACCACAGTGGTCTCACGGCATCATTATGAGAGAGAGCACATTTAACCCCTTCCTCCCCTCTTCACTTTGGAGGCTACTAGTCTGCTAAAATGGGACTTGGCTCAGTGCCCACTGTGATGTGGCATGGGGTGGAGATGATGTTGCATTATGCAGAAGGTCCTAAAGCAAGATAGAGTGCGTGGCCTGTCCTTCAGCTTGCCAGTGGGAAAGGACAATATGCCTGCCACCTACAAGGTCATCGCTATGTGGCAATATTTCTTATCCTTTATGCAAATGAAGAAAAAGAAACGAGTGTGTGTCGCCATGCGGAGAAGGTATGGTGGAACATGAGAAACGAGGTCAAGGCGCGGTCTGCTCTCAGGCTCTGGACCAGATATGAGAATCTCCTTAAATGGAAAATGCCATATCATATCATATTCCAAGGGACGCAACAGGCAGACACTAATTGGCTGTGGGCTGTCTTTGGCAATGGAAATCTTGGAAAAGGTGTTAATGCAGTATTTCCCAGAGGCAGTTTCTATCTGAGTGCATTAATTTCTCCTATCAATGTGTCCCCGCGTCATCACCGGGATATGACCACTTCATTTCTTTATTTGTTTGTCAAATATTTTTTTTGTGTGCCTTTTTCAAAACAAAACATAACAAGAGTGTCACTCTGAACGTGAAATCCCCCCTCACTTTTACATTTATCTCCCTATTTTTATGTTTTTTTATTCCATTTTATCATTTTATTCTGTTTTAAATGGTGATCTTGTATACTTTGTAAATGAGTGATGAAGTTATGGCTATTTAACTGCCAAATATAGTGGAACTGATTTATCAAACCAAACAATTCTCATAATATATATACCCTGGGCCAATTCTGATAGCCCACTTTATTAAAGGGGGTATGACATAGAAAAGACTTGTAATCAAGCATTGTAGGTTCCTCAATGCCCTCGCTCCTAGGGGAGCACCCCCTTACGCCCCTGAAGATCACACTGTCACGGTTTATTGGATGGACAACTCAGGAAGTCCCACCCCACAAAGCAAGGTGTCACACAACAAAGCGCTTAGCAGATTCAAATTTGGTTAGACCTCAAACCTGTATAACACCATTCAGCAGATATCTTCTGTATCACCAGTAAGCTATGAACCAGGCGGGTGGATAGATATAATAGTGTATATTTATTTTAATTCCTAGAATGAATAATAAACAAATCACAATAACACCAGCCACCAACTCTGTGGCCCAACCCAATACTCACAAATGCAAATTACTTGCATCAATTGACTGACATGTATTTTTTAATAGATATTCAGTTATCACAACAAACACAGGTGGTATTTGAAGATTTGAAAACAAAACACACATGGGATGTCTTTGCTCATTAACAGGGAGGACATTTTAAAAACACACAGTGATTGCTCGGGATATCTCTCCCAGCAACCCTCCACCCCCAGGCATCAGTTATATAGGACTCCTTTGAATGGAAGGCAAGGTACACGGGGTGGGAATACAATGGGAATTTCGTTTGGGCTTTTTATTTGAAATGCAAGGTGTGGGAAATGAATTAAACGGGAAAATCATTGGGAAACACACATTCAAATGAAAGACAGAGTTTACGGAATTTGGATTGAATAGGAAAATGTGTTTGGGACAATTCTTTTTCACGGGAAATGCAGGGTGTTGGTATGTTCATTTTGGGGACACTAGCACATTCAAACGAACAGCAGTGCTACCCAATTACATTAAAGACTAGAGTCATTTACTGTGCACTGGGATAATCTTTGTCAATTGCGAATTTTGACAAAAACATGACCCATGGTAGCTGACCTTATGGGAATGAATGACATATATTTTTAGTTGAATAAGCTAAGGATGTAACGCGTTTACCCTCCTTCCCCCTAATGCAAGAGCATCCACTAATGAAAAGGAACGGGTTAAAAGAGGCAGCTTCTCCTCACACTTCCGGTTAAAACGAATACCATGTTTTTCTCTGCGGGAATTAATTAAGTGATATCTTTAGTTAAATATGGCCACAGTCTGCACTGTTCTGCCCCCCACCCAATCATGGAAAGGGATTAATGCAGGTAGCTCCCCACACAATTGCTAGCTTTGGGATATATCTACTTACATGGGAGATGTCTGTTCTTAGCTCAGGATGCCAGCCAGATTGCAGACCCTCTCTCAGGAATAGGTAGGCTAAGAGCTGGAGGTAAATCCGACACCTATCTGCAAACAAATGCCTGTATTACCGGCACCGGAAAAATCCCCCCGTGAAGTCCTATTGGACTCCATGGAATGACGATTTACCTGCATTTCTGTCATTTGGAAACTGCTGGTAATTCTGTCGACCAAGCTGCGGAAACAGAAATCCTATTTGGTGGTATCCCACCGGTATTACAAGCAGGATACTACCAAACGTGGATGAGGGTCGAACATAGAACATTCCATTAGGAAAGTAAAGATTTTCTGAAACTTGATTTCCTTTAGTCAGTTACTTTTCCAGGATCATTTTCAGTATTTCTTCTACTTTCTCTGGACCCCAAAATACATGTTCCTTATCTTTTCAAGTTAATCTCAACTTCAGGGGTTTTAGCATCCCTGCCTTCACTCCTCGGCTGAGAAAAGATTTCTTGAGTGTATTCAGGTTTCTCCTTTTCTGCTCCATTAAGTCAAAGAAAGAAGAATTTGGTGTTCCTGGAACTCTAGGGTTCCTATTGAGGAGGCCACTTTTAAGATTATATGCATTTTTGCCCTTGGTTAAGATGCCTGCCCTGGACTAAACATAGACAAAGGACTACATTGGTCCATCTGCATTCCTTCTTCAGAATGAGCAGTGCCCACCTTTCTTGGCTTCTTTGCACTTAGACGGAGATGGGAGATCCTCCTCTGGGGCACCAGTCGGGGAAACAACAGCCCTGTTTGTCAGTGTTAGGATCCGCTCATCTCCCCTTCTCGACTACTCCATGAGCCAGCATCAACACGATCTAACTCCATTCTCTGGAGGGACGGCACTCTCTTATCTCTTGCATTGTTCCGCTCCTCTGCCAGTAGTATCAATCACCTCCCTTGGCCTTCCCCTCGCTGTGGGTGAGAACTGGAGACCCAGAAAATGCCAGGCCACAGTGTCCCAGGGTCCATAAGTAGATCGGGTTTAAGATTCCTCTTACATCGCTAGCATCTTGGCCACGCCCTCTCCTTTCCTTTTTAAATGATTGTATCTAAAAATAGTACTGCTAGATGCAGCTTAGGATGGTGGGTTTTGTGGGTCCTTCCATGTCGGCCGGCTTCACTCGATCCTAGTACCCTGCTGGGATATTGCACTCTGAATGATTCACCTGCTTGTACGACAGGGCCATGGTTGAAATGGACATTTGACTCTTATCCCACTTCTGGACACTGTATACCTCTCTGTGATGTTTAAATCTTTCTGTGGGGTCCTGATTAGCGGTTTCGTCTTCCAGTTCCTTGTTGTTCTCCAGTTACTTGTTTCTCTCTATTATTCCCAGTGGATCAGGCCACTCACAACATCACAACCAATCCAAACTTAGAGCCCATTTGTCTTTCAACTATTCTATTGCTCAGAAATAGCTTAAGATTAATGTTCCTGATAGTTTAGAGAATTTTCTTTACATCCACCCACAAGGCCTCCATCGATTGAGAGCATAGGGCTTCACACAGGAGCTTCGTCAATAGCTATCATATTTCAGAACTCCCTTCTAACTTGGAGAATCATTACATTCCTCTTCTTGAAAATAAACCTTCTTGTAAGATCACAGTCTCAGTATTGTTATATCATGTAACGTGTTCATGTCACACTCATCTGAATTATAGCATATTTATTTGTGTGTTTATTTTTAAAATGCAGTGGAATTCACAGAAGGTGAGATAACGGAGCTCTGCGTGGGCATAAAGGTCTGATCTGATTTATATCCATGTTATGTGTTCATATTTCTTAGATGTCTCAAATTGTAACCACGCAACCCATATCACAGGAAGGAGATGTAGGGGAGACCAGCATTCTTCTTTTATAGGCCACAGGAATGAGATCCTGGGGAGACAAGCAATCTTCTTGGATAGGCCACAGTAATGAGATCCAGGGGAGACCGGCATTCTTCTTAGATAAGCCACAGGAATGAGATCCAGGGGAAACCAGCATTATTCTGAGATAGGCCACAGGAATGAGATCCAGCATTCTTCTTGGATGGGCTACAGTAATGAGATCCAGGTGAGACCGGCATTCTTCTTAGATAGGCCACAATAATGAGATCAAGGGGAGACCGGCATTCTTCTTAGATAGGCCACAGGAATGAGATCCAGCATTCTTCTTGGATGGGCCACAGTAATGAGATCAAGGGGAGAGTGGCATTCTTCTTAGAGAGGCCACAGGAATGAGATCCAGGGGAGACCAGCATTATTCTGAGATAGGTCACAGGAATGAGATCCAGCATTCTTCTTGGATGAGCTACAGTAATGAGATCCAGGGGAGACCGGCATTCTTCTTAGATCGGCCACAATAATGAGATCAAGGGGAGACCGGCATTCTTCTTAGATAGGCCACAGGAATGAGATCCAGCATTCTTCTTGGATGGGCCACAGTAATGAGATCAAGGGGAGAGCGGCATTGTTCTTAGAGAGGCCACAGGAATGAGATCCAGCATTCTTCTTGGATGGGCCTCAGTAATGAGATCCAGGGGAGACTGGCATTCTTCTGAGATAAGCCACAGGAATGAGATCCAGGAGAATCAAGCATTCTTCTGAGATAGGCCACAGGAATGAGATCCAGGGGAGACCAGCATTCTTCTTAGATAGGCCACAGTAATGAGATCCATGGGAGACCAGCATTATTCTGAGATGGCCACAGGAATGAGATCAAGGTGAGACCAGCATTCTTCTCAGATGGGCCACAGTAATGAGATCCAGGAGAGACCGGCATTCTTCTGAGATAGGCCACAGGAATGAGATCCAGGGGAGACCAGCATTCTTCTTAGATAGGCCACAGCAATGAGATCCAGGGGAGACCAGCATTATTCTGAGATGGCCACAGGAATGAGATCCAGGTGAGACCAGCATTCTTCTTGGATGGGCCACAGTAATGAGATCCAGGGGAGACCGGCATTCTTCTGAGACACGCCACAGGAATGAGATCCAGCATTCTTCTTGGATGGGCCACAATAATGAGATCAAGGGGAGACCGGCATTCTTCTTAGATAGGCCACAGGAATGAGAACCAGCATTCTTCTTGGATGGGCCACAATAATGAGATCAAGGGGAGACCGGCATTCTTCTTAGATAGGCCACAAGAATGAGATCCAGCATTCTTCTTGGATGGGCCACAGTAATGAGATCCAGGGGAGACCGGCATTCTTCTGAGATAAGCCACAGGAATGAGATCCAGGGGAGACCAGCATTCTTCTGAGATAGGCCACAGGAATGAGATCCAGGGGAGACCAGCATTCTTCTTAGATAGGCCACAGTAATGAGATCCAGGGGAGACCAGCATTATTCTGAGATGGCCACAGGAATGAGATCCAGGTGAGACCAGAATTCTTCTTGGATGGGCCACAGTAATGAGATCCAGGGGTGACCGGCATTCTTCTGAGACACGCCACAGGAATGAGATCCAGCATTCTTCTTGGATGGGCCACAGTAATGAGATACAGGGGAGACCAGCATTCTTCTGAGACAGGCCACAGGAATGAGATCCAGGTGAGACCTGCATTCGTCTTGGATAGGCTACAGGAATGCATTACAGTTTGTCCCCTTCTCCTTTTTCTTATGTTGGACCACAGCAAGCATGTGCCTTTCATTTTGGGATAAACCCTTCACATATGTAAGAATGGATGTCGATCCCGTTCCTACCGCTACTGCTTCTTTGAACAAGGATCTATTCCATAGCTTTCAAACGTAGGGAAGAATGCAGAGTGGCACGAGGTCAGAATTCCTAATAAATGGGATGCTTAAATGTGCTATAACCTTTCCCCATCCCTCAACTTTAGTCTAGATTATTCCAAGCCTTTTTCCTTTCATATAAATCCCTAGTATGCCTGGGAGTTTGTCCACTCCCTATTCATAGCACCACCCCCTGTTAAACTGCAGAGATATTCCAGGGTTTCTGAATGAAGAGAAGGTAGTCTCTTTACAAGAGATGGGTACCCCTCGTAGATAGGACCCCCAGTTGCACTATAGTCTGTAATCCTCGCGCATGCGATTGTTAAAGTGTATTGTTCCAATCCAGGAACTTCCTTTTCCTTTTTAGATGCACCTCCAGTACGTATCAGAATGTAACCCTGACACCATCTTTATCGTCTGGGGGTTACTTCATCCACCACCCCAGAGTCGGCAATCTATTCTCAGCGGTCCGGCTCAATTCCCTTAGAGATACCATGGATGTTTGCGACTGTACCCTACAACGGTGCATCTGTTCCTCCACGGTCTCTTGTTGGAAGGAACAAATCACCCACACGCCCTCAAAATAAACCTCTGGCCATTCATCTTTCAGATAATTTGTAAAAATGGGGATTTGATTGCAGGATTTGAGTTTGTTTGTTTGTTTGTTTATTTATTTGTATAGCACTCCTGACCCAGAGGTGTATGGGCGCTTAAGCATCAGTTTACAGGCATAGGTAGGAACATTTGTACAATTGTGCAGCATAAGTATAGTTACAAAATCAGTTATGAGAGCAGTTATAGTAGAATTAGTGACATGCATACATACAGTGCTAGTTAATTGTTAAGTAACCAGGTGATGATCTTAGTTCTGAAAGGTTGAAATGTAGGGGTAGATTTGATGTCCAATGGAATAGTGTTCCATAATTGTGAGGCTAGAACTGGGAAACTGGAGCCACCGGCTCTTTTGAGGGAGTATTTGGGCACTGTCAGTTGTAGTGTATTAGAGGATCTGGTGGATCTAATATTCTGTCTTAAGATGAATTTATCGGTTAGATAAGGTGGGGCCAGGTGGTTAAGAGCTTTGTAGGTGAGGCAGATAGTTTTTAGGTCTATTTTTTGTTGGATGGAAAGCCATTTGCATGTGATTCTTGTGGCTGAGATATGTTCTCTTCTGGGAATATTAAGGGCGGCACGGAGTGCGTTGTTTTGTAGGACTTGCAGTTTGTTGACAACCGTTTTATTGGCACCTACATACAGGCTGTTGCAATAATCCAGTTTGGATTGTATAATGCTCTGGCTAGAGTAAGGCAATTGTTGGGGGATATCAGAGGTCTGCAGGCTCTAATTAGTTTCCCAGTGTAAGCAGTGGCTGAGGCAGTCATATTAATTTGTTTGGCGAGGTTGGTGTTAGTGTCGAGATAGAAACCAAGAGTTTTTACACTTTTGGCAGTGGGAATAGTGTTGCCGTCGATGATGAAGCTAGAGTAGCTCGGGCTGAGATTCCGGATAGTGTTGGGTGAGCCGACAAGGAGCAGTTCAGTCTTGTCATCGTTCAGGCAGAGGCCATGTGTGGCCATCCATGCCTGAACGATGGAGAAGACTTCGCCGATCCTGTTGGCGTCCGCGTTGTAGTTGCCTGATAAAGTGAGGAGTATCTGGGTGTCATCTGCGTAGTTGGTGTAGGTGACACCCAGATGGTCCAGTTTATCGAATAGGGGCTTTGTAAATATATTATACAAAGTGGGTGAAACACACGATCCTTGTGGGACACCGCAGGTAATGGGAATAGGGTCGGCTGCTGCTATGGGTGAGAAGACTCGCATGGTCCTATTGTCCAGGAAGGATTGGATCCATGTGACCGCTGAGTGGGAGAAGTGTGCTGCCGATGATAAGTGGTTGCACAAAATTTTGTGGTCAACCAGGTCAAAGGCAGCGGAGAGGTCGAGGAGAAGCAGGATGGCAGCCCTCCCTTTATCTTTAATTTCGTCTATCTGGCTCTTGAGATCAACAAGGGCTGTTTCCGTCCCATGTTGGGGACGAAAGCCAGATTGGCGAGTACCTAGTAATAGGTTAGTTTCAAGGTAATCCTGAATTTGTAGATAGGCCACTCTGTCAAGAATCTTTAGTAAAAATGGGACAGTGGTAATGGGTCTATAATTTGTGGGTATGTCTGGGTCGAGGGTCTGTTTTTTTAGCAAGGGTAGGACCCAGGATTGTTTCAGATTACTTGGAACCATGTTGTTGGAAAACGACAAATTTATTAATTTGGTGATGAAGGGGGAGAGATCCCTGGCAGCATCCTTGATAATCTGTGCGGGGCAACTGTCCCCCTTGCAGTTCGAGGGTTTCAAGGATGCTATAATTTTTTGTACTTCAGGTGTGGTGACCTTTTTGAAGGTGAAGCCTGAGCTAGTGGCGGTGGGTGGGGGATGGGTGGGTCTGGAGGTGGGGTCATGAGTGAGCTGTTGCCGTTTGTTTCCAATTTTAGTTTGGAGCCCTGAGATTTTGTTGGCCAAGGCGTTCTGGATCCCTGTGCACCACGGTTTATCCTTTGTGCAGGTATCTTCGGGAGGAGTGGGGTTTTCTAATTCCTTTAAGATGTTAAAGAGCTCTTTTGTGCTTGAGCCTGCCTGTGAAATCCTGGAATTAAGAGATTCTTTCTTGGCACGTGTGATCTCATTTTTGTAATGGGTGGAGATGTTGGTGAGGTTAGTTCTATTGTCTACTGAAGGCACCGAATTCCATAGTAATTCGAGTTTGCTTTTTTGTAGTCGGAGAAGTTTGAGCTCTGGGGTGTACCATGTATTCAGGTGCGCTTTGGGTTTCCCTTTACGCATTTTCAGTGGGGCAATGGTGTCGATAGCTTTAGCCATGGAGTCATTATAGGCGTTGACCATCGAGTTTAAGTCAGTTGTGGTTGGTAGGGCGTTCAGAATGGGGGTCACCAGAGGCATTAAGGCTTCAGCTGTGATGTTGCTCTTTTTCCTGGTTAGGCAGGCCGGAGCGATGATAGGCTTTTTGTGCACTAGGTTGTTGATATTAATGTCAAGGGGGAGGAAGTGGTGATCCGTCCAGATGAGCTGTACAGGGTCCTTTAGGGTGATGTTGCAATTGAGGGCGGTAACCCAGTCAAGGATTCTGCCTTTCGAGTGGGTGGGTTTGGAGCAGAGTTGAAGGAGGCCATGCTCCTCTAATGCCGTGGCCAGGGCAATGGCAGGGGTGTCAAGAGGGTCATTAAACCCGAGATTGAAGTCTCCCAGTATAATCATTTGTGCTGTAGGTTTGGAGCTTTCGGCTACTAGGGAGGTGATATCTTCCTCAAAGGAGCCAGGTGGACCGGGGGGTCTGTAGATTAGGTGCATAGTGATAGTACTCTTCGGGGAGGTTTGTAGTTTAACTGTGAGGTGTTCACATGATTTGAGTAGAGGAGAGGAGCCTGATAGTCTGATATCGAGTGAGGACTTAAAGATGAGGGCTACACCACCTCCTCGAGCGTTAGGTCTGTCTACTCTGAGGATAGTATAGTTGTCAGGGATGGCTAGGGTAAGGGATGGTCCCGCAGCCTCATGTAACCAAGTTTCTGTCATAGCAAGGAAGTCTAGGTTGTTGGTCAGAATGATGTCGGCGACTTCTGTGGAATGGGCGACTAGTAATCTAACATTTAGAAGAGCTCCTTTTAGTGTATGGAGGGTAGAGTTAATGGGGGTTATAGTGTACTTGTTAGTTTTGTTGGGTAGTTTAGCTGGGCGTTTGCTAGTTATGTGGTGGATTCTGGCACCAAGTCTATTGTTGCGATCGGTAGGGATAAGGGTGGTTGTTTTAGAGACAGTAAGGTCGGTCATCGTGGAGGGGCTGTGATGATGGGTAGGGCAGGGTGCTCTAGTGTCGGTAGGGTTCTGCTTGGATCTATCTGCACTCTTATTGTCTAGGACATCGTAATGCTGTGCGTGGTCATGGGTAGGATGGGCAGGTTGTGAGACCGGGAGGAAGGCTGGAGTAGTGGGCAGGAATGGTGTAGGGCAGACGATAGGGTAATGTCTTGGGCAGGCGGGTCTAGCTAGTCCATTTTTATAGGTTATGTAGCTGTTACCGTTGCAAAGTATATTGCTTTGCATGACACAGAAGGGGAACATGATCGCGATAAGGCAAAGTAGCATAATGTGTGTGCTAGGGGCGATGCGCCGTGCAGAGGATTGGCGGATGAATGACATTGGTGCGACCATAAGGCACGACACAATAATGTGGTCTAAATACGACCATAAGGCACAATATAATAGCGTGGTCACTGTGCGACCATAAGGCACAGCACAATAGCGTGGTCACTGTGCGACCATAAGGCACAACACAGTAGTGTGGTCTAACTGCGACCATAGGGCACAACACAGTAGTGTGGTCACTATGCGACCATAAGGCACAACATGATAGCGTGGTCACTATGCGACCATAAGGCACAGCACAATAGCGTGGTCACTGTGCGACCATAAGGCACAACACAGTAGTGTGGTCTAAATGCGACCATAGGGCACAACACAGTAGTGTGGTCACTAAACGACCATAAGGCACAACATAATGGCGTGGTCACTATGCGACCATAAGGCACAACACAGTAGTGTGGTCTAAATGCGACCATAGGGCACAGCGCAATGGCGTGGTCACTATGCGACCATAAGGCACAACACAGTAGTGTGGTCTAGATGCGACCATAGGGCACAACACAGTAATGTGGTCTAGATGCGACCATAGGGCACAACACAGTAATGTGGTCTAATACGACCATAGGCACAACACAATAGCGTGGTCTAAATGCGACCATGAGGCACAACACAGTAGTGTGGTCTAGATGCGACCATAAGGCACAACACAGTAGTGTGGTCTAGATGCGACCATAGGGCACAACACAGTAATGTGGTCTAATACAACCATAGGCACAACACAATAGCGTGGTCTAAATGCGACCATAAGGCACAACACAGTAGTGTGGTCACTAAACGACCATAAGGCACAACATAATGGCGTGGTCACTGTGCGACCATAAGGTACAACACAGTAGTGTAGTCACTATGCGACCATAAGGCACAACACAGTAGTGTAGTCACTATGCGACCATAAGGCACAACACAGTAGTGTGGTCTAGATGCGACCATAGGGCACAACACAGTAGTGTGGTCTAAATGCGGTCATAGGGTATGTGACCAGTACTAGAGACCATAGACCCATCTAAGGCTAAGAGTCCATGCATGCAGTAATGTCCCGGTACTTGCATGTACTTACAATGCGTTCTCCTTATGCGAGAGGGTTCTGGTAGTGGGTAAGTTGCACGTTGAGCAGAGGTGGTGGCCACTCCGCACTCCCATGCGCCTAACAGGCGCAGAACAGGCCTTTGTAGGCCTTAGTACTGGCCGGCGATTCCGTCTGCCGGCGGTTCCTTCGATTCAAATCGAGGTGCAGCCTCGATATCGTGCCGCGAAGCGCCCGACATGGGCGAGTCAGGCACCTCGTGTGGACAGGGTCAGGCAGGCCCTGCTCTGTAGCACGCTCCGTGCCTGGGTCCTGATGTGGATCCTCTGCTGGGCTGGGGGGCTGGGGGGGCTCCTCAGGTATTCTTCATTTTTGGAATTGGGGTTTGTGACTTATGTTTGTTATTGTAACTTATACACAGCTGGCATCTGGAGTGCTCTAATGTACTTTAGTGCCACACCCAAGACATTTGGAAATGGACAGTGTGTAAGAGTCACAAGATGAGATTGAGATGATCGTCTTCAAGAGTTCATCCGAATACTTGGGGAAGGCGGTGACAATCTGTATTATCTTCTCGTGTGGAGTGATATTGGACTTGGCACAGGTTTAGATATGTCACCGAGCTATTCTGAATTCCACAGAATGGTATTCGCAGCAAGAGGGATGTCGGTTATGGCAAGTATGTGACCTTCATATTTCCCATCAAGCAGTAATGCTGTCAAGGGTGTGCTTGAGCCGATTTGAAGAGCATGCTTTGGGTAAATTAGACATGTCTACTAAGGAAAGAAGCGGGGGGAAGGAGAGCAAATTGAAGCTTACTTTGCTGAGCATTAAGTGAATTGATCTTCATCGTAACAGCGCACTTGGGTATTTGGCATCACATGTCTGACGATGTCCACCTCGCCGATTGAGAACATCGAACTTCTCAATCAGCATCTACAGCAATAGGGGATCGATTTAGAAGAACCTCAAGTTGTGTGCCGAATCCCTTTCCCAGGTGCCCAATCAAAGACTCTCTGATTGGGGTTTCGAGTGGCAGAACCGGCAAAGATGTTTTTGACAACACTAATTATGCAATTCAGTTTTGGGATAAAACACAAAACATTGTTGTAGTCTTTTTTGTTGCAGTCTCCAAATGTACGCAAGTCATGCTGGTCTCCAAGGCTCTCTGGAAGCTTCCCCACGTATCTTATAATCTGTGAGTTCATGATATGTAGGCCTTCCACATTCTCTCCATGCATCAGCTACAGTCCTCAGTAACGGCCCCTACTGCCCATAATATCCTGTACCACCGATCGAATCGAACCACTCTTCTTTCTGTTCGTCATACCGCCCTAAAGGCCATAGAGGAGCGTTCACTAGAGTGTAAATCCCATGGAACTGATACCTCATATAGATCTTACACTCTGATTAGTCCCTGTGTCTGTCTCAGGCATCTTTGGATTCCTAGGTTTTTTTCCTCACACCGCCCAAGAGGGGGACAATTGGTCCGTTCCACTTGTAAAAAACAAAAGTCCCTTAGGAATATGTGATGTCATTGTTGAGGTGGTACAGTTGTGTGGCAATGGGGCACATTTTGAGTTTATGTCCTGTGACTCAAATGTGGATTACAGCTACCAACAACACCTGTCCATCTGTGCCGAATAGGGGCTGTGGGGTGTATATTAGGAACCCGCTTCTATGAAATACATGCCACGGATATGCGGGCATTATATTGGAGGGCACAGACCGGCTCACTTAATTATTTACATGTCAAATAATAAACACTTTTAAAAGAAACTCTTTTGCAAACTGAGTGGCAGGTGGTCTGTCACTTTTGTGTGGGTAGTTTTATTTAAGATGTGCTGCCTACTGGTCTTGAAGGAGGGCCACCCCTCCTGGGGGTTCATGTGATTGTGTGCCAGCGTTGGTGCCAGTATACAGTGTATGCAGAGCACTTGGAATCTGTCCCCCAAGTTCATTAATTGGACCCACCGTTTCGCCAGAAAGGTGAGGTTGGGAGTCTTCTATTTCCACAGGACACTGTGCTGCTTCTCCTGAAGCTGAAATCGATCAGGCATGTGAGAGGTGGCGTGTGCTGCCTGGGCAGGTGATGTTCCATTGCACTGCTCTTTCCTACTCTACTCTATGCTACTCTTCATTTGTGTGCTACATGCGGACACGCAACACAATCGCTCCTGGTGTGAAGATATAAAAGCATTCCCAGACCCACCACACCAGCCACTGGTGTCATGGAGCCTTCTATGGACAATGAAAGAGAAGAGGGACTCATTGAATGAGTGGAGTTAGAGGAACTTCTCTGCCCTCAGCTGGACTCTCCTGCTAAGAGTAATGCCTCTTCTCAAAGTGCTCTTTCCGAAACGCACGCTCAACAGTGTGTGTGACCCGTCCAAACAGAACAGCTTCACTAATACCACAGTGGACTCCCATACATCAAATGCTTTGGGGAATCATGTTCTGAAAAGGAGGGTTGCACAAATGCTTCCAGTTGACCTCTGCAAGTCAAAATCTCTGCACGCTTTGTTTCTACAGACCCATGTGTGTTTGTGGACTAGACTTGCACTTAGAACCTCTGGTAGCCAAACAAAATGGCACCTTCCAAAGTCCACAGTGCATGGAGCATATTTCCTGTATACTGATGCCAAGGCTTATGAATTCCACTCCTAACTTAACTGAGGTAGTGGGCGGAGCCTACAGTGATGTCCTATGGGAATTCAGGACATACATACTCGCCTTTAGCATTTATGACGGAAAATTAGCATTTCCACTGATTAAGTCTGACGAGGCGGGGCCTAGCGGCACAGGTGACTTGAATATGCCACTGCAAAATGGAAGTGTTGAAGCCACTTAAATGGCCCGTCAAGTCTGTGGTGGCCCACCTCCGGTCACCGGGGCGGGCCACAGATTGTGTCAGAGTCGCCCGACACCTCAAAGGGACGCTGTGCCCTCGCAGCGTAGTGGAGGCAGGGTTCACCCTGCAGAGCCCAGATCACCGGGCATGTGCTTCCAGGCTGGGGATCCCCCCAGTAACAGCGACGCGGGCACTGGGGGCACCCAGGCTAGGCCGCAAACCTACCGCGACCACGTGGCAATAGGACCCCCAATGATGAATACAGGCACGAGTTGCGGCTTCCTGGGGCTCTGCTGCACTGCCTTCTGCGTGCCAGCAGAGCCCCTTTTATTAGAGAGGCGTCATGACATCGTCATGACGCTCTCTCGCACCAAACAACTAGACCAACAGACAACAAAGTCAAGAAATAGTCGAAGAAACTGTATAGACAAGGGTCCATAGTGACTGTCCATGTATTGCACACAAAAGGACAGCAATACAGTGTAAGGCCTTGCCTACTCCAGAGTGCACTATTTGAGCTTGTGAAGCCAATGCACCATGGCACCAAGCACAGGTTATGCCTGCTAAAATGCACTAAATTCCAGAGCATGCACACAACTGGCCAACCCACTTGCAGTCACATGAATACAGGCAACACTTTAGGTTGCCAATAGAGAGCAGAACACATCAGTTCAGGTAACTCATCACACGGGAGCACGTGCTCCTACAATACATTGGACACTTTGAGGACCTGCCCGGGATCCGGCTTTTTGTAAGTCTCCCCACCAGAATGTTGAGTCTTTGTAGGTCATTATAGGCTTCTGAATCAGGGACAAGACAGAGAAAAAAGACTATGTTTACTGAAGACCAGAGGGCACTTCCGAGAAAAGAAAATGAAACCCGCCTGGCCCTTTATTCTCCGCATAAATATGTGCCAGAATTGATATATATATTTTTTAAACTGCATGAACTGCCCAGCGAAGTCCCGCCAGGTTCAAACATGGCACTCGGACCTGTTTACTATTTTGAGAATATTTTGAAAGCAGACACACAAACATCTCATGAATACAGATACGTATTGGACATTATCTGCAAGAATCGATGCAATGAGACATGTTCAGGCATGCAGGCAAGCACGGTGTATTCCCTTACAGGGGCTGATCACTTCAATGCAAGAAGCCCTCTCCTTCTGCCTACACAGCTCCCCGAATGTGCTCCAATCAGGGGTGTTGCTAGGTCTGGAAAAGACCTGGGGCTACGCTAATGTCAGGACTGTAGGGACTGGGAGCTAGCTAGCCTTTTGGTTGTAGCCCCTCAGATTCTATCCTGGGCTACAACCAAAAGATCAGGGGCTATAGCCCCCTTAGCCCCCCACCCTCCTTCTAGCAACGCCTCTGGCTCCAATCAATGGCAACACCAGAGAAGAAAGGAGTAATGTGATTACTGCCTGATCTGAGGAACACTTTCAAGGTGTGTTGTCATTTGAATGCATTTCAATTGCAAAACGATACGTGTTTTTGAGTTAAAAAAAACGATTGTATTGCCCGACAAATCCCCTTTTGGTAATGAAAATTATCTTTCATCCCGAAAATATAATTTTTCTCCCTACTTCAAAAAATAGGGCGTAAAATACAGCCATTTTAAAATCTCATGTGGAGCTCTCCCTGCACGCCTACTTGCCTGGGAAAAGCTCTCTCACGTATAATGAGCGCTGTCCTGATTGTGACATTCCTCCGTCTGTTAAATGACATCATGATACTTTTTTTTTGTATACTGCACCATTGTCATTGGTTTGACTTTGTGGCGCTGTGTCCTTGTCCAAAATAGAACATTTATGGAAAGTGTTTCTTTTGCAATGTTTTTGATTGCCATTACATGAAATTTCTGTAAAGCTCCTCAAATACCATTATCTGGCCTCTTGGCGCTGAAGAACACGACGGTAGCTCATATGGACACCTATTATGACAAACAACTAAGAGGCCGATTCATGGAATAATTTGCGCGGCGCAAGTTGGCAAAAACGTGCGAATCGCAGTGGAATAGCGAAAATCCCAGTGCAAGTGCGAAAATCGCACGAAAAGCAGCGCACATCGATTCATGGAAGTCCGTGCGCGAGAAAACCAGCGGATGTGCGATAAAAAAGTGCGCGGCGCACGTTGGCGCACAGGCCATCTAACAGCGTGCGCCAGGTCACAGCGAAAATCGCACAGGCCAGAGCGAAAATCGCACATAGCGCGGCGCACGCAACAAAAGTAGGCGGAACACGGGCGTAACACTCGGAATGGGGAACAACTTGCCAAAACGTGGGCGTCACGGGGGAAGTACAGGGCACAAGTGCGCGGAACGCCCACACGCTAGCCTACAACACGTATTCATGGAATAGAATAGGGCAAAAAAGCGCACGCTCAAACCAGCGCACAGGCACAAACACGACCGCCACAAGGAAGCAGGCGGTAGCGTCTCTGCGGCTGTAAGAAATGTGCGCCAAAAGGTGCGCCAACAAATAGCACCTATATACTGCCATGATAATGTCCTATACTGTGGCCCTCCAGGGCAAATGACGTGCAAAGGGGTACCCACAAACACGGACCCGCTGACAAAAAATACGTGTGCGTGTATACCGGGGTGCGCGGGAAGTCTCACACGCGATTTGGCCGGGTACGTGTATTACATGGGTGCGCGGGAAGTTCCACACGCGATAGTCCCAGTGCGAGCAGGGTACGTGTATTTCAGGGGTGCGCGGGAAGTTACACACGCGATAGTCCCAGTGCGAGCAGGGTACGTGTATTTCAGGGGTGCGCGGGAAGTTACACACGCGATTCCATCAGGGTACGTGTATTTCAGGGGTGCGCGGGAAGTTACACACGCGATAGTCCCAGTGCGAGCAGGGTACGTGTATTTCAGGGGTGCGCGGGAAGTTCCACACGCGATTCCATCAGGGTACGTGTATTTCAGGGGTGCGCGGGAAGTTCCACACGCGAATTCTGCAGGGTACGTGCATTTCAGGGGTGCGCGGGAAGTTCCACACGCGAATGGGCCAGTGCGAGCAGGGTACGTGTATTACATGGGTGCGCGGGAAGTTGCACACGCTATTCCATCAGGGTACGTGTATTTCAGGGGTTCTGGGGAGTACTACACGTGAATTGGCCTTGTGGGTCCTCCCAGGTGTACGCTCCACAACCTCCACGGCCCCTGCAGGCAGCCCACACCACGGGTGAATACCCTGCACCCCTGCTCATGTCCCGCAGGCAGCCCATCCACCATGGGCATGCCCCCAGCCAACCCACATGTCACCTTGCACTACTGATCAACAATGCATGTCTCCCACCACCCCCACCCCCCAGCAGTGCAGGGGCAGCCTCCACCAGGCCCCCACTCATGTCCCCCTGCACCCCCACCCCCCGGCAGTGCAGGGTCACCCTCCACCAGGCCCCCACTCATGTCTCCCACCACCCCCACCCCCCTGCCACCATGGGCAGCCCCCACCAGGCCCCCACTCATGTATCCCACCACCCCCACCCCCCGGCAGTGCAGGTTCACCCTCCACCAGGCCCCCACTCATGTCTCCCACCACCCCCACCCCCCAGCCACCATGGCCAGCGCCCACCAGGCCCCCACTCATGTGTCCCACCACCCCCACCCCCCTGCCACCATGGCCAGCCCCCACCAGGCCCCCACTCATGTCTCCCACCACCCCCACCCCCCAGCCACCATGGCCAGCCCCCACCAGGCCCCCACTCATGTGTCCCACCACCCCCACCCCCCCTGCCACCATGGCCAGCCCCCACCAGGCCCCCACTCATGTCTCCCACCACCCCCACCCCCCAGCCACCAGGGGCAGCCTCCACCAGGCCCCCACTCATGTGTCCCACCACCCCCACCCCCTGCCACCATGGCCAGCCCACACCAGGCCCCCACTCATGTGTCCCACCACCCCCACCTCCCGGCAGTGCAGGGTCACCCTCCACCAGGCCCCCACTCATGTCTCCCACCACCCCCACCCCCCTGCCACCATGGGCAGCCCCCACCAGGCCCCCACTCATGTCTCCCACCACCCCCACCCCCCGGCAGTGCAGGGTCAACCTCCACCAGGCCCCCACTCATGTCCCCCTGCACCCCCAACCCCCGGCAGTGCAGGGTCACCCTCCACCAGGCCCCCACTCATGTCTCCCACCACCCCCACCCCCCAGCCACCATGGCCAGCCCCCACCAGGCCCCCACTCATGTGTCCCACCACCCCCACCCCCCTGCCACCATGGCCAGCCCCCACCAGGCCCCCACTCATGTCTCCCACCACCCCCACCCCCCAGCCACCAGGGGCAGCCTCCACCAGGCCCCCACTCATTTGTCCCACCACCCCCACCCCCCAGCCACCAGGGGCAGCCTCCACCAGGCCCCCACTCATGTGTCCCACCACCCCCACCCCCTGCCACCATGGCCAGCCCACACCAGGCCCCCACTCATGTGTCCCACAACCCCCACCTCCCGGCAGTGCAGGGTCACCCTCCACCAGGCCCCCACTCATGTCTCCCACCACCCCCACCCCCCTGCCACCATGGGCAGCCCCCACCAGGCCCCCACTCATGTCTCCCACCACCCCCACCCCCCGGCAGTGCAGGGTCAACCTCCACCAGGCCCCCACTCATGTCCCCCTGCACCCCCACCCCCCGGCAGTGCAGGGTCACCCTCCACCAGGCCCCCACTCATGTCTGCCACCACCCCCACCCCCCAGCCACCATGGCCAGCCCCCACCAGGCCCCCACTCATGTGTCCCACCACCCCCACCCCCCTGCCACCATGGCCAGCCCCCACCAGGCCCCCACTCATGTGTCCCACCACCACCACCCCCCAGCCACCAGGGGCAGCCTCCACCAGGCCCCCACTCATGTGTCCCACCACCCCCACCCCCCGGCAGTGCAGGGTCACCCTCCACCAGGCCCCCACTCATGTCTCCCACCACCCCCACCCCCCGGCAGTGCAGGTCACCCTCCACCAGGCCCCCACTCATGTCCCCCTGCACCCCCACCCCCCGGCAGTGCAGGGTGACCCTCCACCAGGCCCCCACTCATGTCTCCCACCACCCCCACCCCCCAGCCACCATGGCCAGCCCCCACCAGGCCCCCACTCATGTGTCCCACCACCCCCACCCCCCTGCCACCATGGCCAGCCCCCACCAGGCCCCCACTCATGTCTCCCACCACCCCCACCCCCCAGCCACCAGGGGCAGCCTCCACCAGGCCCCCACTCATTTGTCCCACCACCCCCACCCCCCAGCCACCAGGGGCAGCCTCCACCAGACCCCACTCATGTGTCCCACCACCCCCACCCCCTGCCACCATGGCCAGCCCACACCAGGCCCCCACTCATGTGTCCCACCACCCCCACCTCCCGGCAGTGCAGGGTCACCCTCCACCAGGCCCCCACTCATGTCTCCCACCACCCCCACCCCCCTGCCACCATGGGCAGCCCCCACCAGGCCCCCACTCATGTCTCCCACCACCCCCACCCCCCGGCAGTGCAGGGTCACCCTCCACCAGGCCCCCACTCATGTCTGCCACCACCCCCACCCCCCAGCCACCATGGCCAGCCCCCACCAGGCCCCCACTCATGTGTCCCACCACCCCCACCCCCCTGCCACCATGGCCAGCCCCCACCAGGCCCCCACTCATGTCTCCCACCACCCCCACCCCCCAGCCACCAGGGGCAGCCTCCACCAGGCCCCCACTCATTTGTCCCACCACCCCCACTCCCCTGCCAACATGGCCAGCCCCCACCAGGCCCCCACTCATGTGTCCCACCACCCCCACCCCCAGCAGTGCAGGGGCAGCCTCCACCAGGCCCCCACTCATGTCTCCCACCACCCCCACCCCCCGGCAGTGCAGGTCACCCTCCACCAGGCCCCCACTCATGTCTCCCACCACCCCCACCCCCCAGCAGTGCAGGTGCAGCCTCCACCAGACCCCCACTCAAGTGTCCCACCACCCCCACCCCCCGGCAGTGCAGGGTCACCGTCCACCAGGCCCCCACTCATGTCTCCCACCACCCCCACCCCCCGGCAGTGCAGGGGCAGCCTCCACCAGGCCCCCACTCATGTCTCCCACCACCCCCACACCCCTGCCACCATGGGCAGCCCCCACCAGGCCCCCACTCATGTCTCCCACCACCCCCACCCCCCGGCAGTGCAGGGTCACCCTCCACCAGGCCCCCACTCATGTCTCCCACCACCCCCACCCCCCGGCAGTGCAGGGTCACCCTCCACCAGGCCACCACTCATGTCCCCCTGCACCCCCACCCCCCAGCATCCAGGGTCACCCTCCACCAGGCCCCCACTCATGTCTCCCACCACCCCCACCCCCCGGCAGTGCAGGGTCACCCTCCACCAGGCCCCCACTCATGTCCCCCTGCACCCCCACCCCCCGGCAGTGCAGGGTCACCCTCCACCAGGCCCCCACTCATGTCTCCCACCACCCCCACCCTCCAGCCACCATGGCCAGCCCCCACCAGGCCCCCACTCATGTGTCCCACCACCCCCACCCCCCGGCAGTGCAGGGTCAACCTCCACCAGGCCCCCACTCATGTCTCCCACCACCCCCACCCCCCGGCAGTGCAGGGTCACCCTCCACCAGGCCCCCACTCATGTCTCCCACCACCCCCACCCCCCGGCAGTGCAGGCTCACCCTCCACCAGGCCCCCACTCATGTCTCCCACCACCCCCACCCCCCAGCAGTGCAGGGTCACCCTCCACCAGGCCCCCACTCATGTCCCCCTGCACCCCCACCCCCCAGCATCCAGGGTCACCCTCCACCAGGCCCCCACTCATGTCTCCCACCACCCCCACCCCCCGGCAGTGCAGGGTCACCCTCCACCAGGCCCCCACTCATGTCCCCCTGCACCCCCACCCCCCGGCAGTGCAGGGTCACCCTCCACCAGGCCCCCACTCATGTCTCCCACCACCCCCACCCCCCTGCCACCATGGGCAGCCCCCACCAGGCCCCCACTCATGTCTCCCACCACCCCCACCCACCTGCCACCAGGGGCAGCCCCCACCAGGCCCCCACTCATGTCTCCCACCCCCCCACCCCCTGGCAGTGCAGGGTCACCCTCCACCAGGCCCCCACTCATGTCCCCCTGCACCCCCACCCCCCGGCAGTGCAGGGTCACCCTCCACCAGGCCCCCACTCATGTCCCCCTGCACCCCCACCCCCCAGCATCCAGGGTCACCCTCCACCAGGCCCCCACTCATGTCTCCCACCACCCCCACCCCCCAGCAGTGCAGGGGCAGCCTCCACCAGGCCCCCACTCATGTCCCCCTGCACCCCCACCCCCCAGCATCCAGGGTCACCCTCCACCAGGCCCCCACTCATGTCTCCCACCACCCCCACCCCCCAGCAGTGCAGGGGCAGCCTCCACCAGGCCCCCACTCATGTCCCCCTGCACCCCCACCCCCCAGCATCCAGGGTCACCCTCCACCAGGCCCCCACTCATGTCTCCCACCACCCCCACCCCCCAGCAGTGCAGGGGCAGCCTCCACCAGGCCCCCACTCATGTCCCCCTGCACCCCCACCCCCCAGCATCCAGGGTCACCCTCCACCAGGCCCCCACTCATGTCTCCCACCACCCCCACCCCCCGGCAGTGCAGGGTCACCCTCCACCAGGTGCTCACAATCCCCAATCATGTGCGTAATGGACAGCCTCCACATCCAAAAAGCCCTACCAAGTAACCCATTCACCCACATGGAAATGGAAATCACATGTTACACCCCCAATGTTCAAGAAGCTAATGAACCCATGTCCGTCACACACAATGGTTGCAATATAATGGCAAAACACACAACATGACATGCATGAAACCAATGAGATGACACCATACAGTGAAGTATGCTAACTAAATTGTATTAAAAAAAATTAAGAATGCAAAAGAAAGAAAACTAACTACAATGTGAATGAGAACAAAAAACATGCATGTCCGTATAAAAAACTACCAAGTGTCCATGAGCCCAACTGAACAAAGGAAACCTACTAAAAAAACCTACCTAAAAATCAACTATATACAAAAAGTGGAGCAGTGTCCGTCGACTCCAAATCATAATTCGAAAGAAAGGAAACCTAAAACTAAATAACTATATACAAAGGCGGCGAGCTAGTCCAGCGGCTCACTCCGTGGTGTCCCGGGCCAGGGCATCATCGAACTCCTGTTCCATGTCCCGGAGGCAGTCCAGTTCCATGGCCACGAGGGTCCGCAGGGACGACGCTGTGTCCTCCTCCAACCCCCTGCGGATTGCCTCGAGGCACTCGGCCCGCCTCAAGGCCCTCCGCATGGAGTTCTCCGCCCTGACCATTGTGAGCCGCGCCTCTTCCGCCCGCCGCCGCTCCGCACCTATGGCGTGGCCCAACCGCTGCCACACGGAAGACACTCTCTGTCCTGGGTCCCCCTGCCCTCCGGCCGATGGCCGCCCCTCCGATGTCGAAAGCCCCGAGCCTTCATGGCTCCCAACATGTTGCTGCTGCTGCTGCTCTGCCTCTGCCCGTGCACTGCCTCCTGCTGCCTGCACATCCTCCGCCGGCTGGGGTGCACTTGTTGATGTGGCCACCCCTGCTGGACCTCCGACTCCCGACTGTGGCAGGGATGCCTTCTCCACCAGCCTGGCTGCACCGTCAGAGGCAGCTCCACAGGGCACCCAGGTGACTGATGGGTGGGAAGATGGCACAGAGGACGACTGGCGCGTAGGGGGTCCAGTTGAGGAGGGGGTCAGAGCAAGCCCCATCAGACGGAAGAATCCGGCCTGGGTGACCTGTCCCAGCAGGCTGACGTGGTCAACGAGCCATTCGAGATGACGTGCAGTCTCTCCATGAAAAGACTGCAGGTCACCTCGCATGGCCCGTTGACGCAACGCCACACCAGCCAGGACAGGCTCAACCCGGACCTGGATGGCCACGTCCGCAGGCAGAGGAAGGCCAGTTGACGTTAGCTCATCCCCTGCCTGAAAACGGGTCTGGACGTAGGCATCCCTGCTGGTGCAATATGATGCAGGGACAGGATCGGGGACAGGATTGCACACAGGCACCTCCGCGTCTGCCTGTGCTGCCTCCTGTCCCTGGTCCTGCACTGCACCACTAGCACCAGTGGGATCCCCACCTCCAGACCCTGTCTCTGGTGCTTGCGCGGACCCCTCCTCCACCAAACCCCCCACCAACCTGGATGACTCTGTGCCATCTTCCCCTGTTGGGCCCTGTGGGGTCCCAGCTGCCCCTTCTGCTGCCGAGGAGTCCAACTGCAACCTCCGCCTCTTGGACCTCCCCCCGGCAGCTGCGGCCTGGGACGCGGCACCGGACTCCTCACTCCCCGACGAGATGACAACACGGGAGGGGAGCCGGGCCTTGCGTCTCCGGCTGGCGGTCGGATCCCCGCCGCTGTGCTCGACAGCACCTTCTCCGCCCTCTTCATCAGTTGACGCTGCAGACAGGGAGAAACAAAACACAGGCATCAGGGCACTGTACAATGGACACATACACACATGACAGTTGCACATGAGTGGCATTGGCAAACCTCAGACATGTCATCACAATCCCCAACACACATATCATTACAACTCGCACACATGAGCCATACCACAGCCATTTTGCAACTGCCACCCCCATCCCTACACATACAACAGCATCAGCAGCCAAAGGGGAGCCAGACATCACATGCAACACAGGAAGTGCACCACACATGTACACACACCACCACACTTGCATGCATGTCTACACCTCTGCCAAGTATCGCACTGTTCAGACGGGCATCCATGTCACATCTGCCAATCAGGCTTCCACATACCGCTGTCACATGCATCCATGTAGCATCACTGTTGCACCCTTGACAAATACACACACATGCACATGTACACAGTGCTCATACATGCAGCCGAAAAAAACATACATGCCTGACATCACGGACATGTCTACTTACATGCACATTCATCCAAACATGTGTGCACGCACAACTGCATTTGCCATGCAAGCCCCCACACACAAGCACCATCCATGTCTCACACATTACAGCCCTCGCATGTGTCAGCCCCACGGCCCTGTACACCCCCACCCATACTCCACCCCATACAAACAGATCTGCAACCGGCACAATGGCGAATGATCACCACACGCCCTGCTCACAACCAGGATGCATGTACACTCACCGCTCGACTCCAGACGGGTCTGCTTCTCTAGGACCTGGACGTGGAGTGCTGGGGATATGCGTTCCAGGACCCCCATCTGTTCTTCTTACAAGTGGCCCCGGCGCCCCTTGGCATCCGCTGCCTTCAAGAGGCGCCGGGCCTTGTTCAGGGTCCTGGACCTGAAGTCCTCCCAGCGCTTCCTGACATGTTGTAAGTCCCGGACTGGCACCCCCTCCGCGTTGATGGCAGTCACGATGTCAGTCCAGATCCGAGTCCGTCCTTCCTTGTCGGCGCGGGAACTTCCAAAGAGGGCATCATACTGCCCCAGGACTTGCTCCACCAGGACACCAACTTCGGTGGAACTGAAGCTGGTGCCCCTCTGCCTCTCTGGCCGGGGGTTGTCAGTGGTCACAGATGTTGTATGCCCCGACATGACAACACCAGAGGCAGGAGTGTGTGGGCAACTGGGTCCTGGGGCTGGGCTGTGGAGCGATGGAATTCCAGTCGGGAGTCTTCTGTTCCAGCAGGGGTGGTCACAGCAGCAGCACCCCTGGCTGATGTGCAGGCAGCAAATGGCAGTGCACGTGGGCAGCAGGCAGTCAGGCAGCAGCAGATAGCAGGTGGGAGCGTGCTCGGGGCTCTGGGGGGCAGTAGTTCGACCTTCTGGGCAGGAGCGTGGTCTTCCGTGTGCTTACGCGTGGCCAGCTTGGTACGGAGTGATTTGGCACGTGAAAATCCTGCACGTCAGCGTGAAAACCGAGGAAAGGCCCTTAGCGCGTAAGCGCGTCAGCAGGCATACGCGATTCTATTGGACCAAAGGCCCTCAGCGCGTAAGCGCATCTGTGACGTGACCCGCACGGGTGTTTCCCACACACCACGTGGTGACAGAGCACACGTGGAAAGACTGCACGTCAGAGTCTCATCGCGTGTAATTGGACAGCACGTCAGAGTCTCATCGCGTGTAATTGGACAAAAGCGCGTGTACACGCGATTGGGCTATGTACGTGTATATGAGGTGTGCGCGGAAACTTACACACGCAAGTACGTCAGCGCACCTGTATCCCGGTGTGCGCGCCAATTTCCACACGCTATTGTACTGGGCACTGGATTGGAGGGGTGCGCGGGTCACACGCTCGCCTACAACACGCGCAACGCATTAATTTGCGCGCTAACAAAATAACTAGCTCAGACCCAGGATGAACATACCGTTCCTAGCAGCAGTGGGCGTGGCCTACCAAAGGAGGAGGAGGAGGATAGTCAGGGCCAGAATATTCACACCCAGAACCAGCCTTTTCGGGATGCCTGATGACCAGGTGCATGGGAGGTACAGGTTTCCACCACACATCATACTGGACCTGGTGAGTGAGTGGGTGGACGACCTCACATCACCCACCCTGTGCTCCCAAGCACTCAGCCCCCTGGAGAAGGTCCTCAATGTACTGCACTTCTTAGCCACTGGATCATTTCAGCGGACAAGTGCCATTGTGGGTGGTGTATCACAGGCCACCCAGTCACGGTGCCTACACCAGGTCTTGAACATCATCACTGCACGCCCATCAGTCCGCAGGCACATATACCTGCCCAGAACACCTGCAGAAAGGCATCCTGCCGCCCTGGATTTCTACGCTGTGGCACGATTCCCCAAAGTGCTAGGTGCCATTGACTGCACCCATGTGGCTCTACGTCCCCCCAGGGCATCTGAGCACATCTATAGGAACCGCAAGCACTGGCATTCCATCAACGTGCAGGTAGTATGTAATGCCAAGGGAATCATCACCTCACTATATGCCAACTATCCTGGGTCAACCCACGACAGCTTCATTTACCGAATGTCCACCCTAAGCCGGGACCTAGAAGCTGGCCGGCATGGCGATACATGGCTGCTTGGTGAGTATGAACGCCACTGCACATGCATGCATGTCAGATACTGAGCAAGGACACGACCCCACCAATGATACCAATCACCACCTCCACAGGGGACAGTGCCTACCCTCTCAGCCCCCACATGATGACGCCAATTCGGAACCCCACCACGCCACCCCAGGTAAGATATAACGCAGCCCACATTACAACCCGGGGCATAGTGGAGCGCACATTTGGAGTGCTGAAGTCACGCTTTCGCTCCCTTGACCGTTCTGGCGGTCAGCTGTTGTACGCTCCCCCAGTAGTGTGCAGGATCATAGTGGCAGCATGTGTCCTGCAGAATGTTGCAACACGCCGGGGCCTGGCCGTGGACATGGTGGTGCCCCCCCATCCCCAACCACATGCACAGCCGCTGCGCATGGGAGGGGAAAGGGCACGGGGGGAGGCAGCCCGTACACAGCTAGTGGCTAATTACTTCACATAGAAATCACACCCCTGTGGAGTGCACACTGCCCTGGCACGTTCCATCTGACAATCAATGATGACTCAACCTGACACTGATCCTGAATGTCTGGAGAAAGAACCGTGAAAACCATATCAGCCTGAGATTGTTCACCTGGAAGTGTCACAATGTGTGCATCCCTACCCACACTGACACCACCAATGCAGTTTTGTGAAGTTACAAATTCAAGCAGCTGAAATGAATACCCACTTGCAAAATGCAACAAGAGGACAGTGCCATGTCAGCCAACCCAACCCCAGCACCGCCACACGACACACCGTGACATGTCATGCTATTTGCACGTACACAAATTAATCCCCACAACATGACACTAGTGTCACAATGTACGGTGTCCCTATTAGAAACTTGCAACACCTGAAATGGTCACAGTAATGCCGGACCAACAACAAACTTGAGCACGTACTACCATTAACATGACATCACTAATGTATAATATTATGAGTCTCACCACCTGGAAATGCCTGCACTCCCACCACTACCAACTGTGTAGTGTTGGCGCCTGTAGAGTTGTAGGTGCACTGCTGCCAACATGGACCACATCTCCAGACTAGAGGTCCTTGTGTAGACATGGGGAAGGGACCTGCAAATTTGGAGGTAGACACAGAAGATGAGTTACACATCAATGCAACATGCAGTGTACAACACAACAGCAGTATGCACTAGGAATGTATACACAGTATTGACTACAGACTGCCCACACAGCTCATGGGAGTCCAACGTCACTGTGTAATTCACTGTCACTTGGGCACACCCTTTGCAAGCCCATGGAAACGGGAAGCAGGAGGGGTGTGTGTGACTCAAACCCAAGCATCTGGACCAAATACATTACAAGCCTGCATGTGCCCAGCCACAATGCAGCGTATGCCCACAGGAACCACGGAAGCCAACAAATTGTCCCAAAAAAATTGGGAATAAAAGAAATAAAAATTAAAAAAAAAATAAATAAAAATAAAAATCAAAAATGGCCATTGAAGGGCCCGGGGGCTTTGGGAGGCCACCCAGGAGGTCCGAGGACAGGATGCACACCAGAACCCACCTGCGTGGATCCTGGGAAAAAAAAACACCTCCATGGGCTCATGACCCACACGGCTACCCTATTGTGGGAGTATCACTGCTGTCGCTATTATCACCCTGTGCAGCTGCATCCGGAGGTGGTTGCACCATGGGAGGCAGCCCACGCAAGGCCCTAGTCTGCTCCTCCATGGCTGCAAGCATGCGGGTGTGGTAGGTCTGGTTCTGGAGGATGAGTGTGCGGAGGTCCCCATGCAACAACTCACGGGATGCCCGGACCTCCGCCCTCGTTGCCTGCATTGCAGCTGAGAGCGTACGGGTGAGACGCTCCAGCTGCTGTTCTGTCCTTTGGTGTGTAGAAGCCTCAAGCTCAACAAGAGTCGTCCTGAGGTGAAGGAGCTCCTGCCTCAGGGCTTCCCTGTGGCCCTGGGACTCAATGGAGATGGCCTCCTGCCGCCCGCCTGTCCCTGTTGGACCCCAACATGTCCTCCCTGTGTGACTGGCAGATGGAGTCGGTTGCCTGCTCTAGTCGCTCCATCAGCCTTTCAGGGGGGACAATGGAAGTGGCCACCCTATCCATGGCCTGAGCCATCATCTCGGATGATGCTGCCTGTTGGGTTGCCATACCGTAAACGGATTGCTCCCATGCGGTATTGCCAGGTGGCGTACGGCCACCACGTCGGCGGGCACCACACCTGTCTGGGGCAAGGCGAACTGCGCCTTGCTGTGCCGGCACTGCCTGAGGCTGCAGGACTGCATTTCCCCTCTGATCTGCTGGCCCAGATGTCGCGGAGTGTGACCCTGCATCCGTAACCACCAAAGGCGTAGCTGCCAACACTGACATCCCCATTGAGGGTTCTGACCCTGGTGCAGGTGGGTGAGACAGAACAGAATCCCTCCCTGGAACACTCACCTGCGACGGCACGTAGGTCTCATCCGAATCAACACCTGAGTACAGCTCGGGGGAGGTGCAGCCAGAGACACCCCTTGAGAGCACGACCTGCAGCACTTGTGGGTTCTCACCCACCACCACACCACGTCCCTCACTGGTGGTTGGTCGGCCCTCGGGCCCCTCCTGGGTCAGCACCATCTCCACAACCCCAGCAGTATCAGGTGCGTCTTCCCCTGCAAAGACATAAAAACAAAGAAATGGAAACAGGCATTAGCACCACGGCACACAATGAGGGCTGAGAAGCAAGAGAACCAGTACTTGTTTGACACATGTCCCACATGACTAAAACCCTCCCATGCATGCAGCCTCACTGCGTATGAAGGGCAGGCAAATGGCACACACTGATGACACCAAGATTGAAGATGAACACATTTTCTGCATGCTGCCTGGCAGTGGCATCACACATTGGCCTGTGATTGGCAGGTGAAACACACATGCCATCACACAGATGGCATGTACCATTGCTATTGAGTGAAGATGGAGAGGAGGGCAGCACCTATTCATTCAGTCCAGTTCCCGCATGTAATAGCTTTTCTAATTCAAACAGGTCAGATTCTTCACCTGGAGCTGCCAGTCCCAAATGGTGCAATTGCACAGGGACATGTTTGAACAAATGATATCCAGGTAACAAAGTCACTCCACTTTACCATAGCCATGTCAGACATGTGACTAGAGGACTGGGACATGCCTAGTAAAAGTGGTGGAATGCAAACAATCTGACTAAATGAACAGTGAAAAATTAAGCAACAATGTTGTGGCAAGGTGACACTTCAAGGGCAACTGGCGTGCAGTTGGGCTAGATGTCTACTGTTGGCAGAAGGGATACTGCTATGGCCAAATGCAGCTGCGCAGGATGTATTGCATGAAGCACATGGCAGACCCATACGACTCAGGCGCACACACTCTCACCTGTCACACAAACAGAAGCCCTCACACACACCATGCACATGGATGACACACACATGCATGTGCACTCACCGGACAATGCCTCGTAATCAGGGAGATCTCCCACGCCTTGGATCTGTTCCTCCGTGACGTAGATCCCAGCAACTGACTCATGTGGAGTGAGTTCCATGTCTACTACTGGAGACCCACCTCCAGTCACTAGAGTTGCGGCATGACTTGAGGCCAGCTTACTCTTTGCCCTGCGCTTTAGGTCATTCCAGCGCTTATAGCAATCATTGGCTGTGCGCCTCACGATTCCAAGGGCACTTACGATGTCCGCAACGGTCTGCCAGTGTGCCTGGCGTTGTGCAGGTGTGGTCTTGGATCCTGCAACAATGACCATCTCGTTGTCATGTGCGGACACATACTCGACAAGTGCATTCAGTTCGTCATCCGTGAAGCTGGGCTTCCTGGACGGGCCGGACTGTGTAGCCGTGTCTGGGGCATCAGCCTGTGCACTCTTCCTCTTCCGCTTGAAGGTGGTGGTGATCCTGAGTGTCCTGTGCCGCTCTGGACACTAGGGGCAGGAGCCCTGGTGGACTCTGTATCAGGAGTGTGGGATTGCACACTCAGCATGGGAGTTGGTGCAGGCATTGGCTCTAGTGTGATGGTGTCAGGGGGAATATCAGCAGCATGGACTAGGACCGACACTGTCCTGGCTGGGTGTGTGAGGGCTGTGGTGGATGGAGCCGCAGCTGCCCCTGCAGCCTCTCCGCCCTGCCTACTTGGTGCAGCAGATGACCTTGCTGCCCCAGATGCACGTGGCATGGTGACATCAACGTGCACCAGCGCACGTGTCATAGGCCTGCTGACCTGGAAGTCAGCCATGGAGTCAGCCAGGTCTGATGCCACAATGGGCTGGTCCAACAAGGGCTGAGCATGGATAGTGTCAGCCACATCAGCCTCAACGGGGGGGGGGATTATGGGTGCCCTTGACTGGTCCTCCACACATGGGGGGACAGGCTCACCATGCATGTATCAACCACGTCCCCTACCGGATCCACTACGGCCACCACTTGTGGCTCTTCCACCTTTGCCACCCTTACGGAATCCTCGCCTCCCAACCATGGCACTGATGTTGATGTGCGTATGGGAGTGGCTGTCAAATATTGTCCTGGGCAATTGGGGGTCAAAGGGGTTGGGTACCAGATGGTAATTGTACCCTAGTGCTCTTGCAAGGCTGATTGTAACCCCTGGGGAAAGATGACGGGTCACGCTACGCACAGGAGCCCCAAAAAAGGTAGATGACGTGCACGCAACCCCTCCTAGACCACGTGTGCAGAAAGAAAAACCTGCACTACGCTGTGGCACCCAGTAACACAAGAATGAACGTATGCGTGTCACACGCAGCCTAGAATGACCTCTGAAGGGGTAGGCTACACACGGGGCAAGCACAGATGTTAGATAGGTGCGTGACTCACCGTCTGCCAGGTTAAAGAGCGTGAAAAAGGAGCGCGTTTGGTTGGCAACACCCCCGCCAAAAGAAGATTTGTACGCTGTCTGAGGAGCAGGACAACAGTAGAAGGGAACACTGTTTGAGGGAACAGGCCCAGGTAAACCAGTAAAAGAGAAAAAAGAGAAAAATCTGTCACAGGTAACAGGGAATACGAACTTGAAACGCCGTGAAGTAAATTGCGTGTGAACCGACAAGAAGTACAGAAATCACCCACTCGCTCTCCACGAAAAGCACGTACAAGGAAATGGTGTTCTACGCGTACCTTTTATACAGGCCCACACGTTCAACGTCACTTACGCGGCGTGTACGCGCTAGGGCCATTTGCACCAATTACACGCTGTGTGACTTATGCGTGTACGGCCATTTCCACCAATTACACGCTTTGTGACTTATGCGTGTACGGCCATTTCCACCAATTACACGCTTTGTGACTTATGCGTGTACGGCCATTTCCACCAATCACACGCGATGAGACTCTGACGTGCAGTCTTTCCACGTGTGCTCTGTCATCACGTGCTGTGCGGGAAACACCCGTGCGGGTCACGTCACAGACGCGCTTACGCGCTGAGGGCCTTTGGTCCAATAGAATCGCGTATGCGTGCTGACGCGCTTACGCGCTAAGGGCCTTTCCTCGGTTTTCACGCTGACGTGCAGGATTTTCACGTGCCAAATCACTCCGTACCAAGCTGGCCACGCGTAAGCACACGGAAGACCACGCTCCTGCCCAGAAGGTCGAACTACTGCCCCCCAGAGCCCCGAGCACGCTCCCACCTGCTATCTGCTGCTGCCTGACTGCCTGCTGCCCACGTGCACTGCCATTTGCTGCCTGCACATCAGCCAGGGGTGCTGTTGCTGTGACCACCCCTGCTGGAACAGAAGACTCCCGACTGGAATTCCATCGCTCCACAGCCCAGCCCCAGGACCCAGTTGCCCACCCACTCCTGCCTCTGGGGTTGTCATGTCGGGGCAAACACCATCTGTGACCACTGACAACCCCCGGCCAGAGAGGCAGAGGGGCACCAGCTTCAGTGCCACCGAAGTTGGTGTCCTGGTGGAGCAAGTCCTGGGGCAGTATGATGCCCTCTTTGGAAGTTCCCGCGCCGACAAGGAAGGACGGACTCGGATCTGGACTGACATCGTGACTGCCATCAACGCGGAGGGGGTGGCAGTCCGGGACTTACAACATGTCAGGAAGCGCTGGGAGGACTTCAGGTCCAGGACCCTGAACAAGGCCCGGCGCCTCTTGAAGGCAGCGGATGCCAAGGGGCGCCGGGGCCACTTGTCGGAAGAACAGATGGGGGTCCTGGAACGCATATCCCCAGCGCTCCACGTCCAGGTCCTAGAGAAGCAGAGCCGTCTGGAGTCGAGCGGTGAGTGTACATGCATCCTGGTTGTGAGCAGGGCGTGTGGTGATCATTTGCCATTGTGCCGGTTGCACATCTGTTTGTATGGGGTGGAGTATGGGTGGGGGTGTACAGGGCCGTGGGGCTGACACATGCGAGGGCTGTAATGTGTGAGACATGGATGGTGCTTGTGTGTGTGGGCTTGCATGGCAAATGCAGTTGTGCGTGCACACATGTTTGGATGAATGTGTATGTAAGTAGACATGTCCGTGATGTCAGACATGTATGTTGTTTTCGACTGCATGTATGAGCACTGTGTACATGTGCATGTGTGTGTATTTGACAAGGGTGCAACAGTGATGATACATGGATGCATGTGACAGCGGTATGTGGAAGCCTGATTGGCAGATGTGACATGGATGCCCGTCTGAACAGTGCGACACTTGGCAGAGGTGTAGACATGCATGCAAGTGTGGTGGTGTGTGTACATGTGTGGTGCACTTCCTGTGTTGCATGTGATGTCTGGCTCCCCTTTGGCTGCTGATGCTGTTGTATGTGTAGGGATGGTGCTGGCAGTTGCAAAATGGCTGTGGTATGGCTCATGTGTGCGAGTTGTAATGTGTGTTGGGGATTGTGATGACATGTCTGAGGTTTGCCAATGCCACTCATGTGCAACTGTCATGCGTGTATGTGTCCATTGTACAGTGCCCTGATGCCTGTGTTTTGTTTCTCCCTGTCTGCAGCGTCAACTGATGAAGAGGGCGGAGAAGGTGCTGTGGAGCACAGCGGCGGGGATCCGACCGCCAGCCGGAGACGCAAGGCCCAGCTCCCCTCCCGTGTTGTCATCTCGTCGGGGAGTGAGGAGTCCGGTGCCGTGTCCCAGGCCGCAGCTGCCGGGGGGAGGTCCAAGAGGCGGAGGTTGCAGTTGGACTCCTCGGCAGCAGAAGGGGCAGCTGGGACCCCACAGGGCCCAACAGCGGAAGATGGCACAGAGTCATCCAGGTTGGTGGGGGGTTTGGTGGAGGAGGGGGCCGCGCAAGCACCAGAGACAGGGTCTGGAGGTGGGGATCCCACTGGTGCTAGTGGTGCAGTGCAGGACTAGGGACAGGAGGCAGCACAGGCGGCCGCGGAGGTGCCTGTGTGCAATCCTGTCCCCGATCCTGTCCCTGCATCATCTTGCACCAGCAGGGATGCCTACTTCCAGACCCGTTTTCAGGCAGGGGATGAGCTGACGTCAACTGGCCTTCCTCTGCCTGTGGATGTGGCCATCCAGGTCCGGGTTGAGCCTGTCCTGGCAGGTGTGGCGTTGCGTCAACGGGCCATGCGAGTTGACCTGCAGTCTTTTCATGGAGAGACTGCACGTCATCTCGAATGGCTCGTTGACCACGTCAGCCTGCTGGGACAGGTCACCCAGGCCGGATTCCGCTGTCTGATGGGGCTTGCTCCGACCCCCTCCTCAACTGGACCCCCTACGCGCCAGTCGTCCTCTGTGCCATCTTCCCACCCATCAGTCACCTGGGTGCCCTGTGGAGCTGCCTCTGACAGTGCGGCCAGGCTGGTGGAGGAGGCATCCCTGCCACAGTCGGGAGTCGGAGGTCCAGCAGGGGTGGCCACATCAACAAGTGCGCCCCAGCCGGCGGAGGATGTGCAGGCAGCAGGAGGCAGTGCACGGGCAGAGGCAGAGCAGCAGCAGCAGCAAGATGGTGGGAGACATAAAGGCTCGGGGCTTTCGACATCGGAGGGGCAGGCATCGGCCGGAGGGCAGGGGGACCCAGGACAGAGAGTGTCTTCCGTGTGGCAGCGGTTGGGCCACGCCATAGGTGCGGAGCGGCGGCGGGCGGAAGAGGCGCGGCTCACAATGGTCAGGGCGGAGAACTCCATGCGGAGGGCCCTGAGGCGGGCCGAGTGCCTCGAGGCAATCCGCAGGGGGTTGGAGGAGGACACGGCGTCGTCCCTGCGGACCCTCGGGGCCATGGAACAGGACCGCCTCCGGGACATCGAACAGGAGTTCGATGATGCCCTGGCCCGGGACACCACAGAGTGAGCCGCTGGACTTGCCCGCCGCCTTTGTATATAGTTCTTTAGTTTTAGGTTTCCTTTCGTTCTTATTATGATTTGGAGTCGACGGACACTGCTCCACTTTTTGTATATAGTTGATATTTAGGTAGGTTTTTTAGGAGGTTTCCTTAGTTCAGTTGGGATGATAGACCCTTGTTATTTTTGTACATAGTTCTTTGTTGCATGGAGAGTTTTTACATTTCACTTTGGACAAAATTTTTAGGATTTTGATTTCCAGTTTTGTGTTTTTATGCGGACATGCAGCTTATTTTTTTCACATTTACATGGTAGTTAGTTTTCTTTCTTTAGCATTCGTGATTTTTTTCAATACATTTTTGTTGCCATTGTTCACTGTGTGGTTTCATCTCATTGGTTTCATGCATGTCATGTTGTGTGTTTTCCCATTCAATTGCAAAAAATGTGTGTGACGGACATGGGTTCATTAGCTTCATGAACATTGGGGGTGTAACATGTGATTTCCATTTCCATGTGGGTGAATGGGTTACTTGGTAGGGCTTTTTGGCTGTGGAGGCTGACCATTACGCACATGATTGGGGATTGTGAGGACCTAGTGGGGGTGGTGGGAGACATGAGTGGGGGCCTGTTGGAGGCTGCCCCTGCACTGCTGGGGGGTGGGGGTGGTGGGAGACATGAGTGGGGGCCTGGTGGAGGTTGGCCCTGCACTGCCGGGGGGTGGGGGTGGTGGGAGACATGAGTGGGGGCCTGGTGGAGGGTGACCCTGCACTGCCGGGGGGTGGGGGTGGTGGGAGACATGAGTGGGGGCCTGGTGGGGGCTGCCCATGGTGGCAGGGGGGTGGGGGTGGTGGGAGACATGAGTGGGGGCCTGGTGGAGGTTGACCCTGCACTGCCGGGGGGTGGGGGTGGTGGGAGACATGAGTGTGGGCCTGGTGGAGGGTGACCCTGCACTGCCGGGGGGTGGGGGTGGTGGGAGACATGAGTGGGGGCCTGGTGGAGGTTGACCCTGCACTGCCGGGGGGTGGGGGTGGTGGGAGACATGAGTGGGGGCCTGGTGGGGGCTGCCCATGGTGGCAGGGGGGTGGGGGTGGTGGGAGACATGAGTGGGGGCCTGGTGGAGGGTGACCCTGCACTGCCGGGGGGTGGGGGTGGTGGGAGACATGAGTGGGGGCCTGGTGGAGGTTGACCCTGCACTGCCGGGGGGGTGGGGGTGGTGGGAGACATGAGTGAGGGCCTGGTGGGGGCTGCCCATGGTGGCAGGGGGGTGGGGGTGGTGGGAGACATGAGTGGGGGCCTGGTGGAGGGTGACCCTGCACTGCCGGGGGGTGGGGGTGGTGGGAGACATGAGTGGGGGCCTGGTGGAGGTTGACCCTGCACTTCCGGGGGGGTGGGGGTGGTGGGAGACATGAGTGGGGGCCTGGTGGGGGCTGCCCATGGTGGCAGGGGGGTGGGGGTGGTGGGAGACATGAGTGGGGGCCTGGTGGAGGCTGCCCCTGCACTGCTGAGGGGTGGGGGTGGTGGGAGACATGCATTGTTGATCAGTAGTGCAAGGTGACATGTGGGTTGGCTGGGGGGCATGCCCATGGTGAATGGGCTGCCTGCGGGACATGAGCAGGGGTGCAGGGTAGTCCCCCGTGGTGTGGGCTGCCTGCAGGGGCCGTGGAGGTTGTGGAGCGTACACCTGGGAGGACCCACACGGCCAATTCACGTGTAGTACTCCCCAGTACCCCTGAAATACACATTCCCTGCTGGTATCGCGTGTGGAACTTCCCGCGCACCCCTGAAATACACGTACCCTGCTCGCACTGGGACTATCGCGTGTGTAACTTCCCGCGCACCCCTGAAATACACGTACCCTGCTCGCACTGGGACAATCGCGTGTGCAACTTCACGCGAACCCCTGTAATACACGTAGCACGCTCCCCCAGGCCCGATCGCGTGAGAAAGTTCACGCTAACCCCTGAAATACACGTAGCCCGCTCCCCCAGGCCCGATCGCGTGAGTAAGTTCACGCGAACCCCTGTAATACACGTAGCACGCTCCCCCCCAGGCCCGATCGCGTGAGAAACTTCACGCGAACCCCTGAAATACACGTACCCTGCTGTAATCGCGTGTGGAACTTCCCGCGCACCCCTGAAATTCACATACCCTGCTCGCACTGGGACTATCGCGTGTGGAACTTCACGCGCACCCCTGAAATACACGTACCCTGCTCGCCCTGGGACTATCACGTTTGGAACTTCCCGCGCACCCCTGAAATACACGTACCCTGCTCGCACTGGGACTATCGCGTGTGTAACTTCCCGCGCACCCCTGAAATACACGTACCCTGCTCGCACTGGGACTATCGCGTGTGGAACTTCACGCGCACCCCTGAAATACACGTACCCTGCTCGCCCTGGGACTATCGCGTGTGGAACTTCCCGCGCACCCCTGAAATACACGTACCCTGCTCGCACTGGGACTATCGCGTGTGGAATTTACCGCGCACCCCTGAAATACACGTTCCCCGCTTGGCATTTGCTGTTTGCCAGCCCGGTGAACTGGTCCAGGGTTAGCGCAGCCCTTTGCGATGATTTAGCGATTTTGATGGCTTTTCCTTGCGCGAGGGCGTTCTTCGGGGCGTTACTGGCGCTGCTGCAGGGTCGCTGCGATTCTCTGCGCCACGGCTGGTTTGGGAGCCTAGTATCCATGAATACGCTGTGCGCGGAAATCGGTTTTGGCGCACGTGCCTGGCGCAGACAATCGCACGCGGACACTCTCCGCCAGCCGCTTGCGACACTTTTCTGCGAAATTCTATGAATTACCCTGTATGTCTTCAAAAGGTTGATGTAATTGTGGATAGTCCGCATAGTCCTGTGGCAGACACAATCCCACCCTCCCCCGCACTTTGGCTGGGTAAGGCATGTTTGAGGTGGCCTGGACTTTGACAGATCTGTGGGATTGGCCCATAACTTCTCCAGAAGCGGGGTGACAGATGCATTTGCAAACAGAGCTGGGACAGTTCCAGAGACAAGTGAATTATTCAGGGCCATTCGCATCGTTTTGGCAAAGATTGCAAACACTGTCAATTCTTTAGTAATTACAGGTGGACTAATGCTATCAGGAGATCCAAAACATCAGCCAATCAGCAGCATTCAGTTAGAGGTATTGAGGGTGATCTTATTTTGGTTTTAGAAGAAATGTAATAATGTAACGCTGGTCCTAGACTTCTTAGGACAAGTGCTGGAACCATTTATTCCACTGATATTAACACTTCTGTATCAAATCCTGTCACAGAAAAACAGACACAAAATATTCTGGGGTCTCAAAATTCCAATTATGCTTTTAGCAAAATAGTTCAGGTTAGATAATAAAAAATGTTCCATGTATGACACTTGGAAACAAGTGCTGTATAGATTCAAAACAATCATTATTACAAAAGAATGGATCATTGTAAGTGTTCTTGTGATGTGCAGTATTTTCTTTCCTGCTGTTATTTTGTGCACTATGGAGCTCACTTACAGACAAGTGGTGGGATCTCAAAGGGCCCTGCTTCCCAGGATGCACTTACATATTACATAAAGACTCTTTGAAAGCATATCCAAAGTCTATTGGTTATTACCATCGGTGGAGTTGGTGATAGCCAAAAAGGAGCTCTAGGACGCAGGCGGAAACGGCTGCTGAAAGTTCCGTTCCCCGCTTTTGGCTGATACATGACTCCTTGATCTTGCTGCTACTCCCAGACGTGCAGCTGTTCCGTGGCTCCATCAATGCAACCTCCCACTTTCTGCACCGACCTCCACAGGTCCTCGCTATACTCACGTAAACCTTAGTGGACAGGGCCTGGCTCTCACCTTCATCATCTCATTTACTGTCCAGAGCCGTCTTGTGGTGGGGAAAATAAAAGAGAAAAATAAGATTGCCTAATCTAAAGTGTGAGGCCTAGTATAATGCTGTCCCTCATTTAAGGGTTGTACTTTTTTTCAATGACTAAAAAATTACTAAAATACTGACACACAGCATGGAGAATGCCACAAACAGACCTTTCTTTTGAACTGCAGAGGTGAAAATGTACTTTCAAGGTCCAATGTTTGGGATTTAAACAACAAACTCACAGCAAGGAATGCAGAAATCCGATTTATCAAAATAAATCTTCCTACAGTCAATAAAATGGTTCCTTGTTGCAGTGCAAAAAGGCACTAAAAGCCAACAGACTGGCAGCAATTTCTATGTTCTTAGGAAAATATTGACAAGCATTAAAAAAAAAACTGATGCCCCTTCCTATAATACACAAAAAACATTATTAATTTTTCAGCCAAGCTGTAACGCTCACCTGGTATCCACGGGGACGTCACTCAGCCTGTTCTGACCTCTTACGACCTCGAACCCTTCCCTGGAGTCTACTCGACTGGAGACTGGGCCTGAAACGCAGGATTGGTAGAGTTTAACTCCCTATTGTCTCTGTGTGCTTGAACCGCTTCTTCCCCGGCGTCCAACACTTCCCTTTGATCCACAGCTCACCTTGTTTTCTTGGAAAGTGTGCTCTCCGTTCTGCCTTCAGCGCAGGGGCGCGTTGATTGATGCGGGCTCGTTGCTGCCTAGTTACTTCACAGGCAAGAGTCCGACAGGTAAGTATAATGAGTCTTTTGAACAGTTCTCTAACTTTGTTCCTTTCCTTCCTTAGGTGATGGCCGGCGTCCGAGGATGGCGATGTGCTGCTGAGATGAGTTGCGCTGAAGGTGAGTGATTGTATTGAACTGGGTTCTTTTTCTGTGTCTTTTAGATGCCGCAACGTTTTCAGCGTGGATGCCGGTTATGAAGAAGAAATGCGGTGAGTAAGCGCGGTATGCAGTGCCTCTAGATGTTTCCACGCTAACCTGGAGTGTCTTTTCCCTCTTGCAGATGGATGAGAAGTTCCGGAGACAGAGTTACCCCAGAGCAGCTGGGATTCAGGTAAGCGTTTAAAACTCGTACAGTCTTTAAAAATAAGCGAAGATTTGCTGAATGCTTACTAATGCCTTTTTTCTGTTCTTTTCCCTTTTCCTTAGGAAGCGGCGTGCCGGGATGGGAATGACACCGCCGAAGATGCCCGCAGAACAGAAGGAGCAATGAATGATGGTCTGAAGCGCCGCAAGGTAAGACTTTTCCTAACGGTGTTCTTGTTCTTGCAGGAGCTGAGCGCAGCTGAAAGATGCAGGCCTGCTGGAGACCGATCCAAACACGGTGAGTGTCACGCTGCAGGTGCAGAAAACACAAAGCAGGTTTCTCAGCCTGGGCGTGGCTTAAATAGTCTCTGGGTATCCCAGTTGTCTCTGGGCTGAACCACACCCAAAAGACTAGACTGCACATGCAGTTCTGGGAACCGAAATATGTGGGGGCATCCATCTTGTCCCCATCAATGCACTACAAGTCCAATCCCCAATGTTATCCTATGGGAGTGAGTGAGTCTGGTGCCACAAGCGCCAAGTCTGACTCCAAGTGGGTCTTTGGAGGGATGGAGAGGCACTTGAGGGCCATGTAGGTGATCGTGGCCTGGCTCCAGCCTGACATCTTGGAGGGCTGGGGACATGAGGGGCAGGAATCATGACACAAGCTTAATGTATGAATTTCTAACCTCATTAACCGAAATGCTGGTATGTGTTTCAAATGAAGCATATCTGTATTTCAATAAGACAAAAATGGAAAATGGCATAGTGCATGCATAGCAATGTGCTGTTTAATCAGAATATGTTGAACACAATGGAAAGAAACCAATGTAAGGTATTTATAAAGAATGGCTTGTGCACCATCAATACAGCAGAAGTAAACAAGCTTGTCCTGTATATGAAATCATTGGTTTTCTAATGGAGCTTTCCCAATTCTGATTTTTCACATAACTTGATAACAAGCTATTTTTTTCAGTTTAGCCCGCATACATGGTTGAATGGGGTGGTTATAGGGCCCCAGGGATTCGATTGGGATCATGAGAAAACAGACTAACATAATTAGAGCCTTCAAAGAAATTCATTACAGATCTTACAACAATATCACCATCTGCTCAAGGCTCACGAGAATACAACAAAAGAGCTGGAATGGAATTCAAAATTGAGGGCCTCAAACTGATACAAATTAAATGGTTTACATGTCAACCCGGCCTGTGAAAGCCAGACCCAACTTCAAACAAAGATTATTGCACTTAAGATTTGAATGTTCACCTAGACCGATCAGCAAAATTCTCCACGAGAGCCATGAAAGACTTTACAAACAAAGGAGGCATGTCAGTAAAACCCTATTAATCATTAACTGAAAGACAGGCCTGGACCCAAGGTTTCATAATTTAAGGAAATAAAGCTAATTTAAAGCTTGCATTAGAAATGCATTTAAAAAGGATGTTTGACGATATAACTGAAAGAATAGAAAAACATTCTAAACATATATGAATCAAAAGAAAAAAGTCTAGATGTGACATTGTATCATTATTAAAAAGTAATACATTTATAAATCAATGAATAATTAATCAGATTTCATCACACACATTCAAATAGCATATTCTTGTTTTCATGAGGGCCACATCCATATTTCATTGATGGGTCATGTTGCTATGATGAGATAGGCAATACAATATTATTTGAATTTGAAAGGTCAGATCTGCAGTCCAGGCCTTGGCCCTCTGCCTCCTGGATGGTGGCAATGCTCTTTTACAAGGCCTTCTGGCGAGTACCGTGGCGCCCCTAAAATGTGTCATGCTTGTAGCAACAAGACTCATTAAAGGACTCTGCAAATTTGACTACATCACCCCGACCCTTGTTTTCCAAGCGGGATAACAAGACCAGAAGGGCCAGCTGCTGGGTGCTCCTGGGAACACTTGAGGCTCCTTGCTGTTCCTGAGCTGTGAATAATTATTCAAAAGCGTGCATGGAAATTGCCCAATGTATTAGACATAGGCACTCTAGGTCCATTTCTCTAAATCCCAGCAGAAGGTGGACTGGAAGGTAACTTTCATTAGGGTGAGTTCATTCCAAATAGAACGCTTGAGCATGTTAAGTGAGAACCATACTTTTCTTTCTTGCGGTAATCAAAACCAAGCTAGGTTTTTAATAAGGGATAATATAGCATTTCTGTGCAGCTCTTTGCATATCCAAAGCCAGCCAAATTAATCTCTGCAGATTATCACAAGCGTAGTCAGGCAGAGACTTTGTGAAAGGGTGCACATGTCCACATCTCCAGGTTTGATTGATCATTTGTGGCCAGATATATTTAAAAAGACAGATTTAGGATGAACGCGAGATTAGCTGCGTCATTTAAATTTCTACAGAAAATAACGCCAGAGTAAATGACATGAACTCTTCACAGGCAGGCCATGTCCTTTTCTCTAAACCAGTTACAAATGTACTCGTATTTGATTGTGGCGACTTCCTCAGCGTAAAGGTAGGGGATCGCCATCCAAGTGATTTTATTTCAATACAATGAACTTTTCACGCATAATACAGCCTGTTTCTTTTCTGAGAATGGTGGGGTGAGATTGTTTATTATGGGCTGTTAAATGAGCAATATCCATTTAGTCATGAACAGTTATAATATACACTCAATTTCGAGACACTCCTCCTTCATTGAAATAGAAAACGGGCTCTGGTCAAAGTCCTTCTTTGTTATCCATGATCCCTTGCGTGCGGGCCACAGGTACCTTGCTTTTTAAGAATGTTATCACTATCAGCATATTACGTGTGATACCCCGAGTGCCAATATCAATAAGACTCTTTTCCAGCTGGCAACAATCGAAGGGCAGAAGTTGCAGACCTAACTGGCAATCAGTGGAAACGTGTGTTATGGCTTCCATACGGCCCCTCTGGGCTACAAATACAGGACACTGCCGGGGGCAGCTCAAAAACAGTATTTGATTTATAATCTTAAAATTGGAGTGCCCATCACTTTCTTGAATACCTATGTTTTAGTAATTGCAGAGATTTCAAGAGGCTTGCTTTTATTTTATAGGCTTGATAAAACCATCCCTCCTGCTGAAAGACTTTAGTCATTAAACTGGTGAGGTTGCTCAGTAGCATAATGCACCAGCTACAGTAATCTTTATACAATCCTTTTTATTTACATCATTAAGTAGCTAAAAGACAGGGACAACCAGGGCTACATAGAACACCCCCGTTATCAGTGTACACCAATTTTAAAATTACACATACCTGGAGCAGGGCAGCAAACATTGCACAGGTAACAGGATTGTACAGCACTTACTTTGTGTATGCATTAGCAACTGGAGATAAAACATAGGACCTGATTTACACAGCGTTTTGCAACGGGATTTTCCCATTGAAAAACACTTTTGAGAATGAGGCTCATAGTGCCACCTCTGCAAGTACTCTTATTTTGGGCATAATTTGTCACTGGGGCATGTTGAAGTCACGGGTGTCATGTGATATGAACTGGCATTTGTAACGCGCCTATACAGAAGTGTTTCAAGGCGCGATATTTACAATGTTGTACATGATCAAATGAAGACAATTACATAAGAGATATGCAGTGGTCGAAGTTGGCAGGAACTAAAGGATATGGCGTTCCGCTACCTGTTAGAAAAATCCACCATCGATCCTCTACCTCCTGACCCGTGGCATCCAAAGGACACGTATCTTTTTCTTTCCTCTTCCCAGGGATTTGAACCTGGGCCCTACTGAGATTCCAGTGCTACATCTTGAGGCGCTGGTTTGTTGTTGTGTATTTTAGTAGCCTGCTTGGGATATAAAGCCCATTCCTCAGCTACCACGTAGCCCTGCTGCCTCAGTGATCAGCGTGTGTCTTTTGCACGTCAGCAGATTTAGAGTGAAATTGCTGCAGGCACAATGTGTTTGCAGGTAATGCCTGGTCAGTGGTGGGTCTAGTTCTCATGGTCCTTCAGCAGTGTGAAGGGTGGAGCATTAGAAAGGGGAGGTGAATAAAGGTGCCTCCTGAGGCGGACAGCGACTGAAAGTAGTAATGGTCGTGTAAGGAACACTTTTCTCCGTCTTGTTAGTACAGTTGTAAAACACAGTAGAGGAGGAAAGGCAGAACCCAGGTATGGGCTCTGATTTGGTGAGAGGAGAGTGTGAGCGTGGGTATGGTGTTCGGTAGGGAGCAGGGGCGGAAGAGGGGCACGGAGACTTGGAGATTGGAGAACTCAATTGTTGACACACTTTGACCCCTGGGGAGAGCTTTTCGTGATCAGCACTTCCTTTAGAGACTTGTCTGCACCCTGCAGTCACAGACTCGGATCCCAGCTGGGCTGACTCAGCTCATTAACACACACACACTAGGAGTTAAGGGCACGCTGTCCGTAATGCCACGTCAGGAGAAACACATGCTTGCAGTGGCAGAGTATTCTGAAAATAACGCAGACCTCTTCATTCTCATTGTCCCAAAAAAAGCAATTTGCATAAGGAAAACAGATGACTCGATGCCATTCGGGACACAGATCCCAGTTCCGGGCTCGCATTTCCCTACCAATTGCCTTCTGGGAGAAGTAGTCTTGGCTCACTACAAATTAATACATTTGACTAAAGAAAACGCAAAGCCCGGACCTGGCGCGTGGTCTGCCCGGTCACATGGGGGCAGCTTCTCATAAGGGAACGCAGTGGGAACAGTGCAGAGTGGACACTTCTTTTACTTGCGTCCCTTTAAGAAATGAGAGATGACCCCGAGGGTTGTGGGGCGGTGCAAACGATGCAGTGGCCGACAACTCTGGACGCGCGCCTCGACACTAATATAAGGCGGCTCTAGGGAAGGACTTTCTCCACCCGTTTAGGGGATAGAAAAGCAAGTATGACACCCGCTGCTGTCAAGATCGGAAAGCATCACCCCGTCATGCTTGGTGCACCCCCTTCAGCGACGGACCTACAGGTGCTGACAAGGGGCCTCATCACGAGTTGGGCTGTATTCCCGGCTGTATTACTGCTGACTGTAATAGCCCTAGCCCTGACTGGTCCGGTGGTATTATCAGATCCCTGGTTGGGCCTTAACGGTAAATCCCCATTCCTGATTGGGTCCATTGGATCCAATGGGGAATTTTCGGTGCTAATACTGCGGGCTAATACAGCCGGCTGTAATACCACCGAAAAGAGAGATTTTCACCTCCAGGAAAAAGCTGGAGGTAAAACAGCCGATTTAGCGCCAAACTCGTGATAGGGCAAGCCCTTTAATGCGGCTGTAATACCGTTACCACTGCATTTAAGGGCTACAGCCCAACTCGTGATGAGGCCCATTTGTCTTGCATTTTTGCTAATTTCAAGGCACATCCGATTTGTGTATTCTGGCTGCACATAGAAATTCGCAGAAATGTCCGCTTATTTGCACAGATGCGCAAAGGGGGTGGAAAAGGGCAACTGAATGTGTGCATCTTTAATGATAGTAGAGGAGGAGCCAAGTACCCCCACCTCAACCATCTCCCCCACATTGCCTATATGTTGGGAACCAGAGTGTGAGACACGTGCAGTACCAGTGAAAAACCAATACCGAGGAGAATCCTGGAGGCAAGGTTCCCATTGAGGAAACCATACCTGCATACACGACAGTAGGATGGACATTTGAATGAAATCCCAGAAGAAGCAGGACCAATGAATGAAAGAGCAGAGTGGTGACGTCACACATGAAGCTGAACCGACGTACATGGAAGAGATGCAGAGACAAGAGAATGCAGATATTCTATAAGCCATCAAGAAAGTATCAAAGTAAGTGACCTCTCAGGCTCAAGATGAAGAAACCTATGCTACAGAAACAATGAAGTTATCAAGTCATTTTAAAAAAAAAAAATATATTTATTTATTTAGTATTTCTTCGAACAATCAGCATATATTCACCAAAAGCTTAACAAAGCATTGAACTCAACACTCAATAATACATAGGTAAGTAAATGAAAGCAGTACAAAGGATGCATAAGCACAGAAATATTCCAGAGAATGTAAATCAAACCCGAAAACACATTCAAAATAATACACCTATTCACATTCCATATATCAAAAAACTAAAACACAGAACAACACAAAAACAGAAAGACAACACACAGACTACACAAAACAGAACAAAAAACGAGACTGGGGAAACTCTCAAGAAATGCGCATATACAGAATCTGGTAGCCGGGCCCACAGGGGTTGCTAATCCTCCGATAGACAGTCACCATATAAGTCATTAAATGGTTTCCAAAGGGCTTGATATTTATCCTCTTTCCCCTGTTTTACAAACATCACCCGTTCATAGTTCGATAGTACCAACAAATCATTAATCCAATTCTCTACTCTAGGCTTCTTCCTCGTCTTCCACACCATCAACACTTGTTACACTGCAACAACAAGAGCTTTATCAACCCATTGACCATACCGACGAGTCACCGCACAGCGCCCTCTACCTGATAAAAGCAAGACCTGCATCGGCATCCTAGGAAAACAGATAGAGAAGATTGCCTCCAGCCTATCTAACATACCCACCCAAAAATCCAACACCCGAGAGCAAACCCACAACATATGAATCAACGCTCCCTGCTCTTTCCCACATCCCCAGCACAAATCATCACCAGCCAGTCCCAGTTTATACATACGCAACGGGGTCCAATACAGATGGCCTAACACTTTCAAATGAATCAATCTCAACTTTAAATCCAACTTACTTCTATATCCTACACCCCACATGAATTCCCACTCCTTTTCCATAATATCACAACCCACCTCCTGCCTCCACTTCTCCAAAGCTTTTCCCCCAGCATCAACATCCTTTGAACATACCGGCATCAAGCTAGTATAAGTGCATACCATCCGTGGAAATGACTTAAGAATCTGACCACCCGCCGATAACTCTTCCAACGGTCCCGCTAACATAGCCAATCTTTCACTCAGTAGCGTTTTCAACTTCATAAACCTATTAAGTTCCCTCCTTGCCAAGTGAAATGTCCTCTGCAGCTCCTCGAAAGATAAAATTCTACCATCTTGTACCACATCCCTGATACACAAGATCCCTCTCAAGATCCAACTCCTCCAACACAAGGGTTTATTGGCCATTTGCAAGCTCGGATTCAGCCAAATAGAGGCACCATAGTGTAAGTACAAGTTCCCCTGAAAAAGACTCAACCAGCATATCAAGACTTCTTTAGACACAGTAATAGTTGGTAGTCTACTTCCCCTCCCAGGTATACGGTCCATTGAGGTAACAGCATGCAAAGGAAAACCATTTAACTTATATCTTTCAATCAGCACCCAAAAGGGCTCCTGCCCATAACCCACTGAAAAATAATATGCTGCCTTTTTCAAAATAAACCCTTTATAGTAATGTTCCAAATCTGGATACCCAAAACCCCCACATTTAGTACTACGCATCAGAATAAACTTCGAAATCTTAGGCCTCTTCTTATCCCCCCACAGAAAGTTCTGGAAAACTCTATCAATTCTAGCAAGCATCTTCTTAGAAAACCTCAAAGGCAAGCACTGTACCACATAAAGTACCTTAGGTAAAAGAGTCATTTTAATAGCGTTGACCCTAGCCCAGATTCCCATTTGCAATCGTTCCCATCTTCTGACATCCGCATTCAAGGTAGCTACCAATTTATCTACATTGAACTCCACCATTTTCTTGACATCCCTAGTTAGATAAACACCCAAATACTTCACATGAGACATAGTCCATTTGCAACAGCAATCCAAAAAACAATCACGCCCACTAGTACCCGTAATCGGAAACACCTCCGTTTTGTCCCAGTTGATTTTGTGTCCTGACAACCTACTCACCCTATCAAAACATTTTTTCAGAACCACACTACTATGCTCAGGATTCACAAGAACCACCACCATGTCATCTGCATATGAAAGAACTTTCACTTCCACAAGACCAAATTTCAGACCACGAACACCCCGCTCCCCAAGTATATACACCAACAATGGTTCCAAAGCAAGGTTAAACATGTAGAAGGACAACGGACAACCCTGTCGTGTCCCCCTAGTCAATCCAAAAACCTCACACAAAACACCATTCACCCAGATCCTTGCCTTGGAACCACACTGAAGACAACTTATTATCCTCAGAAAACCATCCCCAATACCCATCCTCCTCATGGCAAAGTGCAAAAACCGCCAACTCACCCTATCAAACGCCTTCTCCGCGTCCATAAAAGCCAACGCTGCGTCCGGTCACTCTTCCCGCCTTAAACTCATTATATCAATCAAGGTCCTGATATTATCATAACCAAACCTGCTCCGCATGAACCCCACCTGAGACGTATGAATCAATTTCCCCATATATTTTTCCAACCTATTAGCCATAACTTTAGCAAATATCTTCACATCCACATTCAGCAATGAAATCGGTCGATAGTTGCCACAATTCTTCCGTTCCTTCCCCTCTTTCGGAAGCAAGGTAATCATCGCCTCGCACCTCTATTGACATGAATTACCTTCATGTATAAACATATTAAACAGCCTACACAAAATTGGAGCCAAAAAAGATCCAAATTTCCTGTAAAACTCTACTGGAATACCATCCATCCCCGGAGATTTACCCACTCCCAACTGTCCAATAGCCAACAGAACCTCATCCACTTCAACGTCCAATTCTAGTTTTTCACTTTCCTCCAATGTTAACCTAGGAAGATCCAAATTTGCAAAGAAATCTTCCAATTCCACTCGAGACGGAAACACATCTTCTGAGTACAATTTCTCATAAAACTCCTTAAAACATTTACAAATATCTACATTCATCACCATCACATCACCAGACTCTGAATAAATGGTTTTTTCTGTCAGACCCTTTAATCTACTAGCAAGAAGTTTCCTGCTTTTATCCCCACTTTCCCAAAATCTCTGCCTCATATAAAAAATACACATCTCAGTCAGAAGGTCCGTCTTACTGGCCAACAACTTCCGAGTATGCAACATTTCCATTTTATCCTCAACCTTAACTGTCTGTGCATATACCCGCTGTAAATCGGACAATCTACTTTCCAAATACCTCAATTCACTCAAATGTTTATTTTTCATGTGCGCAATCCTACTTATAAATTCCCCCCTCTATAGAGCCTTAGAACCATCCCACACCACCCTGAAGTCAGCCGACCCCTCATTTTCATCAAAATACCTCTCCATTAACGTCTGGATGGCCTTCCAAATCTCCTCATCATTCAAGACCCCACCTAATAAATGTAGGAACTTCTCTATCCAAAAGCACATTTAAGTCCATAAGAGCGTGATCCGAGATCCCCTTTCCCTAATATTTACACCAATTGTTCTATCCAACAATGTGTCAGATATCAAAAAATAATCTATCCTAGAAGAAGTATCATGCACCGGAGAATAAAATGTATATTCCTTTGAAGAAAGATGAACTTCTCTCCAGACATCTACTAAACCAAACCTCTGCAAAAAGAAATTGAACTCCCTACAAATACCAAAGTAAGTGTACCTACACTGACTAGTCCGGTCAAGTTTATAATCCCTAACACAATTAAAGTCACCCCCTAAAATAATTGTTTCTCCACGCATTTCACTGAGTAAACGGGAAATATCCTCAAAGAAGCACTTACTCGGTGAACACGGTCCATATATACACCCTAACGTGATTCCCTTACCACAACACTGGATATCAACAAAAACCATCCAACCCTCCCCGTCCATCACTACCTTATCAACAGTGAATTGCAATCCTCTCCTAAACAGGATGCTGACCCCTCTCGATTTAGCCAAATAATTATTAGAAAACTGCTTACGAAACCTCAAATTAAGAAACAGATGAATATCCTCATTCACCAGATGAGTCTCCTGTAAGAACAGAACATCTGCTTTGCTCTCCACAATCTCGCCATAACCTTCTTACACTTGCGTGGGAAATTTGAACCCTTAACATTCCAAGTCAACACCGACAGTGAACCCATCCCCTACAGCAACCTAATCAAAAATAGCATTGCACCAGACTCCAGCAGAAGTTCAATAAGATAGCACTGAACCCAGTACCGATAAATATAGTTAACAATACAAAAACCCAATCCATCACGGCATCTAGATGAGGATCCCCAGTAACAAACAACCCATAAAGACAAAACAAAACAAACACAGAAACACAAACCATTGAAGAACATAACCTTTTTAGCATCTGGACGTAACCTCCAGATTCCACATGAGTGCACATCACACCCACATGGAGCGCATTCCAACCCATATTCTCCAGGATCCCAGCCCAGAAAATCAGCATTAACATGAAATACCTTCTCTCCAAACAAACCCTCTAACCAGTCAACATATGAAACCCTCACAGCAACCCCCCACTCCCTCCCAATGCAATGCATCCACAGAGGAACTGAAGCATCACTGTGAACACGCAGCATCGAAAAGGATAGTTTGCTGCAGTGCACCACACTAGAGCAATAAACTGCCCCCCCCCACATCAGACAGAAATCAAGGCAATAGCATAACAAATGCCAATTCCCAAAACATATGCCAAAACAAATATATGCAAATTCAAAACACACAAATATCACTCACACCCATTCCAACCGCTAAAATCATTTCCAGACCATTACACAGGGTAACAACCAAGTAAAACCGCCTAACATGAATCTAGAAACATAGTCCATCACCCATATGCCACAACTGTGTCAACGAGCCCACTTCACCCTCCACACAGAGCCAAGAAAATGGAATCCAACCAATCCACCCCCCCCCCCCACAATAAGTCAATCCACAGCACATGGATAGGAAGCATCCAACAACATAGACCACCTTAAAGTCAAAGTTTAAATCATCAAACTGCACGGGCAGTTGGGGGATAAACACCCAATGCCTATATTTCCTCAAGAAATAAGTACTAGTGCTTAAAATTCTAGGGCAGATCAGAATAGACCAATAAGGCCCAACCAGTAATACAGATCAAACTACATTCCGAAAAATGAAGGGCACACAAACACAGAAGAGTACCCACACAGGGACTGATCGCAGGCAATCAAAACCAGCAGGCGACACAACAACCCACAAGCAGATGAAGTATTCTTGAGGCTAGCTATGTAGTGAATAGATTGCAACAAGCACCAATATATACATATATATGTATATTACATGGTCACGGTAGTGGCCATGTAGTTATGGTTAAGTTGCTGTTTCCATAGGAAGAGCACTTTTTGGGTGGCTTATAACTTCGCTCTCCCTGGACGGATCCTCACCAAACTTTGCAAAGACAGTATTTGGGTCACTCTTAATTGTTTTGCAAAGTTTGGTGAGGATTCGTCAAGGGGGGGCAAAGTTATAGGGGGGGTCCCAAAACTTTTTTTTTTCCCATAGACATAATGGGAAAAAACTTTGTTCACGCCTACAGCCCAAACCGCTGGACGGATTTACACCAAATTAGCGGCAGGAGCGGCGGCTTGGTCCTGAAAGCGTGCTTTGCTTTATTTGGTGTAAATCCGTCCAGTAGTTTTTAAAAAAAATTACAAAAATGTAAGTGAAAAAAATTAGTGATATCTGTGTTCGCTTCGCGGACACACTTCCCTGTCCGCTCCGCGGACAGGACGGTGATTGGGCAAGTAGCTTGCGTGATGTCCCCGGACATGTGACGTGCTCTCTCATTGGATGCGTGAAAGCGTGCAGTGCGTCTGGCTTCAGAGACGCCCGCCATCTTTGTTACTCGCATGAGAGGCTTTGTATCCCGCCTGCACAGTAAGTCCCCCACCCCCGCTCATGCCCGTGTCCGTCTCCTGTTCCTCCCACCCCCCGCTCATGTCCGTGTGTCTTTCTCCCTCCCACCCACCGCCGGCTCATGTCCGTGTGTCTTTCTCCCTCCCTCCCTCCCGCCCACCCACTGCTCATGTCCATGTGTCTTTCTCCCTCCCGCCCACCCCCCGCTCATGTCCGTGTGTCTTTATCCCTCCCGCCCACCCCCCGCTCATGCCCCGCTCGTGCCCCGCTCGTCTCTCCCAACCGCCCACCCCCCGCTCTTGCCCCGTGTGTCTCTCCCACCCCTGTGTGTCTCTACCACCCGCTGCTCATGTCTGTGTGTTTCTCCCCACCCGCCGCCCGCTCATGTCCGTGTGTCTCTCCCCACCCGCCGCCCACCCCCGCTCATGTCCGTATGTCTCTCACCACCTGCCGCCCACGCCCCGCTCATGTCCGTGTGTCTCTCCCCACCCGCCGCCCACCCCCCGCTCATGCCCCGTGTGTCTCTCCCCCTCCCGCCCACCCCCGCTCATGTCCGTGTGTCTCTCCCCACCCGCCGCCCACCCCACACTCATGTCCCGTGTGTCTCTCTCCCTCCCCCCCACCCCCGCTCATGCCCCATGTGTCTCTCTCTCCTTCCCCCCACCCCACCCATGCCCCGTGTGTCTCTCCTAAGCCTCGCACCCACCCCCCGCTCATGCCCCGTGTGTCTCTCCCCCTCCCGCCCACCACCCGCTCGTTCCCCGTGTGTCTCTCCCGCTCCCGCCCACCCCCCGCTCATGCCCCACGTGTCTCTCCCCTTCACCCACCCCCCGCTCATGCCTCTTGTGTCTGTCTCCCTACCCCCCACCCCCGCTCTTGCCCCGTGTGTCTGTCTCCCCGCCCACCCCCGCTCTTGCCCCGTGTGTCTTTCCCCCTCCCGCCCACCCCCGCTCTTGCCCCGTGTCTCTTTCCCCCTCCCGCCCACCCCCGCTCTTGCCCCGTGTCTCTTTCTAACCCTCCCGCCCACCCCCGCTCTTGCCCTGTGCCTCTTTCCCCCTCCCGCCCACCCCCGATCTTGCCCCATGTCTCTTTCCCCCTCCCGCCCACCCCTGATCTTGGCCCGTGTCTCTTTCCCCCTCCCGCTCTCCCCCGATCTTGCCTCGTGTCTCTTTCCCCCTCCCGCCCACCCCCGCTCTTGCCCCGTGTCTCTTTCCCCCTCCCGCCCACCCCTGCTCTTGCCCCGTGTCTCTTTCCCCCTCCCGCCCACCCCCGCTCTTGCCCCGTGTCTCTTTCCCCCTCCCGCCCACCCCCGCTCTTGCCCCGTGTCTCTTTCCCCCTCCCGCTCTTGCCCCGTGTCTCTTTCCCCCTCCCGCCCACCCCCGCTCTTGCCCCGTGTCTCTTTCCCCCTCCCGCCCACCCCGCTCTTGCCCCGTGTCTTTCCCCCTCCCTCCCACCCCCGCTCTTGCCCCGTGTCTTTCCCCCTGCCGCCCACCCACGCTCTTGCCCCGTGTCTTTCTCCCTCCCGCCCACCCCCGCTCTTGCCCCGTGTCTTTCTCCCTCCCGCCCACCCCCGTTCTTGCCCCGTGTCTTTCACCCTCCCGCCCACCCCCGCTCTTGCCCCGTGTCTCTTTCCCCCTCCCGCCCACCCCCGCTCATGCCCCTTGTGTCTTTACCCCTCCCAGCCCACCCTCGCACATGCCCCGTGTGTCTCTCTCCCTCCCGCCCACCCCCCGCTCATGCCCCGTGTGTCTCTCTCCCTCCCCCCAGCCCCCGCTAATGCCCCGTGTGTCTCTCTCCCCTTCCCCCACCCCCCGCTCATGCCCCATGTCTGTCTTCTGTTCCCCCCGCTCATGCCCCGTGTCTGTCTCCTGTTCTCTCCACACCCCACTCATGCCCCATGTCTGTGTCCTGTTCCCCCCACCCCCCGCTCATGCCCCGTGTCTATCTCCTGTTGCCCCCCACCCCTCCCGCTCATGCCCCGTGTCTGTCTCCTGTTCCCCCCACCCGCTCATGCTCAGAGTCTGTCTCCTGTTCCCCCCACACGCTCATGCCCCGTGTCTCTCTCTTGTTGTCCCCCATCCCCCGCTCATGCCCCGTGTTTGTCTCCTGTTCTCCCCACCCCCTGCTCATGCCCCGTGTCTTTTTCCTGTTCCTCCCACCCCCCGCTCATGCCCCGTGTCTGTCTCCTGTTGCCCCCCACCACCCCGCTCATGCCCCGTGTCTGTTCTCCCCACCCCCCGCTCATGCCCGTGTCTGTTGTTCCCCCCACCCCCCCGCTCATGCCCCGTGTCTGTCTCCTGTTCCCCCCACCCCTCGCTCATGCCCCGTGTCTGTCTTCTGTTCCCCCCACCCCCGCTCATGTCCCGTGTCTCTCCTGTTGCCCCCCACCCCCGCTCATGCCCCGTGTCTCTCCTGTTGCCTGCCACCCCCCGCTCATGCCCCGTGTCTGTCTCCTGTTGCCCCCACCCCCCGCTCATGCCCCGTGTCTGTCTCCTGTTGCCCTCCACCCCCCGCTCATGCCCCGTGCCTGTCTCTGTTGTTCCCCCCACCCCACGCTCATGCCCCATGTCTGTCTCCTGTTCCCCCCACCCCCCGCTCATGCCCCGTGTCTCTCTCCTGTTGCCCCCCACCCCCGCACATGCCCCATGTCTGTCTCCTGTACCCCCCACCGCCCGCTCATGCCCCGTGTCTGTCTCCTGTTGCCCCCCCCGCTCATGCCCCGTGTCTGTCTCCGGTTCCCCCCACCCGCTCATGCCCCGTGTCTCTCTCGTGTTCCCCCCACCACCGCTCATGCCCTGTGTTTCCTTCCTTTTCCCCCCACCCCCTGCTCATGCCCCGTTTGTACCCTGTTCCCTCTCACCCCCGCTCATGCCCATGTGTCTCCCCTGTGCCCCCCCAACCCCGCTCATGCGCCGTTGTGTTCTTTATACACCCTGCCTTCCCTTTCCATGGGGGCATCTTGGTAAAAGATTTTCCTTCCTACACCGAGACGCCGCAGGCGTCCCGGCGTAGGAAGGAAAATCTTTTTGTTTTTTTTACCACCCGGTAAATCATCAATGACATTTGTGATGTCATCTTTGATGTCCTGGGTGTTAGTCTTAGCAGTGCACGGTGGTGGCGCGAGTTATGCTTGCTTAGCTTACCATAACTGGCGAATTTCAAGGGTTTTTCGGTTTTACTTGGAACCATAACGTTCCTTTGACAAAGTTTTTTCACTGAATTTCATAGGTTTTTAGTAGCGCAACTTTACCATAACGTCCCTTTAACAAAGTTTTTTCACTGAATTTCATAGGTTTTTAGTAGCGCAACTTAACCATAACGTCCCTTTAACAAAGTTTTTTCATTGAATATATATATATATATATATATATATATATATATATATATATATATGTATATATATATATATATAGGAACAAATTAATTATGGACGATTCCACGACATGTTATAGCAGAGCTAGATATAAAGAAGGTAGAACTCTTTTCCAGTGTGTCGCAGTTAAAAAAGCAATTGAATTACAGAGCAGATCTCAAAAAGGCGAGGTTGGATGGATACCAAGAAGCCGAAGTCTTATCAGACTTGGATGAGCAGAAGGTAGTTACAAATCGTGTGAAACAACAAAACTCCTGTTCAGAAGGCACAGACAAAACAAGGAAGATGTCATAGGTCTATTAAAAAACCGTATTTTAAATGCATCAGAGCTTGAATTTGTGGTCTTCAGGATGAAGTTGGACAAATAAAACAGACCGCACCTACGCATGAAGGCAGAGCGTGCCTTCACTCCCCTGTATTCTCCAGAGTAAGGAACATTTCCAAGGACAAGTTCTGTCATGACCACTGTGAGGGGGCACTAGCAGGCTCCCACCAGAACCTCAAGGGCCTTAAAACCACTGCAAAAGGGCTCCTGGAGCCAGTCCTGGTGCCTTTGGCACCAGGCTCATATCTAGGAAGGAAGGGCTGTTCAAACTAGGTCCCATTTATGTACATGGGCCTTTAAATCCAACATGGAAGCACCCACACAGTCTAGTTCTAAGAACCAAGCCATGCGGTCTAGTGTTTTGGGTGTGGCAGGCCTGGAACTACATTACCTTGGCTTTATAAACCACACCCTGACTGCAGAACACACTTCGTGGTATTCTGCAACCAGCAGCGTGACACTCACCGTGTCCAGCTCCTGGTCTTCAGCATTTTCCTGTAATCCTGCAAGAACAAGAACAAGATTATTCTGTCTTACCTGAGAAAACACCATCCAGCACTCAGCATCTCAACTGGGCTGCAATCTGTGGAAACCAAGAGAAGAAGAAACATCACTCACCTGTGAGTACTAGCTTAAGGACTTCCAGCGAACAGCTACCACAGCTGCTGTTCAAACATTGCGACCTGCAATAACGAGAAAGGGAAAAACAATATTAGAACATGTGCTTCCAAAACATTGAATTCCATCGCTCTATGCCACGCTTCCACACTTCCCGAGCAACATCTGCAAAGGAAAAGAGACATATTCAGGTTCGCTTTCAATATTAAACAACCGCACAGCGCTGTACTTACCTTAACGGATTCCGGGGGCCTGTTTTTCATCTCGCTCTCATCCACTCACAGCACCACGGCGGGCAATTAACAAACCTACCTGCCTAGCAGCAGATTCGGGGTCACAGCAGGCCTGGGCCAAGGAAGGTGTATTGCACCAGTGAAGCAACTCGGGCAGCTCGCCAACAAATGTCAAGCGCACCTGCACAAGAAACGCAGGACGGACAGCTCACCCTACAAATAACTAAGGTGAGAAAAGAACCCAGTGGGAAGGGAATCGGTCAGTGGGAGGTGAGAGATTCATCCATTAGAGACAGTTATCACAAATCCTCCCTTCTGTAATTGCATATTCATTATTCAGCACTGGGCAACTACGCATCCAGGGTTCCAGATCTCAGAGCCTTCCAGACGCCCCCGGGGATATCAGGTGAGCGTAACTTTAATCCTTATCCACCTGGGCATCATGGAGACATCTGAACCAGCTTTTGGGACACTTATGCGCTGAGGTACACGCAGCCCGGCAAGAAACCTATGCCTTAAGACGAGAGTTAATAGTCACAAAAGACCGTACTGATGAACTAAGTAAACAGCTACTACAAACACAGGCAGGGCAGGCTCCATTGCCTGGATTCGCCCCATCCGTCGCTACACCATCATCAGTCAATCCAGTACAGAGAAGGTTGCCGGGAGCAGTAACCCTGGCACCACCAGAACAGTTTAATGGAGACCCCAGAAGGTACGCAACATTCATGAACCGTGCCGCCTCCATTTTTTTTGTAGGCCTGAGGCTTTCCCAAAAGACCAGGCGAGGGTGGCCTTCGTGTTATCATATTTGAGTGGAAGTGCCACAGACTGGTCGGTACCTTTAGTGAGTCAGAATGAACCATTACTGCAGAACTTCAGGGGTTTTCAACAGGAGATGGAAAAGTTATTTGCTCGACACTTGCATCGACAAGCTCTTGATAATGAACTCCTGTCCCTCTGCCAAGGGAATCAAGAATTGCTGACTTATATTGGCACCTTTAATAAACTGGTTGTTGAAGCGGGGTGGCCAGAAGATAAAAGAACCACGTTGTTTCATCGGGGCCTATGAGGAGACCTGAAGGATGTCCTTGCTCAAGTGGTAGACCCACCTAAAGACTGTGCAGAGTTTATCAACCTAGAAGTTCAGTTGGACCACAGATTACAGGATCGAAGAACAGACCGAAGTAGACTCGAAAATCGTGCCATGTACTTACGCTCAAAAGATAATGTTCAACATCCATCAGAAAATACCACAGAACCCATGCAGATTGGAGGAGTAGGTGCCGTACTCAGTCAACTGCATGGGAAAGGTAGGGAGCACCCTGTTTGCTTCATCAGCCGCAAGCTGAAGGATCCTGAAACAAGGTGGGCAACAATCAAAAAAGAGTGCTTTGCTATCGTGTGGGCTCTGAAGAAGTTTAGGCCGTACTTGTATCGTTCTACTTTTGTCATTCAGACTGACCACCAACCCTTGAGATGGTTAATGCAAATGAAAGGGAAAAATCCGAAACTATTGAGATGGTCGATCTGCCTGCAAGGGTTTGATTTCACCATTGAGCACAGGTCAGGGTGTCACCACCAAAATGCTGATGGTCTCTCTAGGATGTGTGTCATCGACTAGAGGTATGAGATTCATCCAGGAGTGGATTAAATCCTCCTGTCCCTTAGTCTGGGGTGGGCGAGTGTTAGGGAGAATTCTCTGTTTAAGCTGAATTTCCTAACCTAGTGAGTGCCCCAGCAGCTTTGCTGGATTTCTGGAGTTTGTTTTTTCCATCCTGCCAAGAGTGAGACTCTTTTTCTCCCACTCTTGGACATGAATGTGTGTAATTCCTTTGAATGTCAATGTGTTCTATGGGCTATGGGGTCTTTTACTCCATAGGGTCTCATTTGTTTTGCTATGTGTGTTACACTGCACCCTCCATGCCGTAGCACTGGGGCGTCATAGCGGACCTCCATCATAGACTCCATACCCGGGGACTGACTACTGTCTCCCCGGGCATGTAAAGTCACCATTGGCTTTACTAGACCTAAATTTACTAACAGAACTACTACAAACCA